>NC_063332.1:27818402-27832857 GCF_021869965.1 Rhincodon typus | reverse complement strand
GGACTCCCTTGTCCGCTCCACACTCCCCTCCAGCCCCACCACACCCAGCAGTTTTCCCTGCAACCGCAGGAAGTGCAACACCTGCTCCCATACCTCCTCCCTCACCCCCATCCCAGGCCCCAAGAAGACTTTCCACATCAAGCAGATGTTCACCTGCACACCTGCCAATGTGGTATACTGCATCCGCTGTTCCCGTTGTGGCCTCCTCTACATCGGGGAAACCAAGCGGAGGCTTGGGGACCGCTTTGCAGAACACTTACGCTCGGTTCGCAATAAACAACTGCACCTCCCAGTCGCGAACCATTTCAACTCCCCCTCCCATTCCTCAGAAGACATGTCCATCCTGGGCCTCCTGCAGTGCCACAACGATGCCACCTGAAGGTTGCAGGAACAGCAACTCATATTCCGCTTGGGAACCCTGCAGCCCAATGGTATCAATGTGGATTTCACAAGTTTCAAAATCTCCTCTCCCCCTACCGCATCCCAAAACCAGTCCAGCTCGTCCCCGCCTCCCTAACCTGTTCTTCCTCCCACCTATCCCCTCCTCCCCACCTCAAGCCGCACCCCCATCTCCTACCTACTATCCTCATCCCCCCCCTTGACCTGTCCGTCCTCCCTGGACTGACCTATCCCCTCCTTAACTCCCCACCTACACTCACCTTTACTGGCTCCATCCCCGCCTCTTCAATCTGTCTGTTTCCTCTCCACCTATCCTCTCCTCTATCCATCTTCTATCCGCCTCTCCCTCTCTCCCTATTTATTTCAGAACCCCCTTCCCCTCCCCCATTTCTGATGAAGGGTCTAGGCCCGAAACGTCAGCCTTTCTGCTCCTATGATGCTGCTTGGCCTGCTGTGTTCATCCAGCTCTGCACCTTGTTGTCTCGGATTTTCCAGCATCTGCAGTTCCTACTATCTCTGACTGAACTGATTCCTGGGTTGAGGGGATTGTCGTTTGAAAAGGTATTGCATAAATTTTAAGAAGACATTGGTAATCTGGTAGTTTAGTGGTATTAATCATCCCGAGGGCCAGTCTAATAGCCTGGGCAGATCGGTTCAACTTAAACCATAGCCACTGGTGGAATTTGAATTCAGTTAATAATTCTTAAATTAGAAACAGATCTCAATGATGATGACCATGGAACTATCCTCGATTGCTGTAATCACAAATGATTTGGATGTCCATTGAATGAAAACCTTTTCTATTGATGATATCAGCTGCGTTATGACATGGTACTCTCAGTGTATGGTCTGTATGGTCTACAGTGCCCTGCTGCTAGGAAACGCCAACTATGTTGTCAAAGCTAGCATCCCGGCCACATCACTGACCTAATCACTGGGAAACAAATGAAACAGTAGGATCTTGCACAAATTACATGGGTAACAACCTCGATACATTTGTGGTTTGAGGATTGAGAGATCCCATAAAGGTCCCCAGTTGACACTTGGAAGCAGCCAGTTACAGAAGAACTTTGTGCAGCTGGCCAGCCATCTCTGAAGAAGGGTCCTGACCCGAAATGTCAGCTTTCCTGTTCCTCTGATGCTGCCTGGCTTGCTGTGTTCCTCTAGCTCCAGACTGTGTTATCTCTGACCCCAGCATCAGCAGTCCTTACTATCTCTCAGCCACCTGAGTCCTGTTCCAGCAGATGGCGCTGTTCTCTAATGGTGTCCCAGGACATCCTTAGGCTATGGCAGAATTGTAGATCTCACTCATCTGGAGGAAATAGCATTGAGAATGATAAGGCTGGGCCTGTTCTGTATCCTGTGGGGATCTCCAGCTGCAATGTCCTCTAGAGGAGGCTGTTCATCTGCCACTGGAGATTGCTGCTGGGTAACACCCACCTTATCAATCCCTTTTAGCCTTTTATGTATCTCAATCAGATAGCCCCTCGTTCTTCTGAACTCCAGTGAGTAGAAGCCCAAGCTATTCAACTGTTCCTTACACAACAGCCCTTTCATCCCTGGAATCAACCTCATCTGAACTGCATCCAGTGCTATCACATCCTTCCTCCTTAGAGACCAAAGTTGGACACAATATTCCAGGTGTGGTTTCACTAATGCCTTATATAATTTTAACCACACTTCTTTACTTTTATAATACAGTCCTTTTACAATAAATGTCAGGATATCATTGGCCTTTCTTCTTATATGCTGCACCTGCATACCTACTTTCTGTAATCTGCACTGATGCACTTGAATCCACTTCCCATATAAATAATAATTTGCCATTTTATTTTTCTAACCTTGCACTTATCCACATTAAATTCCATCTGCCAGATTCTGTCCCAATGTCCTAGCCTTTCAATATCCATTTATAAACTCTTTATCTCCTCATCACTGCTCTTTTTTATCACTCCAAATGAGCTCCCAATATGCTACCATTTCCCACCATTACACACTGAGTTGCCCCTCCTTCACAGTTATTGTCTCCTCTATATTCCAGTATGCTGCCTCCAATCCCAACAAAATACTTCACCATTTTTTCTTACGCAGCAATGGCCTTTGACAACCCCCTTGACTTTCAGTGAACAGACCCTGAGGATTGACCATAAACCACCCCCCTGACTGACTTGGAAGGACAGCACCAACTGACAAGTGACCAGGACCCTTCATGCAGCTTCCCAACTGTTTCACTGGTAATTCCTGCATTGGCTGTATTGGGCCTGCAGAACTGCCAGACCCACTCCATAGGCTACAGTGTTACAGAACCCCTGACCCAGAACTCCTGAACCTAATTGATGGATTGTTTGATTGATTGTCACATGTATCAAAATACAGTGAAAGGTTTTGTTTATAAGCAGTACAGGCAGATCACAGCAAGCAAAGGATGTACAGATCAAAAAGACTTATAGACATACAGGTTACATTGCAGGTTACATTATTTGAGGCTAGAGTCCATTCAACAGTCTGATAACGGCCGGAAAGAAGCTGTACCTGAACCTGCTCATGCGTGTGTTCAGGTTTCTGTATCTTCTACCTGACGGAAGGGTTTGTGGGAGGTTATTACCTTGTGATGGGTCTTTGATGATGTTGGGCACCTTTCCGCGGCAGTGAGCCATGTAAATAGAGTCCATGGATGGGAGGTCCATACCCAAGCCCCTGGACTGAGTTCGGACAATGTCATTGACTAACTGTGTCAGGACACCTGTCTTTCCCCTGACTTACCTGAACACCACTCCCCTCAGAATATGAGGCATGCTCATTAGGTTGAAGCGCATTCAGTGTGTTTGTCGTGTCAGCTGTTGCCACATGCTGTAAGTGTGACATTGATGTAGCACGGTGCCATGCAGCAAGAAGTCATCCCCTTGACAGATCTCTGCTGGCAATAATGACAAGCTGCCTGGCTTTGTTCCTGTACTAAATGACCAGGCTAAGAGAGAAGTGCTGTAAGGCTGTAATTTCTGAATGATGCAGCAATTCACAAAAAGACAAGATAAGGCAGATGCTTTGAGCATCTAAATATGTGCAGAGTCAGTGAGCATTAAGGGAGCATGCTGAGGGCCTGAGATGCATCCTATTCCAATGCATGAGATGGCATGAAGTGTCTTGGCAGCAAAATGCCAATGGAAGATGCTGCTGAGCGTTGAAGTGCAGTGTCAATGTGGTGAGGCCGGTGCACCTCTGATGCCAACCTCCCTGGTCATGTTAATGCATACAAAAAAAGGCCCCTCACCACTCACTAGTAAGATTCTCATCTTGCTTTGAAAATCTTGAATGGAAAATCTGACTTCTCGATGTGGAGAGCTACATTTTTCGGATATTGGCGTATTTTCCCAACTGACACACCACTGTCCATTTCATTCAGGTATCCCGGAGATTTCGCCCGCAATCTTGACTGCCTGACCTGCTGAGTTTTTGCAGCCTTTCATTTGTACTTACTTCAGATTTTGAGCATCCACAGTACATTGCTTTGGGATGATGGTCCAATATGTTGCACAGTCTATCATGGAAAAATTGCATCACAATGCCATGTTGCAATGTGGTGCAGAACAAAATGCTCATCATTCTTTGCTATCTCCTCTAAAACAATATTTTTTTAAGAGGAACTAAAAATGGAAAGCGAATCCCACAGTTATTAATCAATAAATTAAGTTACTTATCCAGTAGGCAAAGCTCATGTTTGAAGTCTCCAGGCTATACAGTCATTCGGTGGGTCATTCACTGACCTTTCATCCTCGATTGAAAGCTGGTTCAGATTGATGAGGTGAAAATTTGCTCAGTCTTTTAGCTGCCAATGTCATGCATGACTTGAACTGACATCTGCCACATCCCAGTTTCAAGTGGACTCCATGTCACCACGACAGCATTAAACATATTGACGTAAATTACAAAGCTTACTCAGTGAGGTCAAGGAACATGGTGGCAGTGCACCAGGAGTAAGTGAAATTAACATTACATAATGAATTACAGGGGAATATCACAATCATGTAGGGTACGCAGGACCCAGTGGTTGTAGATGTTCCACATTACAATGCCACGTTTATGGTAACTCATCGTCCTTCCTGCCGTGTAGGATGAACTAATTTATAGATTAGCATGAAGCCAGTTACGGGTCATTCTACAGAATTCACATGGACTACAGTCTTGTTATCCAATCTAATTCTTAGCACTGTTTCATGCAAATCTCCAAAGCAAGAGAATGACGGTCTGAAAAGGTACTAATTCCATGCTTTACATGACCTGGAACTGCATGAGGGTAACACCAGGTGATAAAAAATATTGTAGGCCTGACCTTATACCTCCAGCCGAACAGTACAATGTGCACCAAAAAGATTCTTGGAGAATTTAGCATGCCAGCATTCAATTTTAACAAAATACCTCAACTTTTGACACAAAAAGCCCTCAGAAACAACACTGCTGCATAGCTGATAAATTGTCAACCAACTGGGTGAGTGGGGCATATGCAGTAGTCTATTTTAATCAGGTATAGTAACATCACAAAATTTCAAAAAGTAACACAGAACATAATCACGTATAATTCTATTGTGTTATTTAGTTTGTGAAATACTTCTACTTTTTTTTAGACTTCCCATTAAAAAGTCCCCAAAAGTCTCTCCTTGTGTAATTGTTAAAATTGTATATAAAACAATCACACTGTTAAAAACAAACCATAAGTCATGAAATGCCTCGGTGAGAGACCATTGTCCTTGATTATATTCATGCGTAGTTGTTCATATTACCAAACTAAAATTTATCCTGCAAGAAAAGGCTGGAAATGGACCTCAGTAAAACTATATTGATTTTGCCTGACATTGGAATTTATCAACGTGAACACTTCAATGACAGGCTGCCCCCTCAAAAATAGAGGAAAATCAATAAGGTGTTACAGACGTCTGTCTTCCTGACTTTTTAACCAGGGTCAAATTATTGCAACAGGAACGGAGCTGAATGTTATTTTTCTTCCATTTACATTATACTTTTTTTATTGGGAGGGCTGTGCTTTCGGCTATTTATGACACTTTCCAGTTTTGTCTTGACAGTTTGTCCCATTCGCTGCAGGAGTGTCTTTGTTGAAGGTCAGGGCTAATATCCCTTGGTTGGTCAAACAGTACCATCCAGGAGAGCCATGGGTTTTGATCTTGACTCTGCACTAAGTGGATTTTCACTGAGCTGTAGGTGGTAGTAGGTGGGGGCATGGGGGAAAGTCGAAAAATCAACAAAGCTGCTGTGCAATAACCCTGTTGGAAGGTATGCATTTGTTGATACTGGGAGAGTGCAGCTTGAAGCCCCCTATAGCTGAACAATGGCTAACAGAATGAGCAAGAGACTATGGGACACCCTGATGAGACAGTGATCAGCAACAGTCAGCACCTCGGGAAGAGAATTTGACAGGAAAACACAACACAATATACAATACAATTCAACACAGCATAGGAACAGGCCCTTCAGCCCACCAAGCCTGCACTGATTCCTAATCCCTACTTAGACCCATTACTTATTGCCCATGCGCTGTACGTTTCCCTCTGTGTACCTCCTGCTCATGTGTCTATCAAGGCACACCTTAAACGTTGCTAATGTGCCTGCTTCCACCACCTCCACTGGCAGTGCATTCCAGGCACCCACCAACCTCTGTGTGAAAAATTTTCCCCATGCTTCTCCCTTAAACTTTTCCCCTCTCACCTTGAACCTGTGTCCTTTTGTAGTTGACATTTCCATCCTGGGGAAATGCCTTTGACTATTCCCCCCTATCCATGTCTCTCATAATTTTGTACACCTCATTCAGGTTGCCCCTCAGCCTCTGTCTTTCCAGTGAAAATAATCTGAGTTTGTCAAACCACTCTTCATAACTAAAACCCTCTAAACCAGGCAACATCCTGGTAAACCTTCTCTGCAACTTCTCCCAAAGCATCCATGTCCTTCTGGTAGTGTGGCGACCAGAACTGCACGCGATATTCCAAATGTGGCCAAACTAAAATTTATACAGCTGTAATACAATAGATGAGAGAAATCCCCTTGGTATATTAGGTTAGATGTAATCCTCTTAATGTAGCCAAATTTATACTTTCATTTACATACAGCAGACAAGAATCATTGCAAGCTCATTGCTTGGTGCACTAAAAATACCATTGCGGAAATTAAATCTGGGGAGTTAGTTAGGTAGTGATGAAAGTGAAGTTGCGCATTTGCAAAAGTTTTACCATAGTCTTCCAGCATCAGATTTGGTTAAGGAATAGATTATCTTTTTATTTAATATTGTTGTTAACTTTTTCCACCATCAGTAAGTTACCAGGATTGTATTTAAAATAAACCTGTTCTCTGAACATCTGACCAAAAACCTAGATGGACATGTATTTTTATGAGCAGCACAGAGATTTATGAGAAAGCTTCTGGAGAATGCAATTAATTTTTAAAACTTGTTACACTGCAGTTATTTTAGATAAGTTTTTCTATGAAGAACCTATTTATGTTAATGTATATTGTTTTTATTTTGCATCAGTGGCGGTTCTGTCCACTTTCAATTGGCACCTCCAAGTCTTGAGCTGTAAACTCAGGGCTGACAGTCTAAGGGAGCACTGTGTTGGAGGTTGCCACATTGGGGCTGGACATTAAAACAAGGCTTCATCTGCCTGCTCAGGTGAATGTAAAAAATCCCATGATGCTGTTCCTGCTAATCCAGGCTGGCATTTATTCCTTAACCAATATCAGGAAACACAGATTAGCTGGTCATTATGACATTGCTGTTAGTTATGAATGAATGCATTTTCTTGTCACGTATATTTTACAGGAAGAATACAATAAAATACAGTGAAAAGCTTTCATTTGTCACCGCGATCCAGTGCCATTTTGAATAATTTAAGAACAAGAGGAAAAGGAAAGACAAAGTTTAAAAAGTGTCCATCAGTCCTGAGCCAGCTCATCACCATCAAGACCGTCTGCGTTGCCATCCCTCCTCCATCGCTTCGCTACTGTCTGCCCCACACCCAACCAACACTGAAGTCACTGATCCTCAGGCGCCATCTTTCGCTGCTGGGCCGATACTCCTCCACCACCGCCTCCAGTCGCTGCCTGCTCTGGACCAACCAACATCGGAGTCACATCTCTCGCCGCTGGGCCCACCCTGTCAATGTCTCCAGTAGCGCCGGACCCAACCCAACGATGAAGTTGCTGATCCTCAGGCGCCACCTTTCACCGCTGGACCTACCTGGCCGATGTCAACTTGGCCAATGTAGCAGCGACCATTTCCGATGCCAGGTCCTGTGCTTTACAGCGTGTAATCTGGCGGCAGATTCACAGGATACTTCTCTCACAGGGTCAGAGCCAACAGCCGCCGTCCTGTGGGAGTGTGGTGAACACAAATTATTTGTCATGTTTCCCACATTCCAACAGTGACTGCACTTCAAAAGGCATTTAGTTCTCTATCAGAGATAGTAAGAACTGCCAATGCTGGAGTCAGAGATAACACAGTGTGGAGCTGTAGGAACACAGTGGGCCAGGCAGTATCAGAGGAGCAATGAAAGCTGACGTTTCTGGTTGGGACCCTTCTTCCCCATTTCTGAAGAAGGGTCCCGACCCAAAACGTCAACTTTTCTGCTCCTCTGATGCTGCCTGACCCACTGTGCTCCTCCAGCTCCACACTGTGTTATCTTTAATTCTCTATCAAATGCATTAAGATATTTAATGATCTTGAAATGTGTTGTCTAAAAATAAGATTTTCTTCCAAGTAAAATTGTGATTTACCTGTATTTCTTTCAATTTAATATAGAGTATCCATTGTTCACAAAGCATCACATCCATGTTAGGAGCATAAACACAAATTGTAGAAACCTTTGGACTATCTGCATCTTGTTTGGCAAACATGAAGCTGAGCTTCCAATTCCCTGTCATTTCAATTCTCCAATCCATCCCCATCCTGACCTCTCTACCCTCGGTTTCCTACACTGCTTCAGTGAGATTAAATCCAATTTTAATGAATAGAACCTGTGAATTAGGCACTTTACAACCTCACAGACTTGACATTGAGTTTAACTATTTCAAATCATAACTACTGTTTGCATATTTTTGAACAGCAACTGATGATAATTACGCTGCTGTTACTCAAGAATCACTTTTTTTGTTGTTTACGTGCCCATTAACATCCTCTTCTGCCTCGTGCTGTCACCTAAGATCATAAGATGTAGAAACAGAAAGAGGTCATTCAGCCCATCAAGGCTGCTCCATCAATCAATGAGATCATGGCTGATCTGATAATCCACATGTCCAGTTTCTTGCCTTTTCCCTATAACACCTGATTCCTTGACCGATTAAATATCTGTCAACCACAGCCTTGAATATATTGATTTTGACAGCCCACTGTGGTAAAGAATTCCCCAGATTCATTACTGTCTGTGAGAATAAATTCTTGGCCATCTCTGTATTAAAGATGCAATTTTTTATTCTGACGTTATGTCCTCTGGTCCTAGACCTTTCCACATCTGCCATGTCAAGAATCTTAAATGTTTCAATAAGGTCACTTCTCATTCTTCTAAATTCCAATGAATACAGGCCCAACCTACTCAACCTCTCATCACAAGAAAATCCCTCCATGCCTCTAATGTCAGTATAACTTTCCTTTGATTGGGGGACAGAAATAGATCACAGTATTCCAGGTATGGTGTAACTGGGGTGTTGATTAGTTTTAGCAAAATCACCCTTCCTACATCTATTCCCTTTGAAATGGAGGCCAACATTCCATTTGCCTTCCTCAATCCCTGGATGCTATCCTTTTGTGCTTCATTGCTGAGGGCTCCTAAATCCCTTTTATGAAGTAGCTTCCTGCAGTGTTTCTCCATTTAAATAACATTCAGATCCTTTATTCCTGCCGAAGTGCCAAAGTAATCAAGTTGCAGTACACCTATCAAATTTTTACTCACTCCCTTAACTCTTTTGTCATCTTGTCTCTCTGGCCTTCACTTCTTTGTAGTCCATGGGATATGGATTTCTCTGGCTTTGCCAGCATTTGTTACCTATCTTTAAATGCCCACACAGCAGATAAAAAAAAACTAATCACATTGTTCAGGGTCTGGAGTCACGTCAGCAGATTTATTTCGGACATTTGTGAACCAGATGGTGTTCAATAGACCATAGAACAGTACAGTACGGAAGCAGACCCTTCGGCCCACCATGTCTGCACTGACCATGGTGCCATTCTAATCTAATTCCAACCACCTGCACGTGGTCCCTATCTCTTTATTCCCTGCCTGTTCATGTCCCTGTCTGAATCTCTCCAAAACGTTGCTAATGTTTCTGATTTTACCATCTACCCTGGAAGTGCATTCTAGGCACCTACCACCCTTTGTGTAAAAAACTTGCCTCTTGCATCTCCTTTAAACTTTCCCCCTCTCAGCTTAAACCTACGCCTCCAAATATTTGACTTTTCAAGCCCAGGAAAAAGACTCCAACAACCATCAAACAGCCACCCCCAATCTAATTTCTCCAGTTTCTGCCTAAAACTGTTGTACTTATGTTTGCCCCAATTTAGCTTTTTTACCCGAAGACCTGTTTTAGCTTAATCCATAACTATCTTAAAACTTACAGTATTATGATCACTGTTCCCAAAATGTTCCCTCCACTGAAACTTCAATTACCTGGCCAGGCTCATTCTCTAATACAAGGTCTGGAATGGCCCCTTCCCCCATTGGACTGCCTACATATTATTTCAGGAATCCCACCTGGATGCACCTAGCATCTGCGCCATGTAAGCCTCTGGCACGAGGGAAGCCCCTGTTAATACCGAGGAATTTGAAATCACCCACTACAAAAACCCTGTTGTTTTTACAACTTTCCATGATCTACTTACATATCTGTTCCTCTATTTCTGCTGGCTACTAGGAGACCTATAGTATAACTCCATCACAGTGACTGCACTTTTCTTGAGTTCTACCCATATAGCCTCACTGGATGAGTCCTCCGAGCTGTCTTCTCTCAGTACAGCTGTGACATGCTCCTTAATCAGTAATGCAAATCCCCCACCCCTTTTACATCCCTATCACATTAAGTTACCAGTCCTGCCCTTCTCTCAACCAAGTTTCTGTAATGGCTACAACATTATAGATCCATGAACTAATCCAGGCTCTAACCTCATCTGCTTTACTTGCTATACTCCTTGGATTAAAATAACTGCACTTCAGACAGCTACTCCTGCCATGTTCTTTAACCTGGTCCTGTCTGTTCTTCCTTTGACTAACTTAAACTAACCTCTACCTTCACCTAAGTCACTCCATATGCTGACCTACTGCTCTAGACCCATTCCCCGTCACACTAGTTTAATCCCACTAACAAACCTTACTACAAAGATATCCCTGCCTGTCCGGTTCAGGTGCAACCAGCCCTTCTTGTCCAGATCCTTCCTGTCCTGGCACAGATCCCAATGATCTACATACCTGAAGCCCTTCCTCCTACACTAGCCCTTTAGCAACCCATTTAACTGTTTTATCTTCCTATTTCTGGCTTCAATAGCACACAAGATTACAACCCAGGAGTCCTGCTTTTCAACTATCTACCTAAGCTCCTAAATTCCCTTCGCGGGACCTCATCTCTCTTTCTGCCTGTGTCATTAGTACCAATATGGACCACAACCTCTGGATGCTCACCCACCCCCTTCAGAGTATCCTGTACCCACTCAGAGCCATCCTTGACCCTGGCACCAGAGAGGAAACACACCAGTTCACACACAGCCACAGAAACACGTATCCGTGCCCCAACTATAGAAACCCCTATCACCATCACTCACCTACAATTCAATCGTCCCTGCTGTGTAGCAGTGCCAGTCACAGTGCCACTGATCTGGCTGCTACTGCTTCTTTCCCCTGAAAGGCCATTCCCACCCAACAGTATCCAAAACAGTATATCTGTTAGAGAGGGGAATAGAACATAGAACATAGAACAGTACAGCACAGTACAGGCCCTTCGGCCCACGATGTAGTGCCGACCTATTATCCTGCTAAGATCAATCTACCCTGCATACCTGACATTTTACTATCCTCCATGTGCCTATCCAAGATTCTCTTAAAAGACTCGAAAGTATCTGATTGCACTACCACCACCACTCTCTGTGTGAAGAACCTACCTCTGACATTTCCCCTATACCTTCCTCCAATCATCTTAAAATTATGTCCCTCATAATAGTCATTTCTGCCCTGGGAAAAAGTCTCTGCCTATCCACTCTATCTATGCCTCACATCATCTTGTACACATCTATCAAGTCACCTCTCATCCTTCTTCGCTCCAATGAAAAAAGCCTAGCTTCCTCAACCTTTCCTCATAAGACCTGCCCTCCAGTCCAGGCAGCATCCTGGTAAATCTCCTCTGCACCCTCTCTAAAGCTTCCACATCTTTGCCATAATGAGGTGACCAGAACTGAACACAATATTCCAAGTGTGGTCTAACCAGAGTTTTATAGAGCTGTAGCATAACCTCACGCCTATTAAACTCAATTCCCCTGCCAATGAAAGCCAACACACCATACGCCTTCTTTACAACCCTATCAACTTGGGGAGCAACTTTGAGGGATCTATGGACGTGGACCCCAAGACCATTCTGTTTCTCCACACTGCCGAGAATCCTGCCATTAACCCTGTATTCTGCATTCAAATTCGACCTTCCAAAATGAACCACTTTACACTTTTCTGGGTTGAATTCTATCTGCCACTTCTTTGCCCAGCTCTGCATTTTGTCAATGTCCCGTTGCAACCTACAACAGCCCTCCACACTGTCCACAACTTCACCAACCTTCATAGCCACAGGGATTCCTGCACTACCTGCCTGTCCCTCCTGGCAGTCACCCATCACCTGACTGAACCTTTGGTGTGACCCCATCCATGAAACTCCTGTCTACAAAACTTTCTTCCTCCTGTATGCTCCTTAGTGAGTCCAACTGCCGCTCTAACCGATCGATGTGGTCTGAGGGGAGCTGCAGGTGGAAACAACTCCAGCAGAGTCTATGGGTGTGAGGCTAGAAAAGCACAGCAGGTCAGACAGCATCCAAGGAGCAGATAAATTAATGTTTCAGGCCGAAACCCTTTGCCAGGTCTGGGGAGGGGGACAGGAGCCCAGAAATAAATACATGGAGAGGGTTGGGGTGGGGGTGGGGGGGAGGGTAGGAGAGATGGTGATAGGTAGATGTAGATAGGGGGTAATTGTGATTGGTCCAGGGGAAGGATGGAGTAGATAGGTGAGTGGGAAGATGGACAGGTTACGTCAGGTCCAGAGGGGGTGGGCTGGACATGGGATAAGGCGGAGGGTGGAGAGATATTGAAGCTGGTGAAGTCAGTGTTAAGGTCATTGGGCTGTAAGTTTCCAAGGCAAAATATCACGTGCTGCTCTTCCAGCACTTCCTGCAGACATCATTGTCAGGGCGACTTGACTTCTCCCTGATCTCCCACATCTCACAGGAGGGGCACTAACTGCCATTACTACCCCTCTAGAAACTGCTGGATTAAAAGACAAGGAAGGACATAACCTTGCATTCTTTAATGCTGCTCACCCTCTTCACCAAAGCCCGGCTCTCCTCAAAGCCCACATTTTGATCTCTCCAAAATGGGCGCCCACACTAGAGCTTGCCCTTGTTTTATATGTTGCCAGTAGGAAGGAAAAGCTCTCCCAGAATCTCCCTGAAGTCAATGACAATGTGATATGATGATAATCAACTGTGGTTACACAGTTGCCATTAAGCCAGCCTTTTATTTCAAATTTTTAAAATTGAACTCAAGTTTTATCATCTGCCAATGTGAGATTCGAACTCATGCCTCAGAGCATTAGTTTGATGTTCAGCGTTACTAGTCCATTACCATTATATGACCATCATCCCGTTCTCACAGAACTTCCCCATTTCCTTTCTTTGCATCTACATGCTTAAAATCAGTTACATCTCTTCACATTTCCTGTTCTAATGAAGAGTCAAAAATATTGAGCTGAATTTCCCAACACCTTGAGAGAAGGGATGGGAGAATCAGGAGGATTTTGGGAGTGGGGATTCAAGCTCGTCCCACGATCAATGGAACATTCCAATTGACTGGAAAATCTGCGTTGCAGCCAGCATCAACCGGAGATGGGAGGCCAAATAAATTTGCAAACCGGTTTCATACTAATTTATGTCACCTTGTCTTCCACTGTTTGGTCTTGGTGACATCCTGCAATACAGCTCCTTCACTCAAGGTGCTCAATACTAAATGGCAACATTAATGCAAAATCCAGTAGAAAGAATTTCAAAATCCAGTGGAACCATGTTCTTGCTTGCCATGCATTCCTGGCAATCAACCATCATTTTTTGAGAGGAAGGGTCACTTGACCCAAAACATTAACTCTGATTTCTCTCCAAAGATGCTTTCAGACCTGATGAGCTTTTCCAGCAATTTCTATTTGTTGCCATCATTGGTTCTCCACTTTTACCATTTGTAATATCACTGCAACCTCCAGCTCTGAAAAACACAAGGTATTAGAAAGGAAACCTCATGGGGATAACTTTTCAAGTTATCCACTATTTTTTAAGTTAGAAAATGTTTGCTGGTGGGCTGGTTAGTGCAGTCAGCTAAACAGTTCATCCTTTAGCTCTGGGGCTTCAGTTCAATTCAGTCCCTTAGCTATACGTCCTACCTGATTTGAACAGGGGCAAATTCAACTCAGTTCTCCAGGGCTGATAAGTTTGGCATTAAATTGCCAGTTTTAGAGAGGCCACTGAGAAAAAAAATGTGAAAAATGGTATAGCATCAGTTTCTCATCTGAAGCTGTGTTGAGGCAAATTGTTGAAACATAGCAGAAACATTTAACCATGCTTTACCTGCCCAATACTGATACTAATATTGAATCAGAGATAGTAGGAACTGCAGATGCTGGAGAATCCGAGACAACAAGGTGCAGGGCTGGATGAACACAGCAGGCCAAGCAGCATCATAGGAGCAGAGAGGCTGACGTTTCGGGCCTAGACCCTTCATCAGAAAAAAAGTTTCAAAATCTCCCCTCCCCCTACCGCATCCCAAAACCA
>NC_063332.1:27772005-27803402 GCF_021869965.1 Rhincodon typus | reverse complement strand
ATCAAGACTTCCTTACTTATACACTCCAGTAGGCATGAAATAAAGATGAACGTTCCAGTTACTTTCCTAACTACTTTCTGTACCTGTAAGCTAACTTTCAGTGATTTATGTACAAGAACACTCAGATCCCTCTTTTTATAGAATTCTGCACTCTGCTCACTTCAAGAATATCTTACTTATTTATTCTCCCAAAAAAAGTAACCTCATGTTTACCCACTTTATACTCCATCAGCAAATTTTTGCCCATTTATTTAAGCAATCTATATCCCTTTTCTGTCTCTTTTTGTCCTCCTCATGACTTATTTGCCCATCACTGCATGTAACAGCAGCAAATTGGGGCTGCTGATGAGTTGTGGGTTGTACGCCTTTGGAAATTTCTGCTCCAGAATGTGGCGTTGGCGAGATCATTGAATATTTTTAAGACAGAGGTGGATAGATTCTTAATAGGCAGAGGGGTTATACAGGAATGTGAAATTTAAAACACAAACAGACCTGCCATGATTTTATTAAATAAGGAGCAGACTCAAGGGGCTGAATAGTTTACTTCTACTCCTATTTCTTTTGTTTGAAAATTTGGCTACAACACATCCAGTCCCTTCATCCAAGATTTCAATGCAGACTTAAATAGTTGAGGGATCAGTGCTGATCCCTGTGGATCACTAGTTGAAGTTTGCCAAAATAAAATGATCCACTTATCCAGACTCTCAACTTCTTGTACATTCCTCTATTCATTGTAATATATTATCCTTATCACCTCAAAATTTCTTTTATTCACTAACACTTTATTTGGCGCCTTATTGAATTCCTTTTGGAAATCCAAATACACCACATCCACTGGTTCTCCTGCATCCACTTTGCTCTTTGCAACCTCAGTGAACTCTAAATATTTGTCAAACACAGTATTCCTTCCATGAAACCATGTTGACTCTACATAATTGTATTATAATTTTCTAAAAGTTTTGCAACTTTAAGAACCAATTCCAGCATTTTCCAAGTTATAGATGTTAGGCTAACAAACCTACAGTTTCCAGCCTTCTCTTTCCCTTCTTTCTTGAAAGGGAGCGTTACATTTCTGCTTTTCCAGACTCATAATGTCTTAATCATTACAATATCTTACTAATTAAAACTAAACATGATCTGCAAGGAGCAATCTGATCAGTTGAATATTCAATCAATTGATTGGGGTAAAAAAAAGGCCCATATTTCTGGACACACTCCAGGTCCATGGAATTAAACTGTTTAACTAATTGGTCCACTTACCATATGTGCAGAGTGCACTGATTAACTTGAATCTGAATCTGAAACACAGGCAACTGGGATGGGCACATTTTTAGGCAACTTACAGGGTCACACATCCTGTTTTCTTGCAGAAGGCAATCATGTGCAACTTGAGACAGGATATTCCAGCAGAGAAAGCCGAGCCCACCACAAGCTCATCAAAAAAAAAAGTGGGCAACTTTATGCTGAACAACCAGATCTAACATCCCTTAAGCATCGTCTTGGGCATATCATGTTCCATTTCTAATTCTTCATCCTGTGGTTTACCGTATGTCAATACTTCATTCTGGGCTATCAGTACTACCCTTACAACACTTGAGAATGGGACACAATCTTTAAAATGACTTTGTTTACAAAAATACTGGATCCTGTGTTCAATCCATTCTGGATAGTGAGCACAAGTGACAGGATTGATGCCACAATGACACAATGTCTTTTGGCAATGCCAGATGTTGAAGGTTATGTCATTGCTTCCTTCTCTCTCTCTGCAGTATCCTCTTTGCTTCTGCAGAGACAAGTAGCAATGAAAAATCCAATAACTTTCTTGTTGTTCAATATTTCCTTCCTATTAACTAGATTCACTGGACTGGTTCCAGAGATAAGGGGTTTATCTTACAAAGTGAGATTGAGCAGTTTAGGTCTGTACTCTAGAGAGTTTAAAAGAATGAGAGGAATTGAGGAATGTATGATGCTAAAAAGGATTGACAAAGTACACATAGGATGTTTTCTCTCATGGGTCAGTGTAAAACAGGAGGTTGTAATTTTAGGATAAGGGATAAAAGATATAAATCAGAATTGAGGAGAAATTACTTAGAGTCATAGAGTTATACAGCACAGAAACAGACCCTTCGGTCCAACTCGTCCATGCCGACCACATTTCCCACTTGCCTGCATTTGCCCCATATCCCTCTAAACCTTTCCTATTCATGTACCTGTCCAAATATCTTTTAAATGTTGTAATTGTACCTGCATCTATCACTTCCTCTGGTAGTTCATTCCACAGGTCCATCAGGTGACCTCAGGTCTCTTGTAAATCTTTCTCCTCACACCTTAAAAATATGCCCCCTAGTTTTGAACTCTCCAACCCTGGGGAAAAGACCTTTGCTATTCACCTTATCTATGTCCCTCATGATTTTATAAACCTGTCAACCTCCAATGCTTCAATGATAAAAGTCCCAGCCTAACAAACCTCTCCTTATAACTCAAGTCCTTCAGTCCTGGCAACATCCTGGTAAATCTTTTCTGAACCGTCTCCCAAAGGTCATGAATCTGTGGAATTCACTAGCCCAGGATGTGGTGGATGCTGGTACATTGGTGAATTTAAGGAGGGGGTAAACAAATTTGCAGGGTATTGGGGAGCTGGTAGGGAAGTGGAATTGAGGCTAAGATGAGATCAGCCATGATCAAATTGAACAGCGGAGCAGTGACAGGGACCTGAATTACTCCCATTATGAAGAAGGGTCACTGGACCCTAAATGTTAACTCTGCTTTTTCATCCACAGATGCTGCCAGACCTGCTGAGTTTCTCCAGCAATTACTGATTTTGTTTTTGATTTCCAGCTTCCGCAGTTCTTTAGTTTTTTGAATTACTCTTGCTCCTAATTCTTATGTTCTTAACATTCCTCTTAGGGTCTCCTCAGAAGACAAACCTCAGAGAAAGAAACCACTTCTGACCTCTGACCATTGCCACTTGGCTTATTCATGCCATCTATGAATTTCTCCAAACCTAATAGTTGCAGAGTTCCCAGGATCAGCATTGCCTCTTAGAATCCCTACAGTGAGGAAGCAGGCCATTTGGTCCATACCAACCCTCTAAACAGCATCCTTCCCAGACCCACCATGCTATCCTACCCCTGCATTCCCTATGGCTAATCCACCTAAGCCTGCACATCCCTAGACACTATGGGCAATTTAGCATGGCTAATCCACCTAACCTGCACATCTTTGGACTGTGGGAGGAAACCAGAGCATCCAGAGGAAATCCACGCAGATACAGGGAGAATATGCAAACTTCACACAGACAGTCATTGAGGGTGGAATCGAACCCAGATCCCTGGTACTGTGAGGCAGCAGTGCTAACCACTGTGCCACCCCAGCTGTATTCCAGTCCTTCGAAGAAACTGGGCACAGTTTGCATGTTAAGAATAGTGCTTGTGACTGATTTGGACTGCTTGACACCAATTGAGAATTGACTTAGTGAATAATCCAAAGAACGGTTACTCAAGAATATATTAATAAATGCAATCCTGCAGCCCTTGAGAATGAAACAATCTTTAACATCACTTCATATTGCAGCACTACTGAAGACAATCTAGTCAGTACATTCAACACATATCCTCAACTATTATTTCCCAGATACTGTCAGACCGTAAACTATTCATCAGCTTGTGAGATGTGCAGTCCTTGTTTTTTAGTATTCAGAGGGTTTATTACAGACAGAGAAGTGAACAAAGTGCTTAAACCCAGATGTAAAACACATAGACAACTTATGATCCTTTTTTTTTGCAGAAAATGGATATGTAACAGATCTCTGTGGCTATTTGAGACAAAGCATATCTCCATTTTCTCCCCTTAAATATTCATAAGTGGCTTTGCAGTATTAATATCTAAGATGGCTCACAAGAACACTTAAATAATGTTTTGCCTTCACTTTCATTTGTGTAATGTATTTCGGCCATGTTAAAAACTGTTGTGGGATTTTCTCTGTGAAGCTGCAGTTTAGTCTCACAGCGTGTAATTATTATTAAGGCAAGCCTTATCAAATGCTAATCCTAGTTTTTTTACAAAGACAAAGCATAAGATTTTGAAGGGACTAAGGTTAATGTGGAATGAACAGGGGCTGATCCATTTCTCAGTGGTTTCTCAGCTCATTCATTATAAATTGAAGATTATCGCCCATTGTCATGCTGAGCAATTTAATATCTTCTAATGTCACTGACTATAAAGAATAGCTAGTGAGCTTAATAATCTGGATATACTGCCTGCTTCTTGATTCAAAGCAAAGGCATTTCAGGTGAGGATAGCAGGGATAAACAGGACATCACTCCCAGCAAGTTGACTTACGCTAATTAGGATTGAAGCCAACTGCAGCATAGCAACGTACCAATTCTAAATCTTTTTGGCCAGCTGGATAGCCTTCAAGAATTCATTGCTAGCAGATAACAAGCAAGGGAAAGTGAGTGGTCTTGTCCTGCTCCAGGTGACTACAAGCTGATTGGTGAGTAGCAGGTCAGGCAGGTAAGTCCTTACAACTTCTATTGCTTATTGTACATTTTTTAGCTTCTAATCTGTAAGGGTTGTACAAGGACCTGGAGAGAAGGGCCACAAATAACTGGATTTGATTTAATCTAATATAAAGTACTCTCCAAGGTTTAATTTAAAGAGGTAAACCATGGCAGGAGAGCTCAAAGTCTTAGTTTGCTCCTCTTCCTCCATGTGGCAGGCTGGGGACAGTTCCATTCGCCTGGGTCAGCATGTGTGCTGGAAGTGTCTCCAGCTACAGCTCCTGGAAGCTCAAGTTTCAGAGCTGGAGTGGTGTCTGGTGACACTGTATAGCATCCGCGAGGCAGGGAGTATCGTAGATAGTACGTATAGAGAGGTGGTCACACCGCAGGCTCAGACTCTGCAGGCAGGAAGGGAGTGGGTGACTGCCAGACAGAGCAAGAGAGATAGGCAGGTAGTGCAGGAATCTCCTGTGGCCATTCGCTGCAAAACAGATATACCGTTTTGGATACCGTTGAGGGGAATGACTTCTCGCAGAAAGTAGCAGCAGCAAAACTTGTTGCACTATGATTGGTTCTACTGCAGAGGGGTGGGGTAAAAAGTGTGCCAGGGTAACAGTTACAGGGGACTCAATTGTAAAGGGAATAGACAGGAGTTTCTGTGGCTGCAAATGAGACTCCAGGATGATATGTTGCCTCCCTGGTGCTAGGGATGTCCTGGAGTGGGTACAGGACACTCTGGAGGGGGAGATGAACAGCCAGTGGTCATGGTACACGTCGGTAAAAACGACATTGGTAACAAAAAGGATGAGGTCCCAAAAGCAGAATACAAGAAGCTAGGAAGAAAGTTAAGAAACCGGACCTCAAAAGCAGTGATCACAGGATTACTACCGGTGCCACGTGCGAGTCATAGGAAAAATGATAGGACATATCAGATAATACGTGGCTGAAAAGATGGGTCAGGGGAGGGTTTCAGATTCCTGGGGCATTGGGACCGGTTGTGGGGGATGTGGGACCTGTATAAATTGGAGGGGTTACACCTGGGCAGGACTGGGACTGATGTTCGAGGGGAAGTGTTTGCCAGAGCAAGTGGGGAGGGTGCAAACTAATATGCCAGGGGGATGGGAGCCTATGTAAGGAATCAGAGAAAGAGGGAGCAAGGTCAAA
This sequence comes from Rhincodon typus, assembly GCF_021869965.1. Taxonomy (NCBI): domain Eukaryota; kingdom Metazoa; phylum Chordata; class Chondrichthyes; order Orectolobiformes; family Rhincodontidae; genus Rhincodon; species Rhincodon typus. Next base: position 27,797,736 of record NC_063332.1, on the reverse strand, counting down.
ATCAAAAGGGAGAAAAGGGAATAAGAAAAGTGATAGGCAGAGAAACCAAGGACAAAATTCAAGCATGGCTATTGAGAAAAATAAGAGCAAGACAAACAATGTTAAAAAGACAAGCTTAAAGGCTTTGTGTCTTAATGCGCAGAGGATTTGCAATAAAGTGGACGAACTAATCATGCAGATAGATGTAAACAGGTACGATATAATTGGGATTATGGGGACATGGCTGCAGAGTGACCAGGGATGGGAACTGACTGTCCCAAGGTGTTCAGTATTTAGGAAGGACAGGCAAAAAGGAAAAGGTGGCAGAGTGGCATTGCTGGTTAAAGTGAAAATTAACACAAGAGTAAGAAAGGATATCAGCTCTGACAATGTGGAGTCTGTATGAGTAGAGTTGAGATATACCAAAGGGCAAAAACATTGGTGTGTGCCATATATAGACCCCAAACTGCAGCAGTGATGTTGGGAATGACATTAAACAGGAAATTAGAGATGCATGTGATAAGGGAATATCAGTGATCACGGGTGATTTTAATCTGCACATAGATTGGGCAAATCAAATTAGCCACAATGTTGTAGAGGAGGAATTCCTGGAATATACACAGGACGGTTCTCTTTACCAATATATGGAGGAACCAACTAGAGAGCAGGCCATCTTAGCGTATGTACTGTGTAATGAGAAGGAAATCATTACTAATCTAGTTGTGCGAGACCCTTAGGGGATAAGTGGCCATAACATGATAGTTTTTTTATCAAGATGGAGAGTGAGGTAGTTGATTTGGAGACTAGGGTGCTGAATCCTAATAAAGGAAACTATGAAGATATGAGGCATGAGTTGGCCTTGATAGATTGGGGAGAGTTACTTAAAGGGATGATAGTGGATAGACAATGGCAAATATTCAACGAATGCATGGGTGAACTGAAAAAACTGTTTATTCCTGTCTGGCACAAAAGCAAAATGGGTAAGAGGGGCAATCCATGGCTTACAAAGGAAATTAGAGATAGTATCCGATCCAAGAAGCATACAGATTAGCCAAGAAAAATAATAAATCTGAGGATTGGGAACAGTTTAGAATTCAGCAAAGAAGGACCATGGGATTGATTAAGAAGGGGAAAGTATAGTACAAGTAAGCTTGCAGGGAACATAAAGACTGACACTAAGAGTTTCTATAGGTAAATGAAGAGAAAGCGATTGGTGAAGACAAATGTAGGTCCTCTACAAAAAGAAACAGGGGAATGAAACAAGGGGACAAAGAAATGCTGAGCAACTGAATACATATTTTGGTTCTGTCTTCACAAAAGAGGACATAAATCAGATACCAGAAATTTGGAGAATACAAGATTTAGTGAGAGGTAAGAATTGAGGGAGATCAATATTGGTAGAGAAATGGTGCTGGGAACATTGATGGGCGTGAAGGTGGATAAATCCCCAGGGCTTGATAATCTACATCCCAGAGTACTTAAGGAAGTGGCTCTAGAAATAGTGGATGCATTGGTGGTCATCTTCCAATATTCTATAGACTCCGGAACAGTCCCTGCAGATTGGAGCGTAGCTAATGTCACTCCAATATTCAAAAAGGGAAGTACAGAGAAAACAGGGAATTATAGACCAGTAAGCCTACCATCAATAGTGGGGAAAATTCTCAAATCCATTATCTAGGACTTTATAGCGGAGCATTTAGAAAGCAGTGGCAGGATTAGACAGAGTCAGCATGGATTTATGAAGGGGAAATCATGCTTGATAAGTCTGTTGGAATTCTATGAAAATGTAACTAGTAGAGTTGACAAGGGGCAGCCAGTCGATGTAGTATATTTGCATTTTCAGAGAGCTTTTGACAAAAGTCCTGTATAAGAGATTATTGTGCAAGATTAAAGTGCATGGGATTGGGGGAAGTGTAATGAAATGGATAGGAAACTGATTGGCAGAGAGGAAATAAAGACTAGGAGTTGATGAGTCGATTTCAAATTGGCAGGCAGTAACTGGTGGGGTGCCACAGGGATTGGTGCTGGGACCCCAGCTATTCACAATATATATTAATGATTTGGATGATGGAACAAAATGTAACATCTCAAACTTTGCGGATGATACCAAGTTGGGTGGGAGGGTGAACTGTGACAAGGATGCAGAGATCCTTCAGCATGATTTCGACAGGTTGGGTGAGTGGGCAAATCGATGGTAATTGCAGTATAATTTAGATAAATAGGAGGTTATTCACTTTGGAAGCAAAAACAAGAAGGCAGATTACTACCTGAATGGCTGTAAATTGGGAGAGGGGAGTGTGCAGTGGGACCTGGGTGTCCTTGTGCACCAGTTGCTGAAGGTAAGCATGCAGGTGCAGCAGGTGGTAAAGAAGGCAAATGGTATGTTGGCCTTCATTGCGAGAGGTTTCGAATACAGGAGCAGGATGTATTGTTGCAGTTATACAGGGCCTTGGTGAGACCAAACCTAGGATATTGTGTGCAGTTTTGGTCTCTTTTTTGAGGAAGAGTGCTCTTGTTCTCGAGGGAGTGCAGCAAAGGTTAACCAAGCTGATTCCAGGGATGGTAGGTCTGACATATGAGGAAAGATAAACCAGGTTTGGATTGTTTTTGCTAGAGTTCAGATGAATGGGGGGTATCTCATAGAGACTTATAAAATTCTAACAGGACTCAGCAGGATAGATGCAGGGAGGATGTTCCCGATGGTGGGTGTGTCCAGAACCAGACATTACAATCTGAGGATTTGGGATAGACCATTTAGGACGGAGCTGAAGAGACATTTCTTCACCCAAAGAGTGGTGAGCCTGTGGAATACATTACCACAGGAAGTAGTTGATGCCAAAACATTGAATGTATTCAAGAGGTGGCTAGATATAGCACTTGAGGTGAATGGGATCAAAGGTTATAGGGAGAAAGCAGGATTACCCCATTGAGTTGGACAATCAGCCATGATCGTAATGAATGGCAGAGCAGGCTCTAAGGGCTGAATGGCCTCCTCCTGCTCCTATCTTCTATGTTTCTATGTTTCTATGCTTCTATGCTTCTTTTCCTGAGTCCAATAACGGCTTTCAATATGTCAGGGAAGTACTTGATGTTATTCTAGTGAAGGCTTTACACTCATTCTTCCCAGTCTGCAATGGTGCAGGATATTAATTCAATATTTTCTATCATCCAGCTGTGTTTTGAAAATGCTGTTTATTCAAACTGGTCTCTGGATCACTCTAAAACATCCTGAGCCAGCTGTTACTACCTGTAACATCTGTAAGTTCATCATTAATGCTCGACTGAAAATTCAACATTTTTTGCATGAAAAATGTAGTCCTGTCTTTCGGCTCCTCAAGCAGATAGCTCTTTAGGTCTGCTGCAAAATGGTCCCTTCCATTCCCTTTGACTCCTCTCTTTCAACACTGTCTTAGCAGGATGGTACTTTTGTTGTCTTTACCTAAACAAAAGCTGCTTTTGATGCTGAACTATGTTAACATCAAATTTCATTAGAAAGCAACTTTAAGTACTCACAGTATCCAAGGACTAAATCATTACAATAAAACAAAGAACAAAGCAGCATGAGAGACCTTTTTGAGGCTCTGCCAACATCTCTTTATACAGTCCATCATAAAGTGAAAGAACATGTAAGAGTTATGATGAAAGGAAAGATCTGCTATGATCTTAATTAATCATGCAGGGGGCTGCATACATTTTTTTTTAATTCAGTTGTGGGACATGAGCATCACTGGCCAGCATTTCTTCCCCATCCCTAGTTGCCCTTGAGAAGGTGATGGTGAGCTGCCTTCTTGAACCGCTGCAGTCCACAATACATTTCCAAGTCAGAAAAGTGAGTGCCTAGGAAGGGAACATATAGGTGGTGAGACAACAAGGTGCAGACCTGGATGAACACAGCAGGCCAAGCAGCATCATAGGAGCAGAACATATAGGTGGTCATGGGTTTGGATGGTGCTATCGGAGGATTTTTGCTGGATTTCTGCAGTGCATCTTATAGATAGTATACACTGCTGTTACTGAGCGTTGGTGGTGGAGGGAACAGATGCTTGTGGATGTGGTGCCAATCTAGCCAGCTCCTTTGTCTGTTTATCTTTACATATCTTTGTCCTTATATATCTTTATACCCTTTTGTTACATTCAATCACTCTCTCCTTTCCATGTGGTAGATACCAATGGGAGTCAGAAGTGGTGCAGAGGGTGATACATAAAGCAGAAATGAGCAAATAGTCTGCAAGATGGAAGATGAGAAGACAGGTTGGTTGGAGGAGAATCTAGAGATATTTTCCGATGTACCTCAATAACTTAGCTTTTCAAAGAAAAACACCAACAGAGAAGAGAATATATACATGATTATATCTGGCAGGCTTTCACTCTTATGGTGATGCCAGCTTACATATTCCACCACCTACACATCATGGTGTGTTGACCAACACAAACTCCCAATATAGATATACACATGAAAGTAAAGGGAGAAGGGCAGGATACCTTGTAGCAATACAGGAGAAAATGGCTCATCCTGAGACAAGTGTCTCCCCATTTCAAAGGTTCTGGAGGAATGCAATGACCAGCCATCTTCCAAGTTACTGCGGAAACGTTGAGAGGAAAATACGACATAGCATGTGACACAAGAAAATCAATGAGAAGACTGGTAGAAAGGAAGAAGCAGGAGGTTTTGAATTCAAATTGTTGTGATGGTGGATTGAAGTTGGATATTCTGAGATTATTTTTCACCAGGTGAGGAACTGCCTTGGACTGAGACATGTGAAATGGGGAGCATACAACTTGTTATTAATGCTTCTGTTCATGAACTTAACTCTGAATGGGAACAGGATTGATCCTGACAGAATTATTCAGACACAGAACAGATCTAACAGCCAGGAAGTGCTAAGATTTTCTCAGTGGCTCTCCCAGTCTCCCATTATAACTATGGTAGGACATCAGTGAAAACCCTTGAGAAATTGTCACTGATTTGAAGGCAATGTTATGACATGAGATTGAGAGGAAGGGTCACCAGACCCGAAACACTAACTCTGATTTTTTCTTCACAGATGTTGCCAGACCTGCTGAGCTTTTCCAGCAACTTCTGTTTTTGTTCCTGACTTACAGTATTTACAGTTCTTTCCGTTCCCAAATTCCTGATGTTGAAATCTTGTTGCTTGACTCCTAGGTTTCTGTGGAAAGTTGGTCTAGAAATTCCAAATTGCCTCTTTCTTCTATGTTCAGCTCTTTGACTCTCCACTATCGCAAATATCAGTGTTAGTTAATTCGGTTTTCTCTGCATGGCATTAACAAGTGACTCAATGTGAGGTGGGAAACACTACAGTAAGGAAAATGCATAATTTCTTTAAAATAGCAATGGAATCTACAAAGGTTAATACATGTTTGAAAAGTATTTTTATGAATTTATATGAAGTGTTCCCATGCCAGTCAGGCCCAATTCTTATTTCTTGAATAAGTAAAATGGTGTGTGATCTGGTGGCCTTTTACCTGGAAGCAGTACCAACAGAAAGGAAATTAAACAGAACTCTTGTGACCAGGCAGAAACTGACTATGTTGCTGTGATCCAAAAAAGGCAGAGTCAACTCCCCTTGACATACACTGATGTAGCACTGCTGAATCCCCCCATCAACATCTTGTGGGATTTTTATTGTCCATAAACTGAACTGAACCAATCATTTCAATACTGTGGCTAAAAACACAGGTCAGAGGCTGTAAGATCTGCATCAATGAACCCTCTTTCTGACTTCCAATAGTCTGACAACCATGTACAAGGTACAAGTCAGGAGGATAGTGGAATATTGCCCTTTTGTTTTATTCATTAACAGGATGTGGGCATCGCTGACTAGGCAGCATTTATTGCCCATCCCTAATTGCCCAGAGGGCAGTTACAAGTCAACCACATTGCTGTGGGTCTGGAGTCACGTGTAGGCCAGACCAGGTAAGGATGGCAGTTTTCTTTCCTAAAGGACATTAGTGAACCAGATGGGTTTTTCCAACAATTGACAATGGATTCATGGTCATCGTTAGATTCTTAATTTCAGATATTTATTGAATTCAAACTCCACCACCCGCCACGGTGGGATTCGAACCTGGGTCCCCCAAACATTATCTGGGTCTCTGGGTTAACAGTCCAGTGATAATATCACTAGGCCATCGCCTCTTCTTACCTGGTTAAATGTACCTCAAACATTACTTGAGGACTTAACACCATCCAGAGCAAGAGACTCCATTTGACTGGCACTCCCTCCAATACCTTACACATTCACTCCTTCCACCACAAGTGCACAATGGCCGCTGTGTGTACCAGCTACAAGATGCACTGCAACTCAGCAATCCCTCTTTGAAATCAACTTGTAACTCTACCACCGAGGAAGACAAGGGCAGCAGATGAATGGGATTGTCACTGCCTGAATGTCCTTCTCCAAGCTACTCAAGCCTGAATTTGAAACTATATCATCATTCCTTCATTGCCCCATCCAACATCATCTGAAAGTGCTTAATATAGCCAATCAGCACCCTAATCTCCTTCTCCTTCTCCTTCTAATCATCAGCAAACTGTTGGAAGAAATGATCGATATTGCCATCAAGCAATAATCTGTTCACCACCACTTAGTTCAGTTTGTGCCAGAATCACTCAATTCCCAATCTCAATACAACCTTCATCCAGATGTTAGCATGAGCTGAATACCAGATGAGAGCTGAGTAGAAGAACTCTCTGCTGTGATAAAGACCCAAAACAAAATGCACTGGTATTGTCTTAAACCAGTTTCCATTTGGCACATCAAAGCTCCCTGCAATACAATGCTGATTTGCTCTAAACTATCAATCTCTCACTCAGAAAGGCAACAAAGATGAACAGTGTAGAAAATGGAAATGCCTTACTGAGGCTGCAGGGATGTTTTTTCTCTAATGAGAGAAAGACTGAGAAATAATCAAGTCTGAGCTGAAGGTTCTCAATATTGAGGTGTTCCATTTTTAAAAGGGCATACTTCACATTGGAAAACAAATTTTGCTGTAAAGGTTGCACACAATCTAATTTTATAAAATGGAACTTTGTCAAATATCTACCATTTGAAATTCCTCTGATGGATATAACGTCCAAGACTGTGTAGTTCTGCTAATCTCCAATGACCTTTCCATCTCAACATAATGCCGGGACATTGGCAACATTTAGCAAGCTGTTTACAGCAGATCTTATTCTTACATATCTTATAATCGTTCTGCTCTTCTAAACCTCAATTCTAAGTCTGTCAGAACTACTAACAATGTTCTCTTAAATCTACTTTCAGGTTTAAAGATTCGACGACTGACGAGGCTGGAATCACAAGCCCAGGGGAGCTAAGGGCCTACCAGCTGCCAGCAAGCCTGACTTCCTCGTGGAAACCTGGAACCAAGGCCTATCCAACGCAGGAACAAGACCTGACACTATGGTGACCCGATGTCGAGGAGGCCCGACCAAACCGGTCACAAAACCCCCACAGAACATTCAAGGCCAGTGGCTAGGACCCCATCTTACCTTCCGGAGCAGCAGACTTCCCTCACCGATGCCCAGGGGGGGATTCACTAGGAGCAGCCACCTACCCAGGAAAGGTGGGAGACACTCTGGACTTCAGGTGAGACTGAAACTTTGGTGTTTCAAGTCCCACCTCCCCAGCATACTCCTGGCAAATGTCCAAACCATTGAGAACAAAATGGATGAGCATAAATCTGGACTCACCTTCCAAGGCGAATTGAGAGACTGCTGTGTGCTTTGTTTTACAGACACATGGCTCACTCCTGCTACACCTGACTGTGCCTTACAAACTGAGGGTTTCTCAGTTCACCGAATGGATTGCTCAGTGTCCTCGGGCAAGGTAAGGGGCAGCGGGGTCTGCCTCCTAATCAACACCTCCTGGTGCTCAGACATGGTAACTCTGGTGAGTTACAGTAAAACACAGTACCTGAGTTCATCTCCACTACCCTGATAGCGGTTTACAATCTACCCCATGTGAAAGTGAAGACTGCACGTGACAAAGTATACAATGCTACAAACAGTCTTGAGACAGAATACTCCGAGGCCTTGTTCATTGTAGCCGATGACTTCAACCAGGCCAACGTCAAGAAAGTGTTACTAAAATACCACTAACGCACCTCCGCTCCCACCAAAGGTCCGAACATCCTTGACCATTGCTAACCAACTATCAAAGATGCCTACCACTCCATTCCCATTCACAATTTGGAAAATCAGATCACAACGCTGTGTTCCTCCTCCCGGCTTACAAGTGGAAATTGAAGAGCGAGGATCCTGTATAGAAAGTAGTGTGGTGTTGGTCTGATGCAATGGAAGGGCTTCTATGGGAATGCTTACAGTCAGTGGACTGGTCCACATTCAAGAACTTAGTGACCAACCTAAATGCCAATGCTATTACCCTGATGCACTTTGAATGGCATGTACGACAATACTTTTTGCTGTGTCTCAGTACATGACAAGAATCAATCAATTAATCTCAGTTTCCCATCAGAGGAGATGTGAGCCTACTCACGTAGCTGTGTGGAAATACCACAGCAAAGCAAAGGCAGTGACATAGCACGTTGCATGTTTCAGGTACACAGGACACAGTCACCAATTAATAAAATGCTAAGCCCTCAGCAGCCTGAGCTTCCTATATATCAGGACCAGACTGAGTTTCCAGCTACTCCAGCAGGCTCTCACTACATTTAAGCAGGCATTTGCTGCAGTGAGGCTAATTTTTACAGCCCCTAAGTATTGGTTTGAGGGAATTGGGAATATAGATTTCAAGACAAATCTGGTTGAGTTGTCCATAGCTTGGGTGCACTCAAGCCATTTGTAATCGCCCAAACTCACTGAAATCAGCTAATTTAAAATAGATTAGGGAAGCTTACCCCTCTCTGTGGCTTCAGACCATCAACACCTTTTCATTGAGTTTCGCCCTGCTTCTAATCTGTCACAGACATTCCCCTTTCTTTTCCACAAATTGCTTCAATCACTTCAAACTTACTGCACCTCCAAACATTCCCAATACTGATGAAGAGTCACTCAAACTTTAATTCTGTTTCACTCTCCATAGATGCTGCCAGACCTGATGAGTATTTCCAACACTGTATGTCTTATTTTTAATCAAAGTTATAGCCTTCCTAATGCAGTATGTAGGGTTCATCAGCACACTGATGTACCATTACCAGATGTAGAGATGGACAGATTGACAGATTTATTGATCCAGTAATCAATATAAAGAACAAACCATAAAGCAAGTCGGCAAAATATTATCATTTGTTAGTACTGAGACTAGAATAATGTATGTTTTTAATTTGAAGCCAGTTTTAATAGAGTCTACTGGCTTAAGTTTTAATTCAGAATGAGATCAAATTAACAATTTACAGGGAAGCGAAGACGATGATATGGAAGTTTAAATTGACAAAACAAATGCATCAAAACCCAAACAGATTTGCTCAGTAAAAAAAAATCCATTAGTTATAGCGTTATGGTACAAAGAATAAAGTAAAATTATTAGCAGGGCTGTTGAGAATGAAATGTATTACTGAACCCCATCTCCTTTCAATAAGACAAATTTATATCAGAGGAGTTGTACTTAGCTGGGTAAGCCATTTGGAAAAGAATGATTGGGTCTAGATGCTGAGGTTCATCAAAGTCATCAGCTTCAGAGGAGCTCATTCATCACAGGCTGAGGGGATGTTTACCTGCAGTACACCTGTAAGGTACATCCAACAAATTGAACAGCATTCCGCTCTGTCAAATTTCACACCCAACTGCATCGCTGTGATGATAGTCTTCAGGAAAGAAAGGTGCCTTATGAAATCCTAGCAATTCTTTTAAGGTGGATTTTTTTTATAAAGACAGGAATTGCTAGATTCTAGATTGCTAGATTAATCTTTCACTGGAATAAATTTAGACGGGCAGAACACTTTGTTAAACACTTGCTACAATTGGCTAAACTTTCTTCTTCCTCCAAACTACTTATTTTTAAATTTTTCCCTTCCTTTCTAAATGTGTTCACCTGTACCGAGGTACAGTTCCACAGTGCTGTTCCCATCCAGCTCCTTTACAAAATGATCATACTTCTTGCATGTCTGGAACCTATTCCACAATACGGTGTCACTGATATTGTTACTGAAGGTTTGCATAATTTCAGGTTCAGCCAAGACTAACTGGAGGTCAAGGAGGAATGGGAGCCCCAACTGGTTTTGCACCAGCCCTGCTTCCTGTCCCTTTGTGTTTACGGGAACGCTAGGTGGGAACAGACAAAAAAATACATTTGTACCGTCTCAGCTTATCTCTTTGAGAAAGTCAATCTGACTAGCTGCTTGTTAATCCAGGGCTTTTGTGGACATTATCTTATCTAGAATTGTATTATTTGAAGCTGAACTTTATTTTAAAAATATGCCTTACAACAATTTCAAACTGCACTCAGTTGTCGGAGTTTGCTTTCCCTAGATTATTCGCTGTTATTATTTATGTTATACATACTGGTAAAGAGCCCCCTTTTACTCACTCCCTTTCAATGCTAAAGAATACGTGTTTCTCCATTATTTCCTCATATCACACCCGGGATTAACCTTGTAGTTCATCCCTGCACTGTCCCAGAGCTTTAACATTTCCCCTATACCATGGCGAGGAAAACTGTGTGCACTTGTTTTGGGGTCTGACCAGCATACTGCATATTTTCAGCTCAAAATGATCAGACTTTACTGATTCAGAGCCAGTCGTGGTTGAATTACAAGGCAGAATAAACTCAATGGGCTGAGTGGCCCAATCCTGCTCCTATGTTCTTAGTTGGAAGCATAGTTCAGCAATTTATTTGTTTTGTTGCTTACAGCTGCACAGTGACATACTAGGGAGATTAAAATCATTTTCCTCAGCCTCTGCCACAAACACTTTTCCATTGTCATTGATTCTATAGCCCCTTCCTCAAATAACGCTGATCTAGTTAACGTTGATCTCGCCTAGCGCACACCCTGTGCAACGTAACTGGTATATCTCTGTCTAAGTCTTTTTGATCTGTACATCCATTGCTATGATCTGCCTGTACTGCTTATAAACAAAACTTTTCACTGTATTTCAGTACACATGACAATAAATAAATAATCTCCTGAATACTATCTGAAAACATTCACAACCTTGGATTATATGTGACTGCAAGATAAGTTTCCAATCGCATACCCTCACCATCCCTGTCTCAGTTCATCTGCTACTGAAATCCTTAGTCATGCCTTTTCTCCCTCGAGACTCAATCTTCCTTTGCACTCTTGGCCAGACTCCAATGTTCTACCCTTCCTAACCATGGGGTCATCAAATTCACAGTAACTCACACTAAGACATGAATGGAAATGGATAAGGGCAACTTCAGCCCAATTCTCTTACCGTATTGACACAATGGCACTTTAGCCTATGTAAAATAGAAAATTGTCCTCTTATTTCTAACATCATATCCTGAGGTAGGATGAAAATAGTTTAAATTGTATTCTGAGTGATTTTCATCCTCAAACTTATTGTTATAAAGGCTGCACTTTATTTGTGTCTAACGACTGACAATTGTAACTGGTAGATGACAGTCAGAAATGCGAACATGGCAGGGAGAAGGGAGAATTGACGCAGTTACATGGATGGCCTGATTTCGAATAGAAAGAAGTTGATGAGTTCTTTGGGTATGGTGTTTGAGGTGAGGGTAGAGAGTTCTAAAAATGTGTTTGGTTATCAAGGTTAGAGTGTGGAATTCTCAGCTAAAAACCATCCATGTTGCAGGATAATTAAATGATAATTAGATAATGGTTTTGCAAAAGGAATTAAACAGGAGGGAGGAATTGAATTAGTTGTCTCACATTGGGAAAATGACAACACAGATTTGAGATACCGAACATTGTGAAGTTCTGTTTCTAAGGGCTAAATTTTAACCTACTGACCAAACGAGAGCAGGGTGAGGGGGCGTTGGGGTATTCAGTAGAACATAGAGAAGCTGGAAGTTGAGGTTACCACACCCACCCCAGCTGCATGTTGGGCAGTTTTAACACCACCAGTTTAATGCCTACCAGGATGTCAGGCTTAGTTTCTCGTCAGATTAGAATTATAAAATGGAACAATAGAATCCCAGTGCAGAAAGAGGCCATTTGGCCCATCAAGTCTGCACTGACATTCTGAAGAGTATCCTATCCAAACCCAACCCCTGTACCCTATCTCCATTACTATGCATTTACCATGACTAATCCACCTAGCCTGCACACTATGGACTATTTAGCATGGCCAATCTGCCTAACCTGGACTATGGGAGGAAACCAGAGCACCCAGAGGAAACCCATGCAAACACAGGGAGAATATGCAGTCCAGAGCAGGTCACAGGACTAAGAACATCTACAACTCTCAGGGATTGATCTAGGTGGTCACTCCAGGGGGTGTAAGCCAACAGGAGGAGTGGCGTACTGAGGATTGTATGGTTCATACGCACACCTTAATTCTGGATTTGATAGCTCTTGTCTGGCTTTAGCTGCTAGGTTGTTTGAGCTCAGAGAATCTTTCTGTCCATAGTTCAATTCAAAACGATTAACAATGAGGGTCCCTCAAAATCAACATCATCAGAATATTTAAAATGTCAAACCCGGTAGTGAGTTTTTCATCTACCCACTGTCCCACCTCTAGAAATGTCAGGATTCAGACATTTAAGACTTTAACGTCTGACACAACCCAACCCACCAACATTTATTTAAAATCCCTCTGCATATCTCGCATGTTCATAGATACAAATTAGGAACAGAAATAAGCTACTCAGCCCTTCAAGCCTGCTCCACCAATCGATAGGATCGTGGGTGATCTGTGTTTTGAATTCAACATTCCCATGTATCCCTGATAGCCATTGATTTTGCTGCATAACATGAATACATCTACTTTTGCCCTAAAGCTTTCAATAAACCACCTCCACTGCCTTCCGAAGCAACAAGTTTCAAAGTCACACAACCCTCTGACAGGGAGTATGTCCCCTCGTCTCTGTCCTAAAGTAGCAACTCCTAATTTTAAAATAATGGTCCCCACATCATTTCTGCATCCACCTTGTCAAGACTATTAAGGATCTTATAAATTTCAATCAAGTCACCCCTCACTCTTATAACCTCCAGTGAAAACAAGACCAGCCTGTCCATTCTTTCCTCATAAGACAATCTGCTCATTAAAGGTTTGATTGAAAAAAGTCTCTTCTAGTAAACCCCTTTTGAACTGGCTCCAGTTAATTTCCATCCTTCCTTAAAAAAAAGCACTAAAACTGCACACAGTATTCAAGATGTGGTCTCACCAATCATCTGAATAACTGAAGCATAGCATTCTTACTTCTTGCATTCAATTCCTCTTGTAACAAAGGATAGCATTTCATTAGCCTCCTCTATCATTTGCTGCACCTTCATATTTATAATTAACAACTGATGCACTAGAACACCTAGATTCTTCCCCACCTTGGAATTATGCACTAGTTCACAGTTTAAATTATACTTTTTTTATTCTTCCTATCAAAGTGAACAACTTCACATTTTCCTATATCATAGTCTATCTGCCATATTTTTGCCATTAACATAATCAGTGTATATCCTTTTTCTGTCATCTTCACAACATCATTTTACCTTTGTGTCATCTACAAATTTAGCCACCATGCCTTCGGCCACCTCGTCTAAGTCATTGATATTAACTGTAAAATGCCGAGGGATAAGCACTGCGGGGCCCTATCCTGCTGATCTTAAAATGATCCAACTATACATACAGAGATAGTAGGAACTGCAGATGCTGGAAAATCTGAGATAACAAGGTGTAGAGCTGGATGAACACAGCAGGCCAAGCAGCATCATAGGAGCAGGAAGGCTGACGGTCAAGGCCCGAAACCAGCTCTACACCTTGTTATCTCAACTATACATACACGCTGTTTACTGCCAACCAACGAATCTTTCCCTGTTAGTTTTCTTTACCTCCTACTGGACTGTTACTTTGTGCAATAACCTTTTTATGTGAAACCTTGTCAAATGCCTTCTGGAAATCCAAGTACAGTACATCAACTGGATCTTATTTATCTACAGCAAAAATTATTCCTTCAAAGAATTCTAATAAATTTGTTAAACAAGACTTTCATTTCACAAAATCATGCTGACAAATCTTGATTACTTTGAGCTTTTTCAAGTGTCTAGTTATAACCTCCTTATTGATTGCTTCTAACATGTTCCCCCAGATAACAGGCCTATATTTTCCTGCTTCTGCCTCCCTCCCTCTTTGAATATGTTTGCTACTTTCCAATCTAATGACACCTTTCCAGAATCCAACAAAGTTTAGAAAATTAACTCCAACACATCTACTACCTCATTAGCCATTTACTTCAAGACCCTAGGATGAAGTCCATTAAGACCTGGAAATTTATCAACATACAGCTCCATCAATTAGCTCAGTACGATTTCCCCAGCCATTATAATTTTACTAAATTCCTCCCTTCCTTCAGCCTGCTGATTTCTAATTATTACTGGGACCTTTTTTTCTCTTCTCTTTGATCTTTGGTCAAAATGCTTATTTATTATATCAGCTGTTTCTTTATTATCAACTATTAACTCCCCATTTTCATTTTCTAGAGGATCAACACTCATTACTCTTGTCCTTTTTAGATATCTGTAGAAACTCTTGCTATTTGCTTTTGCATTTTGAGCTAGCTTCCTCTCATAATTTTATTTCTTTCACCCGATTAATTTTCTAACCATTCTCTGCTGCACATTGTATTCTGACCAGTTTTCTAAGCTGCCATTCACCTTTGTGCAATGAAATGTGTTTTTTTTCCCTTAAGTTTGATACTCTTCTTAACTTCTTTAGTTAACCAGAGCTGGGGAGTTCTCCCCTTGACAGTTTTCTTTATAGTACATATTTTCTTTACAGTATTGGAATTATTCAGAGGATTCCGAAAGGATCCCTTTAAATGCCTACCATTGCTTCTCCACTGTTTCATCTCCTACCCTAATATTGAGTTCATTTCAGGTAGCTCAGCTTTCATATTCACTTTTTTGCCCTTCTCAAAGATTAAAGTATTAGCTTTAGACCCACTCTACTTCCTTTCAAACAGGTGCAAAGATCAATCATATTATAATCGCTGCAACCCAGATGTTCCGTCAGTCTCAAGTCATTCATTAATCCTGTCACATTGCACAGTACTAAGTCTAGTATAACCTGTCATCTAGTCAGTTCTAGAACTTGCTTGCCTGAGAAACTATCTCAAAAGCATTCCATGAACTCCTTATCAATGCTACTATTACCAGTCTGAGTTTCCAGTTTATATGCAAATTAAAGTTACATATAATTATTGACATCTCTTTAACACAAGTACCCAATAGTTCCTCTTTTATACTTCTTCCTGAATCAAGATTAGTATTCAGGGGCCTGCAGACCATTCCCACTCATGATTTCTTTCATCCACTATTCCTCACTTCCACCCATACCATTCTGATTTTCTGAACCAAGGTTATAACTTTTCTTTTCAGAATTTTTCCCATTCTGTCCGTGTTTTTGGTGCCAGTGTCGACCACTAAATCCTCTGCTTCTCATAGCAGGCTCTTTCCCCGCCCAGAGCAGATATCCCAAAACTGTGCAACTGGGCAGACAACACAGCCACTTGGATGTGCATTTTTTGACATAGCAAACAGCATCAATCTCCCTGACTACACTGTCTCTGACTACCACCATATTCCTTCTTACTCTTCATTCTTGACTGGCTTTCTGCATCCACAATACCATAGCCAGTTAGCTCAACCACCTTGAAGCCCCCATTCCCATCCATGCAAGCTGAGAAAATCTAAAACCCATTGCACAACTGAAAGGCTGGGGCTCCTGAACTCCTGTTATCTGAATCCCCTTAATGTTGCACTTCCACCCCACTGTCTCTGACCACCAACCTGTCCGAAGGGAAATGACCATCTCCTGCAATAAAGTGTCCAGTTCACTTTCCCCCTCTCTGATGTGCCACACAATCTGAAAGCTCAGTATGCAGCTTGATAAGTCTGAGCTAAACATCCTGCAGCCACAAGCACTTACTACAGACCACGTTCGATCTAGACCACACTGCCATCAAAAAATCCCACATTCTGAAATCACAGCATATCTTTGCTCTACCAACTTCAGCATTTGTTAATTAATTAGAAATAACTAATTAATTTATTTATTATTAACACAGCCTCCACTTCCCGAAACGTTTCAGTAAACTTTAAAATACTGATTAAATGTTCAGTCTCTAGTAACACCAGTAACTGATTTAACTGCTCCTTCTGCTGCACAAAAATGGAAATCAAATACTGGAAGGTGAAAAGTAACAAGTAGAAAATAACAACTCCTCCCAAAGGTTAGTGAACTCTTTACTCAGCACGCCTTACTTCTTCCAGTTGTCATAACAGTGGATCAGAATTTGAAAGTGCCATGGACATTTTAATGTTTGATTATAAAATACGTTTTTTCAAAGAGAATGATTATAAACAGAAAGGACTGTGTATGGAACTTCAGTGCTCTCTAGCAAAGTCTTGAGTGGTATCCATGGAATGTTATGCCTGTAAGGTGCCAGAGAAACCTCAGACAGAGAGATGGCGATGTAGCAAAAAGAGGTATGGGGCTGACTACTTTCCCCCACTTAACAGAAAGCACCTCATTCAGACATTTATTGTGATTTGCCTTTCCAGAAACATACAAAAAAATGATCAACGACCAAGTGCGACCCTGGTCTGTGTGTGCTAGTGGAAGAAGATTTACATGCCTGAGTTAAAGCACTAGTGTGCTGTGAAGGTCACAGTTGAAAACCCACCCACTGGTCACCTCTGCATTGCAGACAAAGGAACGTGCTCACTCTGAGTGCTAGGCATCAATTAGCCAGGGAAGCCAGTCAGAAGGAAACACAGAGTCAGTGAGATATACAGCATGGAAACAGACCCTTTGATCCAACCTGTCCATGCCAACCAGATATTCTAAACTGATCTAATCCCATTTGCCAGCATTTGGCTCATATCCCTCTAAACCCTTCCTATTCATATACCCCTGTTATTGTACCAGCCTTCACCACCTCCTCTGGCAGCTCATTCCAATAATGCATCACCCTCTGCATGAAAATGTTGCCCCTTAAAGGACCCTTTTCAATCTTTCCCCTCTCACCGTAAACCTATGACCTCTAGCTTTGAACTCCCCCACCCCTTGGAAACGACCTTGTCTATTTACCCTATCCATGCCCCTCATGATTTTATAAACACCTTTAAGGTCATCCCTCAGCCTCCAACGTTCCAGGGAAAACAGCCTCTATTCAGCCTCTCCCTATACCTCAAACCAACAAACCCTGGCAACATCCTTTTAAATCTTGTGTGAACCCTTTCAAGTTTCGCAACATCCTTCCTATAACAGGGAGACTAGAATTGCATACAGTATTCCTAGAGTGGCCAAACCAATGCCCTTTACAGCCGCAACATGACCTCCAAGCTCCTGTCCTCAATGCACTGACCAATAAAGACAAGCATACCAAACTCCTCCTTCACTATCCTGTGAAGGAGAAAACAGAGTTAACATTTCTGGTCCGGTGATCCTTCCTCAAAAGGAAGGGTCACCGGACCCGAAACGTTAACTCTGTTTTCTCCTTCACTGATGCTGCCAGACCTGCTGAGCTTTTCCAGCAACTTGTTTTTGTTCCTGATTTACAGCATCCGCAGTTCTTTTAGTTTTTCCTTCACTATCCTATTCACCTGCAACTCAACTTTCAAGGAACCCTGAACCTGCACTCGAAGGTCTCTTTGTTCAGCAACACTCCCCAGGACCTTACCATTAAGTGTATAAATCCTGCCCCGATTTGCCTTTCCAAAATGCAGCACCTCACATTTATCTAAATTAAACTCCATTTGCCACTCCTCGGCCCATTGGCCCATCTGATCAAGATCTCTGAGGTAACCTTCTTCGCTGTCCACTACGCCTCAAATTTTGATGTCATCTGCAAACTTAAACAGGACAAGAAGAATTGTTTCACTCTGAATGCTGTCAACCAGCCTCCATCAAAAGGAAACAGGATAAAAGCATTTCAACTGACCATAATGTCAAACATCCTGAAATTGACTGTTTGACTATCAATGTTCCAATATCTGTTCTTCATGAATAACTAAGAAAGTCTGCTCTGGATATCTTTTGACTTTTACCTTTTTTGGCATCAAATTGTATTCCTAATTTGTGTATACATGTGCTATAGCACTAATTCTTTTTACTTTTATAACTAATAGCTCATTCTTTCATTAACTCAAGTAAACCTGGTTAAATTGGCTCAATTTAAAACATGAATTCATTCAATATGGGAGAAAGACATGCACAAGGGAGAGATTCTTTATAAATTAACCTTGTTGTAGCCAATTGAGGAGGTAGAGTCATAGACTTATACAACAGGGAAACAGACCCTTTGGTCCAACCTGTCCATGCCAACCAGATATTCTAAACTGATCTAATCCCATTTGCCAGCATTTGGCTCATATCCCTCTAAACCCTTCCTATTCATATACCCATCCAGATGCCTTTTATTGTACCCACTTCCACCACTTCCTCTGGCAGCTCATTCCAGTCACATACCACCCTCTACATGAAAAAGTTGCCCCTTGGGTCCCTTCTAAATCTTTTCCTTCTCACCTTAAATCTATGCCCTCTAGTGTTGGAATCCCTACCCTGGGGAAAAGACCTTGCCCATTCACCCTATTCACGCCCCTTATGATTTTATAAACCTCTCACCCCTCAGCCTCCAAAATTCCAGGGAAAATAGCCCCAGCCTAATTAGCCTCTCCCTATAGCTCAAACCCTCCAATCCCAGCAACATCCTTGTAAATCTTGTCTGAATCCTTTTAAGTTTAACAACATCCTTCCTATGGCAGGGAGACCAGAACTGAACACAGTAGTCCAAAAGTGGTCTAACCGATGTCCTGTACAGCTGCAACATGACATCCCAACTCATATACTCAAGGCACTGACCAATAAAGGCAAGCGTACCAAATGCCTTTTTCACCAACCTGTTATATCATCCTTTCACATCTGGAGTTTAATGATTTGGAACATCCATCTGGAAGCATACTAAGACTTGGGAATTCTTAAAGCACCTCTTTTCCTCAACGCAAAAAATTTCCACCTTGCACCAAATTCCCAGATAATCTCAGAGATAGCAAGAACTGCAGTCGCTGGAATCAGAGTCAATACAGTGTGGAGCTGGAGGAACATCGCAATTCAGGCATCAGAGGAGCAGGAAAGTCGACGTTTCGGGTTTACACCCTTCATCAGATATACTCATTTGGTCTCTGTGTTACTCAAGCAAAATCTCCCTTGCACTGACCAATGCTCCCTTAGTCACTTATTCTTCTTCCTAACTCCATCCCTTTCTTTTCTGTACCTTGGTAGAATTCTATTTGTTGTTTTCAAGAATTTAATGCACACTTGCACCCTCACACGTCACACACACAATGTATGATTAAATGGGATGAGGTAGCTCGTGATTTGAATATAACCAAACGTCAAGATAAACAGAGACAGTTAATGATTCACAAGGAGAAATCTGGTAACAATCCACAGCGGTGTCATTAATTATGATTCAATGAATGGGTTACCTATGTTCAAACTGGAGATGGCAGGATATTGTACTGGAAAACCTGAATGGCAAGAGTGACAATGGGCAGATAAGTGAATATGAGCATACAATCAAGGGACAAGAACGAGCCTGCTCCACTATTTACTACCATCATGGCTCATCTAATTACAACCTCAACTCTACATTCCTGCATATCCCCAATTAATATATCATCTCCTTAGAAATCGAGAATCCATCTACCGCTCTTTAAAAATATTTAAAGGTTCTGTATTCACTGCCTTTTGAAGAAGGGAATTTCAAGACTCACAATCCACTGAAAGAATGTACTGGTCCAGACAGGGAATAACTCAATGAATGCTTGTCATGTCGGCCTAACCATGACAATCTGACAGTTACATCCAGATAATATCTCAACTACACATCCTACCACCCTGCTTCCTAGAAGGGCTCCATCCCATTCTCCCAGTTTTTGGCTCCATCACATCTGTTTTGATGATGCCACCTTACGCAGAGGGGACTCAGAAATGGCTATCTTTTCCCCAACCAAGGATTCTCCACTACCATGGTCTACAGGGCCCTTAGCTGTGCCTGGCCCATGTCCCATACTTCTGCCGTCACCCCTTCCCTTCCCTCCCACAACAATGACAGGGTACCCTTGGTCCTCACCTACCATCAGACCAAAATCCACATCCAGACGATCATTAGCTTCCATTTCCACCACCTGAGTTGGATGGCACCACCAGACACATATTCCCCTCCCCTCCCCTGTCAGACTTCCACACGGACCATTCCCTGCGGGGCACCCTGGTCCACTCTTCCTTCACCCCCAACACGTCCCCACAGCCTCACAGCACCTTCCCTGGAAGGTGTACCACCTTGCCATTTACTTCCTCCGTCCTCAGTTACCAAGGCCCCAGACGTACCTTCCAGGTGAAGCAACAATTTACCTGCACTTCACCTAATATGGTCTCCTCTACACTGGGGAGACAAAATGCAAGGTGACTGCTTGACCGAACACCTACGTTCTGTCGACAATAAAGACCCTGAGCTTCCACTTGCCTGTCACTTCAACACACCACTGTGTTAACTGGCCAACATCTCTGCCTCAGGCCTGCTGCAGTATTTCAGTGATCCTAAGCGCAAGCTGGAAGAACAGCACCTCATTTTCCACTTGAGGACTCTACAGCCTTTAGGACCCAATATCGAAGTTCAACAGTTTTGGAGCCTGATTCCACCCTTCTGTGATTTTACCCACCCACAAGCCCTGTCCAGTTATGACATGGGTTGCTTTTAGCACAGGCCATCCATTCCTTGCTACCCTCAACTCTCATTATCACTTATTCAGCTTCTCTTCTGTCCTGGCCTGCCATCCATAATCCCCTTGTTTTACCTATCTCTTTCATAATTCTCTATCTCTCTGGTCTCCATCTCCATATCCAACTATTCACTCACCTCTCCCACCTCCCCACCCCCCAACTTCATCTTCAACACATGAGGAAGAAGGATACAGCAGGATATAGATAGATTGCAGACTTGGCAAAGAAAAGGCAGATAAAGTTTAATCCAGACAAATGCAAAATGCTGCATTTTGGAAGATCAAATTCAGGAACAAATTACTATAAATGGCAGAAAACTTAGGCGCATTGCCATACAGAGAGATCTGGGTGTACAGGTCCTCAGATCCCTGAAAGTGGCAATACTGATGGACAAGGTAGTCAAGAAGGCATACAGCACACTTGCCCTCATTGGCCAGGGCATCAAATATAAAAGTTATGTTAAAGCTGTACAAAACTTTAATTAGGCCATGTGGTTCCGGTTGCTAAACTACCAGAAGTATGTGGATGCTTTAAAGAAGGTTTACCAGGATGTTGCCTGGTCTGGAGGGTTTTAGGTATGAGGAGACATTGAATAAATTTGGAGTGTTTTCACTGGAAAGACGGAGGCTGAAGGGCGACCCGATCAAGGTCTACAAAATTATGAGAGGCATGGATAGGGTGGGTAGTCAGAGTCTTTTCCCAGGGTGGGGAACTACAAGAGGGAACAGGTTCAAGATGAGAGGGAGAAAGTTTAGGGGAGAAGTGCAGGGAAAACCTTTCACACAGAGAGTGGTGTGTGCCTGGAACGCACTGCAAGTGGTTGTGGCGGAAGCAGGCACATTAGCAATGTTTAAGGCATATCTTGATAGACACATGAACAGGAGGCAAACAGAGGAATAGATACTATGCATGGGCAATAAGTAATCTAAATAAGGACTAGGAATCGGCACAGGCTTGGAGGGCTGAAGGGCCTGTTCCTGTGCTGCATTATATTGTATCGCATTGTATAAATACCAATTTTCTTAGCTACCAGCAATTCTGATGAAGAGTCACAGGACTTGAAACATTGACACTGCTTTCTATCCTCAGATGCTGCCAGACCTAATGAATTTCACCAGCAGTTTCTGTTTTGTTTCAGATCTCTAGCATCCACAGTCCTTTGTTTCATTATACATATATTATCCCTTTCCTGCTATGGTGTTTATTTGATAAACATGGAACATTCTGCAATTAAAGGCAGCTTCATGATAAAATGAAAACATAATGAAGCAAAAAGGGAAGTTCAAAGTGAAGTTAACTTAAAAATTAATTAAAATCAAGTAATTAAGGGCAAATTTGACCTAGAAATTTTGTATCCTTTAATATATTCTAATTTTGTATTGTTGTGAGATGGGAAAGGGATGAGCAGTGGCTTGTTCCATCATTTGCAGAAAAATTTAAATCTTCCAGGTTTCTCCTAATTGAATGCAAACCCTGACCTGAGGGCAATAGCACATCTCCTGCTGCTCCTCTTATGTTCCTGCAGCAATTTCACAGCATCAGGAAGCACTTGTAGACTATCCTAAGAATTTGCCTTGCTTACTCCAGTTAGTCCGTGTGTGTGTGTGTGTTGAGGTGGGGGGAGGTCAGGACACCAAACTGGTAACAAGCGGAAAGTTAGGGGTTGTGAGTTCCAAGGATCAATGGGCAGCCCTAGAGCTCTGACTGAGCTATAATAGCTTCCATTTTAACACAGGCCCCACTTTTACAAGTCTCTCTCCCCAAACCAATCCACATTCACAGGCGTCTCTTAGAGCTTGCGACAATTTTCAAGCCTCAAAATGGGGTCACAGTGGGATATTTTACGTATTCATTGGATGGGGGCATCACTGGCTAGGCCAGCATTTATTGGTTGCCCTTAATTGCCCATACAGCAGTTATAAGTCAGTCACGTTGCTGTGGGTCTGGAATCACACATAGGCCAGACCAGGTACAGATGGCAGATTTCCTTTAGTGAACAAGAAGGAATGTTTATCAAGAATCAGCAATAGCTTCATGGCCATCATTAGACTCTTGTTTCCAGACTATTATTGAATTCAATTTCAATCAATTGTGGTGGGATTTGAACCCAAGTCCCAGAACATTACATGGGTCTCCAGATTAATAGTGTAGTGATAATACCACTAGGCCATTACCACATTTGGGAAATGCTTGGGAAGCACTGAGGTTGCCCAGCAATATCCAAATGAGTTAAAAGAAAGAAGACATACTGAATAACTTCCAAAAGGATTGATTGTTGCTCCTCAATTGTTCCCTTGCTTCCTGGCTAGAGGGTTCAAAACTTTTCACAGCATTGTTTTTCAACTGACTTGGGGCTGGTCTGGCCCCTTCAGTATAACAACATTCTATACTAAGTCTCCAATGGCATTTCAGGACAGTTTCTCTGTTGGAATTCCTCCAGAAACAGGGTAAGGCTGCAAAAGTTAAAGTCACCCCCATTCCCAGAAATTATCTCTTGTTAAAGGTCCGATCATATGAGATAAAATAAACGAGATTCTGCTACACAGATAGCTGCCTGAAAACCCAGTAGATAGAAAATTGTCAACAGTCTGCTTGCCCTCCCTTAGTAGCATCAACGAATGGCAAATCACAAAAGAACATTGGGCAGGACAACAAAAGCAAGTGTTAAAAGCTGACAATAACTGTGGCCATGTAAGGAATACTAAAATAGCTCTTGAAAAGAGGTGCAGCAAAGGCAATGGATCCATTTAATTATTTTAGCATTCCAGATAAAATTAACAGTGAACCTATATACATCATCCATATCAACTGGGCGATTTATCAGAGAAGGTTCAGTTTAGGGATAAGGCAGATGGTCTTAGATAGGATTAAGGCACATAAAACTGATCATTCTGCTGAACCAGTATTTATTCTACAGTGCTCAAGGAAAAGGGCAAGGTTGTAGGTTAGACATTGGTTCAATAGTTCAATAGCTCATTGAGATATGAGTTACTTGCCCTGGAAGAATGTTCATATTGTTGCATTAATTCAGACAGAGACAAATTTGGAACTGAGGAATTATAGGCCCGTGAGTTTGACAGCAGGAGTAAGGAATTTGCTAGATATTATTTATAATCACTTAAGCGAGTTCAGTAATTATCAGGGATTCCCAGTATGACTCCAGGAAACAGTGGTCCTACCTCATTAACCTGATTGAATTCTTTGAGGAAATGACCAGAACAGTGGATGATAGCAGTCCTGTTGATGTTTATAGTTAGATTTCCCAAAAAAAAAGCCTTTAATAATATCGTATATGGGAAGCTGTTGGCAGCGATTGGATCATATAAGATTATACGACAGAGACTCTGCTACATAGGTAAATGCCTGGAAATCCTGTAGACAGACAGTTACTGTTAATGTGAGTGCATCTGAATTGTGGCTGATAACAAATGAAGCTCCAGTAAGTTTTGTTTTAAGATCATTGCTACACATCCTCTTTTCATGAATGATTCAGGGATAACATTAATGAAACCATTTATAACTTTGCCAATGGCTGTGTCTTTAGGGATGACAATTAGGGTTTTAGGGTTTATTGAAATTTTTAATGAGTATCAAACCAAGAACACCGTACTTGGGTTAGATTTTAACCCCGTCCAGTAGCAATGGTGAAGGAGAAGAATTCAAGCCATATTCAGGAATTTGCCAACTCCCAATATTAAATTATCCCTCCCATCTTCACACTAATATCAGAGATTTTATGGTAAGGATGTCAGACTGCCAGACAGAGGGAGGCAGTGCCTCGTGAAAGTATTCAAATTTGGGTCCAGTGATGTAGTTAGAAACCCAAGATCATTTATCTCAAAATCATGTCATTTCAATCTAATGCCAGGACCGTGCGTAAAGCTGGTCTCTCAGAGGCACCTTGTGGTTACAGTCTTATCCAGGCAATAAGTTGTATTTAAAGGAGCAATGAACTGGAACTAATTGGATTATGGAATCTCTTTTCCCCTGAGTCACCAAGTAGTTTCCAGCTTCTTTCCCATTTCTTTTAACCTATCGTCCTCAGTCAGATTTTTCTTTGTTAGCATGGGAGTTCATCAATGGATGATCACTTAGTTGAGTAGGTGGCACACAGGTAAAGGGGCTAGTTGTAAAAGATCATGCCCAGTACAACAGGGGTAAAGGCTAACTGCTGAATTCCTGTTTCTGGGGACTGGCTCTATATTCCCAAAGCCCAAGATGGGGGGCGGGGTGCGGAAAGTGGAATTAACAGCCACTTGTTGGAATTTTGACCAGGATACCCTCTGAATTGACATGGAACCAGGTTCCCCATCCAATTAAGGATGGTGATAGCCCCTCAAAGCTGAAGAATGAATCAGAGGGCTTCCGGCTTCAGAAGAGTACCTGGATACAGGACTTGGAGTGTGTGTACCTGGATACAGGACCTGGAGTGTGTGCACCTGGATACAGGATCTGGAGAGAGTGTACCTGGATACAGGACCTGGAGTGTGAGTGCCTGGATACAGGACCTGGAGTGTGAGTACCTGGATACAGGATCTGGAGTGTGAGTACCTGGACACAGGATCTGGAGTGTGAGTACCTGGACACAGGATCTGGAGTGTGAGTACCTGGATAAAGGACTTGAAGTGTAGTACCTGGATACAGGACCTGGAGTGTGTGTACCTGGATACAGGACCTGGAGTGTGAGTGCCTGGATACAGGACCTGGAGTGTGAGTGCCTGGATACAGGATCTGGAGTGTGAGTACCTGGATACAGGACTTGAAGTGTGAGTACCTGGATACAGGACCTGGAGTGTTGTACCTGGATACAGGATCTGGAGTGTGAGTACCTGGATACAGGATCT
>NC_063332.1:27757396-27771995 GCF_021869965.1 Rhincodon typus | reverse complement strand
TACCTGGATACAGGATCTGGAGTGTGAGTACCTGGATACAGGACCTGCAGCGTGTGTACCTGGATACAGGACCTGGAGTGTGTGTACCTGGATACAGGACCTGGAGTGTGTGTACCTGGTTGCAGTACCAGGTAAAAAACAGAGAGGGCACTTCATCAATGAGGTGCCCTCTCAACCACCTCATCAAAAGTTCAATTAAAAATACAACAAGTGGTGAGATCCCAACACAGTGGAACTGGAAAGGAATCCTTCTCCAGGGCAGTCTTTTGGTTACATTCCTATTCAGGAAAGCAGGGCTGGGTGGCACGGTGGCCCAGTGGTTAGCACTGCTATCTCACACAGCCAGAGACACAGGTTCAATCCCACTCTCGGGCAACTGTCTGTGAGGTGTTTGCATGTTCTCCCTGTGTCTGCGTGGCTTTCCTCCAGGTGGTCTAGTTTCCTTTCACAGTCCAAAGATGTGCAGGTTAGGTGGATTGATCATGCTGAATTGCCCACAGTGTCCAGGGATGTACAGGCTTAGGTGGGTTAGCCCCGTTAATTACATGTATAGGTAGAGTCTGGGTGAGATGCACTTTGGAGGTCAGTGTGGACCCAATGGGTCAAATGGCCTCTTTCCACACTGTGGGACACCCTGCTTGCCAGGGGATACCTGTCTCCAGGCAGTTTAGTTGCAGATGCATAAAACCATCCTGTGCTGGGCAACCGGAGCACCATTTGAAAATCACAGTGGTCCTTCTTTAACTTGCATTTATTAAGGACTTTTATGAATCTAATTAGTTGCCTGTCTCATTAGGGAGGGCAACTGTTCCAGCACCAAATCTATCTTGGCCAACATGTTGGCACCATGAACAGGCTTGGAAATCAGGGCTCCAGACAGCTCTAATATTCTCAGACCACACCTGCCTCCATTCTTGATCATTGCAAGGCCTGGCAGTCTCGGACCCAGAGCTCATTG
The DNA here is from genome assembly GCF_021869965.1 of Rhincodon typus. Taxonomy (NCBI): domain Eukaryota; kingdom Metazoa; phylum Chordata; class Chondrichthyes; order Orectolobiformes; family Rhincodontidae; genus Rhincodon; species Rhincodon typus. The sequence goes on along the minus strand of NC_063332.1, from coordinate 27,771,037 downwards.
CTTATATTGACCAGAGGAGCAGGCCGGGAGGAGGCTGTGCCAATCCTAGCAGCAGTATGGAGCCAAAGGATTTGCGATGTATAAGAGTCTTAGAATGTCACCAGAATCCTGAACTAAATGCCCATGATAGGAGCATGGACCCCTAACGAAAGACTTGCAGTAGGTACCAGTGTCCATCAGAAAATGATGCACATTATAGAAAGAGAGCCTGCAAGATATTCTAATCTCACAGATCTTGCGCAGTAGCTTTTTACTTTGTACTTTCTCCAGAAGTGGGCAAGATAGTGATTTATTCCATATCCTTAACTGCCCTGGTGAATGTGATGCTGTCCCTTCCTTTTGAAGGATCATGTGATGAAGACCTCTCACAAAGCTGTTAGGAAGTTTCAGGATTTTAACCAAGTGACAGTGAAGGAACAGCAGTATGGTGATGGTATGTGATCTGGGAGAAACTTAGATGTAAACTTTGTCTATTTAGAACAGTGTAATTTCCCAGTAATCTGCTGGAGATAAAACTCCAGTAATAGATTTAGTGCATTGTAAATAATCTCATCTCAGGGTTCAGGTGACACTAAATAACATAAGGTTCCCTTTTGTAATGAATGCAGTCATGAAAAACTCTCGATGTGATTCGTTATATAATTGCTCCTATTCATTATTCTCAAATGTGAGCATTTCATTGCTGAACAACGTAGTCATGCGGGGTTGTCAGCAAAAATAAAAGTGCTATTGTCAATTTCTTTGAACTGGAGGAGATTGTACTATATATTACACCAAAAATAGGAGAGAGAGAAAATGTAGATGGCTATTAGAAGTGTGGCAGCCACCTTAAGGAATGCATGACATGTACAAACTAATGCCTCCAGGACACTGTTTGTTTGATTTTCTGCAGTGTGAAGGTTGAGTTGAGTCATTTTGCACCCAATTACTTTGCAGTAAATTTGTCGGGTGATTCTTGTCGTGCTGTATTGATCCGACATGTCACCTTGAACTTGTTTATTGACACATCAAAGGAGCCGCTCGATTTAGCGCATCCCAATTATGGCATTCATATGATGTCACAGGTGTTCCATGTTATTCAGAGAAAGAGGCCATTTTTTTTCCTTTCCTTCCCCATCACCTGAGGTGGTATTGGTGGCATTTTTCACTGACCTGTTTGAAGATGGATGACACTTGGTAAAATACATCATTAGTGTCTGTGTCATATTATTGTGCCTCCATTTTTTAACTGAAAGGTATTTTTTCAACAAATGGATTTTCAATTTACTTGCCACAAATATTCTGTATAAACAGTTTTCCTATAGTGCAGAGCAGGAAAAATCCAGAGAGAAAAATTACGCTGAAGAGATATCAATATTACAGTATGTTTTCAAAGCAGCAGGCCAGCTTATGCTGAAAGTCTGGAATTGAATAAAAGCTGAGTCACAATATTTATTGATCACAGATCACATTCTTGGTGGTTTAACCACAGGATGGGGAAGGTGCTTTTTGGGTAGCGGAGGTATGTGGGGTGAATTTTCGACTGGGTCGGTGACTTTCCTTCATTCTGCAGCTGTGGAACCTGATATGCTTAACACTCTCAGAGCTGAATACTTATACCCTACCACAGATAGGAAAGGTAAAAGGGAGGTGAAATACTCAGGATTTTTCATGCTCCTTCCACTATTTGTGCTCCACTTGGTCCTGACTGAGCTGCTCGAGATGATTGGCATCTTTGTGGATGTTTCTCCCCTACTTTGGGTATCTTTGAGCAAGAGATTCCAACAAGTCAATGGGGATATTACATTTCTCTAGGGAATACTTAAAGTATTTCCTCTGCCCTCCTAGTAATCACTTACCATGTTGCCACTCAGAGCAGACAGCTTGTTTTTGAGGTCTTCTCTCAGACCTGTAGATGATGTAGCCTGCCCAATGCAGCTGACGGACCATAAGCAATACCTCAACACCCGAGATGTTGGCCTGAGAGAGGACAATGATGTTGGAGTGCTGATCACACCAATGGATTTGCAGGATTTTGTGGATGTTTGCTGGTATGGGTAGTGCTGTCAAACAGAGAGACCTGGTAGTTCAAGTATATAGTTGCATTTCAGGTAGAAAGGTAGTGAAGAGGGCGTTTAGCATGCTTGTCTTCATTGCTCAGACCATTGAGCATAGGAGTTGGAATGTCATGTTGTACAGGACATTGCTGAGGCCACTTTTGGAGTATTGTGTACAGTTCTGGCCACCCTGCTATGGGAAGAATATTATTAAATTGGAAAGGATTTACCAGGATGTTGCCAGGGACTGGAAGGTTTGAGTTATAAGGAGAGGCTGGATAGGCTGGGACTTTTTTCACTGGAAAATAGGAGGCTGAAGGGAGACCTTATAGACGTTTATAAAATCATAGATAAGGTGAATAGCAAAGGTCTTTTCCCTAGGGTGGAGGAGTTCAAAACAAGGAGGCACATTTTTAAGGTGAGAGGAGAAAGATTTAAAAGGGACCTGAGGGGCAACTTTTTCACATATAGGGTGGTTTGTATGCAGCATGAACTGCCAGAGAAAGTGGTAGATGCAGGTACTGTTACAACGTTTAAGACATTTGGATAGGTACATGAATAGGAAAGGTTTAAAGGGATATAGGCCAAACGTAAGCAAATGGGACTAGTTTAGTTTGGAAAATTTGGTTGGCTTGCACAGGTTGGACTGAAGGGTCCATTTCTGAGCTGTAGCACTCTATGGTGACATTTTTCCATAGATTTGAGATCATAGAACCCAACAAATCCACACCAACCCTCAGAGCATCCCACCCAGACCCATCCCCCTATAACCCACCTAATCTATACATCCCTGAACATTACAGGCAATTGCACAGCCAATCACCTAGCCTGTACATCTTTGGACTATGGGAGGAAACCTGAGCACCTGGAGGAAATCCACACAGACAGGGAGATTGTGCAAACTCCACACAGACAGTCACCCGAGGGTGGAATTGAACTTGGGTCCCTGGCACTGTGAGCCACCATGCCACCCTTATATGTCTGCTATACATTATCCATGTCTCCAACACATATATGGGGCAGGTAACACTGCTACCTTGTTTACGGTATGCTTGGTGCTGGTTTTGAGGGCTGTGTCATCAAACTCTCTGTTTCTCAGATGTCCAGTGGCTGTGCTGGGTCACTGGAAGCACAGTTGAGATTTCTCAGTGCAAGTTAGTCCTGTGACTTGCTGTGGAGAATAATAGTCAGAACACTGTGTTAAACACGAGAGCGAACTTGTCCAATGTTCAATCTGCACACTCTGCTAGAACATCTTTTTGGATTTTGTTTTTGCCATAAATTTATTTTGCATTTTTTAAAATGGGTTTCCACTTCCAATAAATAATGGACTAATCCATATTGATTTACATTTTAACAAAGATTATACTTAAGAATTATTAAAAATTATTATCCCTAGTTGGGAAGTCTAAAACCATGGCACAATTTAAAAGTAAGAGGGTGCCACTTAGGTCCAAGATGAAGCAAAATTATTTTATTTAAAGTGTTATGAACCTTTGAAATTCTCTACCACAGAGGGCTGTAGTATCTCAGTCCTTGAGTATGTTTAAGGTACAGATTGATAGATTTCTGATTACCAATGGCATACAGGGTTATGGAATGGGATGATTAAAAAGCAATGGCATGATCACAGTTTCACAGTAACTCAGCCATGATCATATTTTATGGTGGGCTAGGCTCAATGGACTGAATGGTCGATTCCTATTCCCATGTTCCTAACTGTGAAGTACATCCTGAGGCTATGAAAGGTGCTTTACAGATGCTCCTTCTGCCTTTCTGAATGAATGATTCATATGTCTACAAATACCACCAACTGGAGTGACCAGGTTTCTGTATTTATCATTCATGTGATGGAAAGAACAAGGATAACAACGGTGGCTAATTTAAACAGAATTTTTAGTTTCTTATAATTTTGGACGGATTTCTAACATGTACTAATAAATTCTTTTACTGAAGATGCTGTTTGAGACCAATTGCTGAGCCACATATGGGTACATGTACAGTTATACTGCAGAAATCACTAATTACCTGATGTTAATGATAATATTAATAGATATTATTGAGTTGTTTCACAGTAACTCAATCAGACACAACATTTTCTTCTCAGTAAGTCCCCAGTACAGTAATTGACACTAACCATTTAAATAATAATAAAAAAAGTCAGCACTCATTTAGTCATAATTGTTTATAGATATTAGGTTATAAAAATAGTGCCTTTGTAAAGAATCTGCCCAAATACAACAACTTTCCCATATTCCTCCTGTTCATGCTTTGGGGCAAAAATGACCATGTTCATCATATGGCACCCAAGTGCTGTTATGGCCAGTCTGTGTCCAGGATGTTCTGTTACGAATAGAACATAGTGTCACAGATGATTTAGTTTTGGTCGAGTTACTGGTTCAGGATTTCCTCTTGGTGGGTTTCCTCTCTGCCTCTGAGGCAACAATAGTAACGTTGGAGACATGACAGTCAGCCTCAGGGTCCCGGAACGTTTTGACAATCAACCACATCATCACATCAAATGTTTACTAAATTAAGACGGTTTTCAAGCACGCCCCTAACCAAATGGAAGACATTGTTCATCATTTGGTATAAACAGCATGTACAAAGAGATTCAAAGGTCTGGATGTAAAATGAACCATCCTTTGGACACATAAGAAATAGGAGCAGTAGGCCGTTCAGCCCTTCAAACCCGCCCCACCACTCACTAAGATCATGGCTGACCTGCCTCAGGCCTAACTCCACTTTTGTGCCAGCTCTGCTTTGCTGTTAACTCAATATTTCAAAGAACTGTGCACTACCTCTTCAAATATGAGTCAAATCCTATTACATCTCAGCACTTCTTTCATGAGTGAGAGTTCTATCATGCTACTTGCTATAGTTTTGTCAAAAAACATTCTTACACAAAGAGATAATACGAACTGCAGATGCTGGAGTCAGAGATAACACAGTACGGAGCTGAAGGAACACAGCAGGTCAGGCAGCATCAGAGGAGCAGGAAAGTTAATGTTTTGGCTTGGGACCTGATTTCCCTTTAAGAGTTACTTGCTGAATGCTGTATAGGACACAATCCCAACTCATATTTTACTCATGGGCTGCACTCAAGAATACAGTAATCAACTGCATCTCCGTACAGTGGGCAAATGTATGCACCCGTGATTCTCTAGATTCTGAAAACTTCCGAATGCTCCAGTAATTATTAGGGATACTTTACGGGTCATTCATTGGCTCAATTTGTAATTTTTTAACAAATGCATTTAAGACATTTTTTATGGTGCCTTACAAATGTTAGAAGATGGAAAGCACAAATGAGAAGTAATGCATATGGTTCACTGAGTTATCAATTAATTTAAATTAATGATCTATCATCTTTGTAATTGTTCTGAAAGCTAAAGCTCAGTTAACGTAAACTGCATAAAGTACTTAGCTGGGCAGGCAGTTTCATGGAAAGAAGAAACTGCCTGGTATGCTGAATGTCCCCAGCACAGCAGATTTGTGATCCTTTATGTCTTGTCCCTCAAGATGGCGGTGGCGGAATAAGCAGCATTGGGCTCCTGTGCGCGGGGCTCATTCACTCTGTCCACTTTTCTATTTTTCTCTTCTTTTCTTGTTGTTTTTCCGGAGAGTGATGGCGGCTGATGAGCCTAGAGCGGGACTCTGGTAGATGGCAACAAAGTGGCTGGTGATCCCGGAGTGGCAGAGGGGTAGCAGAGGGGTGAGCTTGGGTCCCAGTACTGGCTGCTACATCGATGGAGGTGCCGTTGGTGAGGTAGGCCCAGTGACGAAACATGGTGCTGACGATCAGCAACTTCCATGTTTGTTGGTTCCAGCACTAGCCACAGCAAAGCAGTGGTAGAAGGGTTATGGACTCTCTTTAGGCTATATCGTTTAAAAGTTATATTTAAACCATACAGAACAGGATAACATGTATTTGGAAAGGCAAGGACTGATTAGAGATAGTCAACACTGCTTTGTGCATGGGGAATCATATCTCATTAATTTGATTGAGTTTCTTGAAGAGGTGACGAAGAAGACTGATGAAGGCAGAGTGGTGGACATTGCCTATGTGGACTTCAGCAAGGTGTTCGACAAGGTTCAGCATGATAGATGGTTAGCAAGGTTAGATCACATGGAATCCAGGGAGAGCTAGCCATTTGATACAAAATTAGCTTGATGGTAGGAGACAGAGGGTAGTGGTAGAGGGTTGCTTTTCAGACTGGAGGCCTGTGACCAGTGGTGTGCCCCAAGGATCAGTGCTGGGTCCACTGCCTTTTGTCATTTATATAAATGATATGGATGTAAATGTAGAAGGTATGGTTAGTAAGTTCGCAAATGACACCAAAATTGGTGGTGTAGCGAACAGCGAAGAATATTACTTCAAAATACAATGGGACTATGATCAAGTGGGCAAACAGGCCAAGCAGTAGCAGATGGAGTTTAATTTAGATAAATGTGAGGTGCTGCATTTTGGAAAGGCAAATCAGAGCAGGACTTAAACACTTAATGGTAAAGTTCTGGGGAGTGTTTCCAAACAAAGAGATCTTGGGGTGTACGATCATAGTTCCTTGAAAGTGGAGTCACAGATAGAAAGGGCAGTGAAGAACGTGTTTGGTATGCTTGCTTTTATTGGTCAGTGCATTGAGTACAGGAGGTGGGAGGTCATGTTGCAGCTGTGCAGGACATTGGTTAGGCCACTTTTGGAATATTCTGTTTAATTCTGGTCTCTCTGCTAAAGGAAAGAGTTGTGAAACTTGAAAGGGTTCAGAAAAAATTTACAAGGATGTTGCTAGGGTTGGAGGGTTTGTGGTATAGGGAGAGGCTGAATAGCCTGGCGCTATTTTCCCTGGAGCGTCGGAGGCTCAAGGGTGATCTTATAGAAGTTTATAAAATCATGAGGGGCATGGATAGGGTAAACCGCCAAGGTCTTTTCCCCAGGGTTATAGAGTCCAAACCTAGAGGGCATAGGTTTAAGGTGAGAAAGAAAAGATTTGAAAGGGACTTTTAAGGGGCAACCTTTTCACGCAGAGGGTGGTGCGTGTATGGAATGAGCTGCTAGAGGAAGTGGTGGAGGCTGGTACTATGACAACATTTAAAAGGCATCTGGATAAGTGCATAAATAGGGAGGGTTTACAGGGATATGGCCAAATGCTGGCAAATGGAACTAGGTTTATTTAGGGTATCTGGTCGGCATGGAGAAGTTGGACCGCAGGGTCTGTTTCCGTGCTATACATCTCTATGACTCTATTCAATATGGCACCAGAATCATAGCAACAGTGAAAGCTTTTCACTGTATTTTACTGTATTTTTTACTGTAAAATTCACGTGTTAATAAAATCAGATCATAAAATGATGAGTATAAATGCTTCCTCAAAATCCATTTTGATAAAAAAGGTAAGACCTATAAGTATGAACTCATTGTTTGCCTTCACAGATAATGGTGAGTGGCCCTGCCATTGACAGGTTCTGTCGTATGGTTCCCCCTGTTGTTGGTATTTTATAATGAACTTGTTCAGACACATTATAACATACAATGAGGTAAGACTTGAACTGTGACCTCCAGGTCCAGAGATAGAGTCCGTAGAGCCCTCCTCCTGCTGTATTGTTCTGTCATGTTCCCTAACACAGAATTAGCACTGTCATACTGGATTGGTAGGTAGCACAGGTTCAGCTTATTTAAAAATTTCAAGCAGGTTTACTGAGCAGACAAACTGATATCTTGCAGTTAGAGCTGTGCACGTCCTAGGTCAAGCATGCTGCCCACTTGAAGCCCTCATTGCTGCTGGTCATATGTTGTGACCCTGATTCTTGGTTTATTGGTATGCTCAACCCTTAAAGCAGTAACACAACACCCATCATTTGGGTTTTTTTTTGTTAACTACATGAATGTGCCTACAGCTTTACATTGGCCGCTGCAGTGAGTTTGAAAATGACCAAACTGTTACCTGGAATGGCTGTGCCACCACGAGATAGTTTCTTGCAATTTTGCTTTGCCCTCAAGTTGCCTGAACCTTTTGACCTAAGGAGACACTTTATAGCCTTGAAATCTATCTTCATTGACAGTTCTGTAACCAGAAGCTGCCTAAAGCTAAGATAAATATGATAAATCTTTGCTCATTATTTAGCTTAGGTTACTCAGTTCCTTGCGAAGATTTAGCCTCCACAGAATTTTTGTTTAGGCTTGTCTGATTTGCAAGCAGATAACTGAGCAAACCTGACTGAATGATAAAGCAGATTCCAATCACTTTTGTATGTAGCAAACAATTCGGAGTCAAAATAAGCTGGACATGAAGCTCTTACCTGAACCACTTTAAAGACACCAATAAAACTCCTCAGGTCTAAGTTTATAGAAGGAAGAATTATATGGAATCACATAGATTTTGCAATACATAAGCAAACAGGTCCATGCTAGCATTTATGCTCCACACCACTGACTTCACATTTTACTTCACCTAAACCTATAAATCTATCTGTTTCTCCCTCATGAGACACTTCCTGTGAAAAGATTGCACTCTGTTTGGCTCAATCGCTCCATGTGATAATGAAAAAGGAAGTTTCTGTCACATTCCTAAAGGAATCATTGTGACTATCATATATTTTGGACCTTAGGGTTGGATTCCTGTTAACAGGTAGTATCTTCACTCTGTTTATCCTATTAGGACTCTTCAGCATGTTACACACCTGCATTGGGTCACTTCTCTGCCTTCTCTTCCCTGGAGAAAGAGCCCTAGCCTATTCAGTCTTTCCCAGTGACTATAACAAAGCTGGGCAGGTCAGGCAGCAGCAATGGTGTTCTCTGCCTACGCACAGGTACCTTCATCCCTGCATCTACCTGGAGGATGTGGCAGAGCTGCAGTCTATTTGGAGACTCCAATTCTCAAGTGCTCAAACACAACGCGTCACTTTTCAGGAATGATATGAAAGAGCAAAGTAGCGAGCAGCCCCCATATCCTGACTGTCCACAACCACTTAGGATGCAACGACCACTGCTCCGTGCTCTGGCACAATAACGTGGCAGCAACATGCAGAGTGTTATCTTCTTATGCTGAGGGACAGCAGAGTGCTATAAAGACACACACAACTAAAGTACTCCATCAGTAACAATTTTCTTCCCTTCTTAGGATGTGAGCATCGCTGGCCAGACCAGAATTTACTGCCCATCCATAATGATTCCTAACGGAATAATTTGATTGAAGCATATAAGATCCTGAATGATCTTGGCAAGGTGGGCATTCCTTCTTGTGGTTGAATCCATAACTAGTGGACAGATTTATTTTAAATTAGGACTCGCCTTTTCAGGACACAGATGATGAGAATTTTTTTCTCTCTCTCAGAGAGTTGTGTAACTTTGAAACTTTCTGCATCAGAAGACAGTAGAGGCAGAGCCCTTTAATATTTTTAAGATGGAGGTAGATTGAATTTTGTTAGGCACAGTTTTCAAAGGTTTCAGGGAGAGGTGGGAATGTGGATTTCAGAACAGAAATTAGCTACAATCTTATTGAGTGGTGCAGCAGATTTAAAGGGCAGAATGGTGTACTCTGTTTCTAATTCATAAGTTAGTATTTACCAGTGAGAAGGTGATGGTGAGCCACTTTTCAAATGCTGCTGTCCATGGTGGGTAGATACACCCACAGTGTTGTTAGGAGGGAGGTACAGCGTTTTGACCCAGCAACAGAGCAATAATTCGCCAGGTTGGATCTATCCTTCTTTATGTGGGCAGGACATATCTGGGCAAATTTCCACATTGCCAGATACATGCCAATGTTGCAGCTGTACTGAAACAGTTTGGACCATTTGAGCAGAAGTAGGTCATTCAGCCCATCAAGTCTGCTCCACCAATCAATTAGGTCATGGCTGATCTCATAATCCTTCTGAAGAAGTCATACAGGACTTGAAACATTAACTCTGCTTCTCTCTCCACAGATGCTTCTGGACCTGCTGAGTTTCTCCAGTATTCTCTGTTTTTGCTGTTAATAGCCCTCAACTCCACTTTCCTGCCTTTCGCCATAACCCCTAACGCCTTTACTGATTAATAATCTGTCTATCCCAAACTTGAACGTACTTAATGGCCCATCTTCTGCAGTAAAGGATTCCACAGGAGGAGGCTGAGATAGATCATCCCTTCGACACTTCTGGCTGAAGATTGTTGCAAATACTTTGCACTCATGTTCTGGTCTCCCTCATCATTCAGGATGGAACTATTTGTGATGCTTCTTCCTTAATTGTTCACCAACATTCACCACTGGATGTGGCAGGACTGCAGAGTTTAGATCTAATCCATTGGTTGTATAACGAGTTATTAACCTGTCTATTATAAACTGCTTGGCACACAAGTGTTGTAGCTTCACCAGATTGACATAAAATATTTAGCTGGTACAGCTCTGAGCATGTCATCGTACACCTTCATTGAACAGGGGTTGAATCCCTGGCTTGATCGTCAGGGTGGAGTGGGAGATATGTGGGGCCATGATGTTGAAGATTGTGGTCAAGAACAATTCTGCTACAACAGATGCCCGACAGCACTGTATGGATGTCCAATCTTGAGTTATTAGATCTTTTCAAAATCTGTCCCATTCAGTACAGTGACAGTGCCACACAAGATGGTGGAGGGTATTGCCTGATTGTTGTATGCCATAAAGATCATTTTTATGAGAGCTCTATCATTTCATGTATGGAAGCTGCAACAACCTCAACTCCAAATACAATTTCATTGTTTGTTGGAGAGGATGAGAAAAGTCAATACTCCACAGTCAAGCAGCACATGAACTGAGGCTCAGAGACCTTACACGGCAGGTCTGCAGAGGGCCACAGTGAAGGGATAAAGGAGAAATTCGGCTCCAAATGGACTCAGAGCCAATTTATGAGTGCCACTCATTTACTATATTCTCAGACCGCACAAACTGCACATAACCGTGTTATATCTTTATTTCCGACGCAAAAGCCTTGTTACAATCCTTAATGGAGTTTGTATTTGATAACCAACATGGTGCAATGGGTGAAATATCTGCTGTTTTAAATAAATAGTTGTGTTTGAGAAAATGGGAGGTAATAAAAGCTTTGCGAATGTATCTTTGAATATAAATTGGACCTTGTGACAATCTGTGATGGACGTAAATTTATGACATGCTGTAATTTTAACATTTGACCATTTTTTATTTGTTGTTTAAGACTCCATTTTCTGGATTTAATTACACGTATTTATAAGAAGTCTCCTGTGTGTTGTGCTGGGTCAACCTCGAGAAGCTGACAGCAATTTTATGTTCTTCCAATTAAGACGATTTTATCTGAATTTAACAGCACTTAGATACAGCATATTGGAGCTGACAGACTGTCCAAGTTACTTTGGGCTGTAATTACGGCAATGAAGTGACTTGTAAAGCGGAATAATGCACATTTCCACAATGTAAAGGTCGTATTAATGACTTAATTTCTTCCCGTCCTTCCTGTAAATAACATTTAATCATCTTATCCACTTTAATTTCTGTAATAGCATCACTTAGAACTCCAGAATATTTCTATACCAATAAAAAGCCCACCGAGGGCTTCATTTTTTGTGGGGATGTTATCACAACTTGACTTTTTAGATGTTTTTAACTAAAGCTGAGCCTCTATTTTAAAATGGGTGTTCAAAAACACAATGTCCGTGTTAGTACAATTCTGATCATCTTGCTTATACAGATATCATAACCACCACCCACCAATATATTATACAAACTTTCTTTATGGAACCAGGAAGAACAGGATTGCTTCCTGACAACCCCAGCTCATAATGTCAGCCCACTCCTCCCGTCCCTTTCACCAGTTATTGGAGACTGCAGCAAGTGAGGCAGTACTACACACAACGACAATGTACAGAACCTGACTGTAAACCTGTATGTGAAAGACGAAGAGGATATGTACACATGTGGATGTTCCTGATGGGAATGTGGTGGCGTAGCGGTGATATCGGTGGACTAGTAATGGAGAGCCCAGGCTAAATGCTCTGAGGACATCGGTTTGATTCCCACTATGGCATGTAGTGAAATTGGAATTTAATACCAGTCTGGAATTTTAAAAACACGCTAATGTCATAATGACCACATAACTATTGTTGATTGTTGTCAAAATCCCTGGTTCACAAATGTCCTTTACAGAAGAAAACCTGCCATCCTTGCCCATTCTGGCCCCCACATGACTCCAGACCGATTGTAACATGACTGACTCTTAACTGCCCTGGGCCATTTAGGAAGGGTGACAAATGCCAGCCTAGCCCATGGCACCCACACTTAAAAATACACTCCAGATATGGAAGCAGCTCCTGCCAACCTACAGCAGTATCTGGCATGGACAGATAATAAGTGTGCTAACAGAATGATCATTTCAAGCAAAGGGGAGTGAAACTGATCTCATCATAGCCCTCTCTCTATCGACTGACCAGAAGCTTAGCTGGGGCACAATGTAACTAGAGGACTGGAGCAAATGTTTGAATCTTAACAAACAGCTCCCAAGGTTCAACTGAGGAGGAAAGTAAAACAACCAAACTTGCCAGCAATGCCAACATCCTGTAAATGACTTAAAAACTACTCCAAATGCTGGAGTATTTGAAAAAACACAATGCTGGAAAAGCTCAGCAGTTCGGTCACTATTTGTGGAGAGAGAAAACAAGTTAACATTGAGTTCAATGTGACTTCTTCAGAATGGAAGAAGGGTGGAAATGTGAATATTAAAGTGGAGGACAGAGTTTACAGTCTGAAGTTGTTGAACTCAGTGGTGAGGTGCTGTAAAGTGCATGACCAGAAAATGAGGTGCTGTTCCTTCAGCTTGCATTGGGCTGGAACACTGCAGCAGACCTAGGAAAGAAATGTGAGCGTGAGAGCAGGAGGATTTGTTGAAATTGGAAGCGACTATGCTTGCGAACTGGGTGGAGGTGCTTTACAAAGCAGTGACTCAGTGTGCATTTGGTTCTACTAGTGTATGGGAGACTGTACTCTGTGCAGTAGAATACAATAGACCTAGACATTCCAAATACTGGACTTGAAATGTTGACTCTGTTTCTCTCTCTACAGCTGCAGCCAGACCTGCTGAGTTTCTCCAGCACTTTATTTCAGATCTCCAGCACCCATATTACTTTGCTTTTAATAGAATAGACTAGAATGAGGAAAGTATGTGTAAATTACTGCTTCACATCAAAGGAGTGTTTGGGCAGACAATGAACTCTGTCCTGCATTTTGATGTATTTGTTTTCCCACTGAGTCTGTAACTTGCTTTCCTTTTTGCTTTCAATCAGAGCTGACCTTTATTCTGCTATTAACATCTGTCCTAGACCAATGCTTCTTTACTGTAACCAAGCAACCCTTTGCCTTTTGTTCCATGTCACATTTTGATCTCTAATCTTCCCTGCCCTTGAATCTTTCCCTAACCTTCGCTTTCATTCCACTTGCGCCACCCCGTTTCTTCATAGAACCCATCATGTTTCCACCTCTCTTAATTTCTAAAGTCATAAAATACTCAAAACATTTATTAGAGATAGTAGGAACGGCAGATGCTGGAGAATCTGAGATAACAAGGTCTAGAGCTGGATGAACACAGCAGGCCAAGCAGCATCAGAGGAGCAGGAAGGCTGACAGGT
>NC_063332.1:27723268-27756996 GCF_021869965.1 Rhincodon typus | reverse complement strand
ACCTGTCAGCCTTCCTGCTCCTCTGATGCTGCTTGGCCTGCTGTGTTCATCCAGCTCTAGACCTTGTTATCTCAGATTCTCCAGCATCTGCAGTTCCTACTGTCTCTGATACAATTTTAACCCCAAAACATTTATTATCTCTCTTTCGCTCTCATTTTCTCCCTCTCTCTCCACAGATGCTGCTTGATCTGCTGAGCTTCTCTTGCATTTTCTGTTTTTATCTCAAATGAGGAATGCTCACTGCTCACCAAAATGCGTACTGCCCACAACGTCAAAAAGATCCACATTATTTTTACACAAATCTGCTTAACAAGCGGCTCAGCCAATGGTCCATTATCCAACTTTGCATCACCAGCGAGCTTTGGCTGCAGAGTATCTGCAAGAAGTACTGCAACAATTCATTAAGTTTACTTCTAAACCACCTCTCAGCACAAACCATTCTTTTTATTTCAAAAATATACTTTATTCATTAATTATCTATAAGTAAGACAAAAAAAAACACAAGCACAACACAGGGCCATACAGACTTGACAGAAAATTCTGTGGAATTTTGACATTCCTTGTTGCGGCTTCAATCCAGCTGCAATAAAAGGCATTTTCTAATTATGATAGAAAACTAACCAACCAAACCAAACTCGAAACTCCAAGACCTAGGTCTCAGCTCCGCCCTCTGCAACTGGACCCTCAGTTTCCTGACCCACAGACCACAATCAGTGAAAATAGACAACAGCATCTCCTCCACAAGTATCCTTGATACAGGCTCCCCACAAGGCAGCGTTCTCAGCTCCCTTCCTGTCCTCCCTATGCACTCACAACTGTGTGGCCAAATTTCATCTGAACGCCAATTACAAGTTTGCTGATGACGTCACCATTGTAGGCTAGATATCAAACAATGATGAGTCAGAATACAGGAAGGAGATAGAATGCTTGGTGTCAGTGCAATGATAACAATCTTTCCTTCAATGTCGGCAAAACTAAAGAACAGATCATTGACTATGGAAGGAAAGGAGGGGGACATGCCCCTTTCTAAATGAATGGAGCGGTGGTGGGAAGGGTTAAGAGCGTCAAGATCCTAGACGTGATGATCACCAACAGTCTGTCCTGGGCTACCCACATAGATTGGACAGTCAAGAAGGCACAACAGCACCTCTTCTCCCTCAAGAGGTTTAGGAAATTCGGCATGTCCATGAGGACCCTCACAACTTTTACAGATGCACCATAGAAAGCATTCTATCTGGATGCATCACGGCTTGGTACAGCAACTGCTCTACCCAGGGCCATAAGAAACTACAGAAAGTTGTGCACGAAGCCCAGACTAGCAGGCAACCTCCCATCCATGGACTCCATCTATATTGCCATGGAAAGGCAGCCAACATCAAAGATCCCACCCACACTGGTAATACTCTTTTCCAACCTCTGAGTTGGAACGTTCTGAGGAAGGCTCACCGGACCCGAAATGTTAACTCTGATTTCTCTTCACAAACATTGCCAGACCTGCTGAGCTTTTCCAGCAATGTCTGCTTTTGTGTTTGTAATCTGCAATCAGCAGTGAGACTGTTGCCAATTTCTAATTCTGTCCCCTCTACCCCTTCTGCTTCTAGATGAGGGTGATCACATGTTTCCTTATGGATTCACACATGCTACCTGCCAGAAGTATACCGTCATACACCTCCAGCAGGTCCTGGCCAATCATAGAGCTGAGTATAACCCAGCCGGGAAGTGGAGTTTAATTCGTTTCAAAGGACTTGAGGGCCTTGGTCATCTCATCCAAAGATAATGGCTGGGCCTCTCCCATGTGCTGTCTAAGACCTCTATGATAGAGGACAAAGTTTCAAGACTGAGGGGCCATAGTGTCCCTTGGCTTCATGCCATACAGTCTGGTATAAAAGGATTAGCTGATCCTCCTGAGATGACATTACGAGCTATCTTCTTTCTGCCCGCTAACTACTTTCTTTTTATTTCAAAAATGTACTTTATTCAGAAAAAATATTTATGAACATTCATTGTCACTAAAGCAGCTCGGTTCCATACGGTCTTTGCATATGGAGAACAAACAAACATTGGAGTTTGACCATCCTGACAGTTCCAACAAAGCCAAGGCATTTCTTACTTATGCAGGATAGATACATTTGAGGTGCCTGGAGGGTTCAATAACTGAACGGACCCCCAATGTACTTCGGCCAAAAGACCTTAGATGGTGGTCTTCCCCCGCCCTTAGCTGCCCCAAGCTTTAATGGATCCCTCAGCTTGTAGTCCTGGACCTTGAAATGTGTCAGTCTGCAACAGTCAGTCGGGAAGACCAACGCGTTTTGGGGCTAACTACCACCAGAGAGGGCACGAGCAGCCATATCATGGACAATGCTCCCAATAAGCTGGACTCGAAGGGACACATCCCCACCCACTCTCCCCACTCTCCCCACCCTCTTCCCCTACACTCCTCCATTGATCTAGCACCCCACTAATCCTCACCACATCGTATACTTTTTCTTTTGCTTTTACACTGTCCTTGACTTTCCTCATCAGCCATGGTTGCGTCATCCTCCCCTTTGTCTCTTTCCCATGAGAAACATGGATAGAATGGATAACTGGAGTCTTTTTTCCCCCAGGGTAGAAATGTCATTTACTAGGGGCACTTTGTTGTGGGATGCAGGGCTTGCAGTAATGCTAACCGTATAGAGGGTGAATGGAGACTATGAAGGTGAAAAACTATAACTCAGAGGGTGATGGTAGGGTGAGTTATGGAGAGATGATGCATGAACAGTCTGTGAGGCCGATGCTTCATTTGTAAGGTTATGTGAAGTGATTGTTTGATTGTCATGTGTACCAAAATATAGTGAAAAGCTTTGTTTATGAGCAGTACAGGTAGATCATAGTAAGCAAAGGATGTACAGATCAAAAAGACTTAGACAGAGGCATACAGGTTACATTGCAGAGGGTGTGCACTGGGCAAAATCAGTGTTAGCAATATCAGCATTACTTGAGGTTAGACAGTCCATCCATCAGTCTGATAATGGCCAGGAAGAAGCTGTTTCTGGACCTGTTTGTGCATGTGTTCAGACTTCTGTACCTTCTGCCTGACGGAAGAGGGTGTAGGAGATCATTACGAGGGTGCAATGGGTCTTTGATGATGTTGACAGCCTTTCCATGGCAGTGAGCCGTGTAAATAGAGTCCATGGTTGGAAGGTTAGTTTCTCTGATCATCTGGGCTATGCACACCACCTTCTGTAGTTTCTTACAGTCCTGGGCAGAGCAGTTGCCGCACCAGGCCGTTATACACCCTGACAGTATGCTTTCAATGGTGCACCTGTGGAAGTTGGTGAGGAACCTTACGGCCATGCCCGATTTTCTGAGCCACCTGAGGAAGAAGAGGCATTGCTGTGCCTTCTTAACGCATTTACGTGGGAAGTCCAGGACAGGTTGTCAGTAATCGTCACTCTCGGGAACTTGATGCTCGTCACCCTCTCAATCTCAGGTCTCAGCGAAGATGAGAATGCACTGACCTTGACTATGTGTTAATGGTCAGCAAACATCTTGTGACCGTGCACCGGACTCGTTTGAACGAGATTGCTGACACTGAAAGACGCCCATCGCTTTCTGTTGCACTGCCCTCACAGTGTTTGCGTGGAGATGACCCTCCTCCTGTATTAACGCCTCCAGGGGTAGGGCTGGGAAACTCGGAGTGTGCTTTCGGCTCTGTCCAGCCACCATTCGATGTTTTTGTTCTACTTGGAGAGTCTCCCCAGCCAAAATGCTTTAGCAGGCTGGAGTTCCACAGGAGCCTAGGCGTTTCGCTGTGGGAGTATCACAGTGCGGAGCAAAGCAAAGCGCTCTCCTTAAAACAGAGAACAGCACACCGTTTAGGGGATGGCTTGATTGCAAGGAAAGGGCGCAGCTTAATCGTTTTACCCCCTCATCAACATGTTCTTTCTTAATGATTATATTCACTTCGAAAGCCCACTGTTAAAAGTATCATTCTTATACAGTAGTCATATCACTTTGCAAATGTGGCTTTTTTTTTGTACATCAGTGATATACTGCACTGCTGTAGGAGTGCCCAGCAGTAACGGGTTTATTGATGTTTCAGCTGCTAAGCTGAACCTCAGTCCTTACACCATGTAACACTGTCAACATTTCTTTATTGTGTCACTGGCAAGTGTGGAAGGATCGTTATTATCGAATGCCGTCCTTATGACTCGCTTTCCTTTTTAATGTCTGTATCTCGGGGTTGGAGGTTGAAACAGGCGCTGGCAGATCGCCCGCCCTGTTTGACGTTCCACCCAAGACTCAAGTTTTGCATATATAGAAAAAAATCAAAAGAACTGCAGGTGCTGGAAATCAGAAATTCACAAGAGAAATAATTGGAGAAACTCAGCAGGTCTGGTGGCATCCGCGGAGAGAAAGCTTTTTCTCCACAGATTTTGCTAGACTTACTAAGTTTTCCCAGTAATTTATGTTTTTGTTTCATGTTTTGCTCCAAGTGTTAATTTCGCAAATTGAACGCACACTACATTGCGTGGGGACAACTAATTATTTATTAGTGAGAAACAAGCCAAAAGTACCGGCTGAACCTGCGTGTCCCAATGTTCTAACGTGCCTTACTGTTGAAATCCACTCAGAGAGAGAAAGAAAGAAAGAGACAGAGCTGGGGAGAACGAGAGAGTCTGTTTCTATCTCGTGTCATTTTATTTTTGGTTCAGGCAGTCTTCGGACCACCCTCACACATTTAATTCGTTTCCCATTTCATGTAATAAGAAAAGGCTTCCCTGAGGTTATGGGAGCATGTAAAACAGCCGTCTTACAATTACAAAAAGTAATTGCTCTATCGCGTTCTGCCTGTGGAACTATTAACTAATATCACTTTTTAATCTTTTTTTCCCCCTCCGCCAGAATATGTGGCATAAACACCCCTCACATCAAAATGTCATCTTCATTACCTCAAGGCAGGCTAAACTTTATTGTATTTCATATTTCCGAATTGACACCCTCTGGAAATTGACTACAAAATCCATTATCATTTGTATATTTTAATTATGCAAATGCGGCTCCTCATATGCCTGGACGACACCTGCAGGGATGCCGAGACTCATTTCGGGTGATTACAATTTATCCAGTTGAGTCGCTTTAATTGTAACAAGCTAATTACATTGTTTCATTAAGCTGCGCTCTCTCTCTCTCGCACAAACACACTCTCAGACACGTGTACAAACACATGCACATACTGCCACATGCAGCTTAACCAGCGCCAACCCCGGCCAACACTTACTAATTTTTTGACTTGCAAATCCCCTGTCTTTCCAATGCTCTTGGTAGCTCAGCCTGATCTATAATTGCACAACCACCAACTGTGCTCTGATGCTTCTTATCTTGCTGGGATATTGACAGGCAAGACCAAATCTGTTTACTTTGTCGTAAGAGCAGCTGGACAGTGACTCAGGAACAAGATTTCTGATGAATATATTTCTCACCGCCACCAACACCCTTCCGAAGTTCCCAGTTCTGAGGAAGGGTCACTGGACCCGAAATGTTAACTCTGTTTTCTCCTCCACAGATGCTGCCAGACCTGCTGAGCTTTTCCAGCAACTTTGTTTTTGTTCCTGTTATATAATAGCCTATTGTGCCTGCACTGGATCTAGCTATGAGCATCATCACCTCGTGCCATTCTTCTGCCTTTCCCCTAAACCCTGAACATTGCTTGTGTTCAAATGCTCTCTTCAGGCAGTGCACTCCAAACCCTAACTTCTCATATTTGCTTCTTTGCAAATTACTCTTTTGCACAATCCTTATTGTGAGTGGGAACAGTTTCTTGCTGACTACTCAATCCAGCTCCTCGTGGCTTTGAAATTTTGAGTCAAATCTCTTCTTGCCTCTACTCTTCACAGAAAACAACCTCTCATAATTAAAGTTTCTCATAAATCTCATAAGTCCCTCCTGTATTCTCTCCAATGCATTCATATTCTTCTTGATGTGTGGCACCCAAAACTGTACAAAATACTTCAGCTAAGGTCCAAATAGTGTCTTATGCAAAGTCAGCAGAACTTCCCTGCTCTTGTACTCTACATCCCTATTAATAAAGCCAAGAATACTATCTACTTTATTAACTGCTTTTTCCACCTGAACAGCCACCTTTAATTACCTGTGTACATACACACCAAAGAATCTTTGCTCCTGTGCATGCTTTAGAGTAGTATCCTTTTTTGTGTACTGTCTCTCCATGTGTTTTGTACTAAAATGCATCACTTCACACTTATTTACATAACATATTGAACTTCTTCTGCCACCTATCTGCCCACTCAGCAAACTGTCAAAAGTTGATGGTGTAGTGGACAGTGAAGAAGATTATCTCAGGGCACAGCAGGACCTTGATCAGATGGGCCAATAGGCTGAGAAATGGCAAATGGAGTTTAATTTAGGTAAATGTGAGGTGTTGCATTTTGGTAAGGCAATCCAGGTCAGGACTTATACAGTTAATGATAGAGCCCTGGGGAGTGTTGCTGAACAAAAAGACCTAGGGGTACAGGTACATAGTTCCTTGAAAGTGGAGTCGCAGGTAGACAGGGTAGTGAAGAAGGCATTTGGCACAATTGCCTTCATTAGTCAATGCATTGAGTTGGGAGATCATGTTGCAGCTGTACAAGATGTTGGTGAGGCCACTTTTAGAATATTGCATTCAATTCGGGTCTCCCTGAAGTTGTTAAATTTGAAAGGGTTCAAAACAGATTTACAAGCGTGTTGCCAGGATTGGAGCATTTGAGCTATAGGGAGAGGCTGAATAGGCTGGGGCTATTTTCCCCAGAACATCAGAAGCTGAGAGATGACGTTATAGAGTTTTATAAAATCATGAGGGGCATGGATAGGGTAAATAGCCAAGGTCTTTCCTCCAGAGTAACGGAGTCCAAAACTAGAGCGCATAGGTTTGAAGTGAGAGGGGAAAGATTTAAGAGGGACTTAAGGGGCAACTTTTTCATGTAGAAGGTGGGTGCTTGTATGGAATAAGCTGCCAGCAGAAGTGGTAGAGGCAAGTACAATTATAACATTTAAAAGGCATCTGGATGGGTATATGAATAGAAAGGACTTAGAGGGATATGGACCAAATGCCAGCAAATGAGACTAAATTAATTAAGGATATCTAGTTGGCACAGACAAGTTGGACTGAAGGGCCTGTTTCTGTGCTTTATGACTCTATGAATGTTTACATTTTCCTCATCAAAGTTTCCAATGATTCCTAGTTTTGCATCATCTGCATACTTTGAAATTGTATTGCAACATTCAGATCATTAACATATATCGGAAAAAGCAAGGGTCTTAATATTGACCCCTGGGGAGCTCCATCTCAAACCTTCCTCCAGGCTGAAATATCCATTATGTCTCTGTTTTCTATCATTCAGCCAATTTTGCAACCATGCTGCTACTGTCCCTTTTGTTCCCTGAGCTCTAACTTGCTCATAAGTCTGTTGTGCAGTACTGTACATACACCTTTTAGAAGTCCATGCCCACTATATCATCAGTATTACCTTCAATAACCCTCTCCAGTATTTCTTCAAAAAACTCCAGCCAGGCAGTTAAACATGATTTTCTCTTAAATCCATGGTTAATTAAACCAATGAAGCTGAACATGCCTGGATTTGAATGAGCATGTAAGCTGAGCTAGGTGGGATACTAGGCTAAGGGATAAATCAATTGTGTATCAGTGGCAGACATTTAATGGATAGCTCAGAATATTCAAAATAAGTATACTCCTAAGGGGCATCCATGGTTAATTTAAAAAGTTAAGGACAGCATCAAACTTAAGAAAAAACATATATTTGTACAAAGATGAGTGGTAGGTCAAATGATGGGACAGAAGATAAAGAACAGCAGAGAATGTGTAAAAGGTTAATCAAGAGAAAGAAATGAGTAAATGAGAAAAGAGTATGACAGGGAACTCGCTAGAAATGTAAAAATGGATGGCAAAAGTTTCTACATGTTTAAAAAGGAAAAAGGCAAGTCAAGTGATTGCTGCTCTTCTAAAGAGTGAGAATGGGGGGACAATATTAGATAAGAAAATGGTGATGAAATGAACAAATGCTTTGCTTCACTTTTCATACAAGTAATACCTGTGGATCAGGAGGTGATAAGAGACAGGATGTTTGTGAAATTATAGTCACCAGGGAAGTGGCATTCAGCAAGCTGATCAAACTGTAGGTTTCCGAGTCCCTAAGTCCCAATGGACACGTTGCAGCCGTACAGGACATTGGTACAGGACTTCTCATTGCCACAGAAAGGCAGCCAACATCATCAAAGACCCCTCCCACACCAGTTATAATCTCTTCCAACCTCGTCCATCATGCAGAAGATACAAAAGCTTAAACACACATACCAACAAGTTCAAGAGCAGCTTCTATGCCATTGTTATTAGTCTTCTGCATGGACCTCTCTAATTTCAAATCTAATGTTGATCTTGCTTTTTGTGCACCTTCTTTGCAGCTGTTGTATCACCCTATGATCTTTGTATGTTATGATCTGCCTGTACTGCACGCAAAACAAAACTTTTCACTGTACTTAGATACATGTGACAATAATAAAATCAAAATAAAATTAGACCACTTTTAGAACACTGCATTCAATTCTGGTCTCTTTGCCATAGGAAAGATGTTGTTAAACTTGAAAGGGTTCAGAAAACACTGACAAAGATGTTGCCGAGATTGGAGGATTTGAGCTATTGGGAGAAATTATTTTCCCTGGAGCTTCAGAGGCTGAGGGGTGACCTTATAAATATTTATAAAATCATGAGGGGCATGGATAGCGTAAGTAGACAAGGTCCTTTCCCCAGGGTAGAGGAGTTCAAAGCTAAATGGCATCGGTT
Organism: Rhincodon typus; assembly: GCF_021869965.1. Classification (NCBI taxonomy): domain Eukaryota; kingdom Metazoa; phylum Chordata; class Chondrichthyes; order Orectolobiformes; family Rhincodontidae; genus Rhincodon; species Rhincodon typus. The sequence goes on along the minus strand of NC_063332.1, from coordinate 27,748,154 downwards.
TAAGGTGAGAGGTGAAAGATTTAAAAGAGACCTGGGGGCAACTTTTTCATGCAGATGGTGGTGTATGTGAGTGGAATGAGCTGCCAGAGGAAGTGGTGGAGGCGGATACAATGACAGCATTTAAAAGGCATCTGGTATACGAATAGGAAGGATTTAGAGAGATATGGATCACTTGCTGGCAAATGGGACGAGATTACTTGGGTTATCCAGTTGGCATGGATGAGTTGGACTAAAGGGTATGTTTCCATGCTGTACAACTCTATGACTGTATGACTTCACCCTTGGGGCTTAGAATGGCTAATGAAGTAGTAAATACATTCATGTTAATTTTCCAAATCTCACTAGGTTCTGGAAGGCAGAAAACAGGGACAGGCCAGCTAGCTTGACATCTGGTGTGGGTGATATCGGAATTGATCATTTAGGAAGTCATGGCTCTGCACTTAGTAAAACCCAAGCTAATCCGAAAGAGTCAGCATGGTTTGTGAAAGGGATATTGTGTTTAACCAAGTTATTGAAGTTCTTTGAAGGAGTGACGTGCACTGTGGATACTGCATTTGGAGTTCCAGAAGGCTTTACCAATGTGCTACAGGAAAGCTTATTGCACAAAGTAGAAACACATTGTGAAAGGGGTAACCTAGATGGAAGATCGGCTGGCCAGCAGAAAACAGAGAATATGCATAAATAGGTCTTTTTCTGATGTACGATGTGATGAGTGGTGTCCCCCATGTATTTGTGTTGGGCACTCAGCTTTTTACAACCTATTTCAATTATTTAGATCACAGAGGTGAAGTCTGGTAGCTAAATTTACAGATGACACAAAGATAGGAAGTAATTTATGAAGAGGAAGTAATCAGTTACAGACTTTCTTGGGTATAGATACATTGAATGAGTGGACAAAAAGCTGGCAGATGGAGTACAATGTGGGAAAATTTAAGGTTGTTCACTTTGGCAGAAAAAATAAAACATCTAAGTATTATTTCAAAGGAGATCAACTGCAGAATTCTGAGGTACAGAGAGATCTAGGCATTCATGGGTCAAATGTTGGTATGCAAGTTTGGCAAGTGAATAAGAAGGCTCATAGGATGTTATTATTTATTATGAGGGGAATTAGACATAAATATGAGGATGTTGTGTTGAGAATACATCTAGGGTACCATATTGAGGCAGAATCTCACTTTTCCATATTTGACAAATTCAGGTAGATAAGTTCTTGTTGGGCAGGGGAATGAAATGTTATTGGAGATATGTGGGAATAGGGATTTCAAAACACACAAACAATCAAACACAATCTCATTGAATGGATGGGACTGAATAATCCACTTCTGCTTCTAGTTTGTATGCTTCTATGTATGTTCAAAATAGTTGCTGTTGGGAGTGGGAGTGAACAAAACTGGAGACGAAAAGGGAGAGATGGCGAAAAAGTCATGGGAACCCATTTGATTTACTGAGGTCCTTTACAGAAGGAAATCCTTATCTGATCTGGTCTCTACATGACTCCAGATCCACAGCAATATGGTTGACACTTAACCACCTTCTGAACTTACCTAGACAGCCAATCAGTTCAAGAACTATAAAGGATTGACAACATATACTGCCCTTGCCAGCAATGCTCACATTCCATGAAAGAATAAAATAAATCAATATTCTTCCAGGGAAATTAAACCTTCAAGACTCGAAATGGAAGAGGCTTTTAATGGTGCATTGTTGAACATCGAACTTTATCCAACAGGTGCAGCGGCTTCAGCTTCTCATGTTTCACATTAATAATACATTCAGAAATAATAGCTTTGCTCACTTTATCATCTTGTAAATATCATGCTGAACCATGGCACTGCTTCCTTCAGCAAGGATGAGGCTGGACATTATGTGGTCAGGACATGTTGAACTGGGCTGTGTTGAAATCTCCAAAAAAGCAGACCATGGAGAATGGAATTGTTCTGTCATCTAGGAGGTATGGATTAGAAACCCTGTAGGGAACTAACTTGAGTGAGTGCTGAATGTCCCAGTTTGTCCTGTTTAGCTTCAAGGCAAATCCAATAATAGCTTACTGGGGTAGATTACAGAGGGAACTGGGGATCTGTCACGTTTATACCACAGGCTGCATTGTTTAGCTCCCAGGATAATGTTGCATGTGGTATCAATTTTACAGGACTTTTTACAGAATAGTTTAATTTCGTATTTTTAAACAGCTGCCATTACAAGACCCAGTTTAATCACATACTGAAAAGGTGACTGTCTATAGGTTAAGATCAAATTCAGCCCATGGTTTCAATCACTCTGCTACCTGCCTTTCTTCTACAGTCATGTTTGTACCTGGGTGGCCATGGAAAAGCATTGTATAGTGTCCCTGGTGCATAGGAGACCTGTTATGACTAGTGAGCCCAGCAGGGACTGGGGTAACATATATTATTATTACTATTAAAGTTTTAAGCTTTTTTATTTTGTGGTTAAATTCTTTATTATTTGTGCCTTTTGAATTTGGGAGATTTTGATTGATGATACAGGGGTCAACTGGAAAAAGTTTACTGATAACAGTGTTCCACTGACTTTACCCAAACTGGAAACTATCATGAAACAGAGTATAAAATGGCAGCCAACAGAAACTATGCAAAAATATGATGCACTGGCAAACACAAAACTAAATAAAACAAAATTTCTCCTTATGTTTGTCTCCACAAATTAAAAAGACAAGAATTTCTTAAAGCAGGCACACATTTTAAAACTTATCAGTGTTTAAACTCAAATGTTTGCTTATCAAAAATTGTTTTGGACTGTCAAATGCACTTTGTGCCAATCACAAGGGTAGAAGATTATCATCTAGTGAAAAATTTCTGATTAGATGATTAATTGAGGGGGCAAAATTGAAAACTTAGGCCCAGAAAAACTGACAAATTATTTCCTGGACAGTTACTATTTATATTTAAGGTAGATTTCAACTAGCGTTATGGATCCCTCGCCATCATAAGGAAAAAGTTGTCTCATAAAACTATGATGCATGCTCTCCAACACACAAAGTTCAGGGAGGTGGCCAAGAGAAGCATTACTTCAGTTAGACATTCAATGCAGGAGTTCCAGTTGTGTTTCAGCTTTGGCCAGCTGACAGCTCCTCCTCCTCAACAGCAAGATATCTTCTGGTGCAGTTGGGATTTTGAAATCATTTCAACATAAAATATGAAGTAAAGTGTTACACTTCATTGGGGTCATGCACTGGAAATCCAGTTATTCCTAGAGTCATCACAAAAGTTAACAATTTTCAAAAGACTACAGAATTCCTCCATTTAACTTCCATTTTAGACTAAGTTGACAGAAACCATGAACCAGTTTGAATTACTATTCATTACAAATAAATCATTCCTAACTACAGATAAATAATTGTAAATTGTTATTATATAGCTACTAGTTAAAACACTAAACCCCTTATAAAACTCCCCCTATACACATACAGACAGTCACTAAAGATGTGAGTTATGGGTGAAGGGAAAGAGTGGGAAAGCAGTCTCTCCCCGTAGGGTTTGCTGAGCTGATCCTGTTGCTGATCAGAATGCTGCACCTTGATCTTTCTTCTCCAGGCACTTGCACTTATTTGCAGAAGGCACCAGGTGACTCATTCACACATATAAAGGTCTCTGGCTTATTGATTAAGAGTCACAGTTTACGGTAACTGATGAGGGAAAATTAACTGGTTGTCTTGAGGATTAAGATTTTTTTGCTGCAGATCAAAAACAGCACCTTTTCCAACAGTCCAATGCATTTTGACTCGGACTTTCATAACTTCAAGTTGTTCAGCAACTGGGAGTCAACCTCACAGTTGTTAGCAGGTAAGAAACGTTTGATATCAATAAATGGTCACCATCTCACAGACAAATCAGCTACTTATGGCCGTCCAAATCTTCATTCATACACAACCCTCTGTCTCCCAGCTCATCTGTAACGTAGCTTGTCCTACTGCTTGAACCAACAGCTGTGTAAACAGCACTTGCAATAGGTGTCAGTTTATGTACTTTAAAAAACGTTTAGCAATACTTCCATAATCTTCTGCTTTTATATTAATCCATGTTCTAATTCAGTTCACAATCAAAAGTACCAAATACTGGTTTAGTTTCTTAGACAAGTACACCACAGTCTTCTAAATTCCTGATTTATCATCCTGCAACAAGGCTGTACCTAACTCCAAATCACTAACATCAGTCGCCATTTTGAAAGGTTTGGAAAAATCATTGGCTGTTTCACTGGTTCATTTGTTGGAATTGCCCTCAGCTTCTCACAATCTTCTTGGCATTTTGCTTACCATTCCTTATTTCTTTAATAAATTTGTTAAATTTACAGATACCATGCTGGAATTATGCACAAATATCCAATAAACACACACATTCATAGGGTTCTACAGTCATAGAGTTATACAACACAGAAACAGACCCTTTGGTCCAACTTGTCTATGCCAACCAGGCATCCTAAACTGAACTAGTCCCACTTGCCTGCATTTGGCCCATATCCCTCTAAACCTTTCCTATTCATGTACATCTTTTAAATGTTGTAACTGTACCTACATCTACCACTTCCTCTGGCAGTTCATTCCACATACGGTTCACCCTCTGTGTGAAAAAGGTCCCCCTCAGATCCCTTTTAAATTTTTCTCTTCTCATCTTAAACCTATCCCTCTAGTTTTGAACTCCCCTACCCTGGGGCAAAGACCTTTGCTATTCATCTTATCTATGCTCCTCATGATTTTACAAACCTCCACTTCAACCTCTTATGTTGCAGTGAAAAAAGTCCCAATCTATCGAGCCACACCTTATAACTCAAACACTCCAGTCCTGGTAACATCTTCTGAACCATTTCCAATTTAGTAATATCCTTCCTATAGCAGGGCAACCAGAACTGAACACAGTACTCCAAAAGTGGCCTCACCAATGTCCTGTGAAATCTCAACACGATATCCCAACTCCTATACTCAATGATCTGAGCAATGAAGCCAAGCATGCTAAATATTTTCTTAACTACCCTGCTTTTTCTTTTAGTTGTAGGAACAGGGACATTACGCTTTCCATTTCACTGTGCTTAGTACTGCTTGTCCTTGTCCTTCAATATGCCCTAGGTAAGTTACTCTTACTTCCCCAAATTCACTTTTGGCTAAATTTATTACTGAACCAACCAATTGTAATTGCTTAGACATCTCTTCTACTTGTCTCATGTGCTCTTTCCCTGTGCCACTATTTATCACAAGCTCATCTAAATAAAGTGCAGAGTTATGAATCAAACCAAAGCTGAGGTTCATAAGTCTCTGCAATGTATCTTTAATTGAAATGGCATCACTCAACATTAGTATTACCTATCTGGTTTAACAAAAGTAAATAGTTCTTTAGTCCTTGACGTTAATGGAACTTGCCAGTAGTCCTTCAATAAATCAATCTTAGAAAGGAACGCACACTGCTAACCTTATCAATACAGTCTTCTAACCATAGAATTGGATTAGAATCCGTTTTCATGACCCCATTTACCTTTCTATAATCTATATGGAGTTTCAGGACCAACACTATTGGTCCTTTGATTTGGGTTCAATCAAGTGGTTTTTCAGCTTGTGTTGAATATCAGCTGATCTTGCATTTATGGGCTCAATCAATAAGGATGCTGTTTAATCAGTCCTGTCTCTTCTGGACTCACATTATGCCTAGTTAATGAAGTACATCTCATTTATAGATTACCTCTATTTTTCTCAGTAGTCTTACAAGTTCCTCCTGTTGTTGTTTCTGAAATATGAGCACACATGACTAACTATCCCAGTATTTCTCTGTTAGCTTATGGAACTGTTAGAGATCTGCTTCCACCTCAATCTTATTGTTTCTGTCATCTTCCACTATTTTTACCACATAACACACCTGTTTTCTTTCATTTATTCACTCGTGGAACTTTATTCCCGTCCCTAGCTGCCCTTGAGAAGGTCATGGTTGAGCTATGTTCTTGAGCCACTCCAGGGTGGCATAGTGGCACAGTGGTTAGCACTGCTGCCTCACAGAGCCAGAGATGCAGGTTCAATTCCACCCTCAGATGACTGTCTGTGTGGAGTTTGCATGTTCTCCCCGTGTCTGTGTGGAATTCCTCTGGGTGCTCCACTTTCCTCCCACAGTCCAAAGATCTGCAGATTAAGCCATGTTAAATTGCCCATAGTGTCCAGGGAAGTGCATGCTACATGGATTACCCATGGGAAATGCAGGGCTACAGGGATAGGGTAAGGGGGTGGGTCTGGGTGGGATGCTCTTCAGGGGGTCTGTGTGGATCCAATGGGCCAAATGTCCTGTTTCCACACTGTAGGGATTCTTTGTACTGTGGGTATAAGCACAATGGCCTTAGCAAGGTAGCTCTAGGATTTCGACCCAGTGACAATGAAGCGACAGTGATATATTTCCAAATCAGGATGGTGAGTGGCTTGAAGTGGATCTTGCAGGTGATGGTGTTCCCATGAAACCTACTGCCCTTGTCCTTCTAGGTGGAAGTGGTTGTGGGTCCTCCTTGTCCTATTCCTTATGATGATACCTTTTCAACATGTTTATGTTTTTTCTTCTTCTTACAATCAGGAGTATTTATCTTAGTAACTCCCAACAACTTTGTAGGACCATCACATTTTGCTTTCAGAAGTTCGCCTTGTAAAGGTTACATCTCCCACTGGAAACATTCTAGTTGCTGAATATTTATCTATCCATTCTTTCATTTTTGCTTGTGCAACTTTCAAATACTCTTGTGGTAACTTGAATGCTCCTGAGAGTCTTCCTTGAAACACGAACACAAAATCCAACATTGAGGATTCAAGAACTTCTCCCTAATCAATTTTAATAGACCTCTAGTCTCATGACCTTAAACCAATTCATATGGGCTAAACCCAATAGATTAATTTGGGAAATCTGTCACAGAAAATAGTAAGAAATCTAATCCTTAATCCCAATCCTGTGGGTATTCAGCACAATACGCCTAAATCATGGTTTTGAGAGTCTGACGATACCTCTCTAAAGCTTCCCTGTATTTGTGGATGATATACAATTAACTTAAATTGTTTTCTACCCAAACTGCTAATGATTTCCTGGAAAATTTTAGACACACAATTAGAACCTTGATCAGATTGCATCTCAATTGATAGCTTATGACAATTAAAAACACTTCATCAACATTTGTGCCACTACCCTAGCTATAATTGTCTTTAAAGGAATAGCTTCTGGGAATCAGGTTGTCGTATTTGTAATTGTGAGGATACAATGACATACTGCTTTTGTCTTTGGTAATGTTCCGACATAACCTGCTACCACTTAACTGAACAATTCTTCAAAAACTGGTTTGGGTACCAAAGTTGCTGGTTTGATTACATGTTAAGGTTTTTCTACCACCCAACATGTGTGACATCATATATGTAACTGCATTATATCTTTATAAAGTCCTGACCATGTAAAATTCCTGGTGATCTATGCCTGTATGTTTTGTATTCCTATATGTCTTGCCATTGGAATTCCTTGAGCCACTTGCAGTATCTCCTTACAATATTTGGGAGGTACCAATATTTGATGAACAACTGTCCATTCTTTGTCTGCAGGTCTGTGAGGATGTCACCCCTTCCTCATCGGTTTTTACACGCTGGAACTCCTTCAGCCTCAGATTATTGTGAGCTGTCTGCACTAACGTATTTAACACTGGATTTGTTTCCTGAGTCTCAATTAATGAAGACATGCCAATCACCTCTTTTGAACAATCTTCATTCTTAAATAGAGTTTCAGACACTCAAACACTTAATTAGGGTATCACTGTAAAATCTGGCAATCGACTTTGTTCAGCTAATGCTCAGGTCACTAGACATGATAGAAAATCACCCGGAACCTTTTCCTGCCACTGTTCCTTCTCTTTATCCTCAGCTGGAATTTCTGTGATTATAGACAAAGCTATAACTTTCACACCTGCTAAGTAATTCCCCAGAAGTAAATAAACTCTGTCCACTGGGTAATTTCTTTGCTCTCGACTAGCTCTAGTCCAGATAACAAGTCATACTCCAATTAGATTTTGTACAATGGAACTGAGATATACTCTCCCCCTGTCCCATTTCCCAGCACTTTGGGTTTTATTGAACTTTCTGAAGGGAAAACTAACTCCTTCTCCAGTAAGAGAGTTTGAATAGCCCCTGTGTCTCTCAGTATTACTATGGACTTAGATGTTTCATTTGAAGAAAAAGATGTCATCTTCCTTTTAAACAAAACAACCTTCATATCTCTAATCTATTCTCTGTACTTCTTCTGCACTCACCAGTGTTTACCTCTTGTCACTTAGGTGCAGTTAAAGCCACAATCTGATGTGTGGCCTTTTCCTGCTGAGTTTCCTTTCTGGTCTCATTGGAGTTCCTAAGAATAATTCGCATGGGATTCCCTTGTAACTTCCAGCGTTCTGACCAAACATGACTCTCCTTGTTACAATGGAAACACTTTTTGCCTGCTGATTTTCACTTCCATCCTCAGTACTTTCCATTCTGATCTGAGAAAGAGATCCTGGATCATTCCTAGATTTCCATTTCTTACCTTGGCTATTTCCTTCACTCTCCCATTTTCTATTCCTTTTGAATTTATGAGGGTGATTCAAAAGAGGTCTAGTTTTATGGATTAACTCATAATAGTCACCCAAATTACTGCCTGCCTAGTGGTCAGAGAAGGTCTCGTGGTATTATTGCAAACCTATCAATCCGGAGACTCAAGTAATGTTCTGGGGACCTGGTTTCAAATTCTGCCATGGAATCTGAATTCAATTTCTTTAAAAAAAATCTAGAATTGAGTGTCTAATGATGACCATGAAACCATTGTCAGGGAAAACCCATCTGGTTCATTAATGCCTTTTAGGAAAAGACACTGTCATCTTTACCTGGCCTGGCCTCTATGTGACTCCAAGCCCACAGCAATGTGGTTGGCACTTAACTGCCCTCTGGGCAATTAGGGATGGGAAATAAATGCTGGCCTAGTCCGTGATACCCTCATCCCATGAATGAACTTTGGTTTTCAGCATGGGCTCTTATTAGTGAGTTTTTAAATTCCTGTGGGAAAAAATCTAAGAGCTTCATTTGAGGGCTCAGTTTCTAATACTTACATCCACCTGTCAAAATTACATTGCATAATCCTTTTGAATTCAATATAATCCAATTCAATAGGAAGGCACATACAAGAGCAGATATGTATTGCTGAGGCTGTATAAGACTGCATGTGGAATGTTGTGAGCAGCTGTATCTAAGGAAAGATGTGCTGGCTTTGGATGGGGTCCAGAGGAGGTTTACAAAAATAATTATAGGAATGAAGAGCTTGTCATATGTTAAGCAGTTGGGGACTCTGGTTCTGAACTCAATGGAGGTTAGAAGGATGAGGGGGAATCCGATTGCAACTTACAGAATACTGAGAGGTCAGGATAGCATGGACACGGAGAGACAGCCTTAGAGTGAATGGACAACCTTTCAAACTAAGATGAGGAGGAATTTCTTCAGTTAAAGGGTGGTGAATCTGTGGAACACATTGCCATAGAAGGCTGCAAAGGCTAGGTTATTGAGTGTATTTAAGACAGAGATAGATAGGCTCTTGATCAGTAATGGAATCGAAGGTTACATATCAGCCATGATCAAATGGTGGAGCAGACTCAATGGGCTAAGTGGCCTAATTCAGCTGCTTTAGCTTATGATCCCATGGTCTAAGATAGGCTTGCCCCAACTGTTTCTTTAAATCCCAGAAGCTTAGCCTACATGCCTCAGGTACTAACTTATATGTAGCAAATATAGTCTTTTTTTTCACAATGTTCTCATCCAAGAAACCTCCTCTGACATTGAAGCATAAATTTCCCGTGCTTTACCTGTCACCCAACTCTGTATTAGCTATATCTAGAAGTCACACGACACCAGCCTATAGCCCAACGGGTTTATTTGAAATCACAAGCTTTGGGACCATTGCTCGTTCGTCAGGCTACATTCCGAAAACTAATGATTTCAAATAAACTGTTGGAGTATAACCTGGTGCCATGTGACCTCTGATTTTGTCCACCCCTATCCAACTCTGGCACCTCCACATCGTGAGCTATATCCAGCCCTCTTTTGCCCAATTCATTTATCTAACCATTTTGTCAAATGACAATGAAAGAAGTTTCCATATCTTTTTCCTCAAATATTAGTAGGCCCTCCAAAAAAATTTTTAAATCCTTATTGGATGTTCGATTATGACCAATATTTCCCTCACCAAGGCCTGAATCAGTATTTGATATTTCCTGTTTCAACTGCATCATTTTAAGATTATATTCATGTTCTCTTCTTGCCCTTTACAATTTTAATTCTAGTTTTATTATTTCCATTTCCTGCTTTATCATTTCTATTTCCTGTCTTCTTAATTCCATTTCTCTATCCTCATCATTTTTCTGCTTGTTCTTTGTCTTTTTTTTGCCATCCCTAGTTTCTTCCTCATTGCTTAAGTTACTTTTACAGTAATTGAGTATCACATCATTCTGAATTTTCACTCTTGGTCTCTCTTGCATTCCCTCTAAACCCAAGTGCCTTCCAACACCTCAATTATCTCAGCCTTCCTACCTCTGTTAGGCAATTCTACCTCCAGTTTACCCACCAAATCAATCAACCTGATCTTTAAGGGTTCTCTTATGACTGCCAGGGACAACTCTGCCCTGTGCAGGAATTCTGTTGCCAGCTCCAGTGCCATGTCATAAATGAAGTTCAGGACCTGGTGTCTTCCTTCACCTGTGCTACTTACTAATATTACACCCAGATCCTCATTGTTCCTATTTTAAATAAATCCTTGGAGAACCCCCAAACCTTGGTATACCTCACTGGGATAGTGCACTGGAAATGAAGCCCGCTATTCCCAGAGTTTAACCAAAGTTTAAAATGTTTTTAAAAATGCAGATTTCCTCAAATTATCTGTCCTTTAGACAACAAGGTGTGGAGCTGGATGAACACAACAGGCCAGGCAGCATCAGAGCAGCAGGAAAACTGACATTTCAGGTCTGGTCCCTTCTTCAGAAAAAACTATATCTGTTTTTAGACCCAGGTTGACAGAAAGAACAGACCAAGTTTCAGTTCTGGAAAATAAGTAAGTTCTAACTACAGATAAACAATTATCAATCATTGACATATAACACTATTATCAACTGTTTTCTTAACTTGAAACATGCACAATATACATTCTGGTTGCAATGCACAGGGTCCTGTGATTTAATATATGTAGCTTTCAGTATGCATTCTCATATATAAATTTCAGTGCTGGCATGACGGTAGTATACTGTACATCTTAAAAACTGGTTAATCACATAAAACAACACCATAACCTTTCAAAATAAAAACTGAAAGAATTGTGGATGCTGTAAATCAGGAACAAAAACAAAGTTGCTGGAAAAGCTCAGCAGGTCTGGCAGCATCTGTGAAGAAAAAAAGACGTGACCATAACTTTTCAACAGTTCACAACAAGCAGAGCACTGACTACATTCAACCAGCTCATGCTTGCAGGATTCAGAACATAGATGTGAGTCCATGATTGGACCGCACTTACTGAACAACCCAGAGTGTGCCAAGAATTACATGAATAATCAATTTAAGATTATCAGTCAAACTCAAAATGCAGCTCAATTGTACTTGTTAGAAGCTACTTGTATCCATACACAGGGGTGGAATCTCTTGTAAACAAAAGAAATTTGTTCAGGCATTTTCAATTAAACAGAAGTTTGGGAGACAACGTTTCCTTGGTGCACTTCCCATAGCACTGCATTCACTAATCAGATTTGTTTTGCCTTTTTTAAATTTAAACATAAGCATTGGAGGTAACTGTTCCCTGGTGCATTCTCCACGGCAACTCCTGAACCAATCAGAATCTACTCGCTGACCAATCAATCTTCTTGCCAAACAGTCAGCATCCTATTTCTCAAGCAGTATAACTTTTTATTCCCTTTCAATGTTGATAGTCTTGTACCTGTATTAGATGGAAAGTTTCAACAGCATGACTTTTTCAGCAACATCACTGTTCCTTCATTGTAGCTGGGTTAAAATCCTGACGTTCGCTACTGAACAGAACTCTGGATGTACCCACACCACCCAGACTACAGCAGTTCAAGAAGGATGCTCACCACAGCCTTCTCAAGGGCAGTTGGGGATGAGCATAAATGCTCATATTATCAGCAACATGTACGTCCCATGAGTGAGTAAAAAAAACCTGGGACATGGCAGAGGCTCAATATTCTACAGCCACAAAATACAAATGGACATGATGTAGACAGAGTCTGGTTAATAATTAAACAGAATCATTTTGTAATGTGTTGACCCTTGTGAAGCACACATAGCTCAACCTGATATACGCACATGTACTAATCTGTTAGAAACTCTTTCTTTCTTTGTACATTGCAAACAGTTGGGATAACTTGGAAAATAGGCACTTACTTTCCCCTAATCCCTTAGTTTTATAAAAATCTAGGTTTAAATATCTCCATAGTTTTTCATATTTTCTGTTCCAATTTATTGTTACATTCACATGAGGTCATTAAAGACAGTTAGGAATGTATTAAATATCTTGCACTGACTATGATTGTCACAAATCTCTCTCATGAGAAACAGGAAATCCTATTATTTGTTCAATTGAATGGTTAAAAAATAAGCCATGGGGACAATTTTTGTTCCTGCTTCTGAATGAGAACAGAAGGGTAATGGGCTAACCATCAGACTACAGTGGTTACAGGCTCAATTCCGGCCACAATCAGCCCCATTCCCACCTTAAAGTAGGTCAGCACATAGGGAATCAGGGTTACTGCCCAAAGCAAGCAGGGGCCTACTTGGACAATGGTGGCTTGGCGAGTGTGAGCACCTCAGGATGCTGATGCAGTTTTGTTGTTCCATTATTTGGAGTACATTCTCTGCCAATTCTCCCTCATGGGATTGAACATCAAGCATCACCAGATCCCAGTCTACAAGCTGTCTCTCAGTGCTCAGGCATTGTGTTCCAGATCCCACCTACTTGCTGTGTGAACACTTTTTCTCACTTTGTGTTTGCTTCTTTTGAAAATTACTTTAAAACTGTATCTTCTTGCTCTTAATCCTTTTGTGTGTCAGTACATTTTCTTCCTAACTATTCTGTCTAGGTCCCTCAGGATTTGGAAAACCTCTATCAAAACTCTCTTAACCGCTCCTTTCCATGGAAAACAATCTTCTCCAATCTATCTTCATAACAGAAGTTTCTCATTCTTAGAGTCATTCTTGTAAACCTCTTTGACAACCTTTACAATACATTCACATCCTCCTGAAGTGGTGCCCATAACTGTATACAATAGTCTTGCTGAGGTCTAACAAGCATCTTATACAAGTTTTGTCTATCTTCCTTGCTCTTGTACACTATTCCCTTAAAAATAAAGCCCAGGATACTCTAAGCTTTCTCACCACTGTCCTATCATCTATAGTGACTTATGCTCTACATACACAGGTCTCTCCGCTTCTGTATTTTCTTTAAAGTGTTACCCTTTACTGTGTGCAAAAACAGAGATTGCTGGAAAAACTCAGCAGGTCTGGCAGCATCTGTAGAGAGAAAGCAGAGTTAACGTTTCAGATCCGGTGACCCTTCTTCAGAACTGATTAAAGCTGGGAAAAGATTGCGGTGTGTGCTGAAGATGGGTTTGGGAAGAGGGATGAAGAAGTGAACAATCAGTGGACATGAAGCCCAGAGAAATGGAACAGTTGGACAGACAAAGGAATGGATATGGTTCGGCCTTGCTTTGTGATTGGTAAGATGGCGGCAGTGTAAGTTGCTCCATTCGAAACTCCACTCTGTTCGCTAGCTCACTTTCCTTTTCCTTTCTTTTTCTTTTCTTCTTTCCTGTCCTCTCAACAGTAATTCTATCTGCTTCCTCTCCACCACCACCCTTTTAACTACCTATGTAAGGAGTTGGAAAGGAGTTGGGTCGTAACCACGAACTGCATGGCGGGAGATGAACATTTGGGCCGTGTCCTGCAGTGACGGTGGATCAAACATGGGCCAGAGTGATGGCAGTGGATCAAGAGGGGGCTGGTGAGGGGGCAGTGGGCAGTGAGAACGGGGTCGGTGAGGGGGTGATGACAGCAGGTCGGTGAGGGGGCGGTGAGAGTGGGTCGGTGAGAGGGTGGTGTGAGTGGGTCAGTGAGGGGGCAGCCGCTGGCGGTGAGAGCAGGCCTTACGCATGGCGGCAGTGAGAGATGGGACTTGGGACTCTGAGATCTGGACTTTTCTTTTTTTGTTGCTTACCTTTTGGCTCTGTTAAATCTTTTTAATTCTGGTTTTTGTAACCAAATGAGTGCCAGTAAATGGCAACTTTGTGCACTTTTCACTGTGCTTATGTATTTCTATACTTAGTACATGTGATGAGTAAACCTTATCTAAATAAATCTAACCTAAATGTCTGTCATGCCATGTTAGTTAGCATGTTATTATTTAGCACATTATCACCCCCACCAGAACCAAAAGTGTTAATTCATGAGGTCTTCAGTGCAGTTATATAGACATGCAATACATTTTGATGTACAGCATACTGAGACAACAATTTAACATGTACAACATGTGCCAGCTGCTTGTGGCAAACACAATGCGTCTGTATTCAACCAAATAGTGATATCAGAGTTTGGCCAGTTCTCAGTTCAACCAAGGAGAGTAGCCACTGTCTGCCAGGGGGTTCCATTACTATCAGTCAGAAGGACAGCGAGCACACTGTCCAGAGACGTGGCCACACTCATTGTCAGCTCAAGATGCTCCCACTCAGGGGATCTGTCCAACTCCAGTCCAGGGAGTCAGTCCTAAAAGGGCCATCACAAGCAGGGGAATAGTGTATCATCAGTCAGGGAGTTGCAAACACAGCAGTCAGTGTCTGGTCAGTCACATCCAGGGACTGGTCACCCAAGTCAGTGTCTACCTGCTATGCAAGGGGGTCTGTAGGTTCAATCCACTGTTAAAATGGGTGGGGGAGTCAAGGTCAATCAGAGAAATCAAAGGCATTGTGGATGTGGGAACAAGGATGGTAACGGGTGGGGCAGAGGGGTAGGGGCGAGGTGTTAATGTGTGTGTAGGGAATGTGGAAAAGTGTCAGAGGGCATGTTAGACTGGGGAATTGTGGACCAGTTATTGGCAGTGAACATCACCCTGGCCTCCACATGGGAAGCTGAGAGGAGCAAGGTGGGCATTATTAACCATGTAATGCCAGGGTTTTGGGGGGGCGGGAAGGACAGTTTGAGGTTGAGTTCAATGTGGTGGGTCTCCACAGGGCAGCGATGGGTGGGGTAATGCGAGGGGGTCATGAAGGTGTCCACGGGGCTGTGATGGGGGTGTGGGGCTCATATAGATGGTGTCCATCATGAGCCATGTTCCCTCCCATCAATCCCTGGGTGGACGGAGTCACTGTCACTTTCAGTAAAAGCTTAGAACCCATGACTCCATGAGGGATGGGGAAAATACGTGAAGCATTTTCAAACTCCAGCTACATTTTGTTTGCAAACATTTTTTTGCAAATGTGCAATGTATGCAGAGTGAACATGCTTATGCATCAAATGTTAATCAAAGGTATATTGCACTATACCATTGGCATAAGCAGAACTGACATTGTCTCTTTAGGGATGTAGAAGTTAGTGTCAATCACTTAAAAGGAGGAACAATTGGGCAAAGCACCCTGTCATTTGTGGAAGTTCTGAAGGTGCTTACGGATGAGGAGAGCATCGTAGTCATGTAAATATTCAAGGACACCCACATGCTTCTGAATTAAAATATTTCCAAGGTACCCACCATTCAAACATTCAAACAAAATCACTTGCTTGAATTTTTCCTACTAACGTGGATAAGTTCATATTTCAACACATTGCATTCTATTGGCCATTTTCATGCCCACTCACCAATCCTAGCCACATTCCTTCACCTTCTCCTTGTATTTTCCTCACTGTTTATTTACCTCACTGTTTATTTTGTCAGCAAATCTGGTCACTCTGCACTCAGTCTCCTCATCTAAATCATTAATGTAGACTGTAAATCATAATTTTATATAATAACTTTTTTTGTGTGTGGAACTTCATCAAGCACTTGTTGGAAAACCAAATACCTCACATCAATTACGAATCCACTCATGCATTTCGCTTGCTATATTCTCCAAAAACTCTTACCAGATTTGTGAAATACAATTTCAGTTTAATGAAGCTATGCTGATTCTGTTTCATCACGTTATGATTTTACAAGTGTTGTCATTTATCCGTTGTTACCACACTATTTCTTTACATGCGCTGATTTCTTTAAGATCCCCCTTTTTCGTTTGATTGTAAGTTCCCAACATTTCCAGGATGGTTTTTGTCCTCTCTACCACAAAGACCAGTGTTATTTAATGTCTCTGCCATTTCCTTATTGCTCTTTATAATTTCACCTGTCTCTGCCACCAACTAGATTCATCATGGCCATAAAGGAACAGGCCAGTGAGATGAAGCATACCAGCTTCCAGAATGGCAGAGGTTCAGGTGGGAGCACTGGGACATAGAAGTGACTGAGCCTGTGAAGATTTTATGGCTTGGCTTTTTTTAACAGAGAGAGCCAAGGATGAGCTCAACTAAAAACCGAGAGAACTGCAGATGCTGTAAATCAGGAACAAAAACAGAAGTTGTTGGAAAAGCTCAGCAAGTATGGCAGCACCTGTAAAGAAAAATCAGAGTTAACGTTTCGGGTCCGGTGACTGTCCCTCAGGACCTCTGAGCCAGGATCACCGGACCCGAAACGTTAACTCTGATTTTTCTTCACAGATGCTGCCAGACCTGCTGAACTTTTCCAGCAGATTCTGTTTTTGTGAGCTTTAACTAGTTTCTTCCGGGAACTGGAGACTCATTCCAATCCTGGACTTACTGACTGCGTAGGTCAGATAAGTGCTCAAGGTTCAGCTATAATGTCCCTGTGAAAATGAGTTACCTTCCAGCTGACTTAAAACCTCCATCAACGTCAGTGTGGAATGTGAGTTAATGAACATGAGTGCAACACTCAGAGCTACAGACCTTAGGCATCCCATGTACAAGATCATAGTCTATATAAAATGGTTTAAGAATGTCAATCACACTTTAGATATTTTTAAGTTCCAAAAAATATATAAAGAAATATTAAAACATAAAAACATAGAACATAAAACCTTCGGCCTTTGAGCCTGCTCCGCTATTCTTCACAATCACGGCTGATCGTCCAACTCATTAGCATAATCCTGCTTTCTCCCCATAACCGTTTATCCCATTCACCCCAAGTGCTATATCTAGCCACCTCTTGAGTACATTCAATGTTTTGACATCAACTACTTCCTGTGGTAATGAATTCCACAGGCTCATCACTCTTTGGGTGAAGGAATGTCTCTTCATCTCCATCCTAAATTATCAACCCTGAATCCTCATACTGTGATCCCTGGTTCTGGACACACCCACCATCGGGAACATCATCGCTGCATCTGCCCTGTCTGGTCCTGTTAGAATTTTATAAATCTCTATGAGATCCCCCCTCGTCTGAACTCTAGCGAAAACAATCCTAACCTAGTCAATCTCTCCTCATACTTCAGTCCCGCCATCCCCGGAGTCAGCCTGGTAAACCTTCACTGCACTCCCTCGAGAGCAAGAGCATCCTTCCTCAGAAAAAGGAGACCAAAACTGCACACAATATTCCAGGTGTGGCCTCACCAAGGCCCTGTATAACTAATGACTCATCCCTGCTCCTGTACTCGAAACCTCTCGCAATGAAAGAAGGGTCTACATTTCAAACAAGATTCAAAAAATTGGAAGAACCTGCTAAAATGTCATTTCATGATGCTTTCTTCTGATCTGGAAATTTGCAGGTAGCTTTATATCTGCTCGGTTCAGCAATTAAGCTCCAAGTGACCTGAGTTGATATTAGACTTTCTAGCCTTAAGGGAACTGGGCCCCCTTACAGACAGCTCCAACTTAGCAGCAGAATAATGAATGTTACATTTCATTCCCGTATCTTGTCAGAAAACAGTGCATCATCTCGCTCAATATGTACAATATGGTCATTTAAAGCTATAATCGAAAATGAACAAATGAATTTATGTGGTGTGTCATGCAACAGTTTATAGCTCTGGTCTCCTTCATTGAAAGTACTGCAGAATGTTTTTGTATGAAGCCTCTTGCATATTACTCTTATACTATCCAAGATCCTTCTACAAAGTATTGGCATTTATTCTCCAGGTCAGCTTGGTGAATTCCGCTATTGTGTCATGTCCATTGAATTAGAAGCACAGCACTGTTGTCAGCTGTTGTAAGACTATCCAGTTGCCAGTCTTTAGAAAACATTTAGAAAATAGTTAAGCAATTTGTTTTTCACAATTTGAATTGCATTGAATAGCATTCTGTAATGCGTGTTATCACTTTTAAACTTCTTGTTGCTGTGACACCCGGTGTCAGAGGAAAGTCAGCCACCCGTGGCTAAATTAAATCTAACAGAAACACAGCCAATTGCATTATTCCATGTAGTCTGATGAAATTGCATTATGTAAAGTGCTAAAAAGGCTGTTAAGCTGTCCAGTGCCAGTTGTAAGAATTCAGAATTCATTGGTTGATGCAGTAATTGGATGCAGATGACCCTTGAGGGGCCAATGAGGAACGTTGCAGCCATTTAGAGAGAAAATAACAGCCATTCGAATACCGAACAAGGCACCAACTGTCCCATAAGTAATAAGTATTTGGCAACAATTTACACAATCTTTGTGCCTGCTTCTTCCCACAAGAAGGTAGTCAGCTAATGATGAAGTTTTGGAAGTGGTGTGCAGATTTCTTTTTCAGCCACACTACTGTTCCTTCTGTTGAAGTGGGGGCTGATGGATTTGAGAAATGGCACAGTGATCACAAAGTTCCCAAGATCAAAATAGTGGGATAGCAATTCATCTTGAGTGGCAGCTTAGAAATAGTCTCCCAATTTATACTCCACTCAAACTTTCAGTGGACTTTTACCACTACATGTTAAGAAGTATAACTGATTAGAACATATAATTTAAGACGTAAGATTGATTTTGGGGAGCTGTGCTCAATCCATCTTTGGAGACGGGAGGAAGCTATAACATAAACACAAACTAGGTGTATGCCATTCAGCCTCCCAAGCCTGCTGCACTATCCAATAAGACCATAGCTGGTCTATTTGTAACCTCAAATTCACATTCCCACCCACTCCTGATGCCCTTTCACTCTTTGCTTGACAAAAATTCATCTCATCTCTGTTTTAAATAGATGACCCCAATTTTTAACCAGTGACTCCAGTCCTAGATTCTCCCCTAAGGGGAAACAACGTCTCCATATCTAACGTATCAAGACCAATCAGGTTCTTAGACATTATAATCAAGTCACCTCTTACTCTTCCAAATTCCAATTGATAAGGCCCAGTCTGTCCATTACTCCTCATAAGACAAACTGGCCATTCCACAAATTAGTCTGGTAAACCTTCTCTGAACTACCTCCTATACATTTCCATCTTTTCTGAAATAGGGTGAGCAATACAGTTTGCAGTTGACCAGATGTGATATCACCAGTTCTGTATAGCTGAAGCATAACTTCCCTACTTTTATATTCAATTCCCCTCATAATAAATTATAGGAATCTATTAGCTTTACTAATAACTTGCTGTATTTGCATACTAACCTTTTGCAATTCATATTTAAGGTCACCAAGATTCCTCTGCATCTCAGAGCTCTGCAACCTCTCACCATTTAGACAACATGCTTTTTTACTCTTTCTGCCAAACTAGACAATTTCACACTTTCCCACAGTTCATTTGTCACATTTCTGCCACTCATTTAACCTATTTATTTCCTTTTGTAGCCTTCTTATAATTTTTTTTGCAATTTACTTTCCTACTTGTATTTATGTCATCAGTAAATTTGGCAAGTATCCCTTTATCTAAGTCATTTAACTAATATCCACAAGTGCCCATTCCCTCCATCACTGATACTCAGTAGCAGCATGTGAATATCTACAAGATCAAGTGCAGAAATTTGTCAAAGATCCTCAGACAGCACCTTCCAAACCCACAACCATTTCTATCAGGAAGGACAAGGGGCAGCAGATACATGGGAACGCCACCACTTGCAAGTTCCCCTCCAAACCACTCACCATCCTGACTTGGAAATATATTGCTGTTCCTTCACTGTCATTGAGTCAAAATCCTGAAATTCCCTCTTTGAGGGCATTGAGGGTCAACCTACAGCAAGTGGACTTCAGCGGTTCAAGAATGCAGCTCACCACCAACTTTACAAGGGCATCCAGGGATGGGCAATAAATTGCTGGCCCAGCCAGCTATGCCCGTGTCCCACAGGTAGAAAAGAAAAGTGCCATCTTATCAAATGCATATTGAAACAGAATCATTTCTTTGGAGTTTAATGGGATGTATTACGGATTGCAGTCGGCGGAGTACCTAGCATAAAGTTATAACTATAAAGCAAAAGCAACCTCAATAACATTCCATTCATTATGCTTGTAAATCCTGTTTGCGTGATTGTGTTGGATTTAAATACTGATGAAAAGACATGTTGCCAAAGCTTTTTATCTTGCTCTCATCAAGACCAATTCCAGAATGCCAGATTTCAAACTATTATGTCAATTTGTGCTGCAGAAAAACGGTGATTGGTTGGCAAGTCAACTATGATAAATCAAGGCGTTGCTATGGGAAAAAGAAACAGAAGAGAATATTTGCTTTCCATGCTTGTCATGAGTTCAAAAAGGTGCAAGGCCTAAGATAATCAGTCAAGCTGGCAACATGGCTGATGTACACTTGCTAGAAGTAAAACCATTCAGACACAGGGACTTATTCTCTGCAAACAGAAGGAATATGTGCTGTATTGCCAGGGAGGAGAGAGTCAGTGGTTCAGAAGTAAAGTTTACGGTGGAGGCCAAACAAAATGACTTCAGTCTTCCTAATATTTAGTTGGATAAAATTTCAGCACTCAATATCAGATAAACTGTCTCATAATTTAGATTTGGAAGAATTGAGCGAGGTAGTGGCAATATACAGCCAGGTGTCATCAATCTATAATGTTGAAACCGAGTCCATTTGTCTGAAGTTTCACTTTCCACCACTTTAGCAAAAATTTCACTCCTTTACCTCAACTGGGTTAAACCCCCGATAAATGGTGGGAAAGAGGAATTTTAGATAAACGAATTAGATTTTGTACATTAGTGTTCACTGCATAATTTCTTTAACTAAATTAACTTGACTGTTAATAATTAAAATGGTATGATAATATTTGAGAATTAACAATCAACAGAATTCATGCTTTATTGTGTATATATTCTTTTAATACAGTTTGTATTCTTTACTATATATATAAACTAAATTTTCTCATTTAGTATATTCGATATATCGCTTATTGCATATAACAGTTCTGAAAAAGTCATATTGGACTCAAAATGTTAACTCTGTTTCTCTGTCCCTGATGCTGTCAGACCTGCTGAGTTTCTCCAGCCTTCTCTGTTTATTTGTTAGATCTCCAGTATCTGCAGTATATTGCTTTGTTATATTGCTTATTAATGTCCATAATATTGAATTAATCATCTCTTTTTAAAACAAAAAGTCAAGATAAATAAAATTCAGGTGATTTAATCCCCTTTGTATTATTGCACAGTTACAATTTCTCCCATCAGTCTGCCAAAGACAAAGGCCTGAAGTTTAGCTCATGAGTAGGGAGCACAGAAACAGGACAATTCCCAACTTACAAACCCAACCTGGAAAGAGTCACTGAGTCATAGAAATGTATAGCACAGAAACAGACCCTTTGGTCCAACTTGTCCATGCCGACCAGATATCCTAAACTGATCTAGTCCCATTTGTCAGCATTTGGCCCATATTCCTCTAAACCCTTCCTCTTCATATACCCATCCAGATGCCTTTTAAATGTTGTAATTGTACCAGCCTCCACCATTTCCTCTGACAGCTCTTTCCATACACACACCACCCTCTGGTCACTTTTAAATCTTTCTCCTCTCACTTTAAACCTATGGCCTCTAGTTCTGGATTCCCCTACCTTAGGAAAAAGACCTTGGCTATTCACCCTACCTATGCCCCTCATGATTTTATAAACATCTATACAGTTACCTCTCAGCCTCTGGCACTCCAGGGAAAAAAGCAATAGCCTATCCAGCCTCTCCCAAAGCTCAAACTCTCCAACCCTGGCAACAACTTGTAAATCTTTTCTGGACCCTTTCAAGTTTAACAACATCTTTCCTACAGCAGGGAGACCAGAATTGAATGCAGAATTCTAAAAGTGGCCTAATCAATGTGCTGTACAGCTGTAACATGATCTCCCAACTCCTAAACTTAATACATTGACCAGTGAAGGCAAGCATGCCAAATGCTTTCTTCACCACCAGAATGTTCTGGGAAGTTTTGTTCCAGTGTTGTTGGGGATGAGGCAGTTATTAGGAAAGTCATGTTCAAGGCATCCAGAAAAAGGGTGCAGAGTGTCGAAGCAGATGAGGTAAAATGCCAGTCTTGGTGATCCAGTGTATTATCGCAGCGGAGAAAGCAACAACAAAAATAACCCTGCAGCCATCAGCACACATATTCTCTACCTTGCATCTCACACGCTCCCCAAATCAAATTCATACCAATCCATCTCCAATGCACCCTAATTGGCCCTTCATGCTCCATATGCCAACAGACATCCCATCATCCCAACCCTTTTCAAGCTTTGTGCCAAATTAATGCCATCTAATGATGTCCCATGCTCCCCAAACACCATCTATTGCTTTTACACCCTCCATGGCAAATCATTCGGTATCACCATGGGCAGAGCTTGAGACCCATGCCTAGATTAATTATAATTATTAAGTTTCTGTTGATTAATTCACAACTTTAAAAAATTTCTTATTGATTTAATCTGCTGCCATGGTTAACTCATTCCACATCGCTCAATCACTGGAAACTCTCTGTTTCCATTTACTTTCTCCCAGCTGTCCATTATTTTAAACTTCCCTATCAAATTACCATATAATCTCCTTTAATCTAATGAAAACACTCCAATTTAAAACACTTTATCTGTATTTGTGTTTCTTCATACTAGAAAGCATCTTAGTACACTCTTCCGTACCCATTCCATTTGACCATCCTTCCAATAATGTGAGGCCAATAGCTGTATATTATAGCATTAACTTAACAAGGTTTAATAATTTGTCATTACAACTTCACTTTTATATTCTTTCCTTCTTTTCAAATGCAGGATTTTTTTCAGCTCTTTTTTATCCACTTCTGGTGCTGCTTTTAATGTCTTGTGAACTTGAATTTTCAAATCTCCTTGGTTATTTACATCATCAAGCTTTCCCACATTCAATGCCCAATTTTCTATCTTTAGCCAGGATCAAGTACCTTGCATTTACTAATACTGGATTCCATTGTAACTTCTTTTTGTCCATTTCATTGGCCTGTCAATATTTCCTTGCAATATCTTACTATCCTAAGGATTTTTGCTAAATCTCCTATTTTGCAAATCATAGTTCATAGAATCCCTACAGTGTGGAAACAGGCCCTTTGGCCCAACATGTCCACACCAACCCTTGGAACATCCTACCCAGACCCTTGCCCCTATAACCCACTTAATCTACACACTCCTGAGCACTATGGGCAATTTAGCATGGCCAATCCACCTAGCCTGCACATCTTTGGACTGTGGGAGGAAACCAGAGCACCTGAACGAAACCCATGCAGACGTAGGGAGAGTGTGCAAACTCCACACATACAGTCACCCGAGGGTGGAATTGAACCCAGGTCCCTGGCGCTGTGAGGCTGCAGTGCTAACCACTGGGCCACTGTGCCACCTGGTATGTGTTGCTTGCAGATTTGGAAGGGGAGTGGGGCTGGTGGGTGAGGGAGGTTGGAGAAGGTGAACATGGAATATAAAAAATTATTATTTTTGACATGAATGCCACCCCCTACCCCCACCTCAACTGGCTCTTGTGCACCAATGTGAACACATGCACCAGTGGCAGGAAGCCCATTGAGGTCATTAAAGAAGCCCTTTGTGACATTTTCCAATGGCACTATCAGTGCTTGAGGACCTACGGTGTCTACAGTTTATTAAGGCTAGAACACGGCGACAATTCAGAGTGCCACAAAAGTAAATACAATCAGTATGTTAAAGCCAAAAACTGAGTAAAACTGAAGTGATTATGATTATGCCCTGGAAACTGATGTCAAGGACAGCCCTCATCGTAATGAAATGGCTGCCAGTAACTTAAACCAATTTGCATCTCCACTTCTCTCACTGATTCATGTCAGGAGGACACTCACTGCCAGTACAGCAAAGGTTACTGCACACACTTACGATCATTCCCAAAGACTGGAGAGTTCTGAAGCATGGGTCACAGTCTAAGGATATGGCAGAGGCCATGTAGAATTGAGATGAGGAGAAATTTCTTCACCCAGAGAGTGGTAAGCCTGTGGAATTCTTCGCATCAGAAAGCGGCTGATGCCAGAACATTCAATACTTTCAAGGAGAAAGTTATAGTTCTTAGAGCTAAAGGGATCAAAGGGATTGGGTGAAAAGTGAGAATAGGATACTGCGTTGGATGATCAGCCACGATCATATGGAGTTGTTGAGCAGGCTTGAAGGGCCGAATGGCCAACTCCTGTTCCTGTTTTCTATGTTATTGGTGCAAACTTGTCTTCCAGCCTCCGTAACCTGCCCTAATTGAATGGTAATCCGAGTGGAATCCTCTTATTTGGATGTGTCATTGAAGATTGCACTGGCAATCCCATTGTGCCGGCAATCAGTTTGCAATGGAAAAATGGTTCTACTATCCAGGAAATTCAACCCTTGGTCACTTAGCCAGGCAAAACACAGGCCATACTAACAACAAGGGTCCTTTATTCCAGTGCTAACA
>NC_063332.1:27679805-27722868 GCF_021869965.1 Rhincodon typus | reverse complement strand
TTGGCTGCTTGGCCTGCTGTGTTCATCCAGCTCTACACCTTGTTATCTCAGATTCTCCAGCATCTGCAGTTCCTAATATCTCCTTTATTCCAGTCCCAGAAAATGAACAGACATTAAAATTCCTTCTCTCTATGTGAAGACTGTGGCATCTCTTTTTAAAGCAAAATACTGTGGATGCTGGAAATCTGAAATGAATATAAACAACGTTGGAGAAACTCAGCAAGTCTGGCAGTATCTGTGGTGGGAGAAATGGAGTTAACATTTTGAGTCCAATGTGACTCATCTTCAGAACATCTCAGTTTTGCACACCAGCCATTCAAGCAACTGCACTGATTGGTAAATCCAGTTCAGCATTGTTTGTCACATTTAGCAGAGCTACCAACCCAATGCAGAGAACAAGAAAATTTCATTCCATAAATCTGAGCAGAAAGCAAGCATTAAGTAAAATAGTATTCAAACTAACTGCGTCAGGGAACTGGTTTAGACAAATATTGCCATTGTGGAAGCTAGCTCTATAAATAATTTACAAAGAGGTTGGTCAGGTCCTTATAGGTTCTGTTATTTCTTCATTATCTCCAATTAATTCCCCATTCTCTCTAGAGGAACAACATTCACTTTGCTGACACTTTTCATTTTAAATACTTATAGAAACTAAAGTGTTATACTTTTACATTTCTAGCTAGCTTCCTTTTATGGTCTAATTGATGTGTCCTGATCAACTTCTTATTCATTCCCTGTTGTTCTTTGTGTCCTGATCAGTTATCTGGCATTCCACTCAATTTTCCACAACTGAATGCTTTTCCTTAAATTTGATGCTCTCTTTAAGTTTTTAGTTGACTATGGATAATGGCCTTCCCCTTGGAACATTTCTTTACAGTAGGAATGTACACATATGCTTATATAATCAACAGTCTCCAAACGAAATGAGTCAAAGTGTCATTGAAGGCAAATCTGTCTTCAAAATTATTCACGAGGGAGTCCAAACACATGATGCATTTTCTTTAATGAATTCATGGTCTTTGGATGCCAGCATTCATTACCCAATGTTGGCAGAGGAATCTAAAACTAGACGGCATAGGTTTAAGTTAAGAGAGGAGTGATACAAAAGTGTTCAGAGAGTCAGTTTTTTCACACAGAGGGTGGTGAGGGTCTGGAAAGGGCTGCGAGAGTTAGTGGTGGAGATGGGTACAATTTTGTCATTTAAGAAACATTTGGACAGGTACATGGATGGGATAGATATGGAGGGATATGGACCAAATGCAGGCAAATGGGACTAGATTAAGTGTGAAAACTGGGGCGGCATGTACAAGCTGGGCCGAAGGGCCTGTTTCATAGTGTAAACCTCAAAACCAAATGCTAGCTGCCATTGTGAAGGTGATGGTGAGCTGACTTCTTAACAACTATAAGACTATTTCAGAAGCAATTATACTAATTTGGGAACCACATAAGGACTGAAGAATTCCTCCCCTAAAGCGCATCAGACGGGTTTTAGGACAAACTGGCAACCATTACAGATACAATCTTTCATTCTCAGATTTGTTTGTTGTGGTTGTTGTGTTAACTATATTTAAATTTTCCTGCTGCTCCAGTGAGATTATGAACTCATACCTGCAGATCTTTGGTCCAGATTTCAGGATATTAACGTCCAGTAATATAACCGCTACATAACCAATCTCATGAGCCAGACATTTAGACGTGTTCTAAAGAGGTACAACACTGCTGGCGGCTGCCAGGTTAACCACAGTTTTATAACCACATTATAATTTCCATAATGCTGGATCATCAGTTTCCCAACGGAAAAGTGTCAATAGCCTGAATAAGTGGCATCAGCATCAAGGTATCAATCCCCAATTCTACAACCTTTGTGCGCAAAAAAATGTCCCAGACTGACAATGTGGAGTTACCACATGGTAATAGACAAAAATTGTAAGCATGGATTTATTGGTAGGTTATGACTCATTAAAGCTTTACAATAAAAACCAAAAGAACTGCAGATGCTGTAAATCAGAGACGTCGGAGGGTGGACATTCTCTAGGGAAGGGTCACTCGACCCGAAACATTAACTTTAATTTCTCTTCATAGATGCTGACAGCCCTGGAGTTTTTCCAGCAATTTCTGTTTTTGTCAAAGATTTATAATAACTATACTACACCATGTGTAAAGATATAACAGGTACATCATACAAAGAAATGACTCAATTGTCTTACTCAACAGCCATGGAGTCATAGGATCATGGAACCAGACCCTTTAGTCCAACCAGTCCATGCCAACCATAATCGCAAACTAAACTAGTCCCACCTGCCTGCAGTTGGCCCATATCCCTCCAAATGTTTCTTATTCATGTACTTACCTAAATGTCTTTTAAATGTTGTTAACTGTACCAGCATCCAGCACTTCCGCTGGACGTTCATTCAAGACGTGAACTGCTCTCCACGTAAAAAAAATTGTCCCTCCTGTCTATTTTAAGTCTCTCTCCTCTCACATTATAAATACGCTCCCTAGTCTTGAAAGCGCCCACCCTAGGGAAAAGACATCTACCATTCATCTTATCTTGATTTTATAAACCCCTATACGTTCACCTCTCAACCTCCTACACTCCAGTGAAAAAAGTCCCAGCATATCCAGACTCTGTTTATAACTCAAACCCTCCATTCCTGGCAATATCCTGGTAAAGCTTTTCTGAACCCTCTCCAACTGAGTAATGTTATTCCGATAACAGGAAGACCAGAAATGTACACAGTACACAGTGCGCAGATTGTAGAGCTACATTTATGCTTCCTTGTGGATGGGTTTGAAGATGGAATGAGGTATTGTAAAATCTAGCAGGTGAACCAGGAGTTGCCTCTTCACCTATCCTCAACTTGTATGAACTTTTAGAGGGTACAGTGGAGGTACAGGGCAGCCTGCCCAACCATGGGACAACTAAGGCCCTTAAGTAGCCAATGAAGTGACTATGCCTTCAGTGGCAAGGAGAGGCCCTGTCAAAGGGAGGTGCTGACCAGGCAATAGCTGTCTGGCCTAATCTCAAACTAAAACATTCTTTGAGGGGGAAGGGTAGTGTCCCATCAGGCGCCATGTCCATCAGAGGCCCCCCACAAGACCACACTTACTCTCCTGTCATTGGCCTCTCAAACCCAGCTTCCCAACCACCTTATTTCCATTGCCAGGACCCACCAGCCAGTCCTTAGCCACATTAGAGAGGGGATGGCCTAGTGGTACTTTTGCTGGACTGATAATCCAGAGATCCAGGTAATGGTCTGAGGATCCGTGTTTGAATCCTGCCTTGACAGATGGAGGAATTTGATTTCAATTTTTTAAAAATCTGGAATTAAGAGTCAATAATGACCATAAGTCCATTGTCAATTGTCAGGAAAAACCCATCTGGTTCACTAAAGCCCTTTAGGGAAGGAAGTCACCTTCCTTGCCTGGTCTGGCCTACATAGCAATGTGGTTGTCTCTTAACTCTCTTCTGGGCAATTAGAGATGGGCAATAAATGCTGGCCTAACAAGTAACAACCTCATCCTGTGAATGATTAAAAAATAAAACCCTCTGCCATTCACCTACCTTGGTACCTTGCACCAGTAATGATGTTTGTCAATCCAGCAGAGGCCACCACTCCTGGAACTACCAATTGGATAACTGCCAGCTATCCAATTGGTTGGCACCTCTCTGAGGTGGACCCTCTGTCCCTAATCGGCAGAGATCCCAGCTCCAGCCATCAAAAGGCCAATTAACCATTAAATGACAGCAGGGCAGCCATTCACCTGAGCATGCTCCCCACCAAACCTTTGACCAGGTTGGCAGAGCCCATGGCATCTCGTAAAATCCATCCCTGATCAAAGGCTGACGAACCAGTGTCTGCATCTTCCCAACACCCAACCACCACCAGGAGGCAGTCACCAGAAATCAGCCAACAACATCCAATCATTAGAAGCTACATTTCCACCAGCAGCGACCATTTACTAGAAGCCATCACCTTGAGTGCCAACTATACAGCAGATAGGCATCCAGCAGAAGGTCATCAACAAAACACAAATAAAACAAGAGCCAAAAGAGCTGCGGATGCTGTAAATCAGGAACAAAAAGAGAAGTTGCTGGAAAGGCTCAACAAGTTTAGCAGCGTCTGTGAAGAAAAATCAGAGTTAACGTTTCAGGTCCATTGACCCTTCCTCAGAACTTCCCAAGCTACAATGAAGTGTATCAAAGCTCTTCCTAATCACAGATGATTTTTGATTCCAACCCATCCATGCTGTTTTCCATATGTCCAATCAATATTCACATTCTATCCCTCTGCAATTGAAAGGCTTGGCAGCACTTTAACCTTCTCAAACCCCAGACTATGTTCACAGTCTATCCCTCTTAATTCCCATTCTGCGGCGGCACCAAAGCTAAATAAAATCAAGAACGGCTCATCTTCTGTCTATCTATTTATATTCTTTGAAAATGAGTACCATATTCATTTAAGCCGACAAAAAGTGTTACTGGTGGAAGAGCAGCAACTCAGAGGAAGATACTCCAGCAGCAGACTAACCAGACAGACATGATGGAAAAGTAGGAGGAGGTCTGTAATAGTCAGGTTGACAGTGAGATACATCACTTACAATGCAGTGAGTCTTGAATAGTGAGTGAAGAGCTGGCATGATAAAGAAAAGGAGATAGATAGACCTAATTGATCCCAGCAGCGACTTTGGCTTCACTTGTACACACTGCCAGTGAGTCTGCCACTCACAGAAAGACCTGACAAGCCACCAGCAAGCCTGCAGCCCATGAGTACAATCATCCTGAAAGCTTCATCC
Organism: Rhincodon typus; assembly: GCF_021869965.1. Lineage (NCBI taxonomy): Eukaryota > Metazoa > Chordata > Chondrichthyes > Orectolobiformes > Rhincodontidae > Rhincodon > Rhincodon typus. The sequence continues at coordinate 27,718,071 of NC_063332.1, read as the reverse complement.
ACAGAAATATGTCAAGAGAAAGACTTCCTTCAGACATTGCAATTATGCAAAAGGCTTCCTCTTATTCTGAGTTAGATCTGTTTATTTATAATTTAGTATTCACTCTCTGAAGAAAAACAAGAGTCTTTTTATCCCTCGCAGTTTAAATGTTGAGAGAGATATTGAGCAGTATAGTAGCTAACAATGTGAAATCCTTGTCCTGATTCCCTGACTCCATCATGGTAGCTCAGGAGTCAGCTTGAATTATGTCAGAATCAAGCCATCAGAAAAAGCTGAAGAGTACAACAGAAAGTTTAATACAGGGTGGTTGTGTAGCCAGCATTTTTCTGAGGGACATTTTCAATGGAACTTACTGGTGCTCATTTTATTTGTCACAATACCTATATCTAACTGAGAGAATCTGCAAGGAAATAATACAAACGTAAGAACACAATCGTCATGAATAATTTTAATCTGCATATTGACCGGACAAACCAGAAAGGGCAAGCATAACATGAAAGATGAAATTCTAGAGTGCATCATGGATTGTTTCATAGAGCAGTACACTGCACGACTTACCCAGGACCAGGCTATTTTAAATCTAGTAATGTGTAATGTGTAAGATTATTAAGAGATCATTATTAAGAGAGTCCCCCTGAGAGGATAGCATTCGCAACATGGTGGAGTTTCAAATTCAGTTTTTGGGGGAACAACTCAGGTGTCTTCAACTTAAATAAGACCAAGTACAGAGGGATGGAGAAAGAATTGTCTGAAGTGGATTGGCAAAGTGGACTAAGGGGAAAGACATTGGTCAAGCAGTGGCCAACATTTAAACAGATATTTCAAAATGCCAAGCAATAACTTATTCCAGTCCAAAAGAAAGACTCAATGAGAAGGATGAACCTTCCATGGTTAACAAAGATGGTTAAGGAGAGTATCCAATCAATAATCAAGGCTTGCAAAGCAGTGAAAATTAGTAGTAGGCCAAAGGATTGGGATCTTCTTCGGAACTAGCAGTGGACGACTAAAAAGCTAATAAAATTGATTATGATAGAAAATTTACAAGAAACGTACAAACAGCAAGTGCACTTAGTTATTTAAAAAGAGCGTAGCTAAAGTCAGTGGGCCTTGAAGGGATGTGACTGGGGAATCAATAATGAGTAACGGGGAAATGGCAGATAATTTAAACCATTATTTAGCTTTGGTCTTCAATGGAGAATGCTACGAACATCTTAAAGATATCAGATAAGCAAGTTGCCAATGAGAGGAAATGTCCTGTAACACTCTCTACCAAAGTACTCAAAATATTCAAGGTATTTGACAAACTAATGGAACTAAAGGCAGACAATTACTGGTACACGCATGCAAGGGTTTTAAAGGAAGTGGCTGCAGAGATAGTGGAGATATTGGCCAAAATGTTGCAGAACCCATTGGATTCTGGGACCATTACATCTGATTGGAAAAGCACTAATCCAATGCCTTTGTTCAAGAGGGACAGAAATAGAAAGCAGAAAACTATAGACCAATTAGCCTAACATCTGTCATTAGAAAAATGCTAGCGCCTTTATTAAAGAAGAGATAGCAAAATTTTTGGAAAAACTAAATGCAACAGAATCAACATGGTTTGAGAAAGGAAAATCGTGTTTAACAAATTTGCTAGAGTTCTTTGAGGATATAACAAACAGAATCAATAAAGGGGAGCTGGTATATGCAATGTATTTGGATTTCCAGAAGACATTCAATAATGTGCTTTATGAAAGATAATTACACAATAGGAACTCAGATATTGGAGATAATCTATGAACATAGATTGAGGATTGGTTAACATACTGAAGACTAATTCTTGACTTCTGAGTGAATGAACGAGCTGAATGTCTTGCCTCATCTTGCCAGAAGAAGTCAAGATTAATGGTTCTTTTTCAGATTGGAAAAACATTACCAGTGGAATGCCACAAAGATCTTCTTGCCAGAAGAAGTCAAGACTAATGGTTCTTTTTCAGATTGGAAAAACATTACCAGTGGAATGCCACAAAGATCAGTCCTGGGACATCCATTTTTAATATAGTAATGACTCGGAGGAGGGGACAGAGTGTAATTGCATCCAAATTTTCTGATGATGCAAAGTAGGTAGGAGAGCATGTTGTGATTTGGACATAAAGAATATGCAAGGATATCTCCTTGATAGGTTGAGTGAGTGGGCATAAAATTTGGCAGGTGGGGTTTAATGTTGGAAGGTGTAAGTTTGTGCACTTTGGTAGGGTGAATCAAAGGACAGACTATTTTTTAAATAGAGGTACACCAAAAAGTGCAGGACAGAGGGATCTTAGTGTTCTTGTGCATGAAACACAAGACATTAGCATGCAAGCGCAGCAAGTAATTAACAAATGGAAATTTGGTCTTTGTTGCTGGAGCTTAAAAATAGGGAAGTCTTGTTACAACTGTATAGGTTGTTGGTACCAGTCACACCAGAGTACTGTATACACCTTTGGTCCCCATTTTTAAGAAAAGTCATACTGGCATTACAGGCAGTTTAAAAGAGGTTTACTAGGCTGATTCCTGGGATGAAGGGACATACTTATCAAGATCGGCTAAACATGTTCAACCATTATTCATTAGCATCTAGCACAATAATGAAGAATCTTATTGAAATGTACAAGATTCTGGGGAGTCTGACAGGATAGATGTCGAGAACACCTTTCCATAACAGGGATATCTTAAACTAGAAAACAAAGTTACATAGAATTTCTTCTCCCAGAGGGTAGCAAACGTCTGGAATTCTCTACCCAAGAGAGTTGTGAAGACGTGAATGTTGTGTCACTGAAGGTAGTTATAGTGGAAGGAGATAGAATTTTAAAATATTGAGGAATTAAGCATTACAATAAGCTGATATAAAAGAGGAGTTGAGGCCTGGGGCAGATCAGCCATGATCTTATAGAATAATGGGACAGGCTTGTGGGGCTGAATAGCCAAATCTTCTCCTATTCTTATATTCAGCAAGGAAACTGAGATCATAGAAAGGATGGTGAAAATAAATCACATAAAACATCATTTTTAGAAAAAGTCACCATCACCTCTGGAGAATGAGGATTGTATGGACAGCATTATAAAGGACAACAGAAATTGAAGACATCTATTCTATCTCCACATACCCTGTGCCGTGATGTCACATTGTCATATCTGTATTTGTATTCCAGTAAGGAGGTGTTCTAGGCCCACCAAACTGCAGTTAGCAGGGAGGAGAGTTATTCACTGTACATCCAGCTAGCTGGAAATGTGGTCAAACATCGTCTATTGTTTTCTCAATCATTGTGAAGGGAAAAACAATCTGGGTCAGAGTGATATTTAAACTCTTAAGTGGAGCCACAAATCTCCATTAATCCCCCTTTAAAGATAAGACATAATGCTTAATACATCAGTCAGAGAGTAGTTAATGCACAGTCCTACAATAACATGCTATAATGCCTAACCCTATCAGACTGAATATGCACTTCGGTATTAAATGCAACCTCTACAGATAGAAATTACATTACTGATCAGCACTTAAAACCTTCTCTTGTTTATTGCTCTTAAAACCTTTTATTCATTGTCTATGTCAGAGACTACAATGGTGGAAATATGCTCAACAATATTAATAACAAATCATGTTACAAGAAGACTAGGGATGAGGCAAGACATTCAGCTCATTCATTCACTCAGAACCACCAAAAAAGTCTTCCAATTGCAGCGCTTGTCCCTGAGAGTTCAGATAGGAGGGTTCTATTGGTTGCGAACTGAACTTTTCCACGTCCCCCTCCATTTCCTGCTCCACCAGATGCATTTGTTGCTTCCCAGCTAGCATCTGATCCCTCAAGCTGGCAAATCTGTGTATTTTACGGACGATGACAGGAATCCCAGATACAAGCTCAGCGTCATGCTGTAAAATTTGAGCAAATCAGTTTAGGCAGCTGAAGTCTTACCTGAGTAAAATGATTTTTTGCTAACAATATCGAGCATGGCTTTTGCAGGTGGGCTGCTATGCAGTTATGTTTTCGGCTGTTAATAAATGCTCTGAGCCACTTCCAGAGGGATTATTCCTTGTTGCCTAACAGCCAGCAATTGACTTGGTGTTCTATTTGGAATAAAGGAGTATGGAAGTCTGATGCAGAATGTATGAGCTATCACCACAGTCCAGATTATTATGAACACAGTACTGTATTAATAGCTGCTGGTTTTCACAAGCCAACAGTACGTTGAGTGAATAGTGCAGAGCCTGTGCAGAACTGGAGACCAGACCTGGAGTGTTGTCTGCAATTTTGATCTCCATACCTAAGAAAGGATATATTTGTAGTTGAGGGAACACAGTAAAGATTCAGCACACTGATTTCTAGGAAGGCAGATTTATCATGGGAGGAGAGATTGGGTCAACTATGCCTGTATTCACTCTACAAGAATGGGAGGGTATCTCATTAAAAAGTACAAAAATCTGACAACAGTAGACAAACTGGATTCAAAGATGATGTTTCCCTGTTTGGGGGCTCAAGAACAAAGGGGTTACAATATTAGGATGTAGAGTAGGCTATTTAGAATTAAGAGGGGGAGAGCTTCCTTCAGTAAAAGGGTAATGCACAATGGAATTCTCCCCATAAAAGGCTGTGGAAGACAAGTCACTGAATAGTTTTAAGAAATAGATAGATTTCTAGGCATTAAAGGCTTCAAGGGATATGGAAGAAAGTGGAAGTAAGGCTTTGAGTTAGAGGATCAGCTATGATTGTGTTGAATGATGGAGCAGGGTTGATCAGGCGAATGGTCTACTCCTGCTCCTATTTTTCTATGTTTCTCACTTAATTGATTCCATGCTGGTGATAGACAGTATTCAAGACAATGTGTGTGTGGTCAGTGGCTATTATGGGTCTATGTAAGGCTGCAGACCAGTGCTGTGAACATTAATTGTGAAGCTAATCGTCTTGATCCAAAAATCAAATGTACAATTTGCTTTCCACATTGAAAAGATCTTGAGTTCTCAGTGAATAGTTGTTGCAAGTTCTTTTTTTGATTGGATACTGGATTTTATGGTTGAGAGAGACAGAGAGTGAAAAGACCTTTAAGTATCTTTAAGTATCTGAACAGTCTGGAATTTTTATCCTTAAATTTTCCAAAAACTTTAAGGAGTTATAATCACTATATACAATTGTCTCGGAAACATTACTGGCAATATAAATGTTGAAATGTTGCAATGCCAACAGCAAACTCAAGATCTTCTTATCAATTGTGGAATATTTCTGTTGATGAATATTCAATTTTCTCAAAAAATACCCAATAGGTCTCTCTATCTTCTCATCATGTGCTCGCAAGAGTACAGGACTGACACCCACATCACACGCATCAATATACTTCCTATAATGCCTCAGTTGCCTGATTTTCCCCTGGCTTTTCAACCACAGCAGGCATCACTCCCACCTGCAATCCAGCTATATCATTACCAAGGACAAACTGCATTTCTGGAACCAAGAACATTTCTATTACTCCTACTACCAATTCTCTGCTTTTCACTGGACTCTCCAACTTCACTTTACATAATGGAGCACTGCTCTATGAATTCCACATATTGCCACTTTTTCTGGCAACACTCATCCCTCACCATCAAAGATTGACTCGCTCCTGCATCTCTTAAAATCTTAATTTCTTTACCTAGTCCTCCTGACATACATGAGTAAACCCTACCCATGCAAGTAAATTCCTTAAAGAGATCTAGCACTTTCTTCTCAACCAACTCCTGATCAGGTTGTACATTCTTTTGCAGTCTTTTAGCTGTCGCTGTGCTTTCCTTTACCTCTTCAGCAAAACTCACTGGCTTATCCTGTTTTCCCACATCCATCTTTCCCTTGCTTTTTCTAAACCACCAACACTGCTATCCCACGTGAGTTCTCACTACTTCAGGAAGTGAATTTTTGAACTTCTCCAAAATAATCATCTCTCCAAGAACTTCATATGTTTGATTTATTTTTCACACAAAGGTGGTGAGTGCCTGAAACACAGTGCCAGAGGAAATGTTGGAAGCAGACACGATAGCAGTATTCAAGAAGCACCTGTACGAATACATGAATAGGAAGGGAATAGAGGGATATGTAACCTGTGCTGTATTGTTCTTTGCTCTTTGTTCTTTGTTCACTGCAACTTCATGTGGCCTATTTTATTGCAGTGAAAACACCTGAACTTTTTTTACTTCTCCTTCCCCCTCATGGGTTTCCTTTTTACTGCGTGGTGAACTATCATTACTATCTTCAATGTGATCTCCTTTTCCCTTACCACCTGATAATTTCTCTTTTCCCCAATTTCTATCCCTCACAGATTGAAATTGATGTCAGAAGCCAAACTTTAATTTATGAACCAGCTCATAACCACCTAACATTTCCACTGCTAATCTTCCAATCTCAACATTCTGCTGTTTCACATCAGTTCTCTCTAGTTCAGGAAGTGAATTTTTGAACTCCTCCAAATTAATTGTCCCTCCAAGAACTTCATATGTTTGATCTTTTTTCAATGCCCTTATTCAAGAAGGCATTGGCTGATTATTTAAATAGAAACATTAGACAGGGGTACAGGAAAAGGCAGGAGATTGCAGAAGTCAAATGCTTAGAGAGCTGATGTGACACAATGAGCTGAATGATTTTTGAATTCTTAACCATCTGCCACTCCCATTCTCCAACAGCACACCTTTCCCGGACACAGTAAAAATTCCCAGGTGTCAAGAACTGTTTGATCTACTTTCCATACAAAGGGTGGTGAGTGCCGGGAACGCACTGCCAGAGGAGATGGTGGAAGCAGACACAATAGTAGCATTCAAGAAGCACCTGGATGAATACATGAATAGGAAGGGATAGAAGATATGGATCCTATGCTTGTTGGATTATGATATTTGGAGTCAAATTCGGAAACTCCTGACAACACACAGTAGGCTCAATCATATGTGTAAAATGACTCAAACTTATAACTCAGGGCTGAAAATTGAAAAATAAGCAACTATTCCCATAAAAATTAGGAAGAATTCAAATTGAAGCATGAAACAAATAATAGATAACATGACATTCACTGCTTAATTTATAATTTTTTAAAAATCACCTCAATAAAACAAGAAGAAGACGTGAATGGAACTAATATTTGGAAGGATCTCCTGAAAATACCTAAGTTGGTAAAGGAAACAGAAAAAAATGGGAGGAGATTAATAAGGAAAAGAATCATTTTATGATGTAGCAGATTTGACATGAAAACATTTACCATATTTGGAATTAGAAAATGGAAACAGAAAGAACAATAAAAAATGTTGCAACTATACAGCATTTTTAAAGTAATAAACCATCTCGCGGTGCTTCATTGAAATGTTATGAAGGAAAATGTGACACTGAACACAAATAACAAAGTATTGGGGCAGATGAACAAAGGCTTTGACAAAGAAGTACGTTTTTAGGAGCCTGTTAAAGGAGGAAAAAGAGATAAAGACAAGGAAGGATTAGGGAGAGAATTCCACACCTTCGGAACTAGATGCCGAATACACAGCCACCAATGACAGGATGTCCTACACTGAAGACCCTAGGCACAGATCATTTGCTATTTCCTCCACAAGCAGGAGCCATGATCTGATTAAGGGTCTACACAAAACCTTTCAACCCTTCGCTTCTCATTACAGACACCTGATTCACTGCGCTCCCAGCTACAAGGAAATGTCAGTTTAAAATGTGGAGCTACATCACAGAGTTACAGAGCTTCCAACAAAAAAGGCAAGAGGCCAGCTAAATTGATCTACTTCACATGAGGTATGAAGTGGACTGCCCAAGGATACAATGAAGGTAGATAAGGACAGCAAATCCAAAGGCAAAAGGGTATTTTATTGAAGAAAGTGTTTGAAAAAAATACAGGAAATAGAGGACAGTGTCAGCTTTTTAAACTTCTGAGCCTTATGCTCTTTAGCACCTCAGTATATTTCTGTTTTACTGCGTTTCTGTTTTAAAACTGACAGTCATTAATCTTAACATGTTGGAGCAGGCGACAGAAGTTCATATTTGGCATATTTCAGAGTTATTTTTCCACTGAATTATAGCAGAGTAAAAAATGATCTCACATACGCCAGAGTGACAGGGTTGTATTTATAAAAGTAACAAGTTAAGTGACAGGAAGAATATAATTTGTAAATTGGCCTAATGTACAACACCTGAATAATAGCCGAGTACTAAAATTTTGCACATGCCCTTGAGCTTCCAGCTACAATAAAATGACACCAAAATTAATAAGCATTCAGATTGCTAAATGGATTTTAATGATGCCACACATATGCTGAAGTTGCGGTGATCTTGAACCTGGGAAAGTTAGCAGATATTTGCACAGTCAGAACCTTTTTAAAACTGGAGCATGCTTGAGCAATGGGACAATTTCTTTTCTTTATTCTTGCATGAGACTTTGGCATTGCCCATTGTTTATTGCCTTTGACTAGATTAGCCCTTCAGGTTATTTCAGAGGGCAGTTAGTCAACTGCTTTGCTGTAGGTCTGGAGTCACATGAAGGTCAGACCAGATGAGGATAGGAGTTTTGTCTCCCTAAATGACACCCATTAATCAATGATGATTATATGGTCACCTGGGGAGGTGTTGGCCTAGTGATATTATCACTGGACTGTTAATCCAGTGACCTAGATAATGTTCTGGGGATCCGAGTTCAAATCCTACCATGGCAGATGATGGAATTTGAATTCGATAAATATCTGGAATTAAGAATCTAATCATAACCATGAATCAATTGTTGGAAAAACCCACCTGGTTCACTTTTGCTCCTATGATGCTGCTTGGCCTGCTGTGTTCATCCAGCTCTGCACCTTGTTGTCTCAGATTCTCCAGCATCTGCAGTTCCTACTATCTCTGGTTCACTAATGTCCTTTAGGGAAGGAAACTGCCATCCTTACCTGGTTTGGCCTACATGTGACTCCAGACCCACAGCAATGTTGTTGACTCTTAACTGCCCGCTGGGCAATTAGGGATGGGCAATAAATGCTGCCTAGCTAGTGACACCCTCATCCCGTGAATGAATAAAGGACTTAACTCGTTCTTTTTTAGAAGTTGAATTCAAATTCCACCATGGGATTTAAACCCATATCCCAAGAACACTTGCTTGGGTCTCTGGATTACATGTCCAGGGACATTACCACAATGCCACTGCTTCCACACAAATTGGCACCATGTTAATTCTGTCCTTCTGATTCTTATTTTAGACAAGCACTTGGCCACACAAATTTCACCCACATTACAATCGAGTCAGTGGTGTTGTGGTAATATTATTGATCCAGGTTAATACTCTGAGGGCCAAGGGCACAAGTTCCACCATAGCACCTGGTGGAATTCAAATTCAAACATTAAATCTGGAATTTAAATCTAGTGTAGGACAATTATTATAAATTACTGTGAAATAAAATCCATTCATTAATGTCTTTTAGGGAAAGAAATCTGTTGCCCTTACCAGGTCTGGTCTGTATGGGACTCCAGGCCCACAAGCATGTGGCTGTCTCTTAACTTCCCTCCACAATGGCTGAGCAAATTTAAGGACCATTAGAATGAACAACAATGCCAGCCTTTCCTGCAACATCCACATCCGATGGAAGAATAAAGAAAAATAAAATTTGGAGGGAGGAAAATGACAGCGAATAATCCTGTCCTTCTAACATGCCTAAGGTTCCCTGGAAGTTGTTTCTGAGCAGGGTTAATAAGAAAGCTATGGATAAGGCAATTACACACAGTCTCCAGATGTAAGATGCAGGCACTCTCAATCGGAGAACAGCAAAACAAAATTTAAAAATGGACAGTTTTAAAAACTGCTATTGCCTGATAGAAATAGTGTTTTTATTTATGAGTCCAAAGGTCTGAGCAATGCAGGTAGATTAATATTCAATGCACATTAAATAGAGATAAATATTTGCATATATATGGCTTTGTAACACCTGTCAAAACATCTCCAAGTACTTCACACAATTAATTATTATTTTTTGAAGCTCAGTGACGTGTGCTGGCAAATGTATAGTATGATCCCATAAATAACTTGGAGGTGGATAACATGATTAATCTTTTTTAGACATTACCTGCTAATAATTGATGATTATACTGAGCATTGCCAGATGTGTTGCGAGAGAATATTAAGTTGGATTACCTATTTGCCTGAGCCTATACTTTGATTCACCTTGAGGCCTCAGGTTTAATTCCTGATCTTCATTTATTTAGCTGATCTCAACAGGGACAGCAGTGGCGCCCTTACCATCAGCTGCAATGCTTTCAGACTGCAGCTCGCATTTCAGCTCACCTTTCAGAGACCCATCTCAATGCTCTATTCATTGCCCACCTCCCCTCCTTTGCAGGTGAACAGACTTGACATGTGTACCTAAACTCACCTCACCCACTTGGGGAAGAGAATGAAGTGGGTTGTGGTGCCTACTCCACCCAGAGCTGTTCCTAGGGGCTGCGGGACCTGGGCAAAGCACATGATGTGGACATTCCCCTCCCCCGGGGCAAACTGCACTGCTTCTTCTGTCCCTCTGCCTACCCGCTCCACCCTTGGCTCTCCAGCCTTTCCTTCGATTCTGTGAGTTAACCTCTCCAGGTCTGCAGGTTTAATTTTCTGACATCTATCCACACACCCATGGTTCCAGCACTGGGGGACTCCCTCGCCCCACCCCAAATCATGGAACTCAGGATGGTCACTCCAGTTTGCTTTCCCAGAAGGAAGAACCAGTAAAACTTACAAATGACATATACCCATGCCCCTTGTTCTGTATACCTCAGAACATTGTTCCTGAATGACCAGTACATTCATTTCCAAATATTACTGTTTCTACTGCAGTACAAGGTATCACCACCGGCACAGGAGAGGAGGAAACTTGGGAGGTGAAAAAGCATCACCGGAATGCTCATCACGGATAAAAAGGAGTTTCAGGACCTGGCAACAGATCAGCACAAGGTGATGATGATTTGTAACACAGTTAGAATCGAGGTCTCAGCTGCACTATCCAGATTGAGGTCATCATGAACCTTCAAGCAGGAAGTGATGGTGAAACCAGAGAACAAACCATTTCTGCAGGAATTTCTCTCAGAGTGCTGCATTGTAGCAGAAATGGGACTAACTTACTCTGGGTAAGTAGTGAGTGGCCCAGTCAGAGCAAAAGGTGTGAGAGCAGTAAGAAATTTGATTTTAAAAATAGACCAGGCAGATCCCAGATTTAATCCTTGCTCTTGGCGCAGCCAGCTGATCTCAGTGCAATTAGCTTCAATAGCCTTAGGTTCGAAGAGGTTAAATGATTCCATTACTGAGCCCTAGTCAAGGAACAATGCTGGGTGTATGTCTATGGGCATGATAGAATTAGGCTTTATCCATGTGGTCAAAATACCTACTTACTCACACTTACTGCCCAGCAACAGGCATGAGTCAGTAACCAAGATATTAAGTAGTTGTCAAGTAATCATGAAACTTGTACCCCAGTAAAGAAATAATGGATTCAGGGCAGGAATGGAGAGGAAAAATCAACTTAAATTGAGAACAGTGTTAGCAATTCAAAACCGTCTCTTAAAAAAGAAATCATATTAACTAGAAGAAGTCAGAGTTTGTTAGGAATGTCAGAATTTGGAGGGAGAACGTTGGAGGAACTTCTTAGTATCTCATTTAATGGGCAAGAAATGCATACTGTTGGTCTTTAGTAGCATCACTTTGATATAAATGGTGATTAAGGCAAATTTTAGGAACATCAGCTCTTAATATGTTCAAGGAATATGTATGATGGCATTTTGTACAGTTGAGCCGCTGTGACATACTCTCTTTGCTCTGTTTGAAAGTACAAATTCTAATGAATTGTAGATACAATTGGAGACCTGAATGCAGACTCCCTCTGCTGACTGCTTGCAGAATTTGGAATGTTATCGCTGGCCATATCAGGGAATTACATATAATGTAGCACTTTGTTAATTTTACAGGAGGATCAGGTGTTTGCCATTAATTTAGAGAAATTTGTCAAGGTGTGGCCACCTAACTCTGTTTCTCTCTGTAATACGCAAAAACAATATTTAAAATGCTCTTTCTCTCCTTTCATTTTTTAGAAGCAATCTTTCTCCTCCCCTCATGAAAGATTGGGGTAGTGCATCAGAACTGAGGTCAACCTAGCCCTTACCAGTGTTGAAGCTGGATTTGGGGAAAATGTTGAGAACATTGGTTCATCATCCATGATCCCAAGTTCAGGTTATCTGTCTCAATTATACAATCTACATGCAAGGACTCCTGTGCCAAATAACATATTTGAATAATTTGATTCAAAATGTGTTCAATCCATATGCAGACCCACCTTAGTGCATCCTCCATCCTGCCAAGTTCCATATTTAATATGGAAATTAAAACCCAAGAATCAAGAATACTTCTGTCCTCTTTTTCCGAATAGTTTTTCATTTTGTCTTTTCTTTCTTCCTCTCTTCTTGATTTCATAGAATCCCTTCAGTGTGGAAGCAGACCATTCAGCCCATTGAGTCCACACCAAACCTCCAAAGAGCATCCCACCCAGACCCACAGAGCGTTAACCACTGAGCCACTGTCTCTTCCGTCTCTTGCATTACTCCTTTCTTTTGATCAGGCAGTCAGACATCAGGAATACATCTATCCAGCCTTGGTAACCCTATCCCCAGTTTGCATTGATAATGGGAGCCATTCAGTCATAGCAGAGCAAAAATCTTTCTCCCATCTAATTTGGGAAATCTCATTCCATTCCTGCATCCTTGGTGAAATCTCATTCCATTGTGACTCCCCCAGCTTGGGGAATTCCTATTCTGTTCCACTCAATCAATTAAACTCCGTTCCATTTCCCCACCTCCCCCTGGAGATAGTAGGAACCACAGATGCTGGAGAATCTGAGATAACAAGGTGTAGAGCTGGATGAACACAGCAGGCCAAGCAGCATCAGAGGAGCAGGAAGGCTGACGTTTCGAGCCTAGACCCTCCTTCAGAAGGAATACAAAGAATACAAACAAGGAATACAATTTCCCCATGCCTTTGGGAAAGCTCATTCCAAAACCATTCCCATTATTGTAGAATGCCCATTCCAATCCTTCCAAATCATGGAAATCCCTTTATAAACCATCCCCTAATATGGGAAAATCTTGTTTCTCTCCTGCCAGTAAAACCCTCGGAAATTCCTGATTCATCCTGACTACGCATTCAGAAACATAAAATTCCCTAGGCACAAAGGGGAATAAAATTAGCCTGTGTAACTGTAAACAACCACCATCATCAATGTAATTACCTTCATTAGAGACATACTTACTAATATTTTTCCAACAGCCATCTTACTAACCTCCAGGAGTGTCACAACACAATACAACATGGAATGGAAGCAGTTCTAATTCCACGTGTCCTGATTTTAATCATCTGACTGTGGGGTATTGTTTAATGGGAGGCCAAATATTTCACTGTGGGCCAGAGAAGAGTTTTAAAAGCAATGCAGCTTGTCATGCTGAAAAGCCTTAGCTCCAAAGAATCTCTTGTCAGACAATGACACAAGAGCCCAACAGGGGAGCAAAATATCAGGCAGGAGCCTGAGACAGGGAATCTCTTCCGTTACTACTTTAATAGCCCTATACATTGCATCAGGACCTAGAAACAAAGCATTTCTCTTGCCCCCTCAAACATGGCTTTGTATTTAACATCACAGGGAATGAGGCTGAGCGGAGGGGTTCCTGAGACAGGAAATTTTTTTCCCATTTGACTGTCCCAAAAAGCAATGTGATCCATCTGTCTGTCAGCACTTGGAGCAAAGGGGCTCCCTGCCAAGTGGCCACCTGATGTTAACATTCCACTTCTTTCTTCTTGCGGGCACTCAAGCTGTGTCCACAGTGGTGCCAGTGCTTAGCAAATGTGTACAAGTGACATGGCCTGGCACTGATCCCAGATACTCTGCAAAGTACAGGATCAATGGACATTGGAATTCATTCTCCCACACTCCAATTTCTCCGTCACTTTGTGCACATTTCCAGCATCCACGGTCTTTTACTTTGGGCTGGTAACCATTCTGCCATGCTACACTGGCGGAGAACTGTCAAGGGTTTTCAGCAACTTCCACTTGCCACTTTCATGTTTCAAAAGGACCTTTCAGTTTGCTGTATGATTGCTGTTTCCATAGAACATTGGCTATGCCTCGTTTTGCTGAAAGGATGAGAACTCTGAGTCCCTTCATAGCCGACATCCTGTAAACATGGAGAAGCAGGTCTTCCAAGGGCCAGAGTGAAGGTGAACCAGGCTGCAAATGGTTCTCAGGTCCCAATGTGAGCATTGATCTATGTAGAAGCCCATTTTCAAAATAGTTTTTTTCAAGCAATTGTGTGCAATTTTTGATTCGGCTTAGATTCCTGGACAGCCCAGTCCAAAAGTTATTGGATTGACACAGATCAGGGCAGGAATCAGTGGTATCAAATCTCACAGGTCAGTGAATTGGTCTTTTTTTTTTCCTTTATTCATTCACTGCTGGCTAGGCAGCATTTATTGCCCATCCCTAATTGCCCAGAGGGCAGTTAAGAGTCAACCACATTGCTAGGAGTCTGGAGTCACATGTAGGCCAGACCAGGTAAAGATGGCAGTTTCCTTCCCTAAAGGACATAAGTGAACCAGATGGGTTTTTCTGTCAATTGACAATGGATTCATGATCATCATTAGATTCTTAATTCCAGATTTTTTTTATTGAATTCAAATTCCACCATGTACCATGTGCCAACAGAAGAGAAGGTAAAGACAGAGAAGACAATGCCCCTATATTTTGCACTACATCCATTGGATTTCCCCTCCACATGGTCTTCCTGACTTGTGTCTTGTAGGTAGTGGACAGGCTTTGGGGAATCAGAAAGTGAGTTACTTGCCTCTAACCAGCTCTTCTAGCCACTTTATGTGGTGAATCCAGTTGAGTTTCTGATCAATGATAACCCCCAAGATGTTGATAGTGGGGGATTCAGTGATGGTAACACCATTGAATGTCAAGGGATGGTAGTTAGATTGTCTTTTATTGGTAATGGTCATAGCCACTTGTAAGCCCAAGCCTGGATATTGTCCAGATCTTTGTGCTTTTGGACACAAACTGCTTCAGTTTCTGAGGAGTCGCGAATGTGCTAAACATTGTGCAATCATTGGCGAACATCCCCTCTTCTGACCTTACGATGGAGGGAAGGTCATTCATGAAGCAGCTGAAGATGGTTGTGTAGAGGACACTACTCTGAGGAACTACTGTAGAGATACCCTGGAGCTGCGATAACAGACTTCAACAACCACGACCATCTTCCTATGTGTCAGGTATGTTTCCAACCACTGGAGAGTTTTCCCCTGATACCCCGCTACAGCTCTGTGATACCACGCTCAGCTGAATGCAGCATGATGTCAAGGACAGTCACTCTCACCTCACTCTGGAATTCAGCTCTTTTGTCCATGTTTGAACCAAGGCTGTAATGAGATCAGGAACTGAATGGTCCTGGCGGAACCCAAACTGGGCATCACTGAGCAAGTTATTGCTGAGCAAGGTCCTGCTTGATAGCACTGTTGATGACATCTTCCATCACTTTACTGATGATTGAGAGTAGACTGATGGGACAGTAATTGGCCAGATTGGATTTGTCCTGCTTTTTGTGTACAGGACATACTTGGGGGAAATTTTCCACATTGTCACGTAGATACCAGTGTTGTAATTATACTGAAACAGCTTGGCTATGGGAGCTGTGAGTTCTGGAGCACAAGTGTTCAGTGTTATTGCTGGAATGTTGTCAGGGCCCATGGCCTTTGCAATATTCTGTGCCTCCAACTGTTTCTTGATATCACATGGAGTGAATTGAGTTGGCTGAAGACTGGTATCTGTAAGCCTGGGGACCACTGAAGGAGGCTGACATGGATGAACTCCACCATCTCGAAGGACAAAGTCAGTAAATGCATGGGAATGCCACACCCTACAAGTTCCCCTCCAAGTCACATGCCATTCTTACTTACAACCAAGAGACCATAAAAAACTGGAATGATCTGTTCAACCCCTTGTGCCTGTTGCACAATTCAACAGGATCATGGCTGATCTAACATTCTTTACATCTACTTTCCTGAATTTTTCCATAACCTTGATCCACTACTAATGAAGAATCGATCTATCTCAACCTTAAATAGACAAAAGGACTCTGCCCCCATAACTCTATGTGGCTATGAGTTCCAAAGACTCACAGCCCTCTGAGAGAAGAAATTCCACCTCATCTCAGTCTTAAATTGGAGCTCCTTTATTATGAGAATACACCCACTGGTCCCATGAGGTAAACGTCCTCTCAGTATTTATTCTGTCAAGCCCCTTAAGAGTCCTATGATTCAATGAGGTCACCTCCCATTCTACAGTGAGAGTACAAAGTTGGTGAAAAGTAGATTGCATAAAGCTCCCTGGCAGCTGTCACAACTCCTAGATCCAGGAGCACTCTCATGTATCTGGTGCATTTGAAATACAGGCCTGGTTAAAGGGGGAGCAAAAGCTACCCATTGCGTCAATGCACATGATAACATTTACATCTCGCTATTGAAGCAGAGCCCAGATACAGTGACAAAAACATAAGTTGCTGGAAAAGCTCAGCAGGTCTGCAGCATCTATGAAGTTAATGTTTCGGGTCCGGTGACCCTTCCTCAGAACTGGTGAGGAAGGAATACAGATACTGTATCCCCAGATAGTGACCTGCATACCTCCACCAGGGCTATAGTGAAACAAGCAGACGGTTGCTGGAGAGACGTTTCAGTTGTTTGAATTAGTCTAGCGGAAGGCAGGTGGTGGTCTGCAGCATAGTCTGGACAGAATGTGTTGCATCATCTGGGTGTGCATTGCTCTGCACACTTGAAGCAGGGACCAAGGCAATGTGATGGAAGCTGAGGTACTGGAAGAGTGGAAGTGGTCTCCTGAGGAGGTTGGTGGGGAGATGCTACAGGCCAGACAGAGCCTCACTGACAGTAGTTGACAGCTGGATGCAGCAGATCACTGTGGATTGTAAAATAGTCACTGTCATTGTCAGGGCCCATAGCCTTTGGAGCATCCAGTGCCTCCAACCGTTTCTTGATATCATGTAGAGTGAATCGAATTGGCTGAAGACTGGTATCTGTAATGCTAGGGACCACTGGAGGAGGCCGAGATGGATCATCCACTTGGCACATCTGGCTGAAGATTGCTGCAAATGCTTCAGCCTTGTCTTTTACACTGATGTGCTGGGCTCTTCCATCATTGAGGATGGGGATATTTGTGGAGACTCCTCCTGCAGTGAGCTGTTTAATTGTCCACCACCACTGGCAGGACTGCAGAGCTTAGATACGATCCGTTAGTTGTGGGATCGCTTAGCTCTGCCTATCACTTGCTGCTTTCGCTGTTTGGTGTGAAAGTAGTCCTGTTCGGTGGCTTTACCAGGGTGATACCTCATCTTCAGGTATGCCTGGTGCTGCTCCTGACATACCCTCATGCACTCTACATTGAACCAGGATTGATCCGCTGGCTTGATGGTAACGGTTGAGTGGGGGATATGCTGGACAGATTGCAGATTGTGCTGGAATACAATTCTGCTGCTGTTGATGGCCCACAGCGCCTCATGGGTTCACAGTCTTGAGTTGCTAGATCTGTTCAAAGTCTGTCCCATTTAGCACAGTGATAGTGCCACACAACACAATGGAGATTATTCTCAATGTGAAGGCAGGACTTTGTCTTCACAAGGACTGTGTAGTGGTTGTTCTTACTGATACTGTCATGGACAGATGCAACTGCAGCTGGCAGATTGATAAGGATGAGGTCAAGTAAGTTTTTCCCTCAAATTTGTTCCCTCACCAGTTGCTGCAGAACCAGTCTAGTAACTATGTCTGTTAGGATCCAACCAGTTCAATCAGTAGTACTGCTGCTGAGGCACTTTTAGTGGTGGACACTGAAATCCCCCACCCAGAGTACGCTGTGTACCTTTGCCATCCTCAGTGCTTCCTCCCAAGTGTGGTTCAACACAGAGGAGTACCAATTCATCAGCTGATCGAGGGCAGTATATCGTAAGCAGGCAGGAGGTTTCCTTGTCCATGTTTAACCTGAAGCCACGAGACTTCATGGGGTCCAGAGTCAGTGGGGAGTATTCCATCACACACTTGACTTGTGTCTTGTGTGGTGAAAGGTCCTTCGTTTATACATATTAATATAATTCTAGAGATTAGATTTCAAAAGTGATGTAGATGTGTGTTGGTTACTTCTATGAAGCATTTCTTTTAAAAAGAAAGATCAGACAATCCTTCTGGATCAGGCTTCAATCCAATGTTTTGTGAGACATCAGGTAACTGCAGACTCTGTGGTGTAAATGGAAAGGTATTTTCACTGTGGCATTTATGAGAGAAAGGGAATATATAAGGCCATTGGCTTTTTCCCATGTAGAAAAGTCTAGAATGAGCAAGTTTCTTTATAAATACAGTTCAGAATCAGGTTTTTCAATTAAGTTTAGAAGTGATCAATGTTGAGCTTAGAAATAAGTTCAGTTTCCGTCCTAGAAGAAGGATTCAGGGCGATTCAGGGAATACATGTCTTGAGCAGAAGGGTAGTTTGTGCAACTTCCAAACCAGGTGAGTTTGGTTAGAAATCTGCAGGTTATTAGAACTGAGAAAGTTAGGGCTTTCAGATTTGCGGAATGTTCACATTGAAAGATTTGGAAAGGAGTCAGCAACTTGTTTCTATAGTCCATGAGAAAGAACATGGAAGTTGTCAGTTAAGTAGAACCCTGAGGGACTGAGATAGAAGCTATAATTTCTCTGGGCTCAAGTCACTGAAATTGATAATAGTGTAAACAGGTTGAACTTTGTTTTGCTGTGTGTTTGTCTTTAGTGTAACTTCCTCCAGTCCAAAAAGGAACTTTTTGCCACTGCTCCTATTACACAGCCAACTTAGTACCCAGGCTTCAGCTGTCCTACTTATTCCATGATTGAAGTCAGTGTGCTTCTTGGACAGTGGGGAGTTAAGGAAGAGAAAGCTTTTAGCTAATGCCCTTAATACCTAACTAACAGTATTGACAATAATACTAATGATGTAATAGTAATAGTAATGATGACCATGAAACCATTGCTGATTGTTGGGGAAAACCCAACTGGTTCACTAATGTCCTTTAGGGAAGGAAATCTGCTATCCTTACCTGATCTGGTCTGCATATGACTTCAAACCCAGAGCAATTCGGTTAAGAGGGTGACATGGTGGCTCAGTGGTTAGCACTGCTGTCTCACACCGCTAGAGACCCGGGTTTGATTCCACCCTCGGGTGACTGTCTGTGTGGAGTTTGCACATTCTCCCCGTGTCTGTGGTGTTTCCTCTGGGTGGTCTGGTTTCCTCCCACAGTCCAAAGATGTGCAGGTTAGGTGAATTGGCCATGCTAAATTGTCCATAGGGATGTGTAGATTAGGTAGATTAGGGGGATGAGTCTGGGTGGAGTGCTCTGAGGTTCAGTGTGGATTTGTTGGGCTGAAGGGCCTGTTCACACTATAGAGATTCTATAAAACCTCTTAACTGTCCTCTGGGCAATTAGAGATGGGCAATAAATGCTGGTCCAGGCAGCGATGCCCACATCCTGTGAAATGAATTTTAAAAAAACAAATAAAAAGACTTCTGTATTTACTGCTATGCCAGAACCCTTCAATTGTCTCCCTTCACTTTTATCTACTCCCCTCCTCGGTCACAGTGAATGAGATGGCTCCACCCAGAATCTTCCTCAGTTGCTTCTCAGCAGTGCCTTCTGTTCTATAATTAAACTCTTTATGCTCCACCCATATCCAATTACGCATGGATATGTGATTGAAAATGATGAAGTTAGAAGGCTATGGGTGTACGGCTGGAGAGTGGGTCTAGCTGGGTAGATCTTTTGGGAGCTGACACAATGGGTCGAATGGATCAAGTTTAATTATGGAACAGAGGGCGCTGCTGAGAAGCGATTGAGGAGGATTCTGGGTGGAGTCATCTTACTCACTGTGACCAAAGCGGGGCGTGGAGAAGAGCTAGTGTCAGCGAGCCGAGCAAGGGCATCCAACAGAGGGCACTGCTGAGAAGTGACAGGGAAAGATTCTGGAAGGAGCCATCTCAGTCAGTAGTGACCGCCCTGGAACAAATAAAAGGAAAGGCAAGCTATAGCGCAGTGGCCATTTTTGGAGTAGCCATTTTGAAAAGGGCTGGTTTGAAGTTGAAGTGCTGCTGGAGGTTTAAGTGTAGGCTTTGGTGAAGAGGGCAAGCAGCAATGAGGATAGAATGCTGCAGCTGCTGAAGGCACAAGGGTAAAGATGAAGTAGAGGAAATTTAACCGTGAAGCCACAGCCAACTAGTAAGTGAGTGGCTGGTGACTGGCGAGTTGTTTTTTTTTCCTCTAATTTTCTCTTGGCTTTGCTGCTGTTGTTGTTAAGCAAACTTAAGAGTTACGGCAGGGGATCCCAGATCTATGTCCTCCTGTGCGATGTGGGAACTCAGGAATCCTTCCAATGTCTCTGACTCCTTCATGTGCAGGAAGTGCATTCAGCTGCAGTTCCTGTCTGACTGCTCTGGAGCTGCGGCCGAATTCACATTGGAGCATCCGCGAGGCTGAGGGGGTTGTGGATAGCACGTTCAGTAAGTTGGTCATGCTGCAGATAAAAGTTACGGAGGAAGGTAGGGAATTGGTGACAAAGAGACAAAGGAAGAGTAGGAAGGCAGTGCAAGAGTCCCCTGTGGTCATCTCCCTTCAACACAAATATACCATTTTGGATACTGTTGGGGGAGATGGTTCACCAGGGGAAGGTGGCAGCAGCCAGGTTCATGGCACCGTAGGTGGCTGTGCTGCACAGAAGGGCAAGATAAAGAGTGGCCGAGCTATAGTGATAGGGGATTCAATTGTAATGGGAGTAGATAGGTGTTTATATGGCCGCAAACCAGAGTCCAGGATGGTATGTTACCTCCCTGATGCAAGGGTCAAGGATGTCTCGGAGCAGTAGGACAGTCTGAAGGGGGAGGATGAACTGACGGGGGAGCTGTCGTAGTAAATATAGTCACCAACGATATAGGTAAAAAACCGGGATGACGTCCTATAAGCTGAATTTAGGGAGTTAGGAGTTAATCTAAAACCAGGACCTTAAAGGTAGTAATGTCAGGATTACTACCAGTGCCACATGCTAGTCAGAATATGAATGGCAGGATTGCTAAGATGACTAAATAAAAACCGAAAGAACCGTGGATGCAGTAAATCAGGAACAAAAGCAAAGTTGTTGGATGAGCTCAACAGGTCTGGCAGCATCTGTGAAGAAAAAATCAGAGTTAACGTTTCGGGTCTGGTGACCCTTCCTCACAACCTGCTGAACTTTTCCAGCAATTTTGCTTTTGTAGCTAAGATGACTACGTGGTTTGAGGCATGGTGCAAGAGGGAAGGATCCAAATTGGTGAGGCGATACCTTGAGTATTGTATGTAGTTTTGATCTCTGAGACTGAGGAAGGATATTCTTTCTAATGAGGGAGTCCAGTGAAGAGTCCAGTGAATCAGACTGATTCCTGGGATGGCAGCACTGACAATATGAAGAAGGACTGGATTGACTGGGTTTGTATTCACTGGAATTTAGAAGAATGAGAGGGGATCTCATAGAAACATATAAAATCCTGATGGGACTGGACAAATGCAGGAAGAATGTTCCCAATGTTGGGGAAGTCCAGAACTAGGGGTCACAGTCTAAGTAAGTCATTCAGGACTGAGATGAGGAAGAATTTCTTAACTAGAGAGTTGTGAATCTGTGGAATTCCCTCCCACAGAAAGCTGTTGGGGCCAGTTCATTAGATGTATTTAAGAGGAAGTTGGATGTGGCCCTTGCAGCTAAACGGATCAAGGGGTATGGAGAGAAAATGGGAATGGGATACTGAGATTGCATGATCAGCCATGATCGTATTGAATGGTGGTGCAGACTCGAAGGGCTGAATGGCCTACTCCTGCACCTATTTTCTACGTTGCTACGTAGGAATTATCAGATGCCAATAATGCAGCCTAACACTTTCAGCTAATTGATTTAAACAAGTCGGGATTTGGATGAGTTAAGGTATTATTCTGCCTTATTTCCCTTATACCCACCAGCCAGGCAAGATGAAGTCCAGCACGACAAAGGTAATCTGCCATTCAATCAAACATCCCAAGGGCAATAATTTTCATTTAGAGCATGCCTTTAACATAGTGAAATATTCCAAGGCACATCACAAGAACATTGTCGAACAGAATTCCATGCTGAGCTGCATATGCAGGTTGCCAAAAGATTGGTCAACGAGGCAGATTGGAAGCACCTTAAAGGAAAAAGGAGAGAGAGAGTGGTTGGTAGAGATATTTGTCGAAGGGAATCCCAGAGAGTAAGAAAGCGTACTATCCTTTGTGGTACTGAACAATCTATGCCATGTCCTATATGTGTAAAGCTACCAACAATGGGACAAAGAGAGTAGAAAATGCATTTAGACAGAAGAATGGAGAGTTTGGAAAAGGATGGAATTGTGTGCCAGAAAATGTTAACACAGATAGGCATTTAGTCAAAAGTATTGCAAGTATCAGGGGACCGAGATAAAGGATAGCAAGGACAGATATGAAGGATATAATATGGAGAACTGAGTATTGGATAACTTACAGTTTAAGAGGGGGAAGAATGGGAGATTGGCCAGTAAAATACTGGAATAGCTGAGGCTGGAAGGGCAAAGGTGCAATGAAGATTTCTGTGGAAGATTTGGCAGAGATTGTGTGAAGGCAGGCAATTTTATGAAGTTGCAAGTCAGCAGTCTTTGGGCTGGAGGAGTGAAGGGTTTGAATGGGATGCATTTCAGAGGGTTGGTGTGGACTCAATGGGCTGAATGGCCTGTTTCCACACTGTAGTGATTCCCCCTCATCCCGACTCTGTCTTTTAGTTAGCCAATCCTTTATCTGGGCTACTAGATTACCTCCAATACCATGGGCTCTTATCTCATTAAGTAAACTAAAGTGTTGTACCTTATCAAACAATTTCTGAAAATCCAATCTATTACATCCACTGCATCCCCTTTATCTATCTTGCTTGTTAACTCCTCATAGAATTCTAACTGCAGGCCACCAGCTTTCTCTAGAAGGCCTGTCATGGTCCCACAAATAATCACCACAACCAATACAACCTCAATGGCAGGGAGAGACCCCTAGTCCTTAATTAGCCACTTAAGTACCACAGCTTGCCTAGACCCAACTTGACCTTGCCCACTCCAATTTGAATTGGGGGAGGGGTTTGTAATTGAGAAGGTGTTGGCATCTCCACTGGCACCTTCCAGTCTAATTAAACCACACAACTCCCCTACCACATGGCTTACTCCTGGGGAAGGAGTTTAAATTCCACCCAAATGCCCAGGGAACTCTCTCCTTCCCTGAGGCTCTGTGTCTTAGACCCCAACCAGTTTGAGGCAAAGTCACTCGTGCAGGAGATGCTTATCTAACATATGACTGGCCAGAGTCTCAACGCCCTCCATAAACTCCCACATATTCCAGTTAAACCACAGGTCCTGCTGTCTCTGTATAAACCTATTTATTTATCTGATTAGTTAATTTGTTACCAATTAGAGTATTTTATTTTCCTACCTTAGAGACAAAAGAATAATTATCACCAGATACTGGAGGGAAAACAAAAAGAATAAAATGCAGATCTCCTTTGCCCACTGTCCTGAATCCCCACTTGTACCACATTCTTGACTTTAGCAATCCATTGATGAAGAACTTGGTTCCCCAATAATGCTGTGCCCCACATCCTCAGATCACAGATAGCCAGCTAACAACGCACCACCTGACTCATTCTAAATTGAAGGCCCAATCAGAAATAAGCAATGTCATGGGGGAACAGCTAATATTTTGTCCAACTCCACAAATTATGCATGAGCTAACCCTGACATGAGGTGTATTGAATAGCGGGGTAGGTTTGATGGGCTGAATGACTTATTCCTGTTACTATGTTCCTGTTCCTATGCTTATGCCATCCATTGGTTTTAACAAGTTGTTTGAAAGCGTGCTTGCAGTTTTAACACGATGTATTAGACATAGGATAACACTGTTGTCAAAACAGCAAACACAAAGTTTTTTTTCTGAAGTAGAAACCAATTTTTCAGCACTGTATATACATTTTAGAAATGATTAACATTCTGATCTCCGGGAAGATTTGATGCAAGAATGAAGATAAAATACCCTGAAAGCAAAGTATTGGCATTTTTGTAAGTGTAATGTTAACACAGAGACTTACTTTAAAAGAGCTGGTGCCACTAGCTACCATTAATCATGGACCTAAACAGAGTTTATTAATGTCTTATCAGTCAGTAATAGAAAAGAAATGCTGTCAGCTACTGTCTTGCAATGTATGTGCAAAGAATGGTGATTAAGCAACCGATTAAACATTTTCATGAATATTTTAAGGGATGTTTGTGAATGTTTCCTGTTCTTTTACACTAATAGCCCCATTAAAACCTGTTTGTAGGATAGCACTGGTAGTTACAATGTGCACTTAAAACAGCAACAGCATCCCCAGGAGAAGTACTGACCACATGACCCTCCCCCCCACTATCCAGTAGATTAATGTGGCTTTTAGAGTGAGACTATTCACAGACAAGTCATTAGAAATAGTAGATTATGGCTTTATGTGTAAGATATGCAGAAAATCTGTCAATCATAAACAGATACCTGAAATGGCTACATCCACAAGTAAGGTTGACTAGGTACGTCATGGGCCACAAGGTCACAAGTGAGTTACAATCAGAGTTGTGCCTTGAGATGGTCATTGTTGCTCAATGCCTTCCATAACTCATTCTGCTTGTACTAAACCTACAATGGCACATTCATAGCCTACAAGTGAGGCAGGAGCCTAAGGTATATGACATCACACAGCTGCCTTCTACACAGCATAACCGTGAATCATTTGGAAATAAGGGACAGCATGTTTCAGAGAATTTGGTAGAAACTAAAATTAGCTCCCTATGTGTGCAATAGAGTTAATTCTGTAAAAATGAGTTCAGAGTGAAATTTCTGCTGGACCACATTCCAATCCAACTGGACAGGCCAAGACCTAGCCCTAATTATGAAAATCTGACACTGTTAAGGGAGTTTCAGCAGCTGTCTCCAAGAATTGTAAGTTGAAACGTGGAATCGCACGATGACACATACACTATGACACTCTGACCATAGCAAGTTTACTCTGGGATACTAGAGCAGCACCATGGTGTCTGACTGTGCAGACATAGTCCCAGAATGGTAGAGCAGGACCAAAAGGTTCACATAGTGGAGTAGGAGAGAGGACTATAAGGAGCTGGCAGTGGTGAAGAGGTCTTTGAATGTCAGAACAACACTGTAAGGCTCTGATAAAGGAGGCCATTATGCAAAATATATAACCATCTTGGCAGCATGAGTACAGATCATAAATTTTACACTTATGTACTTTTAAGTCTATTGCATTGATAATTGCCTCAATTGTCACTTTTTAAAATTCATTCATGGGATGTGGGCCAGCATTTATTGCCCGTCCCTAATTGTCCTTCAGAAGGTGGTAATGAGTTGCCTTCTTGAACTGCTGCAGTCCCTATGCTGCAGGTAGATCCACAAAGCTGTTCAGGAGTGGATGATAAGGACCTTGTCATGTGCTTTGGGACCTCTAGCCAGCAGCAGGCAAGGGAGCAGGGCGGCTCAGCAATTCACTGGAACCTGCCCCAGCAGGTTGAGATGGTGAGGGAGGCCAGCAGGAACAGTTGTGTGGATTCACTGGGCATAAAAAGAATGACTTTATTGGAAAGAAGTCTGATGGGAAGGGAAAGAATTCCTCAGCCCATTGTAACCCACACGGTCATGCATAGTGATAATAGGTCCTTGTTTATCCAAAATTTCCCTTCCTGTTTGTGATGACCTGTAGATGTACCAGTGGAATCAAGAATCCTTACTTCATGATCTCTAGGCCATCTTTGTATTCAAATCTCATACACACAGTGTATTCTGTTGTAGTTCTATTAATGGGAAGGCGATGGCCAAATGATATTATTGCTGGACTATCATTCCAGAAACTCAGCCAATATTTTGGGGACCCGGATTCAAAGCCCACCGCAGCAGATGTTGGAATTTGAATTCAACAAAAAAAAATACGGAAGACCATGGAGCCATTTTTGATTGTCAGAGGAAACCTATCAATAGGACATCACTAATGTCCTTCAGGTCTGGCCAACACGTGACTCCTGATTCACAGCAATGTTGTTAATTCTCAGTTACCCTCTGAAATGGCCTAGCAAGCCACTCAGTTGTACCAATCACCACAAAGTCTCATCAAAGAAATGAAACTGAACAGATTACCTGGCATCGACCAATCCATCGGAAAAGGCAACGACAGAAACAGGCCTGTCACCTGGGGGCCTGGTGCCAAAACTGGGAGAGTTGTCTCACAGAGTTTATTCATTAACAGAATGAGGACATCACTGGCTAGGCAGCATTTATTGCCCATCTCTAATTGCCCAGAGGGTAGTTCAGAGTCAACCACATTGCTGTGGGTCTGGAGTCACATGTAGGCCAGACCAGGTAAGGATGGCAGTTTCCTTCCCTAAAGGACGTTAGTGAACCAGATGGTTTTTCCCAACAATTGACAATGGATTCATGATCATCATTAGATTCCTAATTCCAGATTTTTTTTACTGAATTCAAATTCCGCCATCTGCCATGGTGGGATTCAAACCCATGTCCCCAGAATGTTATCTGGGTCTCTGGATTAACAATCCAGTGATAATACCATTAGACCGTTGCCTCCCCCTGTTATAATCTGACATAGTGATATTCACAGAATCATGCCTTACAGACAATGTCCCAAACACCATCACAATCCCTGGAAGTGTCCTGTCCCACTGGTGGAACAGACCCAGTAGACATAATAGTATACATTTGGGTAGGAGTTGCCCCATGAATCCTCAACATTGACTCCAGACGGCATGAATTCCCATGGCTTCAGATTAAACATGGGTAAGGAAACCTCCTGCTGATCACCACATACCGTTCTCCCTCAGCTGATGAACCTGTACTACTCCATGTTGAAAAACACTTGGAAGAAGCACTGAGGGTGGTTAGGCCACAAAATGTACTCTGGGTGGGACGTTTCAATGTCCACGACCAAGAGTGGGTCAGCAGCAGTACTACTGATCGAGCTGGTCAGGTCCTAAAGGACATAGCTGCTAGACTGGGTCTGTGGCAGGTGATGAGGGAACCATTGAGAGGGAAAAATATACTTAACCTCATACATCCTTACCAATCTGCCAGCTGCAGATGCATCTGTCCATAATGGTATCTGTAAGAGCAACCACGCCACAGAACTTGTGAAGATGAAGACCCGCCTTCACTTTGAGAATAGCCGCCATTGTGTTGTGTGGCTCTATCACCATGCTAAATGGGACAGACTTCACACAAATCTAGCAATTCAAGAGATAGCAAGAAATACAGATGCTGGAGCCAGAGATAACAAAGTGTTGAGCTGGAGGAACACAGCAGGCCAGGCAGCATCAGAGGAGCAGGAAAGCTGACGTTTCAGGTCAGAACCCTTCTTCAGAAATAGGGAAGGGGAGGAGAGCTCAGAAATAAATACAGGGAGGACGGGTGGGGCTGGGGAAGGTAGGTGAGATGGTAATAGGTGAGTGCAGGTAGGGAGTGGTTGGGATTGATTAGTGAGGTGGGAGGAATGGATAGGTGGGAGAGAAGATGGGCAGGTTGTGTCAGGTCAAGGAAGCGGGGATGAGAGGGAGGGTTGGACATGGGATGAGGCCGGAAGTGGGGAGATTTTAAAACTGGTGAATTCCACATTTAGGCCATTGGGTTGTAGTCTCCCGAGGCAGAATATGAGGTGTTGCTCCTCCAGTTTTCAGGTGGTGTCATTGTGACACTGGAGGACACCCAGAATGGACATGTCACCCAGGGAGTGGTCCACTGCATCCACTGCTCCTGATGTGGCCTCCTCTACATCGATGAGACCAAGCAGAGGCTCAGAGACCGTTTTGTGGAGCACCTGTGCTCTGTATTTAACAAACAACACCTTCTGGTCGCGAACCATTTCCTCTCCCACCTATCTGCCACTCTCACCTCACGTCAGCTTTCCTGTTCCTTTGATGCTGCCTGGCCTGCTGTGTTCCTCCAGCTCCACACTGTGTTATCTCTAGCAAATCAAGATCGGGCATCCATGAGGCACTTTTGGCCATCAACAGCAGCAGAACTGTACTCCAGCACAATTTGCAAACTCAGGGCCTGGCATTTCTGCCACTAAACCATTACCATCAAATCAAGGGATCAACCCTGGTTCAATGGCGAATGCAGGAGCAGCACCAAGCATATCTGAATGAGGTGTCAACCTGGTGAAGGCACGAAACAGGACTACTTGCATGCCAAATAGAATGAGCAGTAAGTGATATAGAGAACTAAGCGATCCCACAGCCAACTGATCAGATCTAAGCTCTGCAACCCTGCCATATCTGGGCATAAATTGAACAGTTAAACAACTCAGTGGAGGAGGAGGCACTGCACATGTCCCCAGTCTCATGATGGAAGAGCCCAGCACATCAATGTAAAAGATAAGGTTGAAGCATTCACAGCAATCTTCAGCCAGAAGTGCCGAGTGGATGATCCATCTTTGGCTCCTCCAGTGGTCCCCACCATTACAGATACCAGTCTTCAGCCAATTCAATCCACTCTACGTGATATCAAGAAACACTGGATACTGCGAAGTCTACAGACCCTGACAACATTCCAGCAATAGATCTGAAGGATTGTACTCCAGAACTCGCCACTCCCTTCGCCAAGCTGTTCCAGTACAGGTACAGCACTAGCATCTGCCCAACAATATGGAAAATTGCCCAGTTACATCCTGTATATACAAAGCAGGACAAATCCAACCTGGCCAATTACCGCCCCATCAGTCTACTCTCAACCACCAGTAAAGTGCTGGAAGGTGTCAGTAACAGCGCTATCGACCAGCACCTGTTCAGCAGTAACCTGCTCAGTGACGCCCAGTTTGCGTTCCACCAGGGCCTCTCAGCTCCTGATCTCATTACAGCCATGGTTCAAACATGGACAAAACGTTTAAATTCTGGAGACGAACTGAGAATGACAGCCCTGCACAATGGCTCAGTGGCTAGCATTGGTGTCTCACAGCATCCGGGACATTGGTTCGATTCCAGCCTTGGGTGATTGTCTGTATGGAGTTTTCACGTTCCCCTGCGTCTATGCGGTATTCCTCCCACAGTCCAAAGGTGAGCAGGTTAGGTTGGTTGGTCATGCTAAATTCCTCATAGTGCCCAGGAGTGTGCAAGTTAGGTGGATTAGCACAGCAAATGTAGGGTTACAGGGAAAGAGTCAGGGGATGGGACTGGGTGGGATGCTCTTTGGACTGTTGGTGTGGACTCGGTGGGCTGAATCATCTCCATCCATACTGTAGGGATTCTATCAAGGCTGCAATCAACCAAGTCATACAGTTACACAGCACGGAAACAAACCCTTCAGACCAACTCGTTCATGCAGACTAGATATCCCAATCTGAACTAGTCCCATTTGGCCCATTTCCCTCCAAACCCTCCCTATTCATATATCCATTCAGATACCTTTTAAATGTTATAATTGTACCCACCTTCACCACGTTCTGTGGCAGCTCATTCCACACACACACACCTTCTCCGTGAAAATGTTATCCCTCAGGTCCTTTTCAAATCTTTTCCTTCTCACCTTAAACCTATGCTCTCTAGTTTTGGACTCCCCTAACCAGGGAAAAAGACCTTGGCTATTCATTCAATGCCCTTATGATTGTATAAGCCTCTATAAGGTCACGCCTCAGACTCCAACATTCTAAGGAAAAAAGCCCCAGTCTATTCAGCCTCTCCCTATAGCTCAAAGCTTCCTATCCTGGGAACATCCTTGTAAATCTTTTCTGCGCCCATTCAAATTTAACAATGTCCTTCCTATAGAAGGGACGCCAGAATTGTATACAGTTTTCTGAAAGTGATTTCACCAATGTCCTGTACAGCTGTAATATAACAACCCAAATCCTAAAATCAATGTTCTGACCAATGAAGGCAAGTGTGCTAAATGCCATCTTCACCACTCTGTTTACCTGCAACCACTTTCAAGGAACTGAGAACCTGCATCCCTAGGTCTCTTTGTTTGGCAATACTCCCCAGGGCTATACCATTAACTGTATAAGTCTTGATCTGATTGCCTTACCAAAATGCAACACCTCACATTTATCTAAATTAAACTCCATCTGCCACTCCTCAGCCCATTGGCCCATATGATCAAGGTCCCACTGTACTGTCAGACAATCTTCTTCACTGTCCACTACACCACCTACTTTTGGTATAATTTGCAAACTTACTAACCATGCCTTCTATATTCACATCCAAGTCATTTACATAAATGTCGAAAAGCAATGGACACAGAACCAATCTCTGTGGCACACCGATGGTCATAGGCCTCCAGTCCAAGATCCAACCCTCTATCACCACCCTCTATCTCCTACCTTCAAGTCAATTTTATATCCAGTTGGCTGGCTCCCCCTGAATCCCATGTGGTCTAACCGCTCTACCATGCGGAATCTTGTTGAACACTTTGCTGAAATCCATTTAGACAACATCGATGCTCTGCCTTCATCAATCTTCTTTGTCAACTCTTCAGGAAACTCAATCAAGTTAGTGAGACATGATTTACCACACAAAGCCATGTTGACTATCCCTAACCATTCCTCACCTTTCCAAATGCATGTAAGTCCTGTCCCTCAGAATCCCCTCCAACTTGCCTACTACTGACATAAGGCTCATCAGTCTATACTTCCCTGGCTTTTCTTTTATAGACTTTCTTAGATAATGGCACTACATTAGCCAAACTCCAGTCTTCTCACACTTCACCCGTGGCTGTTGATGATACAAGTATCTCAGCAAGAGTCCCAGTAATCACTTTGCTAGCTTCCCAAAAAGTTCTGGGAAGCACCTGATCGGGTCTCGGGTGTGGTACCAAGGAGTCCAAGCAAAACTGGGATCAGGGGCCAAACTCTACGGTGGTTGGAGTCATACCTAACACATGGGAAGATTGTTGTGGTTGATGGAGGTCAGTCATCTCAGCTCCAGGACATCTCTGCAAAACTTCCTCAAGGTAATGTCCTTGGCCCAACCATCTTCAGCTGCTTCATCAATGACCTTCCACCTATCAAAAGGACAGAAGTGGGGATGTTCACCGATGATTGCACAATGGTCAGCACCATTTGCAACTTCTCAGACACTGAAGCAGTCCATGTTCAAACACAACAAGATCTGGACAATATCCAGGTTTGGGCTGACAAGTGGCAAATAACGTTTGTGCTGCACAAATGCCAGGCTATGACTATCATCAATAAGAGATAAACTAACTACTGCCTCTTGGCATTCAATGGTGTTACCATCACTGAATCCCCCACTATCAAAGTCTTGGGGGTTACCATTGACCAGGAATTCAACTGGACGCACCACATAAACATAATGGTGACAAGACCAATTCAGAGGCAAGGAATACTGCGGTGAGTAATTCACCTCCTGAATCCCCACAACCTGCACATAGCCTACAAGGCACAAGTCAAGAAAGTGATAGAATACTTCCCACTTGCCTGGATTGTAGCTCCAACAACACTCAAGAAGCTTGACACTGTATAGGACAAAGCAGCCCGCTTGATCGGCATCCACTCTTTTCACCACCCATGCTCAGTAGCAGGTGTGTGTACTATCTACATGATGCACTGCATAAATTCACAAAAAATCCTTAGACAGCATCTTCCAAACCCACAGAATTTCCATCTAGAAATATGAGGGCAGCAAATACATGGGAACACAAACGCATGCAGGTTTTATTCCAAGCCACTCACTGTCTTGACCTGGAAATACATCATCGTTCTTTCACTGTTGCTGGGTCAAAATCCTGGAATTCCCTCCCTAAGGGCATTGTGGGACAACCTACACTGAACTGCAGTGGTTCAAGGCAGCAACACACCACCACCTTCTCAAAGGCAACTAGGGATGGGCAATAACTGCTGGCCTAGCCAGTGACAACCACTTTCCACAAACGAATAAAGAAGAAGCAGCTGTTTTTGTATATATTTTTCCAAGAAATAGCAAATTTGTTTCGAGAAATTAGTAATGGACAAGTAAAACCATGATGCCCCGACTATAAATTTAATAATAATCTCAAGACGATATGGAATTGCATGGGTTTGCTTGGAAGCCCTCCCAGGCTCTTTCCTCACAATCCATTGGTGTATTTCAGTTTGACTGGCAGGACAAACGGTGCCCAAAGATGGGGAAGCTATAATAATTCAGAGAGGATGGCCCTGGAGGTCTCATGACATCTCATGACATCAGGGCAAACATGGAGAAGAAACTGTCCTTCTGGTTGCTACATCTAATTTTTCTCAACATCCGTATCAGTGCTTCTCCTTGTCCAATACAACTGCAGGAAGTGTTAAGAGTATTAAAGAGAAAAAACATACTTTGAGTTGGAGATCTGAAGGTTTTCACGAAAATAGGCTCACTTAGTAACTCCACTGATTATCTCCTTCAGGAGACAATGAGCTAGTGGCATTATCGTTTGATTATTAATCCAGAGACCCAGGAAATGTTCCGGGAATCCAGGTTCGAATCTTAACATGGCAGATGGTGCAATTTGATTTCAATTTTAAAAATCTAGTGTTAAGGGTCGAGCGATGTCCAATTGTGGATTGCTGGATAAGACTATCTGGTTGATAAATGCCATTTAGGAAAGGAAGTTGCATCCTTACCTTGGACTTACCTACAGACCATAGCAATGTGGTTGACTCTTAACTGTCCTCTGGGTAATTCGGGATGGGCAGTAAATGCTGGCCTGGGCAGTGTTGTCCACATTGCGTGAATTAAAAATAAGACTTTTTTTCTGACTCTGCTTGCACAAAGTGGTGGGACAATTATAGGAATAAAATGCTTCACATTATCCTGGTCCCCAGAACTTTGGCTGAGTTTCTGGATTAATACTCCAGTGATAATAACATTCAGCTATTGAGTCGGTTTTATATTGGCACAGATACAGAATTTGCTCGTGGGCAGGAGAGTGGGGATAAAGGGTTGGTGATCTGTGGCCAGTGAGGCTCCACAGACATCAGTGCTGGCATTGCAACTATTTACAATATATATTAATGTCTTGGAAAGGAAGTGAACGTACTGTAGCCAAATTTGCAGATGACACAAAAATAGATGGAAAAGCAAGTTGTGAGAGGGATACAAACAGTTTACAGAGAGGCAGGAGTATTCACTGACATCTTTAACATCTCCTTGCTATAATATGAAGTCCCCACCAGCTTCAAGAAGACCACCACCATCCCAGTACCAAAGAAAACTCATGCAACATTCCTCAATGACTACTGTGCGGCTGCTCTGACTTCCATTATTGTATGTTGGTCAGTCATGGCTCATATGAAATCCAGCCTCTCAGCTGCTTTGATCCCTTGCTATTTGCCTATTGGCTCAACAGGTCCACGGCAGATGCCATTTCCCTATCCCTGCACTCATCCCTGGAACATCTGGATAATAAACTGAATTCAGGCTTCTATTTATTGACTACAGCTCTGTCTTCAACACTATAATCCCAACCAAACTGAACTCCAAACTCCAAGACATATGTCTCTGCTCCTCCCTCTGCAACTGAATCCTTGACTTCCTCACCCATAGACCGCAATCAATGAGGATCGGCAATAGCACCTCCTCCACAACAATCCCTAACACCAGCACCCTGCAAGGCTGTGTCCTCAGCTCCCCAGAGTGCACAGAGTAATCTCTGTACACTCATAACTATGTGGCCAAATTCCGTTCGAACTCCATCTACAAGTTCGCTGATGACACCACCGTTGCAGGCCCGATATGAAACAAAGACGTGATAGAATACAGGAAAGAGATAGAATGCTTGGTGGCATAGTGTAAAGATAACAATGTCTCCCTCAACATCATCAAAACTAAAGAGCTGATCATTAACTTCAGGAAGCAATGAGGAGGACATGCCCCTACCTACATCAATGGTGCTGGGGTGGAGATGGTCGACAGCATCAAGCTCCTTAGAGTGACGATCACCAACAATCTGTACTGGACTGCCCACATTGATGTGACAGTCAAGAAAGCCCAACAATGCCTCTTTTAGTGCCTAAACTCTCCCATGTCCCAGCCCCTGAACCCACACACCAGGTCTTGTTACCACATAGCCTGCCATTACACATCCCTTATTGTTAGTCACTAACAGTCCCCATTAACAACTATTCACCCTCCCAGCCTGATCATTAGCAAATCCTTTGTCTGTCCAACTGTCTTTCTCTCTCTTTGGGCTAAGGAAATTCGTCATGTTCATAAGGACCCTCACCAACGTTTATAGATGCACCATAGAAAGCGTTCTATCTGGATGCATCGTGGCTTACTACGGCAACTGCTTTGATCAGCACCATAAGAAACTATACAAAGTTGTGAACACAGCCCAGACCATCACGCAAGCCAGCCTTCCATCCATTGACTCCAACTACACTTCTTGTTGCCACAGAAAGGCAATCAACATTATTAAAGACCCCTCTCACCCTGGTTATAATCTCTTCAAGCGTCTTCAATCAGGCAGAAGATACAAAAGCTTAAACACATGTACCAACAGGTTTAAGAACTGTTTTATCACCGCTGTTATTAGACTTCTGAATGGACATCTCAAATTTCAAATCTAACGTTGATCTCGCTTTTTGTGCACCTTCTTTGCAGCTGTAACTTTGTATTCCTCGCTCTGGTCAAGCACCCTATGATCTTTGTACGATATGATCTGCCTGTACTGCATTGAAAAACAAAAGTTTTCATTGTACCTAGGTACATGCAACAATAATAAAGCAAATTAAATTGAAAAAAAAAGAGATATTGCTGGGTTAATTAACCAGCAAAAATTTGGCAAATGGAGTATAATGTGGAAAAATATGAAGTCCATTTTGGAAAGGAGAACAAAAGAATAGAGTATCATTTAAATGGAGAAAAACTGCAGAAAGCTGCAGCACAATGGGACTTTGGGTTTTTTTTATTCAATCACGGGATGTGTGCATCTCTTGCTAGACCAGCATTTATTGCCATTGTGCACAAAACGTAAAAAGCTAGCACGCAGGGGCAGCAGGTAATCAGGAAGGCTAATGGAATGTTGGTCCTTATTTCAAGGAGGTTGGAGGATAAGAGCAGGGAAGTCTTATTGCCACTGTACAAGGTGCAGGTGAGACCACATCTGGAGTAGTGTGAGCAGTTTTGGTCCCCTTATGAACAAGGTGAGGAGGAATTTCTTCTTCCAGAGGTTTGTACATCTTTGGAACTCTTTGCCACAGAGAGCTGTGGTGCAAAGTTCTTGTGTGTATTTCAGGCTGAGTTAGGTATATTGTTGATCAGTCGGAATGAAGGGTTAAAAGGAAAGACAGGATAGTGGGCTCGAGGAAAATCAGAACAGGCGTGATACTATTGAAAGTCAGAGCAGGCTTGAGGGGCCGAACTGCATACTCCTGTTCTGATTTCTTTTGGTCAGTGTTTTTTTTAATACTGTATGCTTTCTTTAACTGCTCTCTCCACCTGTCCTGCGACATTCAGTGACACATTCTGTGCACATGTAAATGATTTGGATGTAGGAGTGGAAGGTGGATTAGTAAGTTCGCGGATGATATGAAGGTGGGTCGAGTTGTGGGCAGTGCGGAGGGCTGTTCTAGGTTACAAAGG
The DNA here is from genome assembly GCF_021869965.1 of Rhincodon typus. Taxonomy (NCBI): domain Eukaryota; kingdom Metazoa; phylum Chordata; class Chondrichthyes; order Orectolobiformes; family Rhincodontidae; genus Rhincodon; species Rhincodon typus. The sequence goes on along the minus strand of NC_063332.1, from coordinate 27,682,310 downwards.
GACATTGCTAGGATGCAGAGCTGGGCTGAGAAGTGGCAGATGGAGTTTAACCCTGAAAAGTGTGAGGTGATTCATTTTGGAAGGACAAATTTGAAAGCAGAACACAGGGTTAACGGAAAGATTCTTGGCAGTGTGGCAGAGCAGAGGGATCTTGGTGTTCATGTACACAGTTCCCTGAAAGCTGCCACCCAGGTGAATAGAGTTGTTAAGAAGGCGTGTGGTGTGTTAGCTTTCATTAATAGAGGGATTGAGTTCAAGAGCCATGAAGTTATGCTCCAGCTACACAAAAGCCTGGTTCGGCCACATCTGGAGTATTGTGTCCAGTTCTGGTCGCCTCATTACAGGAAAGATGTGGAAGCGTTGGAAGGGGTGCAGAGGAGATTTACCAGGATGTTGCCTGGAATGGAGGGAAGGTCTTAGGAGGAAAGGTTGAGAGAGCTAGGGCTTTTCTCTTTAGAACGACGAAGGATGAGAGGTGACTTGATAGAGGTGTACAAAATGATCAGAGGTATAGATAGAATGTATAGCCAGAGACTTTTTCCTAGGGTGGAGGTAGCTATCACAAGGGGGCATAGTTTTAAAGTGAGTGGAGGTAGATATAGGAGAGAAGTCAGAAGTAGTCTCTTTACTCAGAGAGTGGTAGAGGCATGGAATGCATTGCCGGAGAGGGTAGTGGAGTCGACCTCATTAGAGGTATTTAAGTGGCAATTAGATAGGCATATGGATGGTAGTATAAGGTAGGGGTGGAGGTTAGATAGACCTTAGGTTTAGGCTAACATGGTGGACTGAAGGGCCTGTACTGTACTGTACTGTTCTATGTTCTACGTCCACCAAGGTCCCTCTGCTCCTGCACTACCTTTAGAATCGTACCTCCAATTTTATATTGTCTTTTAATGGATTGATTAAACTGAACAGCTTGGTAGGCCATTTCAGGTAGTAGGCCAATTGAGATTGTAATGAGGTCAGCCAGGTGGACTTCATAGAATATGAGTTCCGTGATTGGGGCTGGTAATCTGTGTTAATCAGGGAATCCTGGCTGATAGATACAAACAGGAGTGTCAGAACTTCTGTTCTTTCTGAGAGCTGAGTCTGAGGAAGCTGGATCAGTGTCAAGTACTATTCCCATGGAAATAAAGGATGACTTGGTGACAGGATACCGGCCTCTGTGGAGTTATCTCATAACCACATAGTTGTGAACCTGGATTATCTGTAGGCCCGATTTCCTTCCCCAAAGACTATTTATGAAGAGAATGGGTTTTTAGAACAATCTAGTAGATTCATAGTCACCACAATGGAGATTAGCTTTTTATCTCAGATTTATTTAATTAAACATAAATTCCCTCAGCTGCTATTGTGGGATTTGAACTCCTTTGGATTATTAGTCCTGTAATCTGACCATTACATGAGCATTCCTGCTGCTGTGCGTGTACTTTCCGGCACATTTTCCTACATAAGTGCACCTCAGAAAAACTCTTTAACTGATTGAAAAATACTGTAAGCAGTCCTGACAAGTTGGAAGTTTCTATATAAATGCAAATCTGTCTATTTTGTCTTTCTACCATTCATGAGCTATGCTAGCGAACTGCCATTCGGCCACAAAGAGATATCACAGTAATTCCTGGTCTCCCCAATATCCATGCAGTGTCCATTTCAGATGAGGCTGAGGAGGAGGAGCCGTGGAAGAATTTCGTTTGCCCTCACTGTCAAATTCTGAGCACAAGGAACCAATCCCACTGCTCTAGCACCAATCTCATTGAAACCAGCTAACTCAGTGCAGTCTGGAGATCTAACCTGGGACATCCTTGCTAGTGACTGGTTAGATCTGCTGAGTCATCAAGGGAGCTACATGCTTTCAGTTTTCACTGGATTCTCCTGCATCAATGTCTTTAATAAATAAACACCACAATATAATATTCATTCTCAAAGTGCCAGGCAGATGTAAAATTGTATCAATCACATAAACAACCCTTTGCTCTTATCCTACAGCCAATTTGCACTCAGCTCTCATATCCCCCTCGACACTACGGCACTTAATTTTAGAACATAGCTGGTCATGTGGCACTTTATCGGAAATGGTTTGAAAATCTAAGTAGATGTATTGGAGCTCGCCAATCTGATGTTCCAGTGACATTTTCAAAAACCTCAGAAAGGTTTGTTTGTGATCTCCACTCACAAGGATATGAATAATCGATAATAGCGACGCACTTAGGTACGTAAATGGTCCACGTAGGTACCAATGATATAGGTAGAAAGAGTAAGGAGGTTCTGCTGAGGGAATGTGAGCAGCTAGGGGCTAAATTAGAAAGCAGAACCAAAAAGATAATAATCTCTGGATTATGACCTGAGCCACAAGCAAATTGGCAAAAGGTTAATGAGGTAGAGCATGGCTGAAAGATTAGTGTGGGAGAAAGGGGTTTGAATGCATGAGACATTGGCACCAGTACTTGGGAAGAGGGAGCTGTTCCGGTGGGACTAGAATCCTGTAGAATTGCATAACTTTTTTTT
>NC_063332.1:27561070-27679705 GCF_021869965.1 Rhincodon typus | reverse complement strand
GGGTGTGTGTGTGTGTGTGTGTGTGTGTGTGTGTGTGTGTGTGTGTGTGTATCTGTCTGTCTGTGTGTTCAGTTGGTATTTGTTTCGTATAAGAAACAAAACAAGCTCAAATTGAAATTTTCTGAAGAAGGGTCTTGACCCGAAACGTCAGCCTTCCTGCTCCTCTGATGCTGCTTGGCCTGCTGTGTTCATCCAGCTCTACACCTTGTCATCTCAGATTTTCCAGCGTCGGCAGTTCCTACTATCTCTCTCAAATTAAAATTGGCGGCTACGATGTCGTGGGTACCACAGAGACATGGCTGCAAAGGGGTCATGGGTGGGAACTAAATATTGAAGGATACGCGTCGTATTGAAAGGACAGGCAGCTGCACAGACGACGTGGCGTTGCCATGTCAGTAAGAAATGAAATTAAATTGACAGCAAGTGATATTGCGTCAGAAGGTGTAGAATCAGTGTGGGTACAGTTGGGAAAGCAAAAAGGAAAAATAACCTGATGGGAGTTGCGTACTGGCCTTCTAGCAATGTCAGCATGTGGGAAAAGAAATAAATCAGGAGATAGAAAAAGCATGTCAGAAAGATACTATTACAATAATCATGGGGGACTTCAGTGTGCAGGTGGAGTGGGAAAAGCAGAATGGTAGCAAATCTCAAAAATAGGAATGTGTGGAATGTCTACGAGATGTTATGTTGGAGCAGCTTGTGGTAGAGCCTGCCAGGGAAGTGGCAATTTTGGATTTGGTGACGTGTAATGAAGCAGACTGGATTACGGAGCTGAAGGTAAAGGAACCTGAAGGAGCAGTGACCATAATATATTAAAATTTACCCTCTGGTTTCAGAAGGAGAAACTGGAATCAGATGTAACGTTATTACAATTGAGTAAAGGTAACAACAAAGACATGAGGGAGGAGCTGGCCTGAGTTGATTGGAAGGGGAGCCTAGCAGGGAAGACGGTGGAGCAGCAATGGCAGGAGTTTCTGGGGTTAATTTAGGAGGCACAGCAGAAATTCATCCTAAGGAAGACGAAACATACTAAAGGAGGATGAGGCAACCATGGATGACGAGGGAAGTCAGTGACAGCATAAAAACAAAAAAAATACAATGTGGTGAAGATTAGTGTGAAGCCAGAGGACTGGAAATCTTTAAAACCAGCAGAGGATAACTAAAAACTCAGTAAGTGGGGAGAAGTGAAATATGAGAGTAAGCTAGCTAGTAAAATCAAAGAAGATATTAACTTAAAGGGGTAAGACATGGCAGGAGAGTTCCAAACCAGTCTGCTCCTCTTGCTCCATGTGGGAAGCAGGGCACATTTCCAATGGCCACGAACTGCATGTCTGCAAGAAGTGTCTCCAGCTGCAGCAATTGGAAGCCCATGTTTTGGAGTTGGAGCAGCATCTGGGGTCACTGTGGAGCATTTGTGAGGCGGAGAGTGTCATGAATAATGCGTATAAAGTGGTGGTCACACCCACAGGCTCAGACTCCACAGGCAGGAGGGGAATGGGTGACCACCAGGCAGAGCAGGAGGGTTAAGCAGGCAGTGCAGGAATCTCCCGTGGCAATTCCCCTGCAAAGCAGATATACTGTTTGGATATTGTTGAGGGGAATGGCCTCTCAGGGGATAACAGCAGCAGCCAAATTCATGGCACCATAGTTGGTTTTGCTGCAGAGGGAGGGAGAAATAGGTATAGAAATGCTATAGTTATAGGGGATTCAATCACAAGGGGAACAGATAGGCATTTCTGTGGCAGCAAACGAGAGTCCAGGATGGTGTGCAGCATCTCTGGTGCTAAGGTCCTGCATATCTCAGAGCGGTTGCAGAACACTCTGGAGGGGGAGGGTGAACAGCCAATGGTTGTGGTACACGTTGGTTCTAATGACATTGGTTAAAAAAGGGATGAGGTCCTAAATGCAGAATATAGAGAACTAGGAAGAAAGTTGAAATGTAGGTCTTCAAAGGCAGTTATCTCAAGATTACTACCAGTGCCACAAGCTAGTCAGAGTAAAAACAGAAGGGTAAATAAGGTGAACACGTGGCTGAAAAGATGGTGTGAGGGGGAGAGTTTCAGATTCGTGGGGCATTGGGTCTAGTTCTGGGGGATGTGGGACCTGTACAAACTGGAGGGGTTACACCTGGGCAGGACCGAGACAGATATCATTGGTGATGGTGTTGGGTGGGGGGGGGACACTTGGTAGAGTGGTTGGGGAGGGTTAAAACTAGTGTGGCAGGGGGATGGGAACCAGAGGAGTAGGGCAGTAGATGCAGAAATTGAGGGAGAAGTAGAAACCAAGACAAACAGAAACCAAGAACAAGAACAAGCAGGGATGCTGTTAAAAAGAGCAGAGGAGGTGTGTTTCAATGCAAGAAGTATAACAGGCAAGGTAGATCAACTTAGAGCTTTGGTTAGTACTTAGAACTATGACATTATTGCAATTACAGAGACTTGGCTGAAAGAGAGACAGAACTGGCAGTTGAATGTCCCAGGATTTTGATGTTTCAGGTGTGATAGAAGGAAATGTAAAATGGATGGGGGACTTGCATTACTGATAAAGGGGTATCTCACAGCTGTACTGAGGGAGGATACATCAGAGGAATCATGCAGCAAGGCAATATGGCTAGAACTCAGGAATAGGATAAGTGAAATCACAATGCCGGGGGTATACTATAGGCCTCGCAACAGCCTGCAGGAGATAGAAGAGAGAATATATAGATAGATTTTGGAACGATGTAAAAATTGCAGGGTTGTTGTGGTGGGTGATTTTAACTTCCCCTCTATTGCCTGGGACTCACTTCATGCTAGGGCCTTGGATGGGGCAGAATTTGTAAGGACTATTCAGGAGGGATTCTTGACCTAATACATAAATAAGGAAGGGGTTATACTGGACCTAGTTTTGGAAAATAAGCCCAGGCAGGTGAGTGAAGTTTCAGTGGGGGAGCATTTCAGGAGTAGTGACCATAATAACATGAGTTTTAAGATACTCATGGATAAGGATAACAGCAGTCCTTGGGTGAAGGTGTTAAATTGGGGGAAGGTGAACTACAATGATATTAGGCAGGAACTGGGCAATGTTGATTGGAGATGGCTGTTTGAGGGTAAATCCACGTCAGACATGTGGGATTATTTCAAATGGCAGTCGATAAGAGTTCAGGAGCATCACATTCTTGCAAGAATGAAGGATTGGTATGTCTAGTTATGTGAACCTTGGATGACCAGGAATGTTATGACCTTGGTCAAAAAGGAAAAAAGGAAGCATACGTAAGGTCTAGGAGGATGGGAAATGACGAAGCCCTTGAAGTATATAAGGAAAGTAGAAAAGAACTTAAACAAGGAATTAGAAGGTCTAAAAGGAGTCATGAAAAGCCATTAGCGAACAGGATTAAGGAGAATCCCAAAGGCTTTTCATACAGACAAAAACAGCAAGAGGGTAACCAGGGAAAGGGTTGGTCCAACTCAAGGACAAAGGAGGGAATCAATATGTGAAGGTAGAAGAGAAATGTGAAGTCCTAAATGAATAGTTTGTGGTAGTATTCACCAAACAGAAGGAATTGTGGAGGATGATCTCAGGGAAGGGAGTATCGAGTTTCAAAGCCAAGTTGCTATTAAAAAGGAAGAGGTGTTGTGTGTCTTAAAAAGTATTAAGGTAGACAAGTCCCTGGATCCTGATGGGATCTATCTAAGAATATTGAGGGAGGCAAGAGAACAAACTGCTGTAGCATTGACAGATATCTTTGTATCCTCTTTGGCCATAACTGAGGTCCCAGAGGACTGGAGAAGAGTCAATGTTGTCCCATTGTTTAAGAAGGGTAGCAGGGATAATCCAGGAAACTACAGGCCTGTGAGCCTAACATAGGGAAATTGATCATAGAATCCCTACAGTGTGGAAACAGGCCCTTTAGCCCAACAAGTCCACACCGACCTTCAGAACATTCCACCAAGGCCCAACCCCTACAACCCACCTAATCTATAATCCTGAACACTATGGGCAATTTAGCATGGCCAATCCACCTAGCCTGCACATCTTTGGACTGTGGGAGGAAACTGGAGCACCCGGAGGAAACCCATGCAGACACGGGGAGAATGTGCAAACTCCACACAGACAGTTGCCTGAGGGTGGAATCGAACCTGATCCCTGGCGGTGTGAGGCAGCAGTGTTAACCACTGAGGCACCATGCCTGAAAAGATTCTCAGGAACAAGATCTATACACATTTAGAAACAAATGGATTGATGAGCGATGAATAGCATGGTTTTGTGTGGGGGAGGTTGTGCCTCACTCCCCTGATCAAGGTTTTTGAGGAGGTGACGAAGATGATTCATGAGGGAAAAGCAGTTGATGTTGTCTACATGGACTTCAGTAAAGCCTTTGACAAAGTACCTCATGACAGACTGGTACACAAGGTGAAGCCACATGGTAGCAGGGTTGAGCTGGCAAGATGTATACAGAACTGGTTTAGTCATAGGAGACAGAGGGTGACAGTGGAAGGATGTTTTTTGGAATGGAGGGTTGTGACTAGTGGTGTTCCACGGTGATTACTGCTGGGACCTCTGCTATTCGTGGTCCACATAAATGATTTGGAGGAAAATGTAGCTGGTCTAATTAATAAGTTTGCAGACGATACAAAGAATGATGGAGTTGTTGATAGTGTGGAGAATTGTCAGAGGGTACAGCAGGATATAGATCAGTTGAAGGCACAGGGAGAAAAATGGCAGATGGAGTTTAGTCCAGACAAATGTGAGGTGATGCATTTTGGAAGGTCAAGTATAGGTGGAAATTATACAATGAATGGCAGAACCCTTAGGAATTTTGATAAGCAGAGTATGGGGATGATGAGGTTATACATTTTAGTAGGGAGAATAGAGATGTAGTCTATTTTCTAAACAGGGAAAGGCTTCAGAAATCAAAAATGCAAAGGATCTTGGAAGTCCTAGCTAAGGATTCCCTTAAGGTTAATATGTAGTTCAGTTTATCGTTGAGATATTTACTTCAAGAGGTCTAGGTAACCAGAGATGAGATGTACTGGAATATTGTAAGCAGTTTTGGGCCCCATATCTAAGGAAAGATGTGCTGAGGTTGGAAGGGGTCCAGAGGAGGTTTACAAGAATGATCCCAGGAATAAAAGGCTTCTCATTATGAGGGGAGGTTGAGTATAGAAGAATGAGGGAAGATCTAGCAGGCTTCATCCTGTCAGTGGGACAGGACCTACCAGAGATGTATTTGTATCATTGACAGCCATAGGTGAAATGCCAGGAGATTGGAGGGTAGCTAATACTTATTAAAGAACAGCTGAAGGAAAATGCCTGGGAACTACAGACCAGTGAGCCTAACATTTGTGTTGGGTAAGTTGTTAGAGGGTTTTTTGAGAGACAGGATCTGCAGGCATTTGGAGAGGCAAGGACATATTTGGGATAGTCAGCATGGCTTTGTGCATGGGAAATTGTGTCTCATGAATTGGATTGATTATTTTGAAGGGGTGACCAAGAACGTAGATGAGGGCAGTTCAGTAGATGCAAGGACTTTAACAAATTACCACATGATAGGTCGATCGTTAAGGTTAAATTTCATGGGATCCAGGGAGAACTACCCAACTGGATACAAAATTGGCTTGACAGTGGAAGACAGAATGTGGTGGTAGAGGATTGTTTTTCAGACTGGAGGCCTGTGACCAGCAGTGTGCCATAGGGTTCTGTGCTGGGTCCACTGTTATTCATCATTTGTCTAAATGCAGTGGATGAGAATTTAGGAGGTATGATTAGTAGGTTTGCGGATGACACCAAGATTGGTGCAATAATGGACAGTGAAGAAGGTTATCTGGGAATACAGTGAACAACTGGGCCAGTGAGCTAAGGAATGGCAGATGGAGTTTAAGTTAGATAAATGTTGCATTTTGGTAGGTCAAACCGGGACAGGACTTCAACAGTCAATCGTAGGGCTCTGGGGGGTGTTATAGAACAAAGAGATCTAGGGGTACAGGTTCATAGTTCCTTGAAAATGGAGTCAGAGGTAGACAGGGTAGTGAAGAAAGCTTTCAGCATGCTTGCTTTCATTGGTCAGAGCATTGAGTACAGGAGTTGGGATGTCTTGTTGCAGCTGTACAAGATGTTGGTGAGGACATGTTTGAAGTACTGCGTGCAGTTCTGGTCACCCTACTATAGAAAGGATATTATTAAACTAGAAAGAGCGCAAAAAAGATTTACTAGGATGCTACCTGGACTGAAGGGTTTGAGTTATAAGGAGAGGTTGGATAGGCTGGGAGTTTTTTCTCTGGAGCATAGGAGACTGAGGGGTGACATGATAGAGGTCTACAAAATCATGAGAGGCATAGATAAGGTAGAGAGCCAACAGCTTTTCCCCATGGCAGGGGAGTCTAAAACTAGAGGGCATGGGTTTAAAGTGAGGGGGAGAGATATAAAAGGGTCTGGGGGTCAATTTTGTTCACACAGCGGGTGGTGAGTGTTTGGAATGGGCTGCCAGAGGTAGTGGTGGAAGCGAGTATAATTTTGTCATTAAAGAAACATTCAGACATGTACATCGATGGGTTAGGTATGGAGGGGTATGGACCAACCACAGGCAAATGGGACTAGTTTAATAGTGAAAACTGGGCAGCATGGGCAAGTTGGGCCAAAGGACCTGTTTCCATGCTGTAGACCTCTATGATTCTATGACCTCTATGACTCTATGATTGAAACTTACAAAATACCGATGTTACAACAGGGAAAGGCCGAACCCCTCTGATAATTAAACTAAAACACAAGCCCTGATCTGTTATGACAGGAGTAGGGGTTCCCCTCTAATAATTACCCATTAATCACCCAGAGAAGCTCATCTTTCCCCTTGTAACCCATGAAAAGAGTGGTTAAAAGAAGGAAAATCCCTGATCCCCATTTTACAAATAACAAGAAACAATTTGTATATTTAACCCAACAATGAACAAATTAAGAAAATTACTAACAAACCAACAATTCTCCCTAGACTACTAACTACTCCCTAATTCGTCTAAATTTTACTGAAATGCTGTTTAAATAAAGACAAGTCCCACTAATATAAACCAAATTAATAAGAAGCAATAAATTATAATTTAATCTCTCCAAGTCCGCACAGACTGTCTTCTGGAATCCTCTGTTGTCTCGTATCTCTTCACAAACGCCTTTCTTCTACTAATTCTGCTGTCAGAAATGTTTTATTCCTACGATTTCTTCAGTGAGGACTTTGAGCTAAAATACTGTGGTACTTTTGATTAATTAGATGGGATTTCTCTGAGAGCTGAATGGTGCTAACTCTGGCAGGTGGCAGTTGTCTCTCTCTTTCAGATGGTGGTTGGCTCTCACCGATCTTTCAAAATGCCCTCGTCTCATATACCCATAATGACACAATCAAGTTCTTGTAATATGACTGGTTTCAGGTTGTCAACACCATCAGATTTAAATTCAATTGGCTTTGAATCACTGAGTTTGGTTTTAAATTAACTGGCCGAATTCAAATTCATTGTCACAGCATCAAAACAAGACTGCTGTTTTGCCTGCCACCCGTAAGGTATTTTTTTGATACACTTTGTTTCACTTTTTGAGGTTCTCTGTTCTGGCAACTTCAGCTGCTGCTCACAGACATACATTATAGACAAAGCACAAATCTCTTAAAGGAACCACACATTTTAGCTTCCTGCTTTCCACCTCACAATTACTCTACCCAGCTTCATAACACTGAGCAACCTCTACATAGAGTGGACAGGGAGAAGACATTTCCACTGGTAGGAGAGACAGCCTCAGAGTGAAGGGACAACCCTTTAGAACTGAGATAAGGAAGAATTTCTTCAGCTAGAGAGTGGTGACTCTGTGGAACAGAAGGCTATAGAAGCCAAGTCATTGAGTGCATTTAAGACAGAGATAGATAGGTTTTTGATTGGTAAGAGGATTAAGGGTTACAGGGAAATATCAGGAGATTGGAGATGAGAAACATAACAGCCATGATCAAATGTTGGAGCAGATTCGATGGGCCGAATGCCCTAACCCTGCTCCTGTATCTTATGGTCTAAATGATACTTTTGTTTTCACTCACGGGATGTGGACATTATTAGCTAGGCTAGCATTTATTGCCCATCCCTAATTGCCCAAAGGGCAGTTGACACTTAACCACATTGCTGTAGGTCTGGAGTAACATGTAGCCCAGGCCAGGTAAGGATGGCAGTTTCCTTTCCAAAAAGACATTAGTGAACCAGATAGGTTTTTCCAAAAAGTGGCCACAGTTTCATGGTCATCACTAGGCCCTTAATCCCATATGTTTTCTATTGAATTTAAATTTCACCATCTGCCATTTGAAACCTGGTGCCTAAACATTACCTGGGTCTCTGGATTAATAGTCTAGTGATAATACCACAAGGCCTAGATTTTCCATTTACTAATCATGGTTAAACTCCTCACTTTATAATTATCTGGCTGTCATTTGAATGTTTTTCTTTTAAATAAGGGCATCATTTTGCACCCTTCTCCAACTTCTCTGGCAGCCCTATCATTCTTGGTAAATATATCACAAATTGCTAGAGAAACTCAGCTGGTCTGGCAGTGTACTGCCAGATCTGTTGAGTTTCTCCAGCAATTTCTGTTACTGTTTCGGATCTCCCGCATCCTTTATTTTATTAAATATACCCACTGAGACATAAGCAGCATGCTTTGTCCTCCAGTTCCTTAATTCTGGGCCTGGTGCTGTTTGCACTTTGAATCTCTTCAATTAATTTTCCATCAGATGTATTAAATAACTCATCTGAGGTTTAGTTTTACAAATTTTAAAAATGTTCGCACAGTTAAAAGCCAATATTGTCCAGGCAATCATTGTTGTGGCATCTCAGGTTTATAGTAAAAGGGTTTAGGAATAAAAACTAACGCTGAGGAGGAGGCGGACGAGGTGGTTAAAATCAGATATGGTGTATTCTCAGACACCTAATCAACAGTCCAAACTGGAAAGCCCAAGGCTAATTGGAACACCTTGACAACAAAGACACCTACATCAGACTTCTGCTCATTTACTACAGCTCCGCCTTCAACACCATTAACCCCTCCAGACTGATCTCAAACTCCGTGACCTAGGTTGCCGCTCCGCCCTCTGCAATTGGATCCTCAGCTTTCTGACCCACAGACCGCAAACAGTGAAAATAGGTAACTGCACCTCCTCCACAATAACATTCAACACTGGAGCCCTCCAAGGATGAATCCTCAGCCCCCTACTGTACTCCCTGTACACCCACAACTGGGTTGCCAAATTCCGAACAAATGCCACCTACAAATTCGCTGACGACACCACTATTGTGGGACAGAAATCTAATGACAACGAGTCAAAATACAGAAAGGAGATTGGGTCTTCCCTTCAGTACTGTTTCCTGCACCCTGGTACCTACCTGAAAGATATTGTCAGTGTGATATGGGCCTCAAAGTGGATTGTGAGCAACGGATGAGCTGTTCTTGAGGTACGACAGGCACAGCTTACCCAAAGTATTTAGTCTGGGCCTAAAGCTGCATTTACAATTGATTGACTGATTTATTGATTTATTATCATGTATACCAAAGTACAGTGAAAAGCTTTGTTAATAAGCAGTACAGGCAGATCATAGTAAGCAAGGATGTAAGATCAAAAAAACTTAGAGGCATGCAGATTATATTGCACTGGGCATGTGCTAGGCGAGATCAATGTTAGCAAGATCAGCATTATTTGAGGCTGGAGAATCCATTCAACAGTCTGATAATGGCCAGAAAGAAGTTGTTCCTGAACCTGCTTGTGCATGTGTTCAGGCTTCTGTATCTTCTACCTGACAGAAGAGGTTGTAGGAGATCATTACCACGGTGCAATGGGTCTTTGATGATGTTGACAGCCTTTTTACGGCAGCAAGCCATATAAATGGAGTCCATGGATGGAAGGTTGGCTTCCGTGATGGTCTGAGCTGTGCACACCACCTTCTGTAGTTTCTTACGGTCCTGGACAGAGCAGTTGCCACACCGAGCCATTACACACCCGGACAGTATGCTTTCAATGGTGCATCTGTGGAAGTTGGTGAGGGACCTTATGGACATGCCCAATTTCCAGTTAAGAGTCAACCATATTGCTGTGGGTCTGGAATCACCTGTAGGCCAGACCAGGTAAGGATGGCAGATTTCCTTCCCCAAAGGGTATCACTAAACCAGATGGATTTTTCCCAACAGTCAACATTAGACTCTTCATTGAGTTCAAATTCCACCATCTGCCATGGTGGGACTTGAACCTGGGTCTCCAGGACAGTAGCTGAGTTTCTGGTTTAATAGTCTAGTGATATTAACTATAGGCCATTGCCCTCCTTTCCCCTCTCTAAGGAACAGCCATCCTTTTAATGCCTGGACTAAGTATTACTGGCAGTTGCCCCATATACTTCATCCATTCACCCATGAAAACCTTATTCAGCACCTTCAAACAGGCTATTCCTATTTACATATTTATGAAGTCTCTTGTCTATGTTGAGCAGAAACTCTGGGTGCCTGAAATTTGATTCAGGTAGAGAAATTCAACTGCAGACAACTGTCAGTAGTCCATTTCTCAGCCAAGAATTCTGCTATGTTTTCTGACTTTATTTTTCTCTTCGTTACTGGAACTGAGAATTTCCCAAATCGTGTCTGATGTAGTTAGAAGATTAATGAGAGACATCAGGCAGATCAAATGCTCAGTCCCTATCCATCACTGCACTTGCACAGGAAACCATGGATAGGAGTGAAAAAGCATTCTATCGCCAGACAATTAGTGCAGTTAGAGGCTACGTAAAGGGAGTTGGGAGAACTGAGTTGATTGTTGCATGAGGACTAATGAAACTGTCACTTTATCCCAGGATATCACACTCACAGTGTCACTGTGTAAAAGGAAGAATGCCAAAGTGATCAACAGCACTGCAGTCAGATTGGTCTCACTTACCAAGACTCTACCAGTTATGTTTGCAGATCCAGGTAGATGTACCAGCTATCCACACTTTCCTGTTGAAGTGCCTTGAAATGCTTTATAAAAGATGATAAAATTATTTAGGTCAGCGTTCTTATTGTTAGTGTATTACGTTGGTAATGAAGGTCTTTGCCCACCCTCAACATTAATGTCATAGGGAACTTCCAAACACTAGCACAGCAAGTCACAGGAGGAGGGCTAATGCATGCACTTCTTTACAAAGAATTGCAGAGTGAAAGATACATTATGGTAATCAATATTATTCAGTTGTGCTATGACAGTGATGTGCTTTCTGATGTGTTTACCTCTGAAACAGAATGATACAGCACAGAATAAGACCATTCAGCTGTGTAGGATATAAAAGTCTGCTACTAACAGAATGGGCAATTAGCCCCAGTGTATGTGCATTAGTGGCAGGAACTCACTAGGGGTTCATTGATTTCAGAGACAATACCTAATTAACAACTACAAATTGGTATCAATGCTGTATACTGTATGTAACAATATTATAGAGTCATAGGGTCATACAGCATGGAAACAGACCCTTCAGTCCAACCAGCCCATGCTGACCATAATCCCCAAACTAAACTAGTCCCACCTGCCTGCAGTTGGCCCATATCTCTCCAAACATTTCTTATTCATGTACTTATCCAAATGTCTTTTAAACATTGTAACTGTACCCACATCCATCACTTTCTCTGGAAGTTCATTCCACACACAAATCACTTTTTGTGTAAAAAACATTGCCCCTCATGTCATTTTCAAATATTTCTTCTGTGACCTTAAAAATATGCCCCCTAATCTTGAAATCCCCCATCCTCGGGAAAAGACATCTGCCATTCACCTTATCTATACCCCTCATGATTTTATAAACCTCTATTAGGTCACCCCTCAACCTCCTATGCTCCAGTGAAAAATATCCCAGCCTATCCAGCCTCTTTTTATAACGCAAACCCTTCATTCCCAGCAACGTCCTGGTACATCTTTCCTGAACCCTCTCCAGTTTAATAACATCCTTCCTACAACAGGGTGACCAGCGCTGGCACAGTACTCCAGAAGAAGCCTCACCTACATCCTGAACAACCTCAACATGGCGTTCCAACGCCAATACTCAAAGGTCTGAGCAATGAAGGCAAGTGTGCTAAACACCTTCTTAACCACCCTGTCTACATATGATGCAAACTTCAAAGAATTATGTACCTGAACCCTAGGTCTCTTGGTTCTACAATAGTAACCAAGGCCCTACTTTTAATTGTCTAAGTCCTACTTGTTTGTTTTACAAAATTCAACACCTCAAAGTTATCTAAATTAAACTCCTCAGTCCATTGCCTAATTGATCAATATCTCTTTGTAATCTTAGATAACCTTCTTTATTATTCATTATACAACCAATTTTGGTGTCATCTGCAAACTTACTAACTTTTCCTTCTATATTCTCATCTAAATCATTTATATAAATGACAAACAAAAGTTGACCCAGCACCAATCCCTGTGGAAGGTAATAGGCCTCTAATCTGAAAAACGACCCTCCACCACCACCACCTATCTCCTGCCATTAAGCCAATTTTGTTATTTAGTTAATTAACCAGCACTGTATAGCAGCCTATAGGACATAAGTGATAGTGTACAGGGATGTGATGGTAGATGGGTGAGGGGGGAGGAGGTGTGAGGATATGAGCAAGAGGATACACAGGGAAGTGGACACAGGAAAAGGGGGAGAAAACATCCTGATTCATCTCTTGCCGTTCATTCATGTTGAGTTAACATCCTGGATTTTCTCACCTACCTAGCACCATTGTGGGAACACATCGACACACAGATTCCAATTGTTCACGATAGCCCTTTCAGGACAATTAGAGGTGATAATAAGTGCAGCTTTTTCACTGCTGTCTACTTGCAAAAGCAAGATTCACATCACCTTTTCTTTCAGTGGGTACTTCAGATTCAGTTGACAATTGAGATTACCAAAGTGAATGCTCCAATCAGAGGGCTATCACAATGCCCAGGAGAAATTATCAAACTGCAGTGTTGAAACAGTTGGGGGCAAATAAATATAGGGAGAGAGAATGAAGGAGAAGGGGTTTAAAAGTGGCAAGCTACAAAGCAATCAGTATCACACTTCTGGAGAGAAATAAAGTGCCCAGCAAAGCTATCATCTCATCGGTTGTCGTTCTCCTGAATATGAAGAGAACCATAGCATGGATGTGAATTTCTTTTTACAGTTTACCAGATTACAGCAGGGTTGGGATGTTTGAGGACCTGGATTACAGCAGTAGAGGAAGCAAACTGACAGGTACAGGAACGTGAGAGCAGATGGATGTGCAGGATGTAAGATGATAAAAGATGTCCAAAAGGAAAGCTCTTCTGGAAAGCGTGGGTGAGGAGAATATATGTCTGTGGCATTGAAAAATATACAGAAGGTGCTGGATAAAGAAACAATAATTTATGGAGACCGATAGATAGAAAGCAGAAACACAGGAAATGAAACAGATACTACCATTGATTGAGTCAAAAACTGCAGAGAGGCAGTCTCCTCTGTTCAAATGGAAAGTGGAGTAAACAGAATACAGTGATGGAAAAACTCAAAGAAAGAGGTAGAGTCTTTACAGGAAATGCATGGGGAAAAGTATAATGTACATAACACAGGAGGCAGTGGATGTAAAGTCTATGTGAAAACTACAGCAGAGATAAAGCAAGACAATCTAAACATGGGTGGAATGAGTCAAGGACCACATGAAGTTGATGGAGATGTCTTGGAATCACAATTAGGAAATTCTTGTATCAGAACAAAGACATTAAACAGCAACATTACAGGTTTCAATATAGTGAATAAAAGTGTCTGAGATTAGCATAGTTGGAAAAAAGCATGTTCTACAGAGCTCAAAAGAAAAGGACGTAGAAAAGAAAATCCCATAACAAGACCTTAACTGAGGAACTCAATATAACTAAGAGAGATGTTGTTGAAGACATGGACAAGTTCAAATTACACGCAGGTGCAGCAGTTGGGGAGGAAAGCTAGTGGTATGCTGGCCTTCATACTGAGGCAATTTGAGTATCGGAGTAAGGATGTCTTGCTGCTGTTATGCAGTGCCTTACTGAGGCAACACCTTGAGTACTGTGTGCAGTTTTGGTCTTCTAGTCTGAGGAAGGACATTCTTCTATTGAGGGAGTCCAGCAAAAGTTCACCAGACTGATTCCTGCGATGGCAGGACTGACATATAAGGAGAGACTGGATCGACTGGGCTTGTACTCACTGGAATTTAGAAGAACTGGAGGGGTGGGGAGTTCATGGAAACATATAAAATCCTGATGGGACTGGACAGGCTAGATGTGGGAAGAATGTTGGGAAAGTCCAGAACTAGGAGTCACAGTCTAAGACTAAGGGGTAAGTCATTCAGGACTGAGATGAGGAACAATTTCTTCACTAGAGAGTTGTGAATCTCTGGAATTCCCTCTCACAGAAAGTTGTTGGGGCCAGTTCGTTAGATGTATTCAAGAGGAAGCTGGATGTGGCCCTTGCAACTAAAGGGATCAAGGGGTATGGAGAGAAAATGGGAATGGGATACTGAGATTGCATGATCAGCTACAATCATGTTGAATGGTGGTGCAGACTCAAAGGGCCGAATGGCCTGCTCCTGTACCTATTTTCTATGTTTCTGTGTTTCTAAGCAGAGTAGGGTGGTATTTGTGAAAAGGTTGCCCACTGTTCAACTCAAAAGAAGAGGGCTAGGAGACCATCATAATGAGAGATATAGTCCCAAGAATGGCTTAAAGCTTAATATAGAAGGAAACTTTGGAGAAAATAGCTAGAAATATAAAAACAGATTGTCAGAGTATCTGTAAAAAATTTTAAAAGAGAAGAGTTAACAAAGTTAGCTTTCCCACAGAAAATGATCCTGGAAAACAATAATGGGAGATGGCAGATTAATTGAACAGGTCTACACTATAGAGGATAGTAGTAACATCCCAGAATTAGTTATAAATCAGGAAGTGGAAAGGAGAAAGGAATTCAAGAAAATTACAATCACCAGGAAAGTGGTACTGAGCAATTTGTTGGAGCTGTGAGCTGACAAGTCCCCAGGTCCAAATGGACATCATCCTAGTGTCTTACACAAAGTGACTAGTGTAAGTACCATGCTTTTCTGGTGTCTTTAAAAAATGTGGACTGCAAAGCATTTTTAAAAATAGGGATTTACCAGGGTGGCTGCATAATTTCACAGCAAGGAGTTTGATGCCTATTGTGAACTCTTTTTGTGGCTGTGGTCTTCTGCAATTCACAGATGATTAGGATCAAAGGAGTAATTTAAAAGTGAAGTTGCTTCTCAGCTAACTGAGCAGGTTGGAACTGTAAACAAGTTATAGAGACAAAGAGAGAGAAGGACACAGATGTATGTGCAGTTGTTCTCCCGAGCAGAAGCTTCCTATTCTCTGCAGTAAAAAACTCAATTTAAACTTGAAGAAAACCAGTTTATTTTCATGCAGCAGTTGCTGTGAGCTGTGACCTTTGAATTGATAAATCAGATACATTTTATAAGCGAATCAAGCACTCTGGGCCTCTTAAAAACCTGTGGAAGCATTTGGAGAAAGACAACTGAAGACCAAACATCTGGCCAGCCAAAGAAAGATAATTGGAACTGGAAAGCAAAGTCCACTGAACTGACTTTCCTGTTTTTCCAACTCTGCCAATAATCTATTTTATGTGTGTATTAGGGGGAGTTTGTCAAGGGATTGCAGTTTTATTTAGTCGTGTTACATGCCAATTGTTTATAACTGTTTATATAGTCTAATTTTTGTAATAAATAACAACTTTTCTTCAATACAGAAACCTGATCCATGCTTTCTGTCAACCTTGGTCTGAAAGGCAGGTAAATTAGGGAACTGTGCAACCTTTTAAAATAACTTTAGCATTTGATTTGGCCCTAGGAATAAGATAGAACATAGAATAGCACAACATAGGAACGGGCCTTTGGCCCACAGCGTTGTGCCAAACATGACGCCAAATTAAACTAATCCTTTCTGCCTGCCCTTGGTCCATATCCCTCCATTCCTTGCACATTCATGTGCTTATCTAAAAGTCCCTTAAATGCCCATATTGTATCTGCCTCCACCACTACCCCGGCAGTGTGTTCCAGACTCCTACCAATCTCTGTGTAAAAAAACTTGCCCCTCACAACTCCTTGAACTTTCCCCCTCTCACCTTAAATGCATGCCCCCTGGCATTAGACATTTCAACTCTGGGAGAAAGATTCTAAATAGTAGAACTCAATTTATGGCTACTACCCCAGTGAATCGTCACTGTAACGAGATAGTTGATGCATTGCTTTTAATTTTCCAAAATTTCCTAGATTGAAGTAAGATAGTGAAGCCAAATCCATTATTGAGAAAGGAAGAAAGAAAACAGGAAACTACAGATCAATCAGCTTAACATCCATCATGGGGAAAATGTATGAATACATTATCAAATTTGTGATAGCAGGGCACTAAGAGCAGTTCAAGGCAACGAGACAGCTCAAACATGGTTTTGTGAAAGGGAAATCATGTTAATCAATTTATTGGATTTAATTGAGAAAATAGCATGCTACAGAAGAAGGAGAACCGGTAGGTGCACTGTACTTAGAATTCCAGAATGTATTTGATAGGCTGTCACATCAAAGATTAAAATGAATATTAAGAGCATATTGTGTAGGGGATAACTTTCAGGCATGGATAGAAGTTACAGTGGCTAACAGCAAACAAAGACTAGGATAAATTAGTTGTTATCTGGTTTGCAAGCTGCAAAGAGTTGTCTGCCATAGGGGCTTCAAGTTTTTATAATTTTTATAAATGACTTGGATGAAGGGACCAAAGGTATAGTTGCTAAATTTACTGATAACGCAAAGTTTATTCAGGTAGTAAAAAGGACATAATGAGGCTATAAATTGGTATAAGTCAGTTAAGTGAATGTGCAAAGATCTGGCAAATGAAGTATAATGTGAGGAAATATGTAATTGTCCATTTTGAGAGGAAGAATATAAAGAAAGCATATTATCTAAAGTGAGCGACTGTAGGTACAGCTAGTAATTAGAAAGGTTTGATCAGAGATAGTCAGCATGGCTTTGTCAGAGAGAGGTCATACCTATCAAACTAGATTGAATTTTTTGAGAATATAATAAGGTGTGTAGATGAGGGCAGTGCAGTTCATGTGGTTTATATGAATTTCAGCAACGCCTTTGACAAGGTCCCACATGGGAGACTAATAAAGAAAATAAAAGCACAAGAATCCAGGGTAACTTGGCAAGATGAAACTAAAATTAGCTTAGTGGTAGGAAACAGAGTGTGGTGGTGTTTGTGTGACTGGAGGTTGGTGTCCAGTAATGCACCACAGGAATCAGTGCTGGATCTCTTATTGCTTGTGATATATATAAACAATGGAGATGAAAATATAGGGTGGATGATAAGTGGGTTTGTGGATGACATGAAGATTGGCTGGTTGGTTAATAGTGATGAAGAACATTTTAAGTTACAGGAAGATATAGAACAGTTGGTCAGATGTACCGATCATTTGCAAATGGAATTTAACCCTGAACAGTATGAGGTAATGCACCTTGCAAGAAAGAAGTAACGGGGGTACACAATGAATGGCAAGATACTAGGAAGCTCAGAGGAACAGAGGGATCTTGGGATACTTTTCCTTGAAGGTGGGAGAGCAGGTTAAAGGCTGGTTGAGAAGGCATACAGACACTTTATTAGTCATGGCATAGATTATAAGAGGGGGAGGTTAAGTTGGAGCTGTACAGAACATTGGTTAGGCCACAGCTGGATACTTTGTGCAGTTCTGGTCATACTCTACAGGAAGGAAATGTTTGCTCTGGAGGCAGTGCAGAGAAGATTCACCAGGATGTTACAAAGAATGGAGCACTTTAACTATGAAGAGAGGCTGGCTTGTTTTCTGTAGAGTAGAGAAGGCTAAGGGGGTTTCTGGTGATCTCATTGAAACGAAAATTAACTCATATTGCCCATCTTGACATTACTTGCAAGTTTACCCTCCAAGTTTATTTTCTCCTTTTGTTTTTGGGTCACCTTCTGTTGGTTTTTAAAGTTTAACAATAATCTATCCCACATTGTATAAATGTGAGGTTATTAACTTTGGAAGCAAAAACAAGAAGGCCGATTACTACCTGAATGGCTGTAAATTGGGAGCGGGGAGTGTGCAGCAGGACCTGGGTGTCCTTGTGCACCAGTTGCTGAAGGTAAGCATGTAGGTGCAGCAGGTGGTAAAGAAGGCAAATGGTATGTTGGCCTTCATTGCGAGAGGTTTCGAGTACAGGAGCAGGATATATTGTTGCAGTTGTACAGGGCCTTGGTGAGACCAAACCTGGAATACTATGTGCAGTTTTGGTCTCCTTTTCTGAGGAAGGATGCTCTTGGTCTCAAGGGAGTGCAGCAAAGGTTTATCAGGCTGATTCCCGGGATGGTGGGACTCATGTATGAGGAGAGATTGACTAAGTTAGGGCTGTTTTAGCTAGAGTTCAGACGAATGAGGGGGGATCCTCATAGAGACTTATAAAATTCTAACAGGACTGGACAGGGTAGATGCAGGGAGGATGTTCCTGATGGTGGGTGTGTCCAGAACCAGGGGTCACAGTCTGAGGATTCTGGGTAGATGATTTAGGATGGAGATGAGGAGACATTTCTTCACCCAAAGAGCAGTTAGCCTGTGGAATTCATTACCACAGGAAATAGTTGATGCCAAAACATTGAATGTATTCAAGAGGCGGCTATAAATAGCACTTGGGGTGAATGGAATCAAAGGTTATGGGGGGAAGGCAGGATTAGGCTATTGAGTTGGACGATCAGCCATGATCGTGATGAATGGCAGAGCAGGCTTGGAGGGCCGAATGGCCTCCTCCTGCTCCTATTTTCTATGTTTCTATGTATATCTTTTCTTGTGAAAGAATAAAGAAAAAAGAACAAGAGAGCATGGATTAAAAGTGAATCAGAGATAGCTGGAACTGCAGATGCTGGAGAATCTGAGCCTTTATGCTCCTATGATGCTGCTGGGCCTGCTGTGTTCATCCAGCTCTGCACCTTGTTGTCATAGATTAAAAGTGATGTGCGAACAATGCAAAGGTGGTGTGCAAAAAAACTTTTCATACAGCGAAGAGTTTAGGATGTGGAATGCACTGCCTGAAGTGTGGTGGAGGCAGGTTCAGTTGAGGCAGTCAAGAGGGAATTGGATGATTATTTCAGGGAACTGGAGAAAAGGCAGAAGACTGGCACTAGTTAATAGAGCTAGTGCAGGCGCAATGGACTGAACAGCCTCTTCCTGCACCATAATAATTCTGTGTTTCTGTGAAACCTACAAACTATTTAAAGGGACAGACAGGGCAGATGTATTTTTTTGTTTAAATAACAGTTTGAAGGTTCAGTGACAGGGTCACGTCCAAAAGAAGTCAACAATTATCAGAAAGTTGACATTTGGCCTCAGCCTCTTAGATATTCTTCTGTTATTTAACAAAAGCACTTTTTTTCTGATCAGGTTTGACAAGAATAGCAGAGTTGTACTTTAGTGAACAGAAATCTACCAGTTCAGAGGAAGATAACTTTAGTGGATCAAGATGTTTACAAAGGGTAAAGGGATACATGAAGCTTAACCCATCGAGGAAAAGTAGCATGTTTAAATGGTGTCACATTCATCACCTTAAAAATTCACTTCTTCCACCACTGCACAGAATAGCAGCACTGTGAGTCATTTACAAGATGCACTGCAGAAACTCACCCAAGTTCCTTTGACAGCATCCTCCAAACTTCTAACCTCCATCATTCAGAAGAACATCAGCAGTGGAGATATGAGAACACCACCTGCAATTTTCCTTTGACTCACACTTTCTTCTGACCAGGAAATATATGATTACTTGCTCACTTTCACTAACAAAATCCTGAAATTCCCTGTCTAACAGCACTGTGGCCATGTACAAGATATGGATGGAAACAGTTCAAGAAGGTGATTCACCACCAACTCCATGGGCAATTAGGGATAAGCAATAAATGCTAGCGATAATCACATCCTAGGAATGAATTCAGGATGGGCGGGTGATCGTTAGCAACTCCTTTGTCTGTCCAATTGTCTTTCTCTCTCTTTGGGCTCTATCCTACCGCTTACTCCCTACCCTACCCACCTCCCTGTTTTCTGCATATAAACTGACGTTTTCCCAGCCACCATCAGTTCTGAGGAAGGGTCACCGGACCCGAAACGTTAACTCTGGTATTCTCTTCACAGATGCTGAGCTTTTCCAGCAACTTTGTTTTTGTTTTTGTTCCTGATTTACAGCAACTGCAGTTCTTTCGGTTTTTATTAAGGATAAACAGAGTCTGATAAGCATTTGCTGAGAATGTATCTTTTATGTTTGGAAAAGGAATGGTCAGAGTTGAGGGTAAACCTGGCAAGAAGTAAGGAGTAAGGCTGTTGCTGGATCAAAATCCTGGAATTCTCTTCCTAACAGCAGTGTCAGTGTACCTACTGCAGTGGTTTAAGAAGGCAGATCACCAACACTTTCTCAATGACAACGCAGGGCAACAAATGTTGATCTTGCCAGTGAAGCTCATAAAACATGAAAGATAGGACAATAAGAGGACTGGACAGTGGGAAAGAGAACTGGGCAGTGACTGACTTTCATAAATTGTTCGAGTTTGTTTTTTTGTTAACCTAACAGTGTGAGACAAGGGGCATTAGGGAACTGAGACCCTGCGCAGCTACGGATCAAACCGACATGATGCTTCTCGAGTGAGCATTACACAGCAAGAAATTTAGATGAAATACCAGAAATATTTGAGGAGTACTGAATATCACAGGGATAATCAGTAATCATAAAGTTACTAAAGATAGTTTGGGGAAACTTTCAACTGAAATTCACTTGGACTGAGTTTGGTTTGGAGGCAGGTGTGAAGAAAATGGTTCAAAAAACAAATCTCAGCAAGTAGCTAATCACAAAGAAGAAGGGAAAGAGACGATAATAACGGTGACCAGGTTAAAGTAAACAAGTTAAACCCTAAAAATGAAATGAATGGAAATTCTCCATAGCTCATGCTCCTGCACGAATGGCAGTGAATGAAACAATAGAAATATAAACTCTGCACATTTTAAACGTCTGAGACAAAAGCAGAAAGAAAATAATTGGTAAGTGTGCTAGCATGATAAAGAGAAAAGACATACATGTTTTGCACAATGATCCTTTGCCCGGTTAGGAAATAATATGAGAGCAATTCACAAACTCCCTGCACTACCACTGACAAACAAAAATTGCTCTTCTTTCAACAAACTTAAACTGTAGTCAAAATGCACTTCTCACTGGAAATTTCAATGTTTTACTTATAAAAGAGAAGCAACATAAACAGTCCTCTGGGATACGGAAGCACTGAGCATTACCGTATTAATATTTAATGCAATGCAACAGGAACATTTGAAGGTTTAAGTCCCTCCCATTGCCCACACACCCCACCCCCACAACTTGATCTTAATCATATCGAGAAGGTAGATGCCAAGGGGAAACTGAGAATTCAGTGCAGGAGGAGGGAACATCACAACTAGGGTACACCCTGGATTTACAAGTTAATCACCAACAGAGAGAATTGGGAGGACGTAAAAAGTTGCTATTAATACAATGCATAAACAGAGTGAGGGTATTTACCTAAATACCCTTTATTAACCCAAATGCAATTAGTTATGATATAAAAAAGATTTCATTGAGTCATAGAGCATAGAAAAAGGCCCTTCAGCCCACCATATCTATGCTGACCAAGTTTGTTGCCAAAGGTCCTCTTTATATGTTGCCAATACTGGCATTAGGGTCAAAACCAAAAACCTAATTTGCCACTCAAATGCTGCACCAAGGGTATGGTATACTATTAGAAGTGTCATGGGAAGCTAAATAAATAAACCACGACCCCTCCGACACTGACAGGTTGATGTAAAACAATCCAATGACTCTGTTTGAAAAAAGAACAGCGGATTTATCCATGGTAGCCTGACCAATATTTATCTATTAATCAATATATTAAAAAATGGGTTAGAGGAAAGTACAGATAAAGGGAAAGATACAGTTACAGAGAGATTTGAAAATAAGGATGAGCATTTTGAACAAAAAAAACCAAAGAACTGCAGATGCTGGAAATCGGAAAAAAAAACAGAAATTGTTGGGAAAAAAAAACTCACCAGGTCTGGCAGCATCGTGGATAGAAAGCAGAGTTAACATTTCAAGTCCGGTGACCCTTCTTCAGGGAATTCTAAAATTGAGCTGCTGATGGACTGGCAATCAATGTTGTGATGTGTGATCAGGACTCAGTGCAATTTTGAATGAATTCAAGTTCATGAAGGGCAAATGATGGGTGATCAGGCAGGCAGTGTCTGGAGGAGCATCAGATGGGGATGCCCAGCATGGTAATCTTAGCCTGATGTGGCGTTCTCTCAGTGTGGTAATCTTGTCATGGAGTCATAGAGATGTACGGCACAGAAACAGACCTTTCGGTCCAACTTGTCTGTGCTGACAAGATATCCTAAATTAATCTAGTCCCACGTGCCAGCATTTGAACCATATCCCTCTAAACCCTTCTTATTCATATACCCATCCAGATGCCTTTTAAATGTTGTAATTTTACCCGCCTCCACTACTTCCTCTGGTAGCTCATTCCATACACGCACCACCCTCTGTGTGAAAATGTTGCCCCTTAGGTCACTTTTAAATCTTTCCCCTCTCAACTTAAACTACGTCCTCAAGTTTTGGACTCCCCTACCCTGGGAAAAAGATCTTGGCTATTCACTCGATCCATGACCCTCATTGTTTTTATAAACTTCCATAAGGTCACGCCTCAACCTCCAACGCTCCAAGAAAAAATGTCCCAGCCTATTCAGCCTCTCCTTGTAGCTTAAACCCTCCGATCCCAGCAACATCCTTGTAAATCTTTTCTAAACCCTTTCAAGTTTAACAACATCTTTCCTTTGGCAGGGAGACCAGAACTGTATGCAGTATTCTAAAATTGGCCTAACCAATGTCCTGAGCAGCTGCAATATGACCTCCCAACTCCTACACTCAATGGACTGACCAATGAAGGGAAGTGTGCTAAACGCATTTTCTCACTACCCTGTCTACCTGTGACTGCACTTTCAAGGAACAATGTACCTGCGCCCCTAGGTCCCTTTGGTTGGCAGTACTCTCCAGGGCCCTATAATTAAGTGTATAAGTCCTGCCCTGATTAGCCTTATCAAAAGGCAGCATAGAGCTCTACAGCATGAAAACATGTCCTTTGGTCCAACTGGCCTATGCTGCCCAGTTTTCATAAGAACATTAGAAACTGGAGCAGGAGTAGGCCATCTGGTCCCTCGAACCTGCTCTACCAGCTTACACTTACCTAAATTAAACTCCATCTGCAACTCCTTGGCCTGTCATTCCATCTGATCAAGGTCCAGTTATACTCTGAGATCACCTTCTTCACTGTCCATCTATTTTGGTGTCATCTGCAAACTTACTAACCATACCTCCTATATTCACAGTCAAATCATTTGTCCCAACGTGGTGGTCTTGTCCCAACATGGAGGTCTCATCCTGTGGCAAGGTCTTCTTCATCTTTGGCTTCCAGCAGCCCAAAATGGCAGTCTACTCCCGGCTGTGTCTTCTGGGTTTTCCATCATTCCTTAATTGGTTTTCCCTGGGCCCAGGAGCTGTTCACTGAACTATGATGGACTTTGTCTTAATTTTACTTTAATTATTATGTATAACTTCTATCATTAATATAGGCACCATAGTTGGGTGACTTATAAAACTTTTCATGTCCTTTTCATGTAAAGTACACCTGACAATAAACTTATATTCTAATTACACCTAAAGATTACTAAAGAGTGGTTGAAAGTTTCAGCAACCCGTGGTAGAGACAGGTTGATGTGGATGGTCTTGGTGATTGCACACTTAAAATCTCTTTGTTGGCTGTAAATCACATGGGTTGGAAAGGCACTATATAAATGCAAGTATATTTTTAATTAACTATATAGCTTGGCCATTAGTATTATTATTGTTGGCATTTCAGGTGTGGGTTTGGGTACAAAACCTCTTATTTTTAGACTTGGTGACCACATTATAAGTGTTCATGTCTTTTACCTTTAAAACAAAAGACAAATGCTGCAATTATGAAATCAGACCCCATAAAAGATGTGCCTATTAATTCAGAGTGGATATTCCACCTGACACCTACAGTGCACTTCCAGCATTTTTGATGTGTATTAATAAACTTTTACACTTGAAGTTTCGAAAGGATATTTTTATTTAGACATAGCACAACCACTTTCCATATTTAAATTTCCACAGGGTTAGAGGTTCGGGGCTAGCATTAACAAGTGCTTCAGAAATGGAGATTAAACAATGACTTTAAAATCACAGTTTGACGTTAAGTAAACAATTACTAGGGTCCTTGCTGAAGCGAAGTCCGCAAGCATGCAGACAAAACTCCTACAAAATCAACCTGGGTGGACTGGAGGCTGTGTATGGGGGGCTGAAAACCATTGGTACCACCACGTCCTGTTCTCTCCCAATTGGCTACTCAGCAATTCTCACCGAAGCACCTTGATGACTGCCAGGAGCTTGCTACCATTTGTTCCGGATGGAAACCAGTTGTCCATCAAACCACACGGTGCTTTGAGTCCAACACCTCCATGATGAGGTCTCGCAAACAGGTGGAAAGAAAAGGAAGCAAATCCTGAGATCTAGATCCCACTATCTCAGGGCACATCCTGCCGCAATGAGTGTAGAAATGCCTGTCCAATCAGCAGAAACTCACTACCGAGGTGATGACGACGAGGGATTTGTTGGATTTACATTGGAAGAAGTTGTTAAAAAAAATTCTTCCTATCATAAGTTCAGTGCCTCTTTGATTAAAGCTACGAAATAAAAATAAACATTATATATATATAACTAATGCAGACAAAAACAGCGTCAATACAAATAACAGTATTCTATTCGGCACTGCACAGTTTGTTGCTACAAACAAGTTCTAATTGGGTCTCCCACGTTTATCACTTTCATCGTTTGACTGCAAACACGATTTTCTTCAAAACAAAAGGGAAAACCGAGGAGCTATTCCGATGCTGTCCGGGTCTGGACATATTCAGAGACTAACTCGTAGAAATTCAATTCCGGCAGCTACAGTTAAACTCTCTTCTAGGCGAGGTTGGAGTCCCGGTGAATTTCCGGGTTTTCAGTTGCGGAATTCCGCATGGGAATCGCAGTCGGTGTGGGTCCCTGGAAAATTAGGAATGAAGGGTGTCGCCTCCTCCCTGCTCTGGCAAAACAGAAAGCACAGAACAATTATTCAGCGTTTCCTGCTCCCCTCAGTGTTATCAGTCTGGTGAGGCAGGCTGTGTCCTCAGCTCATGAACCCAGCAGGAGGAGCAGATGGGATCACATTGTATCAAATCTCCGAGAGTTGGTGGAACCTTCGCGGTGGGGGTAAAAACAACACTTGGACATCTTTTTTTAAAAAACGAAAACTTCTAACTATCACGTGGAGCGCTCACCTTCCAACAGTCGAGACGGGGAATAAAATAACAAAACGGAAAAATGCCACCAAGAATTGGGCTGCTGGTTTGCACTGAGGGGACAGCTCATTTCCTGAACTGTTGAATGTTTCCCTATCCAGCTAACACGCCCCACCCAGCAACATGAGGGACCCGCCAATCCAGGCTCTGCCAAGGTAAGCAAGGCTCATCCTCCCGCTGCTGCTTGCTTTCCTCATCTCGCTCGGTCTTTTGTTAAAGGGAAAGGTGTTCTCTGTCTTTCTCTGTCCTCTCTCCCCTCTCCCTCATGCAGCGGCACGCCTGGACAGATTGCAATTTCCTCTGGCCCTAGCCCCATTCCCCAATTGCAGTTTGTTTCCAAAAGAAAATAGCTAACGGAGAATTGAATCCTCGATCACTCTGCACGCTGCAAGTGTTTTCGAAACAAAAAAAAATGGTTTCACGTGCCTTTTACTTGACTATACTGTAGACTATACTTTCTGAAGAAGGGTCTAGGCCCGGAACGTCAGCCTTCCTGCTCCTCTGATGCTGCTTGGCCTGCTGTGTTCATCCAGCTCTACTATCCCCTATACTCTAGGCCCGTTTGTTTTGCTTTCAACTGTCTGATTTTCGCTTCAGTAAATTGCAGCCTGTAGTAAATGCAGTTGAAGTGCAGTCTGCTTCCCACTATTGAAGGGAGATGTGGATGCTTTACAAACTCTGATTCGTTTGTTTGTACAGACCGGAGCTGCTGAAAGTGTTAGCAGAGCCCCGGGAAGTTCCCTGGAAGGTTTTACACCTCTAGTTGTTTATTACCACACGTTGCCACTTCTAGTTATAACGTGGCGATGTTTTACAAAAGGTGTGCGGGATAATTATATGCAAGTCATCCGGGATTCCCACCCCTTCAAATAACGGGTCCGATACTTGTTCTGTCGCAAAACTATTTTTACACGGGCCATTAGCAGTGGAATTGTCTGAAAATTCAACTGAACACTTTATTCCTCTGGGGCGTTTTAACTGGAGGTTTGATTGACGCCAGGTTTTAGAGCAAGGTGAGCCCTGAGCCCTGATTTGCAAAGATACGCTTGGAAATGACAAAGAGCAGGAAGAGGGGCAGAGATAGGGCCAATTGCTGAAATTGGAGTGGACGAAAGGAGAACGATCCTTTGCCGATTGAAATGGAGAGACGTGCCCTGTGCATCCTCCCAGCTATTTCGAAACACTGCACTCTATATTGCACTCAAGATCGAAAAAAAAAGTCTATGGG
The DNA here is from genome assembly GCF_021869965.1 of Rhincodon typus. Lineage (NCBI taxonomy): Eukaryota > Metazoa > Chordata > Chondrichthyes > Orectolobiformes > Rhincodontidae > Rhincodon > Rhincodon typus. The sequence goes on along the minus strand of NC_063332.1, from coordinate 27,652,978 downwards.
CTTTGCTTATTTGCTAACCCTATTGCCTTCTTGTACTGCTGCAGACTATGTGGTGTAGGTACCCCCGCAGTGCTATAGGAAGGGAGGTCCACTATTTAGACCCAGTAACACTGAAGGTACAGCCATATTTTTCCAAGTTAGGATGGGGAGTGACTTGGATTAGAATTTGCATTGGCGTTCCCGTGTATCTGCGGCCCTTGACCTTCTAAGAGATGGAGGTCAATGCATTGGAATATGCTGTCAAAGAAGCTGAGCTGCTGCAGTGAATAAGGCAATAGGAGTGGGAGACAGCCATTCAGCACATCAGGCCTGCTCCTCCATTCAAATATGCCAGTTCTACAGAAAAGTCATACTGGACTCGAAATGTTAACTCTGTTTCCATCTCCATGTATGCAGTCAGACCTGCTGAATTTCACCAGCATTTTCTGTTTCAGATGCCCAGTATCTGAGTGTTTGGTTTGTTGCTCAACCATCTTTGTGCCATTTTCCCCATTTCATGTTTCCTTTATAATGGAATTTGCATTGAGATTAGTAGCGTAATAGGGCAAGTTCTCATTAGTTCAGTGATTTCTATTGGTTTCATTGATACAGAGATACAGCGGACTTCAACTGTGCAGCCTCTGAAACGGCATAAAATCATTGACAGTAAGGTCTGGATTTCCCTGTTTAACTTCACTTGTGGGGACTGCAGATGTAGCTGTCAGTTTAAGAAAATTACTTAAGGCAAATGCTGACTGTTTTGCCATCATCACTCTTGCAAGCTTCAGGCCGATGCAGATTTTAAAAGTTCACTTTACGACATGATACTAAAGCAATTGCCGTCAAAACTGTGTATGAGTGTGTCCCAGGTGATCTCAGACTTCGATCTCAGTGTTATGCTTGTTTACCTATAATTACACAGCGTTACTGGAAAATCAAAATTCACCAGGCAAACAGTTCTCAAAATGTATATTTGTTGCTAAGTAAAGTGTTGTGCTATATCAAAGGTACATATTATTTGGATTTTGCTGCTGTGCTGTAATGCATGCAATGAAGTCATATGGAGCTTTGCTTTGTCCCTATCCACAGCTCTGTCATCAGTCTGTATAACCATGTTGACCCTTGGCATCACTGTTAAAACACTGTTACTGCACTAGACGATGCTGGAAGGGTGTAGGAAGAAAGCAAAATTCACCCAATCGGGTTAATGAGATACAAAAACAGAAATTGCTGGAAAAACTCAGAACAGTTCTGAAGAGCAGTCACTGGCCTGAAACATTAACTCTACTTTTGCACCACAGATACTGCCAGATGTGATGAGTTTCCAGGAATTTCTGTTTTTGTGTTATTTCCAGCATATGCAGTTCGTCCTTCTTTACGTTAATAAGATGATGGAGTTTAAGAGCAAAGAAGTCTTACTGCAACTGAACAAGATACTGGTGAGATCACATCTGGAGTACTATGAGCAATTTTGGTTCCCTGATTTAAGGAAAGGCAATATTTCATTGAAGGCAGTTCAGAGAAAGTTCACTCGGATGACATCTAGATGGATTGTCTTACGAGCAAACATTAAACAGTTTGGGACTCCAATTACTGGAATTTAGAAGAATGAGAGGTGATATCATTGAAACACATAGAATTCTTCAGGAGTTTGACAGGGTAAATGCTGAGAGGATGTTTCCCCTCATGGGTGAATCTGGGACCAGAGAACCCAGTCTCAGAGTTAAGAGGTGCCAATTTAAGACTGAGATGAGGGGGAGTTTCTTAGAGAGTTGTGAGCATTTGGAACTCCTTGCCAGAGAGAGCTGTGGGGCAGTATATAGTTAAGGCTGAGTTAGATAGGTTCTTGATCAGGAGGGGAATCAAGGGTTATGGGAAAATGGCAGGAAAGTAGTTGAAAGGAATCTCGATTCAACCATGATCCTATTGATTGGCTGAGCAGCCTCAAGGGGCCGAACAGCCTACTCCCATTCTTAATTCTTATGGTCTTATGGTGTAATTCAATTTCAATTGATCCAGAACATGTTTGAATATTTTATTTGATCTGGAATGGAGGAAAGGAGTTCCTTCATGTCATGTGTAGGACACTGAGCTGAAGAGTGAAGCTCCCTTTCCTCTAACCCAGAAGTATGGATTACTCTCAAACTCCGAAACATAACTAGAGGTATTTGTACTTGAGACCAAAAGATATAGGAGCAGAATTAGGCCGTTCAGCCCTTTGAGTCTGCTCCACCATTCAATCATGACTGATATATTTCTCAATCCTGTTCTCCTGTCTTTTCCCTGTAACCCATGATCCCCTTACTAATCAAGAACCTATCTATCTCTGACTTAAACACATTCAATGACTTGGCCTCTGCAGCCCTCTGCAGCAAGCAGTCCCACAGAGTCACCACCCTCGGCATGAAGAAATTCCTCCTCATCTCAATTCTAAAGGTCGCCCCTTCACTCTGAGGCTGTGTCCTTGCATCCGAGTCTCTCCTGTTATTAGAAACAGAGAGTCCACAATCAAACGACAAGCCCTTTATCCCTACAATTATTCTTGCAAACTTCCTCTGGATCCCTTACAACAGCAGCATATCTTTCTGTAGATACGGGGCCCAAAACTGCTCACAATATTCCAAATTCTATCCTAAGTGTTACACAGCCTCAGAAGTCATCTCTGCTCTTGTATTCCAGCCCTCTTGAAATGAATGCTAACATTGCATTTGTCTTCTTAACAGCTAATTGAACCTGCATGTTAACCTTAAGAGGATCTTGAACTAGAACTCCCAAGTCCCTTGGTGCTTCAGATTTCCGAAGCCTTTCCCCATTTAGAAAATAGTCTAAGCCTGTATTCTTCCTCCCAAAGTGCATAACCTCACATTCCCCCACATTGTATTCCATCTGCCATTTCTTTGCATTCTCTCCTAGCCTGTCCAAATCCTTCTGCAGCCTGCACACTTCCTCAACACTATCTGTCCCTCCACCTATCTTTGTATCATCTGTAAACTTAGCAACAGTTCCCTCAGTTCCTTCATCTAGATCATTAATTTATAGCATGAATTGTTGTGGTCCCAATACGGACCTCTGCGGGACTCCACTGGTTTGCCACCTGAAGAAGACTCCTTTATCCAAACTCTCTGCCTTCCGCCAGTCAGCCAATCCTCTATCCATTGCCAGTACCCTACCCCTAAAACCATGGGCTCCTATTTAATTAGCTTTCTTATATCATCCTTTTTCTGAGAAATGTACGAATAACTTTGAAACATTGACTACTTTTCAAAAGTACCTCATTGGCTGTAAAGCGCTTTGGGACATACTGTGGTTGTGGAAATTGCTGTAAAATTCCTCAAGTTCTTTAAGAAAGGCAAATTTTAGCAGTGGTTTCATATATTAGTTTCACACCCACCAGGATTTACACTTGACTGACAAAAGCACATTCCCTGCAGGATCATAAGAGTGAATAAAATATAGCTGAAAAGAGACACAAAGTCAAGTTTTTCATCATGTACCCATCAAGACTGACTTCAAGAGACAAAACTTGGAAAGGAAACATCAATTTACACAATAAGAGAAGAAAGTCATGATTAGTTGGACCAATGATTGGTTGGAATAGAGTGCGTTAAGAATAATTAATCCATCAAAAAAAAATGAAGGGAAAAATTAGTTACATTTTCAAAATATAAGAAAGGTTACAAAAAGCTCACAAAGTTTTTTCAATCGATCTATTTTCATACTTTCTTAATTATACTGTATTTATATGAAATCAATATTTTATGTTGCAATGTAGTATCAATGAGAGCCAGCATTATAGGGTGTTCATATTAGAAATGCCTTATGGAAACAAAATACAAAATTAGATGATTTTGGCAACTTTGTATGTCTTTTAGGTGAAATAAAATCATGAATAATTTTTAGAATAATTTATTTGAATGCACAAATTACATGATTATTACATGAATTAAAAACTAAAAACCTATAGCACTAGTTTGCTGTGTTTTGTCACAATGCCTATTCCATTCTGCCTGAATGAGAATAACAGAATCAAAGCAAATACCCTCACTCTTTTACCATCTGCCACGCATCACAGACTGACGATGCCGAAATCAGCCTGCACCACTTTCTTTGATTTAACCGATCCTTGGGCAATAAAGAGCAATGTTAGTGGGAGAAAGTGAGAGAAGACTGCGCTATTGAGCTGATGCTTGTTTTGCATGTTTCTCTCACTGATACACAATGGCAATACAGCAGGTTGGGTGATCTTACAATGTCAGCGATTCAAATTGTTTATTATGATTAAATGGTCACTTTATAGCACAGAACCTGAATAATAGAGAAAAAATGGATACAAATTTGAAGCTTTTGTCCTGCACTCATCAGGACAGATTCAAGAATGCCAAATTCCAAAGGGAACAGCAATTTATACTGCATAAGTAAAGGGTGTTGATTAGTTGGCAAGTCAACTCTGATTGGTCAATATATTATAATGGAGAATGAACCAGAAAGCTATTGTCCTGGGGAGGCACTGGCCTAGTGGTATTATCACTGGACTGTTAATCCAGAGACCCAGGTAATATCCCAGGGACATTCCTCTGCAGATGGTGGAATTTGAATTCAATTTTTTTAAAAAAGGAATTAAAAGTCTACTGATGACCATGAATCCATTGTCAATTGCCGGGAAAAACCCATCTGGTTCACTAATGTCCGATTGGGAAGGAAACTGCCATCCTTACCTGGTTTGGCTTACATGTGACTCCAGACACACAGCAATGTGATTGACTCTTGACTGCCCTCTGAGCAATTAGGGATGGGCAATAAATGCTAGCGTAGCTGGCAACACCCTCATCCCATGAATGAATAAGGAAAGACATGGCTTTGTTTAATTCCAGAAAAGCAACCACTGTGTAGGGACATGTTCCCTTTAGCTGATGAAGAATTTGAGTAAGTGGTAAACATTTTGTGCTGCTTCTATGCAATAGAAACATGAGTGATGTTTTTCATTAGTTGTCCTGAAGCCAGAATAGCATTCTGCCTACCACACAGATGAGAACATGGTATCTGGATTTCGGTGCTGGTGCAATGACAGTTATGTGGTTCACATGTCCCAATGACTGGCAGATTGCATTAAATAGTATGTCATTTTGAATGACTGTAATCGTACCTGACTAGATTGGTCTTACAAAACTCAGACGTAATTGCTAACATTAGATGTGATTCTAAAATTAGTCATTATTTACTTAATCAAAAATACTGAGAATTACACTAATAGCTAATTTAAGATTATCAGTTTGACTCATAATGTGGCTCACCTATCCTTGCTAGAAGCTACATACACCACTCCCTTTTCAAGGGCAATTAAAATTGGGCAATAAATATTAGCCTAACAAGTGGCACCCACATCCCGTGAATGAACAAAAGAAATGCAAAGGCCCATTGTCTGCAGTGCAAAGGGACATGCCAAGACATTGCAGCCTTTTGTGAGTTGACAAAAAGAATTAAATTGTGAAACAATACACGCATTCTCCATGATATTACATTGACAGGTCAGAGTTGACTTACCAATCAGCACCCTTTCCTTTTGCAGTATGAATTGATGTTCCTTTGAAAATTGGCATTGTTACACATACCTGAATGAACACAACACAGAAAGCTTCAACAAGTCATTTTTATTTTGTTTCAATAATTGACAGGATGAGGGCATCACTGGCTAGGCAGCATTCATTGTCCATCTCACATTGCCCAGAGAGCTACTTAAGAGTCAACCACATTACTATGGGTCTGGGGCCACTTTTTTTTTCTCTTTATTCATTCACAGGATGAGGGCGTCGCTGGCTAGGCAGCATTTATTGCCCAGAGGGCAGTTAAGAGCCAACCACATTGCTGTGGGTCTGGGAGTCACATGTAGGCCAGGCCAGGTAAGGATAGCAGTTTCCTTCCCTAAAGGACATTAGTGAACCAGATGGGTTTTTTCTGACAATTGACAATGGACTCATGGTCATCATTAGACTGTTAATTCCAGATATTTATTGAATTCAAATTCCACCATCTGCCATAGCAGGATTCAAACCCAGGTCCCCAGAACATACCTGGGTCTCTGGATTAAAGGTCCAGCGATAATATCACTAGGCCATTGCCTCACCATTCAGCAATATTATGACATAGTTAAAAAGCAATAGCATGTGAAAGATAACATGGTAAAAGCAGAAGTCTGTATATCAGCCTGCACTGTTGGCTATGGCTCAATCCTTGTCTCTTAGTCAGAAGGTCGTAGGCTCAAGTCGCAATTCTAGAGACTTGAGTAGTATTCTATAAGACTGAGGCATCACTGTTAAATGAGCTGCTGAACAGAGACTCCTATCTCTACTCTCAAACAGATGTGTAATACCATGGTATCACTTTGAAGAACAGAGCGGTTCTGTGTGTGCTGATATTTATCCCTTAAAAAACAGCCAGAAACAGAATGTCTTTATTAGTGACACAGAGGATGGACCAAATTACCTCCTCCTGTGCTATAAATGTTTATGATTCTACGGCTTGTGGTATCAGCTATATTCAGTTTGTACACAGAGTAGACCAAGGATCATAAATTGCTAATCTATTTAATGATATCTTTTAGCTATTTGATGTACTATCTAGTTATCTTCCAAAATAATTGAGCGTTCATGTATCACAGACCTGTGTGGAAAATTGGAATTGGGAATAAAAACCTTATTACTGACATTGTTACAATGCTAAGCAACTTCAACTTTCTTGCCGATCATTAAAGTTCTTGTTTTTGTCCATTGAAAAATAATTGTTGAGACGAGATATAATGCAGCAACAGTAGATAATTATGACCACCTCTGCTTGTGAGATGGATCAATTCATGAATTAATTACATTTGGTTATCTTAATTAATTACCTACTTTCAATTATCTGGTCAATCAGGGAGATACTTAGCACTGCTGGCCATAATTATTGAAGAATACAATCATAGAATTATACTGTGCAGAAGGAGACCATTTAACCCATCATAAAGGGTATCAAAAAGAGGTTCATAAAATCATGAGGGGCATGTATAGGGTCTTTTTCCCAGGGTAGGAGTGTCCAAAAATAGAGGCCATGGGCTTATGGTGAGGGGGAAAGATTTAAAAGGGACATAAGGGGCAACATTTTCACACAGAAGGTGGTGCTTGTATGGAATGAGCTGCCAGAAGAAGTTGTGGAGGGCGATACAATTACACCATTTAAAAGGCATCTGGATGGGTATATAAATAGGAAAGGTTTAGAGGGATATGGGCCAAATGCTGGCAAATGGGATAAAATTATTTTAGGATAACTTATTGGCATAGATGAATTGGACTGAAGAGTCTGTTTCTGTGCTGTACAACTCTGTGACTGTATAAGTAGTCCTATTCCCTTTACCCTTTTTGCATTGCCCAGCAAACATTGCTTTTCAAGTATTTATCCAATTCCTTTTTGAAAATCGGTGGTGAATCTGCCCTGCATGAGAGAAGTTCCCACACATCATCTCTAGCTTCCCAGTGATGTCTATGAATTCTGGTCATTTGTCCTACTGCCACTGAAAGCGGTTTCATCTTATTAATTCTTTCAAACCGTTGGAGCTTTTTAACTCCTCTAACAAATCCCCTCTTAAACTTCTGTTGAGAACAACCTTGGATTCTTTCATTTCTTCAGTCTCTCCAACTAATTGAAGTCTTTCATACCTGAAGCTGTTTTGGTAAATTACACTCAAAGATCTTCTCAGACCCCCTAAAGGGTGGCGATTGGAAGTAACAAAATTACTTCATCTAGCTTTCAGCTGGTGTTTGCTTAGCTTTTGTGCTTTTTGTCCCCTCTATTTATAAAACAAAGAATCTTATACATCTTTGGACCTTCTCAATTTGTGTTATCATTTTCAAAGTTTTGTCAGATTTCTCTGCACATCTCTTGAAATCATCCCATTTAGTTTGGCTTGCCTGTCCTCAATTCTCCTATCAACCTAATCACTTCATACTTGCCTTAAATTTAATCTGCCATGTGTCGCTCCTTTCATCCATTTGTCTGTGTTCTTTGAGATTTGTATCTATTCTTCCACATAAAAGGTAATTGCATAAAGTAGAAGCTCATAGTTTGGGGTTAACATGCTAGCATTCACAGAGGAATAGCTGTCTTGGCAGAAAACAGGGAGTGTGCACAAATGGGTCTTTTTCCGATTGGCAGGATGTGACAAGTAGGATTCCAGAGGGATATGTTCTAGGGCATCAGCTTTTTACAATTTATATCAATAACTTAGATGAGGTGTTCGAAGGCATGCTGCCTCAGTTTGCAGATGACACAGTGATAAGTATAAAACTATAAGAGCTTTTTAACCTCTAATTAACCTCCTCTTAAACTTCTGTTGAGAACAACCTCAGATTTTTTCATTTCTTTAGTCTCCCCACCTAACTGAAGTCTTTCATCCCTGAAGCTGTGATGATGACACATCAAGAATGCAAACAATATGGATAGTTTAGGTGAGTGGGGGAAAAAAATCTGGCAGTTGATATATAATGTGCAAAAATGTGGGATTGTTCATATTGGCAGGAAGAATAAGAAAGCAGAATATTACTTGAACAGAGAATGACTGCAGAATTTTGAGGTGCAAGGGATCTTTGTGATCAATACATGAGTCACAAAAGGTTAGTATTAATCAGGAAGTCTAACGGAATGCTTCCCTTTATAATGAAAGGAATTGAACATAAAAGTAAAGATGGCACATTTTATTTTTACAGCACATTGGTGAGGCCATATTATGAGCATTGTGTGCAGTTTTGGTCTCCTTATTTAAGGAAGAATCTAAATGCATTACAGGCAATTGAGAGGCAGTTTACTGCTTAAGACAACCCACTGATTCTAGGTGTTAATGCGGAAAGATTGGACAGTCTGAGGTTGTTTCCACAGGATTTTTTAAAACTTGGCAGGTGATTTACTTAAAGTTTACAAAATCGGTATGGTCTTGATAAGGCGAATGTGGAAAACATGTTTCCTTGCAGGTTAAGCACTATGGGAAACTTGTAAAATTAGGGAGTCACCTTTGTGGAGCAGGGCTGAATGGAATGCATTTCCTGTTGGAGGATTTTGTGACTTTAGAACTCTGCCTCAGAAGGTAGTGGAGGAGGAGGGGTCATTGATTATGGGCTAAGGTGGAGTTAGATAGATTGTTGTTAGACAAGAGAACCAAAGATTAATAGAGATAGATGAGAATGTGGAATTCAGAACACAACAGATCAGCCATCATCTTATTGAATGGCAGAGCACCTTGATGGGCCAAATGGCCTAGTTCTGCTTCCAATTCATATGTTTCAAATACCATTAATTTTTCCCTGATTGTTGTCTCTGTTCTCTCTAACATTTTCCTCACAACTGATGTTGGACTGATAAGCTTGTAATGGTTGGTTTTATTCTTTTTGTTTTTCTAAATAATAATGTGGTATTAAGACTTAGTGCCTCTGCAATTTTGAGATTTGCCTCAGGAATTAGGCTACATCTGATCCCGACCAAATGACCTTACTCATTTTTGTGATGCCGCATTCTCTTTATTTTTATCCTGTCTTGTTTCTCTACCATCTCCTCATTTAATTTTTTTTTTCTTTAATAACTTCCCCAGTGGAGCAAAGGGGGTTTCTTTTTTGTCCTCAAGCGTACTCCACAGAAACTTGAAAAAGAACAAAGAGGTGTTCGGCTCCCTACTTGGTGGGTGAAGTCATGTGAAAACCCAGCTGCTGACTGGAGAACCAACTAGAACCCCACATCACCTCTTTAATGGCAGACCCAAACCATCTTTTGTCAGTCAGGCATTTAACTAGTCAGCAGAGGGCTTCTTAACTGGGATCAAGGACCCTAATGGCAGATGGGCTGCCCACTGAGAGCTGTCGGCTCTTCCATACTCAGCAGTATCCTCCAGGCTGCTGGTATGACACCTATCCAAGGCCTTGGGTCAAAAATGTACATACGTAATCGGAGGTGAGTGATGGTTGCAGGGCAGTGGTAGGTAATGGGGGTATTAAGAGAGGGAAGGGTCAGCAGCAAAGACAGAGGGGCTTTGGTTCTTACCGGCTCATCCATTCCTAATGCCGAGTCACTTGAACAGGTATTGAATGACCTTGAGGTCACCATGTGTGCCGTCATGAAACACACCAAAGTGATCCCATCATGCTTCCCACTTGATACCAAACCCACCATGGGAAAGAAGGACCCAAGATTCTGGCCAGAATCAATTTCAAATGATTTAACTTCCTGCCTAAAGCCCCCCTCACCTTAGCTGGGAAAATTCCCTCAAGAGTTTTTTAACATTAGGAGCACCTTCATCTAAATCCTCTGCTAGCTCTAAGCTTAGCCTTTTCTTACATTGAACTAATCAATGTGCCTGCTGTTCCTTTATGTTCAGGTGTTGATAAAATTGCCTCAGGAAATACATGTTCAATGTAGAGACCCACTTTTTGGTTTATGCCATTGCACTTCCTTGGGAGGGTTTATCCTGTTAACGGTACTGTATAAATGCAAGTTGTTGTTAGGTTCAGCTGCGGAACAAGAGCCGTACACAGCTTTGTGCTATATACTTTCGAGTCATAAGGGTATACACCACGGAAACAGACCATTCAGTCCAAACCGTCCATACCGACCAGATATCCTAAATAAATCTAATCACATTTGCCAGCATTTGGCCCAGATCCTTCCAAGCCCTTCCTATTCATATGCCCATGCAGATGCCTTTTGATTGTTGTAATTGTACCAGCCTCCACCACTTCCTCTGGCAGCTCATTCCACACATGCACCACCCTCTGTGTGAAAAAGTTGCCCCTTAGGTCCCTGTTAAATATTTCCCCTGTAATCTTAAAGCTATTCCCTCTAGTTTTGGATTCCCCCACCCTGGAGAAAAGAGCTTGTCTATTTTCTCTATCCATGCCCTCAGCCTCTAACACTCCAGAGAAAATAGCCCCAGTCTATTCAACCTCTCCCTGTAGCTCAAGCACTCCAACCCTGGTAACATGCTTGTAAATCTTTTCTGGTCTCTTTCAAATTTCATAACATCCTTCCTATAGCAAGGAGACCAGATTTGCATGCAGTATTCTAATAGTGGCCTAATCAATGTCCTGTACAGCCACAACATGACCTCCCAACTCTATACTCAATGCACTGACCTATAAAGGCAAGCATACCAAACCCTTCCTTCATTATCCTATCTACCTGCCACTCCACTTACAAGGAACTGTGAACCTGCTTTCCAAAGTCTCTTTGTTTTGCAACAGTCCCCAGGACCTTACCATTAAGTGTATAAGTCCTGCCCTGATTTGGTTTTCCAAAATGCCACACCTCATATTTATCTAAATTAAACTCCACCTGCCACTCCTCGGCCCACTGGCCCATCTGATCAAGGTCCCGTCATATTCTGAGATAACCTTCTTTGTTGTCCACTACACCACTAATTTTGGTGTCATTTGCAAACTTACTAACCATACCTCCTATATTCACATGCAAATCATTTATATAAATGACAAAAATCAATGGACCCAGCACCGATCCTTATGGTACACCGCTGGTCACAGGCCTCCAGTCTGAAAAGGAACTCTTCACCACCATCCTTTGCTTTCTACCTTCGAGCCATTCTGTATCCAAATAGTTTGTTCTCCCCCCTATTCCATGTGATTTAACCTTGCTAACCAGTCTACCATGTGGGACCTTGTCGAACATTATATTATTAGATAACAAAAGTGAACTTCAGTGGTATTTTGCCTATACCATTCTCACAAGAGTAGGTATAGTGAACAGATTGATTCCTTCTCATGATATTTTTCTTTATTTTTCCAATTTTCTTTCCTTTCCCCACATTCTGACTCCGATTAAGATGCAATCCACAGACCTGGGCATCAATTGCAGTACTAGTGCCATTTTCCACTTTTGACCTTCAGTAGTGACAGGCAATTCATCCATGATGGGCAGTTATAGCTAACCTCAGCAAACATTCGTATGCAATCTCAAAATTTTCTAGAGTAAATCAATGGATAGAAATCAGAAGTGGAGCCATCGCTGCTTTCTTTTTTCCATTACTGAGATTAATCATACTACATTCCTTCCTGAGATCAACTAGCTTAGTGCAAGATTGAATCTGGACTCATTCTGGTCAGTGTGGAGCTTTTACTCCGAGTCATTGGGATAGCTTCAACTGTCCCTATGCTGTAATGGGAAAAAAACACAGTTCTCCCTGATGCACTTCCCCACAGCTCTGTGCTCATATGCAACGCTCAATAGGTACTGAGCCAAGAAGATCCTAGTCTTGATCACTGGTCTTGCTTAATTAATTGATCTTATTAATTGTATCGATATTCCAAGGCTGAAGATGTTTAAAGCTTCATAACTCCAATTGCTATCCAGTGGCCCCGACTGGAAATTGAAAATCTGAGTAGTGAATATATGATTGTGCATCTATAAATGTATATAAATATATACAGTCCATTTGACGTGCCTGAACAGTTAACCTTGCATTAAAAAATTGGTCATTTGGCTACACTATGAGAATGCAAATTGTATCATCATTCTCAGAAGTGATGTGGAGAAAATACCAAAGAAAGGGAACAGAATTTGTCCTTCTAAAACTTAAGTCTTGGCAATGTCACTGGTATCCTGTACTACTGACATCTCATCAGTATTAACTGATTAATATAATTCTATATAATCGTTATATATACTGGTTATGGCCAGAGGCCTCAAGTCCGTGGTCTCCTGTAATGACCTCTTTTCCTTTAGTCTTGTTTAATAGTCTATTTGCATTGTTCTTTAAGACATCCCATTTCCTCCTATCCCCTCACCTCATAATCAGCTTGATTACCGTCCTGTAAAATTTATTTTAAAGTTGTCTATTAACCCTTCAGAATCTAACGACTTTAGTCATGTAGAATGTTGAAACATGTTGAGGGAAAAAAAAGCCATTAAATCTTGTAATTGGAAAGCATGGGTAATTATCCTGGATCCCACTTGTCATTTGGAAGTATTCCAATTATCCATGTTTGAAATTCATGGGATTCCAAGAGAGTCATTACTTTCCACTAGAGTATTCTCATCAACAGTGACAGGCACTGGTAAGCACTTTCTGATTTTTATAAGTCAGACAGTCATGAGCAGAATCCACAATCTGGAAGGTTAATGCATGAGGACATTAGTAATGGTTTCATCTGAAAGGTAACTATTTGTAAAGCAGGGTGACAAACAGTAGCATCATAATTAGTCATTCAAATTGTATTTCTTCTTTTTGTCTCTTTTAATATTTTTGTCTACTCCCTCACCATATGTGCTTTGCAATTAAGAGTGAGTGATAGTCTTAAAGCTAAAAGAGGTAAATGTTCCAGTTTCAGGATCATGTGTGGAGACACAACAGTCAAGGAAGTGTTCAAAAGTTAGGTACACGTACATGTCAGTGAATCTCCACCTGAATTGTGTCGCATTTCATGTTCCAGCTAGCTTTGGGCATGTATACGATGCACCAGATATTTATTTTAATGTGAAAATCCACAGAGACGGGGATTGAAATAAGAATATGCATTATTCTATGATTTTCTCTTAAAATCTGCATTGTTTTCTTTCTATAAATCAGCCCTTTCCGCTTCCCTCCCCTAAAGAAGTGGGGTGAAGGGTCGGTAGGTATCACAATTTCTGGCACTGTGCAGCTGGTGTGTGCTTGAGATGTGTTAGCTCTCATGCCAGGCAGCTACTAGCTCCATGCAGGTCAGGCATCCACCCACACATACTCTGTGGAGGGCAAGTTGAATGGCTCTCAATGGCAACAATTTCAGCCTTACTGCCAGGTTTATAACTTCTTCAGCTGGCCAGTGATAAGAAATTGGAGCAAGAGTAGGCCACTAGGCCCATTGAGCCTACTCCATCATCCAGTGAGATCGTGGCTGATCTAATTATGGCCTTAACAGTACTTTCTTTTCTGTCCTACATAATCCTTGAATGTGTCAGGAGGTTCTGAGTTCACGCCCCAGAGACCTGGTCATAAGTTCAAAGGTTGACACTCCAGTTGTGCCGTAGTGATAGAGTACCAGGCTTTCTTAGGTACAGTTGTTCAGAAGAGGGAGATCAGATGACATTTTTGCTGTTCCTTTCTTTCTTAAACCAGATATATATTCTGCCTTCAGAATCAACCTGTTAGAAGAGGATATTGGGCAACTGATAAGCTAATAAGATATATTGTTGCAAAAAGCAGAAATTGATGGCAAAACTCAGCACGTCTGGCAGCATCTATGGGAAGGAAGCAGTGTTAACGTTTCGAGTCCAGTGACCCTTCATCAGAAGAACAAGGGCAGCAGATACATAGGAACATCACCACCTGTATGTTCCCCTCCAAGCCCCTCACCATTCTGTCTTAGAAATGTACCATTGTTCCTTCGGTGTCACTGGGTCAAAATCCTAATGGCATTGTGGGTCTACCAAAACAAATAGGCAGCAATAGTTCAACAATGCAGCTAATCACCACATTGTCAAGAGCAACTAAGAATGAACAATAAGTACTGACCCAGCCTGCAATGCCCATATTCCATGAACGAATAAAAACTATAATGGCCCATGACATTAAATAAATTGTCACCAACAGTCACTGTCCGTACAGTTCAGATGATGTATCTCAGCAAAAACCAATGTCTTTAAGTAAGTCAAGGATTTTTTTAAAAAAGCAGGGATAATAATGAACGTGGCAGCAGCACTGAGACACTCTGGCATCCTCGGGTTCATTGAGATTGCGTTGGTCAATATCTGTAATACTTTCCTATCCAACCTATTTAGTATTCACTTGCGTAATAGCACTTGGTGCTAACCAATATTGTCTACAGCATTTTCCGTCTATCGTCAATATCAATGTTGCATAAATCCTCATGAGAACATCCGTGCAGAGTAGGTTCAGGCTGTAACTGGTGCTGGCACAATGTATCATATCTTAATGTATAGGATCTTCTCTTACATTTGATGTTAATTGCATGCTGCTCAAAGTTTAAGCAATCAAAGGAGAAATTAAATATTTATATTGGAGTAAACCATTAAATCGGTGTAGAAATGTAATGCATATTCAGAGAATGAGTTATAGATATTAGGTAATCCTCTTCACTGCTACCATTGATAGCTGCCAGGTCCAATATATATTGGGTCAGATACATAAAAACCCCTTCCCATAATCCCCTATCCAGTGTACGGTGCTACAGAGAAGTGGGATGTGGGTTCAAGAGGACAATTTGCCTTTCCTTGCTGTGGCAATACTAATGGCAGAGAAGTTGGGAAAAGGAATGAAAAGAATCAGAATCTCGATACTAAGAAACAATTTTTTGTGATATTCCCCTCAAGCTTTAAATGGCAACGTAAGAATCTTGCCATTGAGCAGTGGCTACTTTCCATGTATCTTGCTCTCATTAAAGACCCCCAACTCCCTTTCATTTTACGCTACTTAAAATTCTCCTCCTACCCCGAAAAATAGAAAAATCAAGTTGTATGCACTTTTAATTGTGCAAGACAATGTTGCTTTTCAAAGCAGTGAGGGAGATACTTTGAGACAGTGTGCAACTAAGAGTTGTTGAGTTAAGGAAAGATTGCCTGACAACAGCCCTTGGGTTGGTGGAGATGCTGTTTGTTTCAAATCTGTAAGTGAAAAGCAGTGAGAGACCTCCAGAGCCTACAAACCAAAAACACCTCTCTCTTCCCACCTTTCCTCTGGTGTGAGTGAGAAACAGATAAACCAAGAGAGTGGGAAAGAGAATTCTAATAAGCATAGACCTAGGTACACTGGATCCACTATCAAAGTGAAGAATGATTATCATTTTACAGGCGACAACATGTTATTATGGCTAAAATCAAAAGAAACTGTGAGACAATTTAACCCACCCTTGTTATCTGTGATCTTTTGATTGACAGCATTTAGTCATCCGTCTGTTTATTTTTCACCCTTAAGATCTGTGCCAAATTGTCTGGCTTTTGTCTATCTTAATCATGAAAGAATGTCTGTGTATTTGGGGTTGTTAATCAGAAGATGGAAAGGAGAGAGAAACTTGGTGAAATTACAATCATGATTACTGAGCAAACCAAGGAGCTATGGGGTGACAAGTCTTCAGGTCCAGATAGACATTAACCAGCTCTTTTTAGACCCTAGGATAATGAGGTAATAGGTGCATTGGTACTAATTTTCAAAACTTTGCTGGATTCAGGAAAGGTCCTGTCAGATTGCTATATTCAAGAAGGGTGGGAGGTAGAAAACATGAAACTATTGGCCAGTTAGCTTGATGTCCATTGTGGGGAAGGTGTTAGGATCAAACATCCCTGTAGGAATAATAGAGTAGTATTGATTGGAGATTTTAATTTCCCCTGTATTGACTGGGCCACCCAGAATGTAAAAGACCCGGATGGGATGGAATTTGTCAAATGTGTCCAAGAAAGTTTCCTAAATCAATACGTAGAGGACCGTACTCGGGAGGGTGCAACACTGGTGCTTCCTCTTAGGAAACAAGGTCGGGCAAGTGACTGAAGTGTCAATCGGAGAGCACTTTGGGTCCAGTGACCTTAACTCTCTTAGTTTTAAAATAGCTATGGAAAAAGATAGGACAGGTCCACAGGTTAAGGTGCTAAACTGGAGCAGGGCTAATTTTGGAGCCATTAAGCAGGATCTAGCAGCGGTCGATTAGGTGAGTCTGCTGAAGGAAAAGGAAATAAGGGAAACAAGTGGGCATGTTTTGGATTGCATACACATTACCAGAGAGGAGGTGTCTGCAGCCTTAGATCGCATTAAGGTGGATAAATCCCTGGGCCTGATCAAGTCCATCCTTGGACATTGTGGGAGGCTAGGGAAGAAATTGCAGAGGCCCCTGCAGAGATTTTTGCTTCATCTTTAGCCACTGCTGAAGTTCCAGAAGACTGGAAAGTGGCTAACATTGTTCCATTGTTTAAGAAACATAGCAAAGACAAATTAGGGAACTACAGGCCAGTAGTAGGCAAGTTATTGGAGAGGATACGGAGGGACAGGATCAACCAACATTTGGATAGTCAAGGTCTGATTAGGGATAGTCAGCATGGATTTGTGCGTGGGAAGTCACGTCTGACAAATGTTTTAGAGCTTTTCGAAGAGGTAACCAAGAGGATGGATGAGGGTAGGGCAATGGATGTGTCTATACGGACTTTAGTAAGGCCTTTAACAAGGTCACGAATGGCAGGCTGGTCATGAAGCTTAGGTCGCATGGGATCCAGGGAGAGCTAGCTAATTGAATTCAAAATTGGCTCGATGGTAGGAAGCAGAGAGTGATGGTTGAAGTTTGTTTCTCAGACTGTAGGCCTCTGATTAGTGGTGTACCATAGGGGTCAGTGCTGGGACCTTTATTATTTGTTATTTACATGAATGATCTGGATGTGAATGTACAAGGCATGATTAGTAAGTGTGCAGATGATACAAAATTAGGAGGTATTGTTGATAGCAAAGAAGGGCATCAAAAATTACAGAGGGATCTCAATCAGATGGAGAAGTGGGCTGAGGATGAGCAATAGTTCATTGAAAAGTAGTAAATAGTAAATAGTTCATTGAAAGTAGCATCACAGGGTGGTGAAGAGGGTATTTAGCATGCTGACCTTCATCAGTTGAGGCATTGAGTATAAGTGTTGGGACATTATGTTATAGTTATATAAGTTGTTGGTGAGGCCGCACTTGGAATATTATGTACAGTTTTGGTCATCCTGTTATAGGAAAGGCATAGTTAAACTGGAAAGTGTGCAATGAAGATGTACGAGGATGTTGCCAGGACAAGTACACCTGAGTTATAGGGAGAAGTTGGCCAGGATAGGACTTTATTCCTTGGAACATAGCAGAATGATGGGTGACCTGATTGAGGTATATAAAATCATGAGGGGCATAAATAGGATGAATGCATATAATATTTTTCCCAGGGATGGGGAATTGAAAACTAGAGGGCATATATTTAAGGTGAGAGGGGATAGATTTAAGAAGGACCTGAGGGACAACTTCTTCACGCAGAGAGTGGTGCGTATATGGAATGGGCTACCAGAGAAAGTGGTTGAGGCAGGTACAATAGCAACATTTAAAAAACATTTGGATAAGTACTTGGATGAGAAGGGTTTAGAGGGATATGGACCAAATGCCGGCAATTGGAACTAGCTGAGTGGGCACCATGGTCAGCATGGACCATTTTGGGCTGAAGGGCCTGTTTCCATACTGTATTATTGTATGACTCGATCACTCTATTACAGCTGGAAGCAAGGTAACAAGGAGGAGCCAGGATGGGTTTGTGAAAGGGAAATCCTGTTCAACAAATTTATTGGAGTTCTTTGAAGAAGCAACATGTGCTGTGATGAAGGGGAGCCAGTTGATGCACTGTACTTTGATTTTGAGAAGGTATTTGACAAGTTGCTACCGAAAAGATTATTGTGCATCATAGAATGGTGCAAGATGTAACATGAGATTGGCTGGCTGTGATGAATGGAGTCCTGCAGGGGTGGCTGTGATGAATGGAGTCCTGCAGGGGTAGTTGCCGGGCCCTCAAGATTTTGCACTTTATATCAATGACTTAACTTCCCTCACCTTATTTATGGTAACTAAACTTATAGATGACACAAAGATAGTTCAAAAAATATGTTGTAAAGGGGTCATTAAGGAGCGTGAACACTAATGGGTTGTGAGTGGGCAGAAATCTAGCAGAAAAGGTATAACATCAGAAAATGTGAAATTCTTCACTTTGGCAGGAAGAATAAAAAAAAGAGTCTTGCTTAAATGGAGAATGACTGCAGAATTCTGAGATGCAGGGGGACCTAGGTGTTCTAATACATGAGACCCAAAAGGTTAGTATCCAGGTATAGTGAATAATTCTGAAGATAGTGAAATGTTATCCTTTATTACGAGAGGAACTGAACATAAAAGTAAAGATATTATGCATCAGTTATACAGGGCATCGGTGAGGCCAGATCTTGAGTACTGTGTGCCATATTGATCTCCTTATCTAAGGAAGGATGTAAGTGTTTTGGAGGTGGTTGAGAGGAGGTTTACTAGATTGATACCTGGAATGAATGGGTTGCATAAAGAAATGTTGGAAAAGCTGGACTGGTTTCCACTGGAGTTTGGAAGAGTAAGAGGTGAGGTAATATAAAATCTGAACAGTCTTGAAAAGGTGGATGTCTCCCCTCATTGGTGTGTCCAGAACTAGGGGGCACTGTTTTAAACCTTGGGGCTATCCTTTTCGGACAGACATGAACGTGTTTTATTTTCTCTCAGAAGGTTGTGCTACCAAGGCACTCCTTGTCTCAGAAGCCTGTGGAGGGAGTATCTTTGAATATTTTTAAGGTGGACGTAGTTCAGTTTTTGTTAGGCAATGGCATTAATGGTTGTTGGGAAAAGATGGGAATGTGGAGTTTGAAACATAAACAGATTAGCCATGATCTTATTAAATGCTGTAGCAGGCTTGAAGGAACAAATCGCCTACTTCTGTTCCTAATTTATATGTTTGCCTGGAGGGACAGTGCTCTGTGGTTGGCCCTGGAAAACTTGGATAGTCAGTCTGTGGTACCCTGTATCCCTCTCTCTGCCCCCCGCTTTGGTACTGACCACCAAGGCTAGTGTGATGCATGCAAATCTGTGGCTGACACTGAGCGTGCTGGGCCTAGGTCTCCATGGCAGTCCCGAACATTTTTTTTTCTTTATTCATTCACGTGATGCAGGTGTCACTGGCCAGGCAGCATTTATTGCCCATCCCTAATTGCCCAGAGGGCAGTTAAGAGTCAACCACATTGGGGCCAACCAGATATGTGCATGCTGGAGCCAGAATGTTATCGATGACATTGGTAGGCTCCTCCAATCTTTGATATATCCTACTGAGCACCTCTGACAAACGTGCGTGCTGTTTGTGAGTCTGTCTGTGCATGTTGATGCAGTCATTAAGGGCTGAGACCACGGGAGCAACTTCTTTCTGGGCTTGAGCAGGTGCCTGGTCTCCGGGAGTCTTTGTGTGCCGTGGCTTCCTCAATCAGCTGCGGAAATACATCAGGGGTGTGCTCACCAGCTTGTACACTCGAGTCTTATCCAGAAAGAGCACCTACTGAGGTGGCGGAGGGTGCAGGGGAAAGTCTTGCCAGTGAATCTTCTGAGGGATCAGAGGCTTCCTCCTCAGAGGTAGAGATTATCCTGTGCTTTCCTGACATGAGCCTCTTTCTTGTGAAGATTGGCTGAGTGATGCCGGTACCCGCATAAGAGAGGGAATTAGTTGTCTAAGAAGGATTAAGGCTAGTGCAGATTAAGAATGATTTAGCACTGGTGTTAGCAAGAGAGCAGTGCAGCATCATGAAGCTTCCTGGGTTGGTGGACCGCTGAGGTCTCCCAGGCCTCACATGAGTGGTTGTGGTCTTCCCTGGCTAGATCAAGAATCATCTCACTATACAGGGTGATGTCCACCATCTCTAGCCCCATCACCAATCTTGCAACTCTTGACCTTGTCATGGGCCAATTTTTCCTGCAATGAGTCAAAAGGTGGGATTGAGTAGGGTAGAAGTGGATGGAAGAGGAATTAGTGGTGATGCAACAGTACAAGAGATGGTTAGGTATCCCCAGTGAATGAATGAGAAGTACAAATGGTAGGAAGGGTAAGTAGTTTTGAAGGATGAGGTGAGTGAAAATCGTTGAATGTACACAGTGCATTCTACAGTGAGAGTTGTAGACTATGTGCCTTGGTGATAGGTATGTGGATTAACAGAATTGAAGTGAGTGGTGACCCCGTGAGTGTGAGGTAGCATGGAGAAGATGGTGGCACTTACCCTTGCAGAGCACAGAAGATCACAGCATGGTGGCACAGTGGTTAGCACTGATGCCTCACAATACAGGGACCTGGGTTCAATTCCAGCCTTGAGTGACCTTCTATGTGGAAGTGTCATGTTCTCCCCGTGTCTGCATGGGTTTCCTCCCAAAGTCCAAAGGTGGATTAGCCATGATAAATGTGAAGCATGGGGTGGGTCTGGTTGGGATGTTTTTCAGAGGATTGGTACAGACTTGATGGGCTCAAAGGCCTTGTTCTGTATTGTAGGGATTCTGTGATCATTGATCATCTTCCACAGATCCTTGAGGTTGGCAGGTCTGGTTAATAGAGTAGTTAAGAAGATGTCAGTTGTGGCATAGATTATAAGAGCAGGGAGGTTATGTTGATACTTAGGTTGGGTCGCAGCTGGAGTATTATGTACAGTTCTAGTCACCACACTATAGGAAGAATGTGATTGCACTGGATGGGGTGCAAAGGCGATTCACTAGGATGTTAGAGACAATAAAAAAACTGCATGTGCTGGAATCCAGGGTGGACAAACAGGAGGCTGGAAGATCACAGCAGGCCAGGCAGCCCTGAAGGAGGGTAATAACCAAAACATTGACTGCTCCTTTCCTCCAGATGCTACCTGGCCTGCTGTGTTCTTCCAGCTTCCTGTTTGTCTCACTAGAATGTTGTCTGGGATGGAGCATCTCATCTATAAAGAGAGGCTGGATAAGCTTGGGTTGTTTACTTTGGAACAGAGGAGGTTAAGGGTGTACCTGATAGAGGTGTGTAAGATTGAGGGGCATGGACAGGGTAAATAGAAAGCAGCTCATCCCTTAGTAGAAGGTTCCATAACAAGGGAGCATTATTTTAAAACAGCAGGAGGTTTAGATGGTTTATGAAGAGATTTCTCATCCAGAGGGTGGTGGGAGTCTGGAATGCACTTGCCTGGGAGGGTAGTTGAGGGGGAAACCTCACAACCTTTAAAAACTACTTGATGAAGAATTTGAAGTGTCATAATATTCAAGGCTTTGGGCTGAGTGCCAGAAAGTGGGATTAATGTAGGTAGTGATGTATTTTTGGTGGTACAGACTCGCTGGACTGAAGGGCCTCTTCTGTACTGTATGGTTCTGTGATTCAATAGCAATGGTTATATTGTTGGCAATGGATTCTAGGTGTTTAAAATTATGGAGGCTTGAGAAAGACTACATAGAAGCAAACTGTTTCAAGAGTTTTCAGAATGCAACTTCATGTTCTCACTTTGCAATGCAGAAAATTGGAGAATTCCGGAGAATACAGAAGGAGGCCACAGATATATTCTAAATATAAGAGATGCAAGCCAGAGTGCAGAAGAAACAATATTTATATAATGGATTGTGAATATAATAGTGGACAGAAAACATGAGAGATATCAGGACATGAAAGAAGCTTGGATTGAGATTAAGTCTAATGCTCATGTGAAATTTAAACACCAACAAGGACTGGTTGGGCTGTTTTGGGATGTTTTTATGGTAATCTTAATCCACTCTCTGGGAATACTCTAGTATTCTGCATTGCAAAGTGGAAACATGCAGTTGCATCCACAATTGAGATAAACTCTGGACTTTAATCTTTATATTTGAGGGTAACTGAGTGTCCTTTCCCTTTTGCTGTGGGGTCTATGAACGTCCTCACTTGACAAATTCTTTTTGCTTCCTTCTTGATTGATTGCTAAAAAACATGTGGTACAAGCTGAAACACAACACCCGCACAGCTGAATGAAGTGCAGAGCCAATTAGCGAACTGAATTTGAGATTGTAGACATGCTCGCCAAGCCAGTGGGTTTGGTTGCAGACGTTTCGTCACCCTGTTGGGTAACATCGTCAGTGCGCCTCCAGTGTAGCGTCGCTGTTCTGTCCTGCTTGTTATTTATATGCCTCGGGTTTGCTGGGGTGTTTGGTACCATTTCCGGTTCTGTTTCTCAGTGGTTTGTACACAGGGTCTAATTCAATGTGTTTGTTGATGGAGGTCCGGTTAGAATATCAGGCCTCCAGGAATTCCCTGGCGTATCTCTATTTGGCTCGTGCGATTATGGATGTGTTGTCCCAGTCGAACTTTGAACTGAATTTGCCAAGGGCTGTCTGTAAATACAAGGCCAATTAAAAATTCTCAATAATTAGAGTGGAAGGAGGCTCTAATGTGTGTAGGAGCATGTTTGGGCTGAATGATCTACTTCTGTCCTATAAATACTGCGACATTTTGCATTTTGTAATTGTTATCAGCCTAACATTTTTCTGTAATAATGATATCCGTATAATATTATGCCAGGTAAAAAAAATACTTGCCTGTTCAGCTTCAATATGACTAACTTTTATTTTTGTAAAATCAAAACAGTTTTATATAAAATTCATACTCCTGAAACTTAGGGAAGACAGTGGTAATGTAATTGGAGTAGCAACCCAGAACCTGAGATATATACTCTGAGAATGAGGTTCAAATCTCATCATGTTAAAAGGTGATGTTTGAATTCAATGAAAATCTGAAATTAAAAAGCTAGCCTAATGTTAACCATGTAACCATGGAAATGCTGGAAATCAGAAATTGCTGGGAAAACTCAGCAGCATCTGTCGAGAGAAAGCAGAGTTAACATTTTGGGTCCAGTGTCCCTTCTTCAGAATGAATGTAACCATTGCTGACTGTTGTTAAAAACCCCCTTAGTTCATTAATATTCCCCTGCCTTCTAAAATGGTCCAGAAATGCCCACTGAGTTCAAGGGCAATTAGGAACATTGACAAGTTTTGATTTTACCAGCGTCATCTGCATCCAGTAAAAGGATAAAATAATTTGGCATGGAGTCCATTCTTTCCACAAACCATATGAAAAAACTTCCATTGTAGACTTACACAAGCCCCTGAGGGATGGTTCTACAGAAATGCACCCTGATTCCCAAGAATAATCAGCTTATTGCCCTCAAATAGTCAGTCATAAAATGTTGTCCTCTACAGTCAAGATTTTGTTCTTTCTCAATCTCTTGGACCCCTCCAATTGCACCATTTGTTTTTCACAATATGTTAAGAGAGTTTCATATATCTTCCAAATCCTTAGGCTTACATTTTCCAGGGGGTTATTGGCTGCATGTTGCTTCTAATTGAGCATCAGAAACAAACTTTGAAAAGAAAAATGCCCGTGGATTTCAGCATTGCAATCCAGAAATTTGTCAGCCTTTTAAAGTTGTCACTGGTGCCTAATTTAAATTCAGCATTGAAATCCTTACGGAAAGGACTTGCCTCTGGTACTTCATAAACTGAAGTAATTCCTTTATCCCTAGGACCTGCCGTGTCCCATGTCTGAGAATTTGTTAGACAGCTCGTCCCCAGGAGAGCAGATCAAAGAATAGTCAAGTGTTTCTGAGTAGAAGATAGAAGGTGGGCATTGGGGAGCACGGCAGTTGAGCATAAAACACAGAGTGCATTACAGAATCTCAATAAACCAGAATTTTCTGTGCTGCTTATAAGGAATCCAGGTCAATCAGTGGACTCAGCATGCATGGAACTGTGACTGCAAATCTGTTAGAACAGCTAACTCCAAGCCTGGAAACATACCTACACAGGGGAAAGCAGTTATTACCTGAGAGGTCGTGACCACAATGCCCTGTGTTTTGTTTAACCTTTGTACAAGATCCTCCCTCTCCTCGCAGCATAGATTTCTTCTTACCTTGTGAGAATTTAATGTCTAATATTTTTGCATAAATCCCAAGGCCTACTCTAAGGCATTACTTTTCTCAAGCAACTTTGTGAATTCCTGCAATGAGGATTTGTTGTTCTGGATGAAGGTGTTAGAATCTTTGCCGACATGGATGAGTGGGTTGAAGGATTTAAGTAATATTCTATTGACATTTCCTGTTTAGGAATAACTGAACAGATTTTTTAAAATTCTGCAATGCCCCACTCATAATTGAATAGAGGAAAAGAAATGCCGTGTGTGACACATTAATGTACAAACGTTTAAAGTGTTCATGTAAATTCAACATTTATCTGCAATTTTAACAAGAGTGAACATTGAAAATGTACGTATAGTGCCTTTCACATCATGAAGACATCTAGAAATGCTTTATGTCCATTACGTTACTTCTGAAGTGTAGTCACAGTTGTTATTTAGATATTTTATACACAGAAAAATCTCATAAATAGCATTATATCAATTCATGTGTTTAAGTATTCTACATCTGAATGGAAAGAATAACTGCTCTTATTTAAGGAAGGATATATTTGCCATAGTGGAAGTACAATGAGGTCTCCAGACTAATCCTTGGAAAGGCAGAATCTTTTTGTGAGGAGAGATTGAGAAAACTGGATCTGTATTTTCTAGAACAGAAACAGAAATTGTTGGAGAAACTCAGCAGGTCCGGCAGAATCTGTGGAGAGAAAGCACAGTTAACATTTCAGATCTAGTGATCCTTCCTCAGAATCGTATTTTCTAGAATTTTGAAGAATTAGAGGTGATCTCATAGAAATGTACACATTCTTACAAGAGTGTGATAGGGGAGGTGTAGAAAGGATGCTTCCCCTGACCATTGGGTCTAAATAAGGGGACATAATCGCAGAATACAAGCAGGCCATTTAAGACTGAGATGAGGATGAATTTTGTCACTCACAGGGTAGTAAATCATTGGAATTCTCTGCCCCAAAGGGCTGTGAAAGGGCAATCATTGAGCAGGTTCAAGACAGAGATCGATAGATTTCTGAAGATTAATGAGATCAAGCAATGTGATAATAGCACGGGAAAGCAGCATTGCAGCAAATGATCAGCCATGATCTAACTGAACGGTGGAGGAGGCTCATGGGCTGAATGGCCTATTCCTGTCCATATATTCCAATGTTCAGAGATACACCTCATGCAAGGAAGAAACAGAACCTATCCAAGAGGTCAAGGTTGGGGTCTGCATTGAGATTATGGAATGAGCCAACTTTAGAGTGCTTTGTAGGATCTGCCAGGAATGTGGAGACTGATCCTTCTTAGAGATTACTTCCTGAATCCCTTGGAGATCGGGTTCCAGGGACTATTTAGAGAATGGATTTACATGACAAATATACAGAAACCTGTTTGAGTGTTGGGGTCCATTCCCCCCTGAGATTTAGAGTCAGCAGCTGACGTTAGTTCACTATAAGTATTACTCATGGTTTCTCTTCATTGTTGTATTCTCAGTTTGTTTCTCACTAGAGAATTCATGATTCACCCATAGCAGGTTAACTCAGGAATTATATGCATCAAGTCAACTTTCAGCTCAAAGGGTTGATGGCTTGCCTATGAAAATGTTTTTTTCCATTCAAAGCAAGTGAAAAGTATTTGGGAATATACCAACCTGTAAAACATTTTCATATTAGAATTACATCCAACAAAATTTTGTACCTTTGGAGTCAGTTTATTTTGGCTAATTTCTGAAGATTGTATATGAGCAGAGAAGAGTGATGGAAGGAAGGGATGGAGAGAGGAGAGATGGAAGGAGCGATGGGGAGAGGAGAGATGAAGGGGAATGGAGCGAGAGCAAACATGGTGGAGGAGAAATGAGAGAAAGAAGCATTGGAGGGAGGGATGGGGAGCGAGGAATGATGGTCGGAGAGGGGGAAAGAAGGAATTTAGAGGGTGGAGAGAAGGGATAAAGGGAATAATGGCAAAAGAGGAGAGATGGAAGGAGGACAGATGGAAGGGAATGGGAAGAGATGGGAAACAAGCAAGGAGATTTGGAGGGAGAATTTGAAGACAGGAACAGAGTTTGAAGGAAGAGTTGGGGAGAGAGGTGGGGTGGTGAGGGATGGGGAGGGGGCAATGGTAAGGAGTTGGAGAAGGGGAGAGTGGTGAGTTGAAGGGAGGAATGGGGAGAGATCAGGGAGGGAATGGGAGGAAAGATGGATTGAGGGGTAATGAGAAAGGAGAAATGGAAGGAGGGATGAAGAGAGGAGAGAAGGAGGGGCTGGAAAGAGAGGAGCAATGGCATGGTTTTACTTTTTATTCATTCACAGGATGTGGGCATGCTAGGTTAGTATTTATTGCCCGTACCTAATTTCCAACAATCAGCAATGGTTTCATGGGCATTATTAGACCCTTGATTCGAGATGTTTACTGAATTCAACTTCCACCATCTGCCATGGCAGGATTCGAGCCCAGGTGCCCAGACCATTACCTGGCTCTCTGAATTAAGTGTCTAGCGATGATACCACTAGGCCATTATGGGGAGAGGAGGGATGGGGAGAGGGGTAGTGACAAAAGTTGGAGGAAGGGGTGGGGTGAGATATGGAGAGAGTGGTGGGAAGAGAGGAGGGATGGCAGATGGAGAGAAGAGTGATGGAATGTTGGATGGAGAAAGAGGAAAGTTGGAAGGAGGGACAGAGGTGATGGAGAAATGGAATAAGGAATGAAGAGAGGCATGTCGAAGGGGTTGTAGGGGAGAGGAAAGATGGTGGGGGCAAGGGAGAGATGGAGAGTGCAGCATTGGATGGAGAGATGGGGAGAGAGGAAAAATGGATGGAGGAATGGAGGGCAGAAGAGGGTTGGACGGATGGAAGGGGAGAGAGGAGAGGTGGAGGAAAGAATGAAGAAAGGACAGAGTTAGGAAGAAGGATGGAGTGAAGAGGGGTGAAGAAAGATGTGTGATGAAAGGGGAGATGGGTAGAGGGGACAGATGGAAGACGGAACATAGAGAGGAGAAATGAATCAGAATTTTACAGTACAGGCAGAGACTATTTGACCCATCGTGTCTGTACCGGCTCCAGAAAGAGCTATCCAACTAGTCCCACTCTCGAGCCCAATCTCCATAGCCTTCTAAATTTATCACTTTCAAATCCAGCTTTCTTTTGAAACCTCCTGTGAAATCTGTCTCCACCATTCTCCCAGATATTGCATTCCAAATTCTAACAGCTCTCTGAGTAAGGATGTTTCTCCTTATCTCACTCCCAGCTGTCTTGCTGACAAGCTTGAAATTGTGACCCCTAGTTATTGACATATCAATCAGTGGAAACAGAGTATCCTTCTTTACACTGTCAAAATTGTTCATAATTGTTAATACCTCTATGAAGTCACCTCATAATCTCTGCTGGAAGGATAATCAGACCAGTTTACATAAAAACATACCTGGAACTAAGGAGCAGGAGGAGGCCATTTGGCCCTTCAAGCCAGCTCCGTCTTTCATTACGATCATGGCTGATCGTCCAACTCAATAGCCTAATCCTACTTTCTCCCCATAACCTTTGATCCCATTCACCCCAAGTGCTATATCTAGCCACCGCTTGAGTGCATTCACTGTTTTGGCATCAGCTACTTCCTGTGGTAATGAATTCCACAGGCTCACCACTCTTTGGGTGAAGAAATGTCTCCTCATCTCCATCCTAAATCATCTACACTGTGACCCCTAGTTCTGGACACACCCACCATCGGGAACATCCTCCCTGCATCTACCCTGTCCAGTCCTGTTAGAATTTTATAAGTCTGTATGCAATACTCCCTTATTCATCTGAACTCCAGCAAAAACAATCCTAACCTAGTCAATCCCTCCTCATACGTCAGTCCCGACATCCCTGGAGTCAGCCTGGTAAACTTTCGCTGCACTCCCTCAAGAGCAAGAGCAACCTTCGTCAGAAAAGGAGACCAAAACTGTACACAATATTCTAGGTGTAGCCTCACCAAGGACCTGTATACCTGCAACAACACAACCCTGCTCCTTACTCAAAACCTCTCACAATGAAGGCCAACATACCATTTGCCTTCTTTACCGCCTGCTGCACCTGCATGCTTACCTTCAGTGACTGATGCAATCTTTCCTTGTGTCTAAAATCCCTCACTCCTGGTATCATTCTAATAAATCCCCTTTGCACTGTCTCCAGGGTTTTAACATCCATCTTTAAATAAGGTGCCTAGAATTGAACACAATACTCCAAATGTGGTCTGACCAATGATTTTGTAGAGGTATGGCATCACTTCAACAAGCCTGGTCACCTTTAGAGAATTTTGCACATGAACCCTGAGGTCCCACTGCTCCTGTACTCCCCTCAAAGTTGTATCATTGAGCCTGTATTCTCTCTCCATGTTTCTTCTACCAAAATGCATTACTTCACATATTTCTGCATTGATGTTCATCTGTCAGGTGTCTGTCCATTTGACCACTTGTCAATGTCCCTCTAAAGTCACTGAGCATCATCCTTACAACTCACTGTTCTCCCTAGCTTAGTCTCATGTGAACATTTGGACATTTTGCCCTCAAAACCCACCTCCAAATCTTCTATATATATCAGAAAAAAACACACCAATCCCTGCAGAACACCACTTTCAACTCATCTCCAATCTGAGAACTGCCCATCTATATCTACCCTCTGTTTCCTATCTTTTAGTCAACTTCTAATTCATGTCGTCAAGGACGCATCAATCCCAAACATTTCGGATTTGCTAACCAACCTGCCAATGTGGCTTTCTGAAAGTCCAAATATAGAACATACACAGAACCATACTCATCCACTGCCTGTGTCACTTTGTCTCAGTTAAATTTGTCAGTCATGACTTGCCCTTAACAAAGCCATGTTGACTGTCTAGTATAAATATTTTTCTCAAAGTGTCTATTTACCTTAACCCATATTATAGCCTCCATCAGTTTCCCACTACTGATATCAAGCTGACAGGTCTGTAGTTTCCCCATCCTTTGTCCCTTTCTTAAACAACAGTGTCACATTTGCAATTCTCCAGCCCCCTGGGATTAATCCTGTGTTGGAAAATTTCTGTCAATGGCTTCACGATTTGATCCCTTACCTCTCTCAGCAATCCAGGCCAGTGAATTTCTACCTGGAGTGCTGCCAGCCTTTTTATCACCTCTTCTTTATCTGTTACTATGCTGCTCAATTGCTAAAGACCAGTATTTTCAACTGGGCCATTGTCACCATCTAGTTTGGTAAAGACAGAAGCACAATATTGATTTAGTACCTCAACCATATCTTTCCCTTCAGTCAACAGTTTACCCTGCTTGTTCCTTTTGGGGCCCACTCTATCCTTCACTAATATTTGACTATTGATATGTTTGAAGAACATTTTACTGTCTGTTTTAGCACAGCCAGGCATCCATTCCTTACGCTTTCTTTTAGCCTTCCTTATTTCAGCCTCAGCCTCTCTCCTGCTTTTGAGATATTCTTCCTGATCTCTGTTACAACTGTTATTCCGGTATGCATCATGTGTTTCCTTTTTCTTCCTTATTTTCTCATCAATATCCTTGGTCATCCAGGATACCTTGTCATGGATATCATATATTTATTTATCATGGAATTGTACCTACCTTGTATCCAAATCTCCACTCTTTTGAAATTCTCCCATTTTTCATCTACTGTTTTATCCACCAAAATGCATTTCCAATCAACCTGCACAGTTCAACTTTTAGACACCTAAAACCTACCCTTTTCCAGTGTGGGATCTTATACCTTGACTGTTTCTTATCCATTTCCAACTTAATATTGAACCTTATTGTATTATGATCACTATTTCCCAAATGCTCCCCCCAACTCTGTTCTCTGCTTGGCCTACCTCATTTCCCAGGACCATAGTCATAGTCATGCAGTTATACAGCATGGAAACAGACCCTTTGTCTAACTAGTCCACACTGACCATGTTCCCAAACTAAACTAGTCCCACTTGCCTGCATTTGGCCCATATCCCCCCAAGTCGTTCCTATTCATATAGGGTACTTAACTAAATGTCCTTTAGATGTTGTAAATTGCATCCACCACTTCCTCTGGCAGTTCATTCCACATACAAACCACTCTGTATAAAAAAAGTTTCCCATCATGTCCTTTTTAAAAATTTCTCTTCTCACCTTAAAAATATGCCCCTAGTCTTAAAATCCCAGTCTATGCAGCCTATTTTAAAAACTCAAACCCTCCATTCTCAGCAACATCCTGGTAAATCTTTTCTGAACCCTGTCCAATTTAACAATATCCTTCCAATAGCAAGGTGACCAGAACTGTACACCATACTCCAGAAGAGGCCTCACCAACGTCCTGTACAGCCTCAACATGACATCCCAAATCCTACACTCAAAGGTCTGAGCAATGAAAGCAAGCATGCTCAATGCCTTATGAACCATCCTGTCTACCTATGATGCAAATTTTAAAGAATTATGTCCAAAAACAGAAGTTGCTGGTAAAGTTCAGCAGGTCTGGCAGTATCTGTGAAGAAAAATCAGAGTTAACGTCTTGGTTCCAGTGACCCTTCCTCAGAACCCAGTTAACTCTGATTTTTCTTCACAGACACTGTTGGATCTACTGGGGCAGCACAGTGGCACAGTGGTTAGCACTGCTGTCTCACAGCGCCAGGGAACCAGGTTTGATTCCACCCTTGGGCGACTGTCTGTGTGGAGTTTGCACGTTCTCCCCATGTCTGTGTGGGTTTCCTCCGGGTGCTCCGGTTTCCTCCCGCAGTCCAAAAATATGCAGGCTAGGTGATTTGGCCATTCTAAATTGCCCATAGTGTTCAGGGATGTGTAGATTAGGTGGGTTATAGGAGGGTGGGTCTGGTTGGGATGCTCTGAGGGTCGGTGTGGACTTGTTGGGCCAAAGGGCCTGTTTCCACACTGTAGGGATTCTATGATCTATGATTCTATGATCTACTGAGCTTTTCCAGCAACTTCTGTTTTTATTCCCTTACAGAATCTGCAGTTCTTTTGGTTTTTAAAGAATTATGTACCTGAACACCTAGGTTTCTCTGTTCTACAACACTACTCCAGCACAGCTTCCTCCCTGGTAGCACTGGAAAGGTACTGTTCCAGAAAGTTCTCCGGCACACATTGCAAGAATTTCTCCCCTTCCATGCCCCACACTCTACCTTTTTCCCAGTCTATACTAAGGTAATTGAAATTACCAACTATCACAACTTTACTTGTCCTGCAGGTTTCCACAATCTGCCTATAAATGTTCTTTTCTTACTTCGTCCCTAATATGTGGAAGTCTATAATATTTACCCGACAAGGTCACCACACCCTTCCTGTTTCTCACCTCCAACCATGTAAATTCTAATTCAGGAACTACATCTCGTTCAAGGGCTATGATACTATCTTTGACCAAGACTGCTACATCTCCTCCTTCTTAACCCATCCAGTTTCAGCTAAAAACTTTATAACCTGGGATGTTGAGTATCCAGTCCTGTTCTGGCTTAAGCCATGTTTCTGTGAATGCCACTATGTCATATCCCC
This sequence comes from Rhincodon typus, assembly GCF_021869965.1. Lineage (NCBI taxonomy): Eukaryota > Metazoa > Chordata > Chondrichthyes > Orectolobiformes > Rhincodontidae > Rhincodon > Rhincodon typus. The sequence continues at coordinate 27,621,037 of NC_063332.1, read as the reverse complement.
CAGACAATTTCTGCTTCTGGTTCCCTAATGTTGTTCCCTCTACTCCATGCATTTACATTCAATTTAACCCTACTCTTATCTCTTTCTCGCCCATTGGAAGGTGATCATTTCTTTGTTCATTGTCAACACTCATTGGATGATGATAGAGGAGAGAAGGTGGGTTGACGGAAAAGTGGTTCAATGAGAGTTGTATGGAGAGATGAGAGAGAGGAGGATGAAGGGGGATGGGAAGAAAGGAAAGATGGAGGGAGGAATTGGGAGAGAGAGGAGAGGTGGAGGGGAATGTGAGGAGAGGAGCGATAATGGGGAGATTAGGTGGGGAGGGAAGGAAAGAGAGAGATGGGAGGCATGGAGGGGTATGGAAAGAGATGAGACATCGTGGGGCAAGGGCATGGGGGAGAGAGGAATGTTGGAAGAAAATAGGAGGAGTGAGGAGAGATGAAGAGAAGGATGGAGAGAGATTGGAGAGTTGGTGGAGGAGGGGAAGAGTAGAAAGTTGGAAGGAGGAATGGGGAAAGAGGAGCGATGGAGGAATTGAAGGGGTGGACTGAAAGCAAGGGTGGAGAGAGTGGAGAAGTAGAAGGAGGGATTATTACAGGATAGGTGGAAGGGAATGGGGAGAGAGGAGACATGGATGTAAGAGTTAATGAATGAGGAGAGATGGTGGGTAATTGGTACAAAGGAAACATGGTGGGAAGATAGGAAAAGAGAGGGGAAGGGAGGGAGGGTTGGGCATCCAGTTGCCTGCCTGTCTCTCTCTCCGTCCCACTGTGTTGGGTCCAGTTGGTTATCTGTCGCTCTCTGTCGTTCTCTGTGTGCTGCTGCTGTGTGTGGCCCAATGACTGGGGGCTCAGTGTATACACACACACAGGTTCCCTATATACAGTACTCACTGTTCGCATTGCTCCGAGCAGCCTCGCTGTCCAAGTGAAAGACAATTGACCCGGAATCGATCATTGAAGAAGGTGAAAATGGATTTCTGAACACCCATTCGAATCCCTCCACTTTTGTTTTCTCGTAACCATGTGATTGATCTCGGGCTAGAATGGGATTTTTAACTGAAGGAATTGTCTGACGGTCCAGTCTCTCTCTCTCTCACACACACACACACACACACACACACAATAATAAAACACACACACTTACATAAATTCACTCCCGATTCTCCCTCTGACTGTTTCTGTCGATTGGTTTTACAAAAAGAGATGATGATTCTTTGAATGGCTAGGTAAAGATGAGAAGAGAATTTAAACATGCCCCCTCTCAGATATAAGTGCCCTCAGCCTGCATAAGGGCTGCTTTATCGCCTGGGAATAAGGACAGCCGCCGATCTGGTGAGCCCCTGACTCTGTCACTGCTCTCACAGGAGGGAGAATCGCCTCCAGAGCGATGGGGCCCGGCTGGGAGGGAAGCTACTGCTGAATGGGCTGATCGAAATGAGGCGGGCCTCTCGCCTCCCTGGTAGCTAACTCTCCACAACACATTCCTTTCTCTCTGCAATTTAAAGAAGGATAAAGTCACAACTTTATGTTCTAGCAGTTATTGTCAACATTCTTATTTTCGTTTGAACGGGAGGAGAGTGAAGTTCTCCCCTAGTACCGCTGGAATTTCGGATGATGCTGCACAACTTGTGATTTGAATGATTTATCCCGATTGTATGTGTCCCTGTGTGTGTTTATGTATGTATCTGTGGGTGTCTGTGTGTATATCTATGTGTATCTGTGTCTGTCTGTGGCTGTGTGCGTGCCTGTGTATGTCTTTGGGTGTGTGTGTGTGTGTCTATATGTGTGTACGTGTGACTGTGGGTATATGAGTGTGTGTTTCAAACTTCTCTGCACCATTGCGTAGCCAGCCTTTTGGGAATTAGAGTATCAATTGAAGCACCGTGAAGATAGAAAATGTATAACTTTAATAAAAGATCCCTTCTAATTAATTTGTCTTTAAAACGTTTCTATTCCTAATGATTGTTGTGTACATATGTGCATGATACAGACGGTATTTTAATCTAGTTACAGTGAATAGACGGCCTACTCCATGTTGATCCGCGGCTTCACTATCCAATGTTGAACCTTCTGAAACCATGCCCCGACGCTGTTCCCAAAGAGCAGGTCCCCCTCCAATTAAACAGGACTCACTGAGCGTGGTTTTATTATGAATGACGGGGAGCGCAGGCTTTATATTTCTATCTCCTAACTAAAATATAATTTACTTCCAGCGAAGACGTCAATGGACAAATGACCAAGGCATTAATTTGCGGCCAATAGAGAGGCTTGCTCAGATTTTGAAAGGGTGGGCAGGTGTTGTATTCCTAGTATGTAATGTAACAGGGGTCTGTCACATTCTGAGACTGTCACCTCCACTCTTCTAGAATACACAGACCAAATACAGGCATTTTACACACTACACAAACACAAGTTAAACTCATGCAGTGCCTTTACAAAACAGCCCAAAGTGAATCACAAAGGATGGTTCATTGGGCTCTGAGCAGGAATTGAGAAGAGGATTACGGTAGGGACTGATAGAAGACATGGTGGAAGAGAGCAGTTTTGATGAGACAACTGGTGAGAATGATGGAGTTTCCAGGGAAAGCTGTTTGTGAGAGCAGTGGAAGTCGTGATCCTACTTGAGACAAGTTGCAGGAAAAATGTCATGGAGGGATCCGGAAATAGAGATTCGAAATTTGTATTCAATTCACTGGGAATGTGAATCAGTGAAGACAGGGATAGAAGGAGCGAGGAACAAAAACAAAGTTGCTGGAGAAGCTCAGCAGGTCTGGCAGCATCTATGAAGAAAAAAAAGAGTTAACGTTTCGGGTCCGGTGACCATTCCTCAGAACTGAAGGAGTTAGACTTGGCCAGGGCATAGTATTAATGTGTGCTGGTTTGACAGATAGACGGGACAAAGCGTGTAGACTGAGAGGTAATAACTGACTACACATAGGCCTTATCCAAATTCGCAATCACTCACAGTTTGTATGCGCGTACTCGCATAATTACAAACGCGCAAAAGCAGACCTCTGCTGGTGTTCTGCGCTGAGCGTAAGGTCCATCTGTTCCTCAAACAGTGTCTGGGTGGTGCTGGCTCACATTATGCTGCAACAGGTAGGTAGCAATCCAGGCTTTACAACCAGAGATGGTCAATAAATGTCTCATTGTCACATCCCGAGGACAGTCAATAAAACAAATCAATGCACACACAAAAACAGTCACAAAAGTGGACAAATAAATGAGCGCATTTATAAATTGCGGTGGCGGTCATAGTGAGATATAGCTCGCGAGCACCCAAGAGAACTATGCATGTTCTATGATTAAATATGCTGCTCACTGCTTAAACTGTTGGTTCAATTATTGAAATCAATAACAAAATCAAACAAAAGACCCGTTCAGTGCATTATTATTATTAAATGGAAGGCAGTTTCACAAAGGAGAAATTCAAGTTGTGGTTTTACACTGAGTTTCACCTTCTTCATGCTGTCACTGAAACGTCACATCTCTCCAGTTTGATGTTCGGGATCCTTTTACATCATTCATAGTTAATGATAACCTCGCAGCAAGGGCTGCACTATAACTGCTCCCATGCATTACAACAAGCAGTACAGAATTCCATCCCTCTCTCAAATCTAGTATTTGCAAGATCGGCCCATATATTTTCTAAACCGACTTTTCTCAAGGCCTCAATATGATCTTAACTTGACTGATACGATTTCTCAAAAACTTCAAGTTATTCTTGAATAGTCTTCCAAATGGATGGGTTTTGACTGCGGATAGCGGAGTTAATAGAAGCCAATTGTAACCACTTGTTGTTTAAAGTTGCAGAGAATTTGATTGTTTATTTAGTTATTCACATAAACAAAAATAAACAGAAGTTGTTACTGAAGAATAACGTTTTTTGAAGACATGATAGTAAACAAAATAAAGCCCGTGGGATTAAAAGGGCAGCTACAATGTGGATACAAACTTGGCTGGGGCATAAAAAGCAGAGGACGGCGATGATAAAGTTGTTTTTCAGACTTGAATGAAGTATACAATGCTGTCAAGCCAGAGGTTGGTCTCAGGATCATGGCAGTTATGATGAATATTAATAACCTGGGCTCAGGTACAAAAGGCATAATTTCAAAGTTTGCAAAGATGGCATAAAACTCTGAACTGCAGTAATCAATAAAGAGGACAGAAACAGACTGCAGGAGGGCATGAACAGACTATAAAATGGGAGATGAAATTCAACACTGACAAGTGTGAAATGATAAATTTTGGTAAGAAGACGAATATAAATCTTTGAAAGTGGCTGGCCAAATTGAGAATTTTGTTTTTAAAAGTGTGGGATCTATGTTTTACTAGCAGAGGAATAGGGTACAGAAAGCCAGTTGTTATGTTAAACCTTTCAGGAAACTTTCATTACATCTCAGATGTAATTAAATTAAATTCCGGAATCACATTTTAGGGAAAGAGTGAAGGCCTTCGAGAGGAAGAAGAAATTCGCGAGGACTCGGTAGCAGGGGAAAGGGACTCTCAGTTATGTGTAGAGTAGAGAGGCTGCGTAGAATCAAAACAAAATACTGCGGATGCTGGAATTCTGGAATTAAACCAAACCTGCTGGAAACACTGAGCAAATCTAGGGGCATCTGAGGAGAGAGAAAAACAGACATAACATTTCGAGTGAAATATAACTTTTCTTAAGAACTGGGTTATTCTCCTGGGAGACAGAAGGTGGAGAGGAGATTTGATGGAGGCGTTCGAAGTCGTGATTGGTATTGATGGAGTGCGTGAGGAGAAACCTTTAAGCAACAGAAGGGTCAGTATCCAAGAGACAGGCTAAACGCGATTGGCAAAACAACATGAGGTGATACAAGGAAACATTTTTTTGGACGGCAGCCCGTTGTAATATGAAATGTACTGCCTGAACGTGAATGGTATAATTCAAGTGAGAATTGGATATACAGGCAAAGGGGAAACATTTACAAGACAATGGCAGGTAAACGGAGTTGTGGGATTAAATAATAGCTCTGCCAAAGAACCAGTACAGACACAATGGCTCAAATGGCCTCCTTCTGTGTTCGATTATTTTATGATAAATCAAAAGTCAAGATTGCAGCAGCGATCAGAATTCATTGAGAGTTACCATAGACAAACTGACTTTTCCCAATGCTTGTGATTTCACAATTTAACTTGAGAATGCTACGTTGCTGGAGAACGGTGAATTTGTGAAACAAAATCAAAGTAAATTAGTTGGTGCCACGTCACGTTGACTCTTTTGTATATATAAGGCTAGGAATATGATTCGAAGGTGAGTGGAGACGGTTAGCAGTCAAAAGCTTTGTTGAATGAGATCACTGCTAAACTAGTGGTCTCACAGTTCAGTTGGAAGATTTGTTGGATATTGTAATGTTCCTCATTTCACGTTCCAAGCTGAATGTATTTTTTTCGAGGACAGCATTTACATAGTGAAGTAGATTACTGAGAGAAGGGATATTGAGTTATAATCATCAGAAATACACGACCATGGTAAAGTCCAAGCTAAAATGTACATATTGGTCTCTCATATGCTACGAAGCTCTGTAACTCTGGGATCAGACCACACCGTTTAAACCAATTCATAAAATCAGCACAAAGACGCACATATCAAAATCCATCGCTGATTTTTGACTGTTAGAGTCCAGTGAAAGAAATTTGACGCTGAGACCGTTTGTGTTTACGCGACCAGGAGGCGTGTTGCCTCTTTCATGAGAATAGTTGAGTTGACAATGTTACATTTTTTTTAATGGATCCTAAAGATAGCTTCGCACGAGAATGAGAGGGACTGATAATGAAAATCTCAATAATAGGTATACTTGGGGAAGCCATTGTTTCTTTCAATGGGATCCTGCCCGTTTAAAACTGCATTTATTCAAAGGGAGAGTGAGCGTCAAGTAGCATTTCTTTTCAAAGAAATGTTGACATTTTAGCCACAACTCTCCATCAGTTTTGACGCCAGGATACCTTCCCTCACAGACGCTGCCTCACTTACTAAAAGTTTCTCTTCCGGTTATAGGGTCTTCTCTATTTTGCCTCTTTTTCTCACCAGTGTAATTTCAGGAATGAGAAACCCGAGTTAGCAGGAGAAAGCTGGAGGACGGAGCGGAGAATGCTAAATGTCTAGTGTCTTGTGTACAATCCTATGGATGCTGGAAACCAGCAATAAATCAGCAGGACCCTGGAAATAGTCCCCGCGTCAGGCAGCGTCTGTGGAGAGGGGAAACAGCATTAACGTTTCAGGTCGATGGTTTATGGGAAAGGGTTTTCTTACCTCAGGATGCTTTCCTACAGAGATTAATTGTGACATTTTTAGGGAAACCTGGAGCAGGTTTTATTTGGAGCAAGAGAAGAAACTGGACAATGGAGAAAAGTGGGACCAGTTTTCATTTGTCCGAGGGGCCGCATGGCCTCCTGTGCTGTAAATTTAGGATCCTATATCTAATTTATTTTGAATTATTGATGGTCCTCTTCTTAAGTTTCCCAGTTAAGTTTCATACTAAACCATGCCCGAAACACAAGTGATTATTCTACACTTTTAACGTTAAAAAAAACCCTAGTGAGTTTATTACAATAATGAGCATCGCCTCTGTGTATGGAGTAAAGTGAAGGGGGAAAGTGGGGTCGGGGAATAGGGGAAGCACATTTTGCACATGGCACATTTGCCAATCTTCAAAGTAACCGTCCAGTCCCGATCTGGAAACGGAGCGGCTTGAATAATTTTACAAAACCAACAACAACGGCGGCACCATTCTCAATTATCCCCGCTCTAAGCGTAGCAACCTCTCAGATTGGATCCAAATCATTTCGATGGAAGATGCATTTCCTTCGATTTTATTTGGCAGTGGCGCAAAGGCGAATAGACAAACACGGAGATGCAGGAGTGGCTTCGGGGGTCAAATCCAGCAATATCTCCGATGAGAGCGGTACATCAGAGAAAGGGAGAGACGTGGGTATGAAACGAGTTTGAGTCTATCACTTAAAACCCAATACCAATTCGCAATGTTAAATATTCTACTAATGGACTATTCAAGGTTGTTCCTTTTTTAAAGAAATAAACAGGTATAGTGATAGATTGAAGAAGAAAAGTTTATATTTAATATAGTAGTTTAGTGAACACAAAGAACTACTTGTACTGTTAATAGAAGTATTGATGCTAATAGTATAAGCATTATTGTTTAATAACTATCATCACTATTCCTCTTACTGGTCAAGATTGTCGAGAACAGTGTAATTATTGTTAACGCTCAGATTAAATTCTATACAAAAACAAAATCTGCTGGAAAAGCTCAGCAGGTCTGGCAGCATCTGTGAAGAGAGATCAGAATTAACGTTTCGGGCCCAGTGACCCTTCCTCTGAACTGATGGTAGCTAGGAAAATGTCGGTTTATATGGTTAAATTTTATCACTGTTATTAAATATCTGACAGTGAATTTAGTCGAATGATAATGATGATACAAGTTAAAAGTTCTAAATCTAGCAAAAAGCCAAAGGCTTTTTAACGAGTTCTGGATTCTAACTTTAAATCCTTTGAATCGTTCCTTTTACTGGTTTTGTCTTTCTGTGTCCTACTTGCTTTTTCATCTGTTTCTTTCTGCCATTTTTTTCCCGCTTGATATTTTTCCTCTCTCTCCCTCTCTCTTTAAAGCTGCCCCAGTTTACAAAAGGCGCGTCATGATGCTCTGTAACCCGTTCTCGTTGGATTTCCTAACCGGACTGGGGATCCGGATAAACGTGAGAATCACCTTTCTCGCAGAGTCTGATTCGAATCCCACAGTACTAGTCAATGCCAACAATAAGAGTTTGAACATTCATAAACTATTGAAAGATTAAAGTTAATTTGGTTTAAATACTGTTGGAATGTTAATCCTGCTATAATAAGTTAGATTTTCAGATATTTCCCCACACTCTGTATATCTTCGGGTTAACTGTTTGCATTCAGTTTCAGCAAGAATTGTAAATCCAAATTACAGATGGAATCGAATGAGTTTGTCTTCGGCAAACAGTAATAGACGGTTAACGGTTTGCAAGATTTCCGCCTGGAAACGTGGTTGAATCCGCTGGACAATAAGAAGCAGCATTGGTTCATAAGACAAAAGCTGCCTGTAAACGGACAGGAGAACGCTGGCTGATCGAGTCTTCGGTGGACTTTATGCTTTCACAGGTGTTAGACAAGCGCTGCCCACTGAATAACATACAAATGATTTGGTAAGAGACAATTAAAAAGCTGCATAACCAGTGGCCGCTGATCCGCCCAGTTGGCAGACAAGCAGCTTCCCAAGTCGTTAAATCACACAAGATCGTGTCGCAACTAGCCACACGGTTTTACAGTTTGTTATCGATTGCGGTTTGTCCAGATTGGTGAACATACATTGTCTGGTATTTTAAAGCCGATTTTGTCGAGTTGGATCAAGAGATGTCCGATTTATCATTGTAGTTCCCCCAGAAGGCCCTCTATAGTGTACAGTTAGTTACCTGTTTCTTCCTCAATTCACCAGGTTTTCACTTCGAATTCAACTCTTCTCCATCCCTACCGCTTGCTTCCTCGCTGTCTCAGTCACATCAAACCCAATCTACTCTACCTGCATTTTAATAGTGTTCGCGGCTTTTTCAACATTATTTGCAATAAATATACATCCATGTGATTAAAGATCTGTCTGAAATATTCCTCTTAAGCGCAGACTGCGTACTTTTCCGTTCACTGGAAAAGAGTATATTCTGGAACATTTCTCTATTTTTGGAGAGTTAACTTCACAGATACAAAACCGCGCGCAGGAATAAAGTTCCCATGTTTCCAAAAGCTACACCGATAACCCTCGTAATACAGTATTGTATGGCACCTCAGCATGTGGCTATGCTTGTGCGTGCGTTATACAGTATAGGAGTGTGTTACAAAAATATACACTATTTTATTTAGTGACTTTTACTGTAACACATACGGTATGACGGTGTTTGTATTGAAGAGCAACTAAATAATTAACAGTAATTTAAGTATTGAAAGGTTTCGTAGCACAGGAGTTCCTAGCCTGTTAGCATTAAATACATTGATGTTTTCTAAGTTGTCTTCTCTCTCTACATACAGAATGGAAACCCGACCAACAGAGGAAGCACCGAGGAAGTTGCTAATGATAGAACCAAGGCGGAGCATTTTTTAACTTTTCAACTAATTTTCGCGTCATGCATTTAAATAATTCGGATTACTTTCGTTAGAATTGAGAAAAATGCCTTCTTCCGTGAAGAAAGATAAAAGGACATTAGACGACATTTTTAAAAAAATCTTTCACAGGCTGACCCTATTAAAAGGCAAGTTTCCAATGATGTGGATGGATTGCTTCATTTGTCGACATATTTCAGTAATTATTTCGCGCTAATATGTGTTAGTTTCATTTTGATTAATCTAGAATGAAGCTAAGTACCATTTAGAGTGAGGGAGTGTTAAAGAAACTGAATTCAATTGAATATTTCTCTACAGTACGTAAAGCTCTGAAGGTAGGCTCGCTAGCCTGGAGCCCGACGTTTGGGAGTCACTGAATTTATTAGATGCTGGAGAAGTCCATTTATCCAGTGTCAGTCAGGGAGTGACGTTAGCAGCTGTGATAATTGCTGTTGGATGGCAGGGCTGAGAGTTCAGAGCTGGAACACTCAGCCCGGGGGCTCCCTGCAGCTCTTAAACTCTCAGCTCCATCACAGTCCAGAGCAGCCTCTGACTGCCGCAGCTTCTGGGATGTGCCGTGCAAACAGCGGTCAGACACACCAGGGGTTGCGAACACGCGAGTGGGCTGACAGCAAGGTGTGGGACGAGCTGCCGCCGAGGCCAGCATGCTGCAGTGACGGCTTGTCCGGGGCTTTGTGCACCAGGTAATTTGTTGACTTAAAAATACTTAATTGAAGCGGTGGATGTCAATAGAATGAGTAATCGATCGATTGGATGAATAAAATATGCTCACTAGTTTCCTTCTTGCCCGAGTTCCTGAATTTATCGGCCTGGTCCTCAATTTGATAATCGCCGTAATTTATTTATTAGAATTGTTTTTCTTTCTATTTCACTTCCTATTTTTCTAAGGTGTATCCCGTTCAAGATTCTCTCTATGTTTCTGTCTTTATATCCCTTTGCTCAGTACCTTCCTGACTCCGGTACCTTTTCAGAGAGTCTCAATTGTGCCCGTTCCCCTCAGTCCACCGTTTCGCTTCCTGCCCGCGACTCTTTCCGCAGACCTTCCTGTGGAGGGGTATTTTCTTGTTTTGGTTGATTAAAAAATAATCACCTGTCATCAATAGGAAGCGAAGTGAGCAGGGCTAAATAGGAACAAGTTGCTGCTTCTGTTAATGAATTCATTCATTCATTCATGCCTAAGACAAAAAAGAACTGACCCGGGCGAAGGGAGGCTACGATGAATAACGCGGCGTTTCCGGCTAACATCACTTTTTTGTTTGGGGGGGGGAGCTGTTTTTTTTCCCACATGGGGTGATTTAGAGACTCGGAGGAACGTGTCTGTCTCGTTATCAGTTTCTGACAAGTCGTTACAATACATTGATTAATCTATTACTGTACATAAGAACATTTCACAATTTCATTAGCACCGTGCCCGGATTGAATCAATCTTCTTATGTTTATATCTGGGATTAAAAGGCCTTTAGCAACCGCGACGCTTTGATCGATGGCCTATTAAGGTGTATTTTAATATTGATCACATTGTGAGACTGTAACGCTCCCTTCTCTGTTTTAATGTTATTTCTTTTTTTTTTCCATGGCGCAGATATAAGGAGAAGCGCTTCTAAATAAATATCAAACACTATGGAAAGCGTCTCTACTGCACTCCCAGCACCCAGTGATGTGGCACCGACAGGTTCCTTCGAACAGGATTCCCTGAACCAGCAGAGATCTCCCCATCTCCCCATGAAGCCAAACCAAGTGGGCCAGGTCATTCTGTACGGGGTGCCAATCGTGTCCCTCATCATCGACAACCAGGAGAGACTGTGCCTGGCTCAGATCTCCAACACTCTGCTCAAAAACTACAGTTACAATGAAATCCACAACAGAAGGGTGGCTTTGGGGATCACCTGTGTGCAATGTACCCCGGTGCAGCTGGAGATCCTGCGCAGGGCTGGGGCCATGCCGATCTCATCGCGGAGATGCGGCATGATCACCAAGAGAGAAGCCGAGAGACTTTGCAAGTCGTTTCTGGGCGAGAACAAGCCTCCGAAGCTGCCCGATAACTTTGCTTTTGACGTTAGCCATGAATGTGCCTGGGGGAGCCGGGGCAGCTTCATACCGGCCCGATACAACAGCTCAAGAGCAAAGTGCATCAAGTGCACCTACTGCAGTATGTACTTCTCTCCCAATAAGTTCATCTTCCACTCTCACCGCACGCCAGAAGCTAAGTACACCCAACCGGATGCTGCCAACTTCAATTCCTGGAGGCGACACCTCAGGCTGACTGATAAGAATCCTCCCCAAGACCTGACCTATGCCTGGGAAGATGTGAAAGCCATGTTTAACGGGGGCAGTCGGAAACGAGCCCTGCCCGGACATTGCGGCCCACTCAGTTCCGTGAAGGCGGTGAACAGTGTGATCAGCCACATGATAGGCCCGGAGCTCTCCCAGAAGAGGGCCAGGTTTGCTGAGGACGAGGAAGACGGAGGCAGCGCCTCCTCTCGGAAGAACCTCCGCAGTTACCCAGTCATCCCGGTCCCCAGCAAAGGATTTGGGATGTTGCAGAAATTCCCGGCGGCCTCCCTGTTTCCCAACCCTTACACCTTCCCTGCTTTCGGGCTGTGCCAGAAAAAGGACGACGCTGACTCTCTGGCTGGCGAGCCGAAGCAGCCTGGACTATCGGGACTCCTGTGGCCCGCCCGAAAGGACACTTTTTACCCGCCCTTGTGTATGTTCTGGCCCCCCAGGGCGGCCAATGGCATCCCGGTGCCAACCTACCTACAGCCCCAACCCAGTACCATCACATCAGTGGGGGAGTCCCCGAATTTAAGGCAGACTTTCTTGGATGTGTCTGACCAAAGTGAAGCTGGTGGCCTGACAGTGGCCGCTCCCAGAGACAGCCTGTTTGACAGAGACAACCTCGCCGGCCCGGGAGGCCAGGAGCACAGGCTAGCCGCTGAAGGCAGGCTCAAGCCCCTGGACGTGTCTGCTTTCACAGCCAGGAAGCAGAGCTACCTCTCGGCCTTCAAGCCCGTGGTGAAAGACATCGAGAGCATCGCCAAACTTCATGGCAACGCCGAGGACTTTGGCTCAGAGAGGCATCCCTCCCCGGGTACCAGCTGTAGTTACCACAGCGACAGCGTGGCGAGCGAGGAAGAGCAAGAGGTGGATGTCGAGACCAACAAATTCTCAGCAGATGCTCAGGAAGAGGGGATCCCTCTGGAGCAGTTCACCCACAACAACAGCAACCTGCCACAGGACAGCGGATTTAGAGGGACTGAAGACCCGGGTCATTTCTGTAGCTCCAAAATGGAGCCAAGTGTTGACAAGAGAGAGAGCAAGGAAGATCCAATCAGTGATAAGGGACCCACTCCCTGCGATCCGGTATCATTGGAGCAGCCCAATTACAAAGACGTAAATATCACCTTTCGGCTATTTAGCTAATTATGGCTGGCTTTGGGCTAAAACATGCACAAGAGGCGCGGCTAAAGACGATCGTGTCCCTAAAGAAATCAATAGTGCAATAATATTGCCTCGAAATTCTATTTCATAATTTGATTCTCTGTAATATGTGATTTGATTTGCTTTTCATCTACGTGTTTTTTTTCTTCCCTGGGACTTTTAATTATTGAATATTAGTGTCGTCTCCGTTTCCATTACACAGCATGGGGCGAAGTTTACAATCAAGATTTCTCAACAAATTAACAGCAACGCTCCAGCTGGCGAACTGCCTCTCCCTCATTCTTGGATGATTTCTAATATTTCGTATCCTTTTGTAATCTTCCAACAGGGTCTTAAAAACGGAACCAAAAAGCATTCACTGTACTCTAAAAAAGATGAAGATAGTTTTTCAAGTAAGTACAAAATGACACTTTTTGTAAAAAGAGTTTTGTGGGAATTACGAATTATTCCAGTCAATTTCAAGGTGCAACCCGGAACAGGAGTTTAAACAAACACACGTTGTTTATATTTTTAAACACACTTTATATTTGTGGCCGTGGGCTCATTGTTAACTTTTTTGTCCTTCATTTATTTGTCTCTCTGTTTACCAGTGACCAGGGTTCCTCTCTGAGACCGTGTGTATATTTATGACATGTGTTTACTTGTAATTATTTACCTGCGTCCATGATTCTTTTTCTCCTTGTTTCTGTTTATCTGTAGGCCCCGGAAAATTGTCTACCCTGTTTGTATTTCTTTGACCTTCCGTTTATCTGTAGACCCTGGACAAATTGTTTACCCACTTTTCATCCATCTGACCTCCTGCTTATCTGTTGACCCTATTTCAGTCTGTGACCTTGTTTATCCCTCACCACATTTCCACCTGTTTTTTATGTGTGATTTTGCTGCACTGATGTATATTTTATGTTGCAGTTGAAACTAAACAGCAGGATTGTTTCACGGAGGAATCTGATAGTTCGGGTTTGGGGTTCTGGCGGGAACCTGGGGGTAAGTGAGTGATTATGACCAGAAAGACGTATGATAAATTAAAACTTATATCGAATATATAAGGTAACAAAGAAAGAGAATACTTCGCGAAAAAATTCTACAAGGGCTAAATTCAAAGGGAAGACACGCCAAAAAAGACCACAAATGATCCGGTGGGGTTACACATGAATTAACAACATTGACTAAATTAATTTGAGTTTGCTGGACAAAATGAAACCAGGTTATCAGGTGAAATTAGAAAGCTGCACGTATAAACACTATATTGAAACTGGCTGGAAAGAACAAAATAAAAGGAACAATATTTTACACTAAGTAACATAATGCAATATTGTTCCCTTTCAAAAACTGGATGTATGAAGCTTGTTGCTTTTAATATTTGTCAACAGAGATAATAAAGGTGTTTTATGACAGCCATCAGCGCTGATATCATTTGGCTCATAATGAGCCTCGCATACAATACATTAGAAAATTCCCTTTATTATCTTAAACAAATTAAATGAATCCACCTTTTCTTATTGCTAAATGTCGCCAAGGGCTTTACCTAAGACAGCAAAGGACGTGATTAGAAGTTCTGATGCCGCGTCTCAATTGCATTGAGCAGGGTAGGTATCTGTTCTAGAGGGAGGGAGAGAGAATAAAAGAATCTAATTTGCCATTTATGTAATGCAAACTCGTTTGGCTTTGTCGATTCGCGGTTAATTGACTGTCAAACGAGGTTGTTATCCTGGGGCTATGTCTGCAAATTTGCCTGTCAGATGAGAGCGAACATCGAGGGTTCAGAATGAACAAAAATACACACGCTTTTTTGCTTTTATTAGGGGGAGGAGCCCCTTACAATATACACACCACATACCATTTTGTTTAAATACCAGTTTCCCTGGAGAAATTAGTAATGCTTTAGATTGTCTATTTTATTTTACAGTTGCAAACATTATCCCTGTTAAAGAACGTGGACAGAGACAATTAATATTGTAATGGGGACAGCACTAGTGCACGGAATTTTGTGGTGTGTGGGTTCGCCATTTTAAATAAATCACCGTTAAAAAAATAAACATTTACAATCAGTGAAACCCATGTGCGATATTGATTTGGAAAGTGAATGTTCCGTAAAGATTGTAAAAGAGTTTTACCTTTTTAATTGGATAGGTGAGCAGACACAAGAATCAACATCACCACTCTCTACCAAGACTGATGTGGAAAATATGGAGAAAGGTAAACGTGTCAGTGTATACACGTGGCATGTCTATGTATCTCGCGGATACATAAATGTAAATAAATCTATAAACAACAGCAACTTGTATTTACGTAGCGCCTTGAATAAACTGTCCCAAGGCGCTTCATTGGAACGTTTTCAACCAAAATAAACATTAATATTGATTATCCTTTAAATTTATGCCAGTGTTGAAATCCATATATCTAACAAGTTGATTTACCCGTCTGTATTAGTGTACTATTTAAATCTACTATAGCGCGGCATATCATTTACATATCATCACTAGTCCGTTTAGAATCGAATCTCCATACAGTAATCATCTAGATGTTCATCGATCTACCCATGTAAGCTTTTGTTTCAATCCTCTGTGTCTTTATCCACCACAGGATAACATAGCCGGCGAAACTGCGTTGATGTTTTCATATTGGTACCGAAGCAGCATGAATAAGGATTGCTGCATATTAAGCGGACATGTTGCATATTTTTCCCTCGATATTTGACATTATATGCATTATTGGGGAATATAAATTGAAAAGCTCCTGCAACCCGATTTTAATTTGTTTTTCATCTTCTTCATTACCGGACACCAGTGTTAAAAACCTCTACGTGTTGCATGTGACTAGAATGTTACGTCTGTAAAGTGCAATGTTACTAAATCACAGTAATTTATATCATCACATCACTTCAACAGTCCGAATAAATTTTGTTTTTATTGTATGTTTGTTATTTCATTGTTTTGTTTTTCAAAAAAAGTTTCGGTTGGGGAAATGAACAATTGAATCGATAAATTAACGGAACCTAATTCTACAATTCAGTAGGTCTTTCACCATCATTAGAGATAAATGGATACAAAATAAAATTTAATCACTAGATACATAATTACGACAAATGATTAGATAAATGATAAACAAGGAATGAAGAAGAAAGTTAAACAGAGACTCGTGAACACACGGAATTATCCGAGACAGGATATCAGAGAGAAATAACATAGAGATTTGGGTTTCTGATGGAGTAACGCAGATATAAACAGACGAAAAATTGAAACCCATCTCCCTATTTATGGACATTTACAGGATGCCATCTGTCTGGTTAAAATGATAAGGATTTGACGGGTTAAATGTGTAATTTCGCTGGAGAAGGGGTCGTTTTATAAATAGGTAGCAACGCCAGATAGTTTTGCCTTCTTTAAAGCGAATGTTGCGTTTCATTTCCAGAAGAACTTCAGAAAGTGTTATTGGAGCAGATTGACCTGAGGCGGAGGTTAGAACAGGAATTTCAGGCGTTAAAGGGTAACGCTTCTTTCACTGTTGTCAGTAAGATATTATTTTTCTCTTTTTTAGTATTTTGTTCAGTTCAGTTGTAGCGGTGCCTGGTCACAGCAAAAAAAAACTACATACCGTGTTCAGTTTACAGCAGTATATCCGCAATATCCCTTTTATTAAAAAAAGTGCAACTCCCTTTAGGATAATCATTAATCAACTTCAGGAAGCATCGTTCTAGCTCTCTCTTTCTTATTCGAAACTGCCTGATATAGGCACTGCATGCAGGGTAAATGGTTGGTTTGTACAGCGATTTATAATTGTGATAATAACTATAGCGATCACCGCAAGTTACTGTTGAAAATCTGTGAAAATGTGATTCTCGAACTTTGTGAGGTGTAAAAACATACAGTATAACATGTCAAACTGTTGAATTAAAGGGAAATAATTTTTGATGATTAGAATGAAGTTTAGCTTTGTTAGCTGCATGGATAATTTAAAGTATTGGTAATAGCCGCATGTATAAGTCCGAGTTTATCTGACCCACGTTTTCCGTTTATTCATCCATTTATTGATCAGATAACTTCCAGGACCAGATGAAGCGGGAGCTGGCGTACAGAGAGGAGATGGTGCAGCAATTACAGATGGTGAGACAGAATTTCTTACATGCTTCTCCAGCTGGTTAAGGTTGTGTATCGGTATCAGGAATTCATTCGCCAACTCAAGGCATTTGGATACGTAGCCATTTATTTACCAACTTGCAGTTAACTCTCTTTGGCGACATCTAAAATAGCAAACATGCACAACAAACTCATTTTCGGGAGTATCTTCTACTTTTAGGCTGGCCAAAATAAGGCTCTTTTCTCAGGAAAGATACATTTAAAGTGGGATTTGGAGAGAGTGCTTCCCAATGTACTATTAGCAGATTGAAGCAGAGGACAGGGATATGATATCATAGTGCACATAACACACACCAAGGAACATGAATAGGCCACACTGCCCTTGGAGGCTGCTCCATCATTCAATATGACCATGGCTGATCTGATTTTACCCTCAACTCTACATTCTTTCACATCCCCCATAATCTTACAATCCCATGGTAATCAAGAATCTATCTCTGCCTTAATAATATTTTAAAATTCTGTATCCACATCCTTTTGAGGAAGGCAGTCCCAAAGATTTACAACCCTCTGAGAGGAAAAAAGTTTCCTTATCTCTGTCTTAAATGGGTGACCCCTTTCTTTTAAACTATGACCCCTAATTCTAGATTCTCCCACAAGAGGAAACGCGCTTTCAGTATCCACCCAGTCAAGTTCCCTCAGGATCTCATATGTTTCAATTAAGTCACCTCTGACTTTTCCACACTCCAGAGAATACTGGCCTATTCTGTCTAGCCTTTCCTCATAAGGCAATCTGCTCATTCCAGGTATTAACCTAGTAAACCTTCTGTGAACTGCTTCCAACAGGTTAACATTCTTCCCTAAGTATGGTGACCAGTACTACACACAGTACTTCAGTTGCACTACTCTATATAACGAAAGCATAATTTTCCTACTCTTACATTCAAATCCCCTTATAATAAAACATAACATTCTATTGACTTTCTTGATTTGGGCAGCATGGTGGCACAGTGGTTAGCACTGCTGCCTCACAGCACCAGGGACCCAGGTTTGATGCCACCCTCGGGCGACTGTCTGTGTGGAGTTTGCACATTCTCCCCGTGTCTGCGTGGGTTTCCTCCGGGTGCTCCAGTTTCCTTCCACAATCCAAAGATGTGCAGACTAGGTGGATTGGCCATGCTAAATTGCCTGTAGTGTTCAGGGATGTGGAGATTAGGGGTTAGGTCTGGGTGGGATGCTCTGTGTATTGGTGTGGACTTGTTGGGCCGAAGGGCCTGTTTCCACACTGTAGGGATTCTATGATTGTTCATTACTTGTTATTCCTGCATATTAACCTTCTGCAATTCATACACCAGGGCATCCAGATTTCTCTTTGTCTCACAGCTCTGCAAACTCTCACTATTTAGAGAAGCACTTTCTGGCTCTGTTTCTCTCTCCACAGATGCTGAGCAACCTGCTGAGTTTCTCCAGCATTTTATGTGTTTTTTTTTCAGACTTTCAGCATGCACAGTATTTTGTTCTTTCTACCAAATTGGACAATTTCACACTTTACCACATTATACTCTATTTGCCAGATCTTTGCCAATTCACTTACCTTATCTATAATTCCTTTGTAGCCTCCTTAAGCCACCTTCACCACTCACTGTCCCAGCTATCTTTGTGTCATCAGCAAATTTAGCCACCATATCTTTGGTTCTTTCATCCAAATAATTTATATAAATTGTAAGGTGTTGAGGTCCCAGGACCAACACCATTAGCACAACATTCATACAATCCTGCCAGCCTGAAAAAGACCCACGTATTCCAAGTCTCTGTTTCCTGTTAGCCAGCTAATCTTCAATACATGCCATTATGTTACTCCCATGCCATGAGCTTTTATTTTCTGCAATAGCCTTTGATGTGGCACCTTCTCAAATATCTTCTGGAAATCCAAGTAAGTATATCCACTAATTCAACTTTATCGACAGCACAAGTTACTTTTTGAAAAAAACTTCAATAAATTAGCTAAACATGATTTTTCTTTGACAAAACCATGTTGATTCTGCCTGATTACTTTGTTGGTTATCTTAATAGACTAGTAGTGCTGTTAATCCCTTGTATGTACTAATTTAGCATATCTCAGGCTGGCTGGTTTTAGGAATGTGAGAGGGAAACATCAGCCAGGGATGTACCTTCTCTCCATTGTCCAGTAGCCTATACTGTAGAATGTGCATTTGTGAAGAAGTGACGGCAATCAGATTTGGCTTCTACTCCTCCCCTTCCATCCAGTGGAACGGTCCATTAATATTCATTGTTAAATGTTGTAAAATGTAATATCCACAATAAAGGCAGTGCTTATACCTCATGGCATAATCAAAATAAATACAGGCACTGTGACATAGACTTTGTAACCCATTACGGATTATATATTAACCTTTTTTTAACAGATTACAAGCCACACATTCTCCTTTCTCCAACACACGTTAGTCTATGTATGAACCTATATGTAATACTATCAGACTGTAGCTAACCTGTATTTATCACACTCCAGTATGTGTTCTCCCATCCATAACATGTTCTAGTTATTGGGCCAATGTCTTCAAAACATGTCTTATCCTTTTGGTAACATACTCCAGGACGTGTTTTATTTTGTGTGTTATCCACTCCAAACTAAATGGGGTTGTCCCTCATTTAGCACATTCTTAACGGTATCCATATAACTAACTTACTCTTGAATTCATTATCATATGTGAAACAAATTGGATATGATGTGATGCTGTACATAATACCCTTCTGCTTGGATATTAGAACACAACCTAAATCTCCTTCCCTTGTCATAATGAAACCTTCAGATGCTGGAGATCTTGTTCATTTGTCCTTCTGTTGGATTAGAAACATTGCTGATCTACTTTTTTTTTGAAAAATAAGAATGTCCCTGATTTCAAAAGATACTATTATTCCCCTTAAGCCCTTTGTGTCAACACTGAAAATGTTAATTAGGATTTCTCTGCCAATCTTGTGGACTTCCTAATACTTTGTTTATTATTTGCCCTGTTTAGCTCTTCTGTTCATTTAATTCCCTTAGTTCAAAATTGCTGTTGGCACCTCTGCCTATCTGTCTACTTAGTGTATCAGTTGCCTAATCAGGATCGGTAATTCTTCTTTTAAGAAATTGCAAACATGGTTGCTTGTCAGGCCAGTCAGTGTAAGAGCTCCATTATTTTCTAAATGTATCACATTGACATATCAATTTAATGAATGACAGAGCTATTGCTGCATTACAAGTGACCATGAGCCTCTCTGCTCCTATGATGCTGCTTGGCCTGCTGTGTTCATCCAGCCTTGCACCTTGTTGTCTCGGATTCTCCAGCATCTGCAGTTCCTACTATCTCTGATTCGATACTTAAAAAGTATTTCATTGACTGTAAAGTGCTTTGGGACATCTAGATGCTGCAAAAGGTGCAATACAAATCCAAATCTGTCACTCTTTTCTTTATGTCCACTGTTGGTTTTGACTGCACTTGTGAGACTAGCCATATCAATGTTCCAACTTCAGTCCTCATCAGTCACATTATATTCAGACAGATGGGATTAAAGTAAGTTTAACAAAGACACACTTTAGTGCACAGTCTCACTGATATAAGCAATGTATTAGAAGATTGTGGAAAATATTACTACAATCTGTCATGTGTTCTGCCAATGAGTGAGGCTCTGAGCATACTCTGAGAAAATCTATCTTATGGTAACTTTCTCACTTCAAAGTGAAACATTTGTGTGGCAGAGTTGAGAACATTTTCCTTTCATTTCTATTCTGTCACTGGCTATCAGCATCAAGCACTCCCAGAATTGGTATAGCATAAGAGTGCCCAAAAGTGAAACCCTGCACCATACTGTACCTTAGTCCCCAGTCTCTATAGATGCCCCCAACCACCTGCAACTAGTTCATGAGGCATCATCAGGATCAACGAGAGCTTTAGTTTCTGGGATGCTGCTACTCAATCTGGTGGGCTAAAGATTCTCAGCAGACATTGCCATAAGCCCACTTTTCTGTTGATTGTTTTAAAACAATTCCATTTTCTTGATGCTGATACCAGCCTTTATTCCTCTCATCCCAGACTTCTTACAAATTTTCTAGGCTTTAAATAATCTACCACCATTTCCACTTGCATTCCATATCTCTGTATCTAATCACAAATTTATCTCCCACATTAATTTTAACTGTGTATTCTCTATCTACTGTGATTATTAATACACATTCAAATAGCCTGTGCTTCAGACTTGGGATTTACTTGGTGGGGATAAGTGCCTGAGATCATTTTCCATTGCCTTCCTCACAGTTTTCATGTCCGAATACTTTTCCTCAAATGTGGTTCAGGAGCTTCCACCATTTTTTCATGATGGAGCCAGTGCCACCCACACCCATCAGACAGGAGTACCCTCACTGGTTATCAAGCCAGTGTTCAGCACTGGCACTCAGTTTGCTGAAGCTGTCTAGACTGCAGCCCAAATTTAACTCTTCTGAGCCAGAGATGGGAATACTGCTACTAAAATAATACTCACTCTTTTCTCAAAAGGTACAGATTTGGGTAAATCCTAAGTATTGTTTCAAAGTAAGGTGGTGTATTTGAAAATTAGAACAAAAACTGATGGAAGTACTCAGCAGGTTTGGCAACATCTGTGGAAAGTGAAACAGGTTCAGATCTGTGCTGTGTGATCACAGGAGATATTTAAATATGGTTGGATCTTGAGTTTGCAGAATTTGGTTATAGACATTAGAGCTTCAAGACCTATGCTCATTATATTCATCAGATTTGAAATTAGTCCTGTATACCCGACATCAAGATCTGATAAGCCAAATATTTCTGCAGCTAAACTCAAAGCCATCCTTTTTGGCCCCTTCAGATACTTTTATGCCTCTGGGACTGACTCATCAATCTCTCATATCTGTGGCTTCAGGCTAAATTCTAATGTGTAGACCCTGGGCATGCTGATTCTTACCTTTATTCTGAAGCTGATCCACCTGAAGGCTAATAATATTTTGCCAGCTTCTATGCTTCTGTGCAATTCACCCAGAATGTTATAGTTTGTGTTGTCACCCTACAGTGCATTATAAGGTCTGCATCCCCACCACCCCATCATTTTATGCATGCCGACTTCCATTTGCTCCCCATGTTCCAGAGAACTGCCTTTATGACTCTTGCTCTAACCTCATATCCCCTCCATGGCATCACACCTCTTTCTGTTTCAATGTCACTAGCTTACTTTCATGGCTCACTCACTTCTTTCTCTCACTGTTCGCTATTCCTTCGCACAGCCTCTAGAATCCCACCTCAATATTTTTGCCATATTATCTCCCTCCTTACAAAAGGCTGTGTATCAGTCTGCTCCCAAATCACTGTCTTCCAGTTATATCAGCATGACGCAGTGAGAAGACGCACTGTTGTCTCTGAATCAGAAATTTTAGGTTTGAGTCCTACTCCAAACATTTGAGCACAAAGGTCTATACAGATAACCCAGTGCAGTACCGAGGGAGCACTGCACTTTCAGAGATCTCTTCCTTCAGAGACTATAAACCAACTTTCTGTCTGAAATAGGAAATAAGAACATAAGGCAGGAGTAGACCATTCAAACCTTCAAACCTGTTCTGCCATTCAGTTAGATCATTCATGTTCTGTGGGCTAACTCCATATCCCTGCCTTTGGCCCATCTCCCTTTACTTGACAACAATTTATTTATCTCAGATCTGAAATTAACAACTAATCTACATCAACTGTCCTCTTAGGTAAAATCATAGAATTCCTGGAAGCAGGCCATTCAGCCCATTGAGTTTACACCAACCCTCCAAAACAACACCCCACCCTATCTCTGTAACCCTGCATTTCCCATGGTTAATCCACCTAGCTTGCACATCCCTGGACACTATGGGCAATTTAGCATGGTCAATCTACCTGAGCTAAGGTAGCGGTGAAAGATCCAATGGCATTATTTCAAAGAAGAGCAGACGAGTTATTCCTGGAGATTGGACCAATATTTGAATTAAAGTCACTAGAAACAGATTATTTGGTAATTATCACATTGTTGTTTGTGGGAGTTTGCCTTGCTGAAATTGGCTACAAAAGTACTTCATTATCTGTGAAGTACCTGGAAAGGCAGCACCTCATTTCTTCATTTTTCTCTTTCTCACTCCTATCTGTAGTCACACTTTTTTAGCTAGTGCCCTGTAAGGGTACCCTGAGATACAAGTGTGTGCAGACTATTATAGAAATGTAAATTACATTTGTAGTTTAACAACTCCCAGGAAGGAAAGTAAATGACTCCCTGTAGTGGTAGTACTACAATTCAATTAAAGGGAAGTAAATATAGGAATCAAATACTTTATAACTTGAAAGTCCCCTTCTTGTCCTTCTTAGTGCTTAAAAATGTACAAATCATAAGTATTTTATTTATCTTTTGTCAGGTGGTAGGTGTTGCTATTCGCTACCCATCAGTAATAGCTTTTGAGAAGTTGTGATGAGCTGCCATATAAGTATTTGTATTGAAATATGGCTCTTAAAATGTTAAAAGCAGGTAAGCTCCCCTAGAAACCACTGTTTATTTTGATGTCATCCAAAATGTACATATTGGGAAAGGAAAATAATTTCCTAAACGGCCACTCGCTTAAGTTGTTATGGATAAATGGACATTTTTATAAGGAAGTACAACATAGGTTTACAAGAATGATAAAAACTGAAAGAACTATGGATGCTGTAAATCAGGAACAAAAACAAAGTTGCTGGAAAAGCTCAGCAGGTTTGGCAGCATCTGTGAAGGGAAAAACAGAGTTAATGTTTCAGGTCCGGTGACCCTTCCTCAGAACTCTGAGGAATTTCTGAGGAAGGGTCACCGGACCTGAAATATTTACTCTGTTTTTTTCCTTCACAGATGCTGCCAGACCTGCTGAGCTTTTACAAGAATTAAACCTGGAGTTCAGGGGTTAGGTTATGAGGAGAAATTGAACAAAGTAGGCCTGTTTTCACTAGAGTTTAGAAGGTTAAGGGGTGACCTGATCAAAGTCTTTAACAAGATAAGACAGGGTAGGTAAAGATAAACTATTTCCACTGTTTGGAGATTCTAGAAATAGGGACATTGTCTGAGAATTAGGGCCAGACAGTTCAGGGGAGATGTCAGGAAACATTTCTAAATATAAAGAGTGGCAAATGTTTGGAACTCGCATCCATAAATGGCAGTGAATGCAGGATCAGCTGTTAGTTTTAAATCTGAGATAGATCAATTTTTGTTAAGCAAAGGTATTAAGGGATGTGGATTAAAGGCAGGTGTATGGAGTTGGGCCGCAGATCAGCCATGACCTCATTGAATGGCTTGAGGGCTGAATGGCCTACTGCTGTACCTATGATTGCAGAACATTTGTGAAGCTTGAGATTCAGTATGAATTTGTTAAGGGAAAATCATGTTTAACTAATTTGCTAAAGTTTTTGAAAGAGGTAACAGAGAGGGTTGATGAGGGAAATGCTGCTGATGTTCAGTTTGGAAGGGAACAGAATATTATTTATATGGAAAATTATTGTAGAAAGCTGCAGCCCAAAGGAAGTTAGGGGTCTTTCTGCACTAAGCACAGAAAGATAGCACATGGGCACAGCAGGTAATCAGGAATGCTAATGGAATGTTGGCCCTATTTCAAGTGGGGTGGAGTACAAGAGTAAGAAAGTCTTACCGCAACTGTACAAGGAGCTGGTAGGAACACATCTTGAGTACTGTGAGAAGTTTTGGTCCCCTAATTTAAGGAAAGATACAGTTTCATTGAAGGCAGTTCAGAGAAGTTTCACTAGCATGATCCCTGGTATGGAGGGATTGTCTTATGAGAAAGGATAAACAGGTTGGGAGTCTCCTCACTGGAGTTTGGAAGAATGAAAGACAATCTCATTGAAACATACAGGATTCTTAAGGGGTTTGACAAGATAAATGCTGTTACACCTCATGGGAGAGACTAGTATCAGAGGGTATAGCTGCAGAATAAAAGGGTGTCAATTTAAGACTGAGATGAGGAGGAATTTCTTCTCTCAAAGGGTTGTGATTCTTTGGAACTCCTTGCTAAGAGAGCTGTGGTGATAGAAACCTTGTAGTTTAAGGCTTAGATAGATTTTGATCAATAGGGGAATTAAGGGTTATGGGAAAAACACAGGAAGTGGACATGAGGAATGTCAGATCAGCCATAATCTTGTTGAATGATGGAGTAGGTTTTGAGGGGCCAAACAGCGTATTCCTGATCCTATTTCTTATGGTCTTATGGTGTACTTGGACTTCCCTAAAGAATTTGATATGGTATCACAAAACAGGCCTTTGAGCAAAGTTAGAGCTCATGAAATAAAAGGGACAGCAGCAACGTGGACAAAGTACAGGGAGCAGAGAATAATGGATAACAAGGTGTAGAGCTGGATGAACACAGCAGGCCAAGCAGCATCAGAGGAGCAGGAAGGCTGATGTTTCGGGCCTAGACCCTTCTTCAGAAATTTCTGAATGAAATAACCCTATTGCAGTGTTGGGATCTGTGCTTTTCCTGATACCTGTCATTGATCTAGATGTTGGTGTACAGGGCACAATTTCAAATGTCAAACAAAAACAAATTTGCTAGAAAAACTCAGCAGGGCTGGCAACATCTGTGAAGGAAAAAACAGAGTTAACATTTTGGGTCCGCAGAACTAAATTTCAAATGTTGCAGATGATGCACAACTTGAAAGCAATGTGAGGAAGACATAGGAGAACAGATGCCAGATGAAGTTTAATGTGGAGAAGTGTGATACATTTTGGTTCGAAAAACATGGATAGACAATATCAAATAAAAGTTACAACTCTAAAAGAGGTGCAGATGCAGAAGTGTTTTGTTTTATTCATGCATGGGATGAGGGTGTCACTGGCTAGGCCAATATTTATTGCCCATCCCTAATTGCCAAAAGGGCAGTTAAGAATCAACCACATTGCTGTGGGTCTGGAGTCATATGTAGGCCAGACCAGGTAAGGATGGCAGTTTCCTTCCCTGAAGGATATTAGTGAACCAGTTGGGTTTTTCCAACAATTGACAACGATTTCACAGTCATGATTAGATTCTTAATTCCAGATTTTTAATGAATTCAGCATCCATTATCTGCCATGGAGGAATTTGAACCTTGGACCCCAGAACATTAGCTGAGTTTCTGGATTAATAATCTAGCCAGAATGCCACTAGGCCATTGCCTCCCCTACGAAGGTGTGTGAGAATGTATAAATCATTAAATGTGACAAGGTAGATTGAGCAGGCAGTTAATAAAGCATATTGTGTCCTAGACATTATTAATATGGCATGGAGCACAAAATCACAGACCACACAGACATGGTGGACCAATGGGCCTCTTTTCTGTGCTGAAAGAACTTTGTGGTTTTGTGATTGTAACAAAGTCTGCAATGGGGCTTTTTGTGCTCTAAGAGCTGTGAGGAAACAGGTAAAAGCCATATTCCCGGTAAGAATTTCAATTCGTTCTCTTTCTACACACTTCCACCAAATGTTCCACAGTGGTTCCATCAGTTCTAGGTGTGTCTTTAAATATGGTTTTTGTACAATGACAGTTCCAGAGTTAAACCTCTATCAAGATCATGTTACGTTTATGTAGCATTTTCAGAAGTCTCACAAACTTTCATGCTTAATGAATTGATTTTCAATGTGCTTTCACAGTAATCATGTAGGTATAAATGAGGTAACTGTTTGGCATGTGGTGATACCCCACAGACAACAAAGAGGTGATTAATCAGTTAGAGATAGCAAGAACTGCAGATGCTGGAGTCAGAGATAACACAGTACGGAGCTGGAGGAACACAGCAGGTCAGGCAGCATCAGAGGAACAGGAAAGTTGATGTTTCAGGTCAGGACCCTGCTTCGGAATTCTGCTGTGTTCCTCCAGCTCCACACTGATTAATCAATTCATCATCTTTTTCTGGCAGTAATCTGTCAGTTTATGTGGAATACCCTGCTCTTCCTTGAATACTGCTTTGTGACTGTTAATGTCCGTTGAAGCATCTAGAGTAAACAGCAGCCCCAGTTTCATCTTAGTCATGAAACCTCAAACAATGCAACACTTCCTTTTGTACAATAAAATGTCAGTCTAGTGCACATGCTTGAACTCACACTTGAACTTAAAAAAAACACACAAAGATTCCTTTCATTCTTTCTGCCATAACTTTATAATGAGCTCCTGCAAAAGAAACTCTGTATGGATTGGGGCTGTGACAATGCAATGGCATATTCTTGAGCTTAAAGTACTTCAATTTTTCTTTTGTAATTTCATTCAGTACTTTTTTTAGCTCTTCAGTAAATGACAATCCTTTGTTGCATTCTGCAAAGTGTTGGAGACTTTTCCAAAGCTAGTTTCATGAATATACCACTTTGTATTCTATTAAGCCATGCAGAACTGAAAGCTTTCTAGTTCAGGTGTATGTCTCTGCTGAATTGGCAGCTCTTTTCTAGGATATCTGCTGTATTCTCTGATTAAAAGAGGTAAAATCAGCCATCATTCCCACTCTTGCAAGTTGTCAAATGGTTGAAGGTGTGTCTTTGTGGACATTCAGAAAGCACAGGTTTTGACTTGGTGTTACTGGTCACTGTCATTAATGAATCTGCTGGCTCACGTGTGAATCACTGGATGGGGTACTCAGAATGTAACAAATTACTGTCTTATCTCAGGGAATGATTTTTATTACACTGTCAGTTTCTCTGACCTTACTACAAATTCTTCAGCCAATACACAGGTGGAATCATAATTCTTTTCCTTGTTCCCCATGGGGAATGCTAAACTGAAATTTTTGGACTGCAGAATATCATAATTTCCTTCCTATCTGGGAACCGGAGCAGGAAGGAAAAATGCCTTTGATTGCAACAGATGAATGAAACCAGTCACCTCTGTGACATCAGGAAAAGACTGAGAAATACAGATTATGTAGCGCCAACCTCTCGCACTAACTGGGCCCTGAAAATGAATTGATTGAAATTTGTCCTCCACTCATACTTAAATTAGACTGGTGAGCAATGGATGTCTACTTTATGACCACACACAAACACATGGACACACACACGCAGACACACAAACACATGGACACCCACACACACACACACACACACACACACATAGAGACACGCAGCCACACAAGCTCAGACACATGCACACACACACACATACACACACACAGCTGCAACACAGCCAGAAGCCCTCAAACAAGTGGTGGGATGGGGTGTGGAGGGGTGCATAGTGGCATTGAAGCAAACTAAGTAAGGCCAGTGTGTGGGAACAATTGTGATATCTGTCATATTTTGGGAGCTCTCCTGCTCCTCCAAAAGGGTTCATTTGAACTTTTAAAAATTTCCTTTTCTTAGTGCCCATGGATTCGCTAAATAATCCTGACCTCATCACTAACTTATTTCAAGAGGGAACAGACAATGATGATTAAGTCTGTAGGATCTGTTGCTGAACAGATTGGTCACAGACCATCCCAAATCAGTTTCCACCTCTTGTCCCCCAGATGAAACAAGTTTTGGGACAATCCCCATCTAATATGCTGAACATAACAAAGGATTAATATTCAATTAAGTGCTAACAGCTGAAATCTGAAAATGTGCCTTACAAATGGTTTTTATAATTAGAAATAAAGTTGAAAAGACAGGGCCCAGAGTGAGTTCACAGTTAAGGTTGAATAGGGGTAAAGAGTAAGACAAAATGAGGTCAGGCAGGAGAGGACAATTAGTTGACATTATGCTTTGTTTTTAAAAAACTTACAAAAGGAGCTGGGGGAGAAGAGAATTTCCACTTGAGGTTCTGGAAAAGTTTCAGTTTTTATGAACTTATCCCTCTTTGTGTGCTACATGTCATTTTAAAGTGTTTCTACATTTTACATCTTATGTAAGTTAGGTTGTCAATGCGTGCTCCTATGACCTGCTGTCAGTATTTAGGTAACTAAAACTAGTTCCTTTGACTGACAGCAGAACCACAGCCCTGTGAAACACTGTACAACGTGTTTAATAACACAGGTCTGCTTTATAAAATGTGATCTATTATTGCAGAGGTTCAGTCCAACAGGTACATTCTGAAAGAAACCTAAATAATTTTAGTGAGCAGGATGGTGGGTCAGTCATCAGCACTGCTGCCTCACAGTGCCAGGGACCTGGGTTCGAATCCGACCTCGGGCGACTGGAGTTTACACATTCTCCCTGTGTCTGTGTGGGTTTCCTCTGGGTTCTCCAGTTTTCTCCCACTATGCAAAGATGTGCAAGTTAGGTGGATTGGCCATGCTAAATTGCCCATAGTGTCTAGGGATATGCAGACTAGGTGATTAGCCATTGGATGTGCAGGGTCATAGGGATAAGGTAGGGGATGGGATGCTCTTCAGAGGGTCAGTGTAGACTCGATGGGCTGAATGGCCTGCTTTCACATTGCAGGGATTCTATGAACTTGCATTCTCTCAGACATTGGAACTGCATATGACCCATTTAAGTGGGAATATCCAGAGGGACAAGAGCACGTTATTCAGTCTCTTCAACCTGTTCCACCATTCAGTAAAATCATATCTGATCTGTCACTTAACTCCATTTACCTGTCTTTGATGGGTATCGCTTACCTACTGATATTCTGTCAACTGCAGTCTTGACAAATTCAATTGACCCACATCCACAGTCTTCCGGGGGACAGAATCTCACATATCCCATAGTCTTTGAGTGAATAAGCATTTGTGATTTCATTCCCAAAGGGCCTAGCTCTAATTTTGTCTCCTTTTGTTCTTGTTCCCACACTACAGACAAAAGCTATTTTTTAATTGACCATTTCAAATCCTTTTATCATTTTAAACACCTCAAACAAATTACGTCCCAACCTTCTAAACAGTATATAACAACCCAAGTTTATGCAAGCCGTCTTCATAATTTAAGCCTTTAAGTCCTAGTTTCATTCTGGTGAAGCTGCTGTGTCTCGTTCATATATGCTGTTGTGTTGTGGCATCCACAACGCAGCGCAGTACTGATGTCTGACCAAGTGAAGGTGAACTTCACCCCCACCCCTCAACCCCACTGGGATAATGCCCAACCTCCCATTAGCCTTTTTGAATGCTATTTGTACCTGTACAATAATTTGTGGGTCTGTGTACATGGGCACCTGAATTCCTTTGCTCCTCCAATTGAATGGGTGCCTTGTGCATCAGCATGAAATGGCACTTGATACTTGTTATTCACTGCAGTTAATGGAGCTAAATATTATCCAAGAAGCTTAAATGTGGGGGACAAAACCAGAAAATGCTGGGAAAACCCAGCAGGTCTGGAAACATCTATGAAGAGAAGGCAAAGTTAACATTTCAGATCCTTCTTCAGAAATGTGGAGGAATCGGGGGCAAAATCATTACAGCCTGTATTCTTCTACTGCCTGCATTAATTTGCACCCCGTTTAGTTTCTCACCACTACGAAAATATTTCAATTTTTCTTTCTTGGACCCATAATGGATGGCCTCATGCTTCCCCATGTTAACTCATATGCACCATTTTTCTTAATCAGTCAAAACATCAGTTGTCACATTGTCAAAGTACTTCTCCTCCCTATTTCCCAATCAGTTATCAAGTCAATACAAGTTTACCTCCAATTCCATGCAGTCTCAGTTTTTCACACAATCTCCTGTGATGAAACATCTTTTCAAAGTCCATTTAGACAACATAAATAGTCACACCCTATCTTGTTGGTGACCCCCTCATTATATTGTGCTCTAATTCATCATCTCTCTCCCTCTCTCTCTTTCTCTCTCTCTCTCCCATTCTTTCAGATTCCATATGCAGCAAGCCTGATGAGGAAAGAGAGACTCAGCACACAGATGAACAAAAGCTAAACAGTTCATGAACAGGACTGAAGCTTTGGGTTAGTACATGTAGCTAATTTCATCTTGTGAATGCATCACAAGAGGGAAATTAATTAGGTTTGAAAGGAACATTTCACAATGAACATTTGGAGGGAGCACTGGGAGAGAGAGAAGGGATAGATCGAGAAGATTTTCATCCTGATGTTGAAAATGCTCAGCACTGTGCACCAACCTATACCTGTGAGTACAAATCTGTCATGGCCTGTTTATAGATGTGTAACCGATGGAGTGCTACCAAAGCATGCTGAGAAAAGAAGGTTTAATGTTGTCCCAAAAAATGGACCCTGCTTTTAATTTAGCAATTGCAGCAAGTAGCCGCCTGTGTTTGCCCATGTGATCTAATCAAATTTGGGTCATTGTCTCTTCAGTGGGATCCCTGGCATAGGTCCTGGAAATGGGTTGGGGTGGGAGAAGAACTGGAGAGAGGTTGTGATCACAGGCAGATGGTTGGTCTCAGGATGTGAGGTAAGCATATCTGTGTACTTTATGGTGCTGGTTGCTTGGACGTATTAATTCCAACAAAACCCAAGTTCAGCAGGCTCACCAGCCTTCTTTATAACAGGTTCTGTTTAAATGTGCTTAACGTAGCCTCTTCTTCACATTTGCCTCTCCATAAACTTAATATCATCCAAAACTATGATCGTTGTAAGGTATGATCCACCTGTACTGCACGCAAACAAAACTCTTCACTGTACCTAGGTACATGTGACAATGATAAATCAAATCAAATCAAAAAACTCTGCTACCCTTGTCCTGACTTGCACTAAGTTCCATTCGTCCATTTCCCCCAGTAATCATTCATTTTCCTGGCTCACTTAAACATCAGTTTTAACATTTGTATGTTTGTGTGCAAATTTCTTCTAGCATCTACCTCTGTAGCTTATCCAATCCTATAACCGTGCAAGAACTCCCATTCACCCTGTCTTCTTTTGATCTACAAATAGTGGACAGACCTTCAATCATCAGTGCTGTAAACTTCTCAAAGTTGTCCCTAAATATCAGGCCCATTCCACCCCTCTCTAAACAATCCTTTAAAAGCTGTGCCTTTGACAGACATTTAAGTAACCTACCTTAGGGTCTCCTTCTTCAGCTCAGTGTAAATGTTTTAATTAATCAAGGTCCTGTGAAAGTACCTTGCCCTCTGAACATTGTGAACTGTTCACATGTAGAAATTTTTAAAAATTCATTCACGGGATGCGGGCATCGCTGGCTAGGCCAGCATTTATTGCCCATCCCTAAGAGTCAACCACATTGTTGTGGGTCTGGAGTCACAAGTAGATCAGACCAGGTAAGGATGGCAGTTTCCTTCCCTAAAGGACATTAGTGAACCAAATGGGTGTTTCTGACGATTGACAATAGATTTGTGGTCATCATTAGACTCTTTAATTCCAGATATTCATTGATTTCAAATTCCACCATCTGCCATGGCAGGGTTCAAACCCAGGTCCCCAGATCGTTACCTGGGTCTCTGAGTTAACAGTCCAGTGGTAATATCACTAGGCCATTGCCTCCTCCTCAAAATATGAATATAAGTGCCTTCTTTGAGCCATGGGTTTATATTGACTGGGTTTTCTTCATTACACAGAAGCATATGATGAAGTGCACGTCATTTGTAAGATACAAGCACAGAGCAAAGCTCCACATGCAAGCCTCAAGCATCATAAGAAAGATCAAGCGAAGGACTAAAGGACCAAGCACAATGCGAAACCCTGGAAATTCAAACTCAACAAAAGTTAATACATAAATCAGTGATTTCCTAAGAGACATTAACATGACTTCAAACTTTATTAGTAGCATAAAGAATCACTATTAACTGGCTTCTTAAGTTGGTGGTGCTTCCATTTAGATATTTTTGAGACATAAGGAAGGCTGGTGAGCCCACTCTAAGAAGATTGGTGTGTCCATTTTAAAGGTACTAGTGATCTTACCTTAAGAAGACTGTTGAGAACATTTTTTGGATGATTACTAAAACCATTCCTAAGAAGATTGGTGAGCCCACTTCAAGGGGGATTAGTGTATCCACTTTAAGGAGGTTAGTAAGCCAATGTAAATTCTGTGAACACTATGGATTGATGAACAACAATGTACGTGAATGTGTGTGTACGCGCATGCACATGTGTGTGGACTTCAAGAAGACCATCAGTTGTCTCATTGAATGATTATCTGGAAGAAATACTACAAACTCAGTTCTTGATTAGTGGACTGGAATTGCATTAAGCTCAAGAGGAGGGAAGACAGCAGACCGTGGACAGGAAATTACACCACTACTCTAATCCTTCTCTAGCTTTTGCCTGCTTAATTTATTAATGGTTAAATAAGAGTATCCTCTATCACTTGAAATATTTTGGCTTTAAATATTGGGTGTATTTAATAT
This sequence comes from Rhincodon typus, assembly GCF_021869965.1. Classification (NCBI taxonomy): domain Eukaryota; kingdom Metazoa; phylum Chordata; class Chondrichthyes; order Orectolobiformes; family Rhincodontidae; genus Rhincodon; species Rhincodon typus. The sequence continues at coordinate 27,588,073 of NC_063332.1, read as the reverse complement.
TACTGTTATTATTAAAATGTATTTAAATCCTCTTTGTGCAAATCCCTAATTAATTAGGTGTGTAAATAAAACCTGTCATATATCAATTACTGCAATGAAGGTAAATGGATTGTCTTGGGATACCGGACTAAGATATAAAAGTATATCTTTGCTTGAGTGGAAACAAAAATATACAAAGACATACTCAAGGAAATTCCCCAATCCTACACTTGCAGCTCAGAAAATACTGGTTTCCCAATTCAGATCTTGTTAATCACACTTCTTCACTGATGCTGAATGTCAAGCACACTGAATTTATCTTCTGTAAATATATTATTTGTCTATTTTAATCACCTTCTCAATGAAAGTACATGGCTCCTCTTGGTCCACTGGTTCCTATGGATCCAGTACTGCACCCATGTGGCTATTCATTATCTATCAGTTGGTTGAATATGGATAAGTAAATCCTCACCTGACGTTTGCACCAGGAAATTTCTGCCACAGCTACTGCATGCTGCTGAATTAAATAAGATTCTATGCTGTGCATTCACAGTCAACATTCGAGCAATTCTAGGAAGCTCTTGTGGTGCAGTAATTGTTTTTTTGACCCCTCAGGCCCAGAAAGTACAGGTTCCAGTCCCATCTGCTCCAGAGAGTGTCATAGCATATCTGAACAGGTTGATTAAAAATATTACCAGCACTTCCAGATCAGCTCTGCCATCATTTTTTCTCACTAGATTCATACCTCCACAGCTTCATAGAATCCCTACAGTGTGAAAGCAGGCAATTCGGCCATCGAGTTACACCAACCCGCTGAAGAGTATTCAATTCCAGACCCATCCCATCCCCGTAACCCTGCATTTCCCATGGCTAATCCATCCAGCCTGCACATCCTTGGACACAATGGGCAATTTAGCGTGGCCAACCCACCAAACCTGCACATCTTTGTACTGTGGTAGAAAAACCACAGCACCCAAAGGAAACCCACACAGACACGAGGAGAAAATGCAAACTGCACACAGACAGTCACCCGAGGTTGGAATCGATTCCAGGTCCCTAGCACTGAGAGACAGCAGTGCTAACCACTGAGTCACTGTGCTGCCTCTGCAATCCATCTGCAGTCCAGCTGCAATCCATCTGAACCTGTCTTCCTTAAACTTGGCCATTTTGTCTGGCATCTCCTTCTATGACTATAGTCATAATATTTCCTGTTAATGACTTATTCCATTGTTATTTACTGTTGGCTAATTTGTGAGTGAAACCTGAGGAAAAGTATGTTTTCATAGTCCTGCCATTTCATATCATTTTGTTTGAGTTTATTTCCATTATACCTATTTTAATTCTTACAGAATTGAGAAATTCCAAGAGGCAAAAAACATTAGTGGGAGTGGTATATAGATCACCAATCTGTAATGGCAATATTGGGAATGGCATTAAACAGGAAATCAGAGATGCATGTAGTAAAGGAACATCTGTAATTATTGGTGATTTTAATCAGCATATCAAATCAACTTAGTCACAATACTGTCGAGGATCAATACATTGAGGAACCAACTAGAGAACAGGCGGCCTTAGACTGTGTATTGTGCAATGAGAAAGGCATAATTGGTAATATAGTTGTGAGAGACCTCTTGAGGATAAACAACCATAATATGGTAGAAGTCTTCACCAAGATGGAAACTGAGGTAGTTAATTCTGGCACTAGGCTCCCGACTCCTAATCAGGGAAACTATGATGACTTGATTCCAACTTCGGGCAACTGTCTGTGTGGAGTCTGCATATTCTCCCCGTGTCTGCGTGGGTTTCCTCTGGGTGCTCTGGTTTCGTCCCAAAGTTCAAAGATGAGCAGGTTAGGTGCATTGGCCATGCTAAATTGTCCATAATTTCCAGGGATGTGCAGGCTAGGTGGATTAGCCATGGGAAATGCAGGGTCACGGGGATGGGGTGGGTCTGGATGGGATGCTCTTCAGAGGGTTGGTGTGGACTCGATGGGCCGAATGGCCTGCTTCCTCACTGTAGGGATTCTATGAACATGTGGAGGTATGAATCTAGTAAGAAAACAGCACAGGCACAAATACCCATAATTATTAATCCTGAATTGTCAACTTGATGAAATCTGAATTGATTGTTTGGGCACTGTAGGCTTGAGTTGGCTATGATGGATTGAGAAATGTTACTAAGAGGAATGACAGTGGATAGGCAGTGGCAAACATTCAAAGAGTGAATGGGCAAACCACAAATATTGTTTATTCCTGTCAGATGCAAGAGTGCAAATAAAACAGTGACCAAACCATGGCTTACAAGGGAAGTTAGAGATAATATTAGATGCAAAAAAGAGGCATACATATTGAAAAGAAAAAGGCAGCAGACCTCAGGATTGATAACAGTTTAGAAGCCAACAAAGGAGGACTAAGAGATTGATTAAGAAGGGGAAAGTAGAGAATGAGACTAAGATTGCTGGGAACATAAGAACCGACTGTAAATGTTTCTTTAGGTTTGGTAAGAGAAAAAGATTGGTGAAAACTAATGCAGATCCCAAACAGTCAGAAACAGGGGAATTTATAATGGAGAACAAACAAATGGCTGACGAACTAAATTCATATTTTGCTTTTGTCTTCACAAAGAGGACATGAATAACTTACCATATTAGATGGAGAACACAGCGTTTAGTGAGAGGGAGGAACTGAAGCAAATCTATATTAGAAGAGAAATGGTATTGGATAAGGGATTAGGACTGAGATGAGATGGAATTTCTTCACCCAGAGAGTAGTGAGTGTGTGCAGTTCACTACCGCAGAAAGTGGTTGAGGCCAAAACATTATATGTTTTCAAGAAGGAGTTAGATACAGCTCTTGTGGCTAAAGGAATCAAGGGATTTGAGAGGAGGGCAGGATTAGGATATTGAACTGAATGGTCCGCCATAATCATATTGAATGGTGGATGGAGCAGACTGGAGAGGTTGAATGGCCTACTCCTGCTCTGTCTTCTTTATTTCCATGTTTCTACTACAGAATTAGAGAATATTTACAGTACAGAAGGAGGTTATTTGACCCAACGAGTCCATGCTAGAGCCACTGTCCAATTCCTAATTTTCAAAATGGCAGCGGAGTAGCAGCACTGAGTTGAAGCTCCCGTTCCACTTCTGTCTGCTTGCTTTGTTTCCTTTTGTTTGCTTTTACTTTCGCTCTTTTGCTTTCTTTCTTTTCTTTCTTTTTCTCTTTGAAAGCCTTTTTGGTGTCTTTGGCAGCGAGAGAATGGACCCAGCCTCCCAGGCATGTGCGGCAGTGATGGAAAAGGTCAGCTCCTTGGGGAGAGCGAGCCCTCAGGGAGCTCGTGATGGCAGTGAGTCTAGGCCCAGTGGCGAGAGATGGCACTGGAGCATTGCAACTTTGACGTTGGCAGACCCACCCGTGCAGGACTCAAGGCGGTGGTGGCGTCACCGGCTTTCAAGATGGCGGTGACCGCAGGCCGGCCTGTGTGGTCCTGTGGAGAAGGCGGTATCTGTGGTTGGTGTTGAAGTTGGGATGTTGGGCTTCAGCTGCAGTGATGTGATAGGCTGGGATCAGTATTCCTGGTGGATGGATGGGAGCAGTGGTTGCATCGGCAGCAACGTGGTAGTCCCGGAGCGGGAATGGACTGCGATGCAGGGTTGTTGGTGGGTTTGGATCCCATTGTGGAGACTTCACCTCTATGTCAAGAGGAGCCCAAATATGGAGGAAGAACTCTGATTTTAATTATATTCTAGTTATATCTTAATATCCTCTGAAACTCAAAATGGTGTCGGAGCTTGGCAACATAGTCCACTTTTCACTGTATTTAATTGTTAAATACAAGTAACAATAAATCATTCAATTCAATTCCATTCAATCAATTTCTCTGTAGCCTACAATCATTTTACCTCCATGTACTTAACCAAGTAAATTTGAAAGCCTCAATTGAACTTACTTCACCATCCTTTCAGGTGATGCACTTCCAAATCATCATCACTTGCTGCTTTAAAAGAGATTTCCTTTTGTCATCTTTACTAGTTTTGCCACCCTAAATCCATGTCATCTGGCCCTTGACCATTCCAGTAAAGAGAACAGTTTCTCACTATCTACACTATCTAGAAACCTTGTAATTGTGAACACATCTATCAGATCTCTTCTCAACCCTCTCTACTCTAAGGAGAACAACCCCAGCTTCTCCAATTCATCTACATAACTGAAGTCCAATATCCCCAGACATATTCTAGTAAACCTTTTCTGCATCCTTTCTCAGGCCTTCACATCCATCCTAAAGTGTGAAGCCCAGTATTCGTACAATACTTCAATTGTGACTGCATTCTTTGTAATATGCTTGGTTTTGTACTGTACAGGATGTGGGAGATGGATTGGGGGTGCACCAACTGGAGGAGTCCCAGAGAGTAATGTCAGGTCAAAACCTTGATGTGACACTGCCCTCTTCTGGCTTTCCCTGGCAACATTTAAGGCAGGAGCGGAACTCCTTGGATCTTTCAGGTAAGAAATTAAAAGGTTGTCATGATATCTTATTGCATATGATTCCAATGTGCTCATAAATATTTATCTAACAGCTTGTGACAGCCAATCGTAAGGTCTTTAATCCCTGAATTCTGGAGTTTTCCAGCCTGTTTCCTGACTATGAATAACATACATAAGTTCACAGTGGGAAGTGCTGCTTCAGTGAAACTGACAAACCGGGAAGGCTTTGATCAATTACAGTGAAGATCTAAAGCCATCGCCTTGGAGAGGCTGTCGTTCAAAGCTGCTGTTTGATCAAAAAGTGCTATCCCTGCTTGACAGGTGGCTGCCAGCATCGTTGAAACCATTTCACACGTCTAGTATTTCATACACTGTTGGCTGTGCCTTTCCCTGTTGCCAGCCTTCACCACAGCATGGGAGCAACTTTCGTCTCTACTCAGGGGCAAGAGGAGGAGCCACAAGTCACAACATCAGCATCAGAAGTAGGAGCAGTCACAGCACCTTCAGTGGCTTTTGCCTTATAGCATGGCCCTCTATGAGGTGTTTGGGATGTGCACTGAGATCTAGCTGGAAGGAGGCGAATCTCCTCCATACAAGGTTTACAGGCAGGCAGAAGGTCTTATGAGGAAAGGCTGAGGGACTTGAGGCTGTTTTCATTAGAGAGAAGAAGCTTAAGAGGTGACTTAATAGAGACATACAAGATGATCAGAGGATTAGATAGGGTGGACAGTGGAAGCCTTTTTCCTCGGATGGTGGTGGCTAGCACGAGGGGACATAGCTTTAAATTGAGGGGTGATAGATATAGGACAGATGTCAGAGGTAGGTTCTTTACTCAGAGAGTAGTAAGGGCGTGGAATGCCCTGCCTGCAAAAGTAGTAGACTCGCCAACTTTAAGGGCGTTTAAATGGTCATCGGATAAACATATGGATGATAATGGAATAGTTTAGGTTAGATGGGCTTCAGATTGATTTCACAGGTCGGCGCAACATCGAGGGCTGAAGGGCCTGTACTGCGCTGTAATGTTCTATGTTCTATATTCTATGCTCTAAATTAATTTAAATCTAACAATGGAATTTAATGTTGGTGACAGAGGTCTCATCTGCTAGTTGGAGAAGTGGCAGGAGCCCAGTGCTGAGAAAGGGCCACTGGAATTTTGTGCCACTCAAAATGGCTAGTGTCAGGAAGTGAAGCTGGGGTCGGAGTCTTGGCTTTGGGGCTTTCAATGAAAGAAGGGTGGAGTTAGCTCTCTGTGTGCCCCACCCTCCCCAGTGCTGGATTCCTCAATCAAGAATTGAGTGCCTGTGAATCAGGGACACCTCTGAAAGCTGATAAGCAAACTCTACATCACACCTCTCCAGGCTGCTGCTTACAATCACGACTGATAGAACAGGGCATTGTGGGTACAGTCTACCCAATCTCCTCTCCATGCCCCAGGTTGTTGCGGCTTCAAAAGCACAGAAATTTTGGAATTGTCGAGTAGGCTTGATAGATTAATTAATAAAGCATAAAAGAACCCTGGAATTTCTCAAAAGGCACAGCATACGAAAGCAAGAAAGTTACAATGAACCTGTATGAAATACTAATTTGGCTTCAACTGCATTGCTGTGAGTAATTGTGGGCACCATACTTTGAGAAGAATGTGAAGGATTTCAAGATGGAGCAGAAAGGCATTTTGTTTTAAGTTACAAACAAAAACGGAAAATGCTGGAGAAGATTAACAGTTTTGGCAGCATCTGTAAAGAGAAAATGGAGTTGATGTTTTGAGTCCAGTGACCCTTCTGCGGAACTGGAGTCAAAACATTAACTGTCTTTTCTCTTCACAGATGCTGCCAGACCTGCTGAAATTTCTCACACAACATAGAAACAGGCCCTTCAGCCCATCATTCATTTTCTGTTTGTAGGAGCTTGCTGTGCATGAATTGGTTGATCAATTTACAAGTGCCCACACACATTCCAATCAGAAATAGTAAGCCATTTGGCCCATCAAGGCTACTCTACCATTTCATAAAATCATGGATGATTGTGGTTCAACTCCCCTTTCCAGTTTGCATCTCCATTACCTTGAATTCTCTTGTCGATCAAAAATCTTACTCAGTTATGAATCTATATGTACATAGTGACCAAATATTGAATGCTGTCTGGGAAAGAGAATTTCAAATATAAGTGAGCCTCAGAGAAGAAATTCCTCATTTTGGGGTGGCACAGTGGCTGAGTTGTTAGCACTGCTGCCTCACAATGCCAGGGAGCTGGGTTCGATTCCACTCCTGGTTTCCTCTGGGCGCTCTGCTTTCTTCCCACAGTCCAAAGATGTGCAGGTTAGGTTAGTTGGCCATGCTAAATTGCCCATAGTGTCCAAGGATGTGCTGGCCAGGTGGGTTAGCCATGGGAAAGGGTTCCAGGAATAGGGTAGGGAGGTGAGTTTGGGTGGGATGCTCTTTGGAGGGTCAATGTGGACTCGATGGGCCAAATGGCCTGCTTCCACACTTCCAATCTATGATTGGAAATGAAACCGTGACACATGGTTCTAGACTCCCCCATGGCGGGAACAATCCTTTCACTATCCCTTGCCAAGCCTCATCAAGATCTTATACATTTCAATAAGATTGTTTCTTATTCTTTTCCATTCCAATGAGCACAGGCCCAATCTATTCAACCTTTCCACGTAAGGCAACTCGGGTCACCAACCCTCCAGGAACAATCTTCTGGATGCCAGCAGGGAGCAGAACCCCAGAGGAAAAGCCATTAAAGCAAATTGTGTGTCTTATGTGTGTCTTTCCTCTACAGTACTGGGGCATAAAACTATGGAGGTGAGTAAGGGGGAGAATTAAGAAAGTAGAGAATGAATTGTCATGTGCTAAAACCTCAAAGGAAGACATGTAAATCACAACTGGCATCCCTAAAGACCCCCTGAAAAAGTGCCTGCCAAGTGTGACCTGAAGGTGCTACAGAAATGCATGTTTGGGATCTCACTTTTGATCCTTGTGTGCCCCTCTTCGGAAATACTTTCCCAAACCTCTCCTGTCACCCTTATACTCCCAAATATGGCCACCTTCAACAACAAATATTATAAATGAAGTGGGGAGTGGGGGATGAGGAAGAACCCGTTACCTCAGTCTGTTTGCGGTAAAAGTCCTGAATGGTTGGGTTATACTTCTCGATGAAGGTGCCGGTGACAAGCTGCCCTGTCAGGCCTGACTTCTGCTTTTGTTTGTTTCAGATCACCAGCATCCACAGTTCTTTGTTGTACTAATAATACAACTAATAGTACAACTAATAGTTGTACTAACTTATATTTGTTCATAGGATCTGAGTGTCACTGGCTAGGCCTGCATTTATTGCCCATCCCTAATTGCCCTGCAGAAGGTGCTGGTAAGCTGCCTTCCCAAACAATATCATTCCATTGTAATGCATGGTGGTGGTGGGCTATGAGATGTAGGTGCGAAGTGCTATTAGAGGGGCAACAAATGAACAAAAGAGAAGTACAGCACAGGAACAGGCCCTTTGGCCCTCCAAGTCTGTGCCGATCATCATGCCCTGACTAATCTAAAAAAAAACCATATCCCTCCATTCCCTCCCTATTCATGTAACCATCCAGGTGCCTCTTAAATGTCGCCATCATACCCACTTCCACCATCTCTTCTAGCAGTACATTCCAGGCTCCTACCACTCTCTGTGTGAAAACCTTCCCTCGCATATCTCCCTTAAACTTTCCCCCTCTGACCTTGAACCTGTGTCCCCTTGTAATTGAAACTTCAAACTTGGGAAAAAGCCTCTGACTATCCAGCCTATCTATGCCTCTCATAATTTTGTAGATCACTATCAGGTTTCCTCTCAGCTGCTGTCTTTCCAGTGAAAACGATCCTAGTCTTTTAAACTTTCCTCATAGCCAATGCCCTAGAGACCAAGCAACATCCTGGTGAACCTTCTGTGCACTCTCTCCAAAGCTTCCACATCCTTCTGGTAATGTGGCGACCAAAACTGCACACAATACTCCAAATGTAGCCTAACAATGGTTATATGTGGCTGCAACATGGTTTGGCAAATCTTGTACTCCATGCCCTGATCAAAGAAGGCAAGCATGCCATCTGCCTTCTTAATCACCTTGGCTACCTGTGTTGCCACTTTCAGGGAACTGTGGACCTGCACGCCCAGATCCATCTGAATGTTAGTGTTCCTAAGGATTCTGCCATTTACAACATAATTCACACCTAAATTTGATCCTCCAAAATGCATCACCTCGCATTTGTCTCGATTAAACTCCATCTACCATTCTGTGCCCAAGACGCCAACCCATCTATATCCTGTTATAACAAGGTGTAGAGCTGGATGAACACAGCAGGCCAAGCTGCATCAGAGGAGCAGGAAAACTGACGTTTCAGGTCTAGACCCTTCTTCAGAAATGGGGGAGGGGAAGGGGATTCAGAAATAAATAGAGAGAGAGGGGGAGGCGGATGGAAGATAGATAAAGGAGCAGATAGGTGGAGAGGAGACAGACAGGTCAAGGAGGCGGGGACAGAGCCAGTAAAGGTGAGTGTAGGTGAGGAGTTAGGGAGGAGATAGGTCAGTCCAGGGAGGACAGGCAGGTCAAGGAGGCGGAATGAGACTGGTAGATAGGAGATGGGAGTGGGGCTTGAGGTGGGAGGAGGGGATAGGTGGGAGGAAGGACAGGTTACGGAGGCGGGGACGAGCTGAGCTGGTTTTAGGATGCGGTCGGGGCAGGGGAGATTTTGAACTTTGTGAAGTCCAGATTGATACAACTGGGCTGCAGGGTTCCCAAGCAAAATATGAGATGCTGTTCCTACAACCTTCGGGTGGCATCATTGTGACACTGCAGGAGGCCCAGGATGGACATGTCGTCCAAGGAGTGGGAGAGGGAGTTGAAATGGTTCGCGACTGGGAGGTGTAGTCGTTTGTTGCGAACCGAGCGTAGGTGTTCCACAAAGTGATCCCCAAGCCTCTGCTTGGTTTCCCCGATGTAGAGGAGGACACATCGGGAACAGCGGATACAGTATACCACATTAGCAGATGTGCAGGTGAACATCTGTTTGATGTGGAAGGTCTTCTTGGGGCCTGGGATGGGGATGAGGGGAGAGGTGTAGAAGCAGGTGTAGCACTTCCTGCGGTTGCAGGGAAAAGTGTCAGGGGTGGTGGGGCTGGTGGGGAGTGTGGAGCGGACAAGGGAGTCACGGAGAGAGTGGTCCCTCCAGAAAGCAGATAAGGGTGAGGAGGGAAAAATGTCTTTGGTAGTGGGGTCAGATTGCAGATGGCGGAAGTGACGGAGGATGATGCGTTGGATCCTGAGGTTGGTGGGGTGGGTACGTGAGGACAAGGGGGATTCTGTTTTGGTTATTATTGCGGGGAGGGGATGTGAGGGATGAGTTGCGGGAAATGCGAGAGACACGGTTGAGGGCGTTTTCGACCACTGTGGAGGGGAAGTTGCGGTCCTTGAAATACGAAGACATCTGGGATGTCCAGGAGTGGAATGCCTCATCTCGGGAGCAGATGCGGCAGAGGTGAAGGAATTGGGAATAGGGGATGGCATTTTTGCAGGAAGGTGGGTGAGAGGAGCTGTATTCTAGGTAGCTGTGGGAGTTGGTAGGCTTGAAATGGATATCGGTTTCCAAGTGGTTGCCAAAGATGGAAACAGAGAGGTCCAGGAAGGAGAGAGAGGTATCAGGAATGGTCCAGGTGAACTTAAGGTTGGGGTGGAAGGTGTTAGTGAAGTGGATGAACTGTTCAAGCTCCTCGTGGGAGCACGAGGCGGCACCGATACAGTCATCAATGTAACGGAGGAAGAGGTGGGGGATAGGGCCAGTGTAGCTTTGGAAGAGGGATTGTTCCACATATCCTAGAAAGAGGCAGGCGTAGCTTGGGCCCATGCGGGTACCCATGGCCACTCCCTTTGTCTGTAGGAAGTGGGAGGAATTGAAGGAGAAGTTGTTAAGGGTGAGGACGAGTTCAGCTAAGCAGATGAGGGTGTCAGTGGAGGGGGACTGGTCGGGCATGGGGGACAGGAAGAAGCGGAAGGCTTTAGGCCATCTGTATGGTGAATGCAGGTGTATAGGGACTGGACGTCCATGGTAAAGATGAGGTGTTGGGCACCAGGAAATCGGAAGTTTTGGAGGAGGTGGAGGGCGTGGGTGGTGTCACGGATGTAGGTGGGGAGTTCCTGGACCAAGGGGGAGAAAATGGAGTCACGATAAGTGGAGATAAGTTCGGTGGGGCAGGAGCAGGCGGAGAAAATGGGTCAACCAGGGCAGTCAGGTTTGTGGATTTTGGGAAGGAGATAGAAACAGGCGGTGCGGGGTTGGGGAACGATGAGGTTGGAGGCTGTGGGTGGGAGGTCACCTGAAGTGATGAGGTTGTGGATGGTTTGGGAGATGATGTTTTGGTGGTTGGGGGTGGGGTCATGATCAAGGGGCTGGTAGGAGGAGGTGTCAGACAGCTGGCGTCTGGCCTCGGCAATGTAGAGGTCAGTGTGCCATACTATACCTGCGCCTCCCTTGTCCGCGGGTTTTATGGTGAGGTTGGGATTGGAGCAGAAGGAGCGGAGGGCTGCACGTTCTGTGGGGGAGAGGTTGGAGTGGGTGAGGGGGTGGAGAGGTTGAGGCAATTGATGTCTCGACAGCAGTTGGAGATGAAGAGATCAAGGGAGGGTAGGAGGCCTTGTTATATCCTGTTGTATCCTTTCACAATCGTTGGCACTATCAGCAACTCCACCAATCTTTGTGTCATCAGCAAACTTGCTTATCAGACCACTCACATTTCCCTCCAGATCATTTATATATATTATAAACAACAAAGGACCGAAGACTGACCCCAGTGGAACTTCACTCGTTACCAGTCTCTGTTCTGAAAAATACCTTGGTCTTCTATGACCAAGCCAGTTTTGTATCAATCCAGCCAGGCCACCCCAAATCCCATGTGATTTTACTTTTTGTACCAATCTGTCATGTGGGACTTTGTCAAATGCCTTACTAAAGTCCACATTAACAATATCCAAAGCCTTCCCTCATCAATTATTTTAGTCACCTCTTCAAAAAATTCCATCAGATTGGTGAGACATGACCTTCCCTGTACAAAACCATGTTGCCTGTCACTAATTAGTCCATTTTCTTCCAAATGTGCACATATCTTGTCCCTGAGTATCTTCTCTAAGAGCTTCTCCAACACAGACATCAGGCTCACCGGCCAATAATTTCCTGGATTATCCCTGCTTCCTTTTTTAAACAAGGGGACAACATTGGCTAATCTCCAGTCCTCTGGAACTTTGCCTGTGGTCAAAGAGGATGTGAAGATATCTGCTAATGCCCTAGCTATTTCTTCCCTTGTCTCTGGGATAGATCCCATCTGGTACCGGGGACTTGTCTACCTTAATGCAATTTAGGATACCCAAAACTTCTTCCTTCAATATATTGATATTCTCTAGAGTATTCACACATTCATTCCTGACTTCAACATCAGTCGTGTCCTTCTCCCTGGTGAACGCCGATACAAAGTACTCATTAATGATCTCCACCACTTCCTGTGGCTCCATGTATAACTTCCCTCCTTTGTCCTTGAGGCTTGGTCAATTGCTGCAATGCATTATTAGATGGAACATGCAGCTGCTACTGTGCAATAGTAGTGAAGGAAGTGAATATGAATGGAATGGGAGTCAATCAAGTGACCTGCTTTGTCTTGGTTGGTGTTGAGCTTCTTAAGCATTGTTGGAGCTGCACTCATTGAGGCAAGTGGAAAGCATTCCATTATGCTCCAGATTTGTATCTTGTCAATGGTGGCCTGGCTTTTGGAGTCAGAAGGCAGGTTTTTACAACATTTCTAGTCTTGGACCCACTCTTGCAGCCAGTGTATTTATTTATTGGCAAGTCCAGGTCAGTCTCTGGTCAATGGTGACACATGGTCTCTGTTGATAGTAGGGATGAGTGATGATAATGCCATTGTATGTCAAATGGAAGTGATTATACTCCCTCCTTTTGGAGATAGTCCTTGCATCGCACTTGCATGGCCTGAATGTTACTTGTCATGTATCACCCAAAGCCTGAATGTTGTCCAGGTCCTGTTGCTTCTGAGCATGTATCCAAGGAGCTGTGAATGGTACTGAACACTTTGTAGTCATCAGCAAACATCCCCACTTCTGACTTTAGGGTGCAGGGAAAGTCATTGATGAAGCAGCTGAAGATGGTTGGGCCTAGGACACTACCATGAGGAACTCCTGCAGAGATGTTCTGGAGCTGAGATGATTGACCTCCAACAACCACAACCATCCTTCTTTATGCTAAATTACGTCAACTGGTTTAGAGTTTACCTCCGATTCCCATTGACCACAGTTTTGCTAGGGATCCTTGATGTCACACTCAGTCAAATACAGCCTTGATCTCAAGTGCAGTCACTCTCATCTCCCCTGGTTATTTAGCTCTTTTGGTGAGGTGAGAGTGACTTCCCTTGACATTACAATTCACAAAATTCAAGAGAATGGTTCCAGTGATGAGGGACCTCAGATACATGGATACATTAGAGAAGAAAAAAGATATTTGACAGAGGTTTTAAACTCATGAGAGGTCTGAACAAAGTAGAAAGGAAAAAAAAACTGTTCCTGATGGTGTAAGCATCAAGAACTAGACGATATCAATTTGTTGCGGTGACAAAAAAATGCAATAATGAATGAAGCCTGGGATATACAAGGTGTAGAGCTGGATGAACACAGCAGGCCAAGCAGCATCAGAGGAGCAGGAAGGCTGACGTTTCGGGCCTAGACCCTTCTTCAGAAATGGGGGAGGGGAAGGGGGTTCTGAAATAAATAGGGAGAGAGCGGGAGGCGGACAGAAGATGGATAGAGGAGAAGATAGGTGGAGAGGAGACAGACAGGTCTAGGTCCAAAACGTCAGCCTTCTTGCTCCTCTGATGCTGCTTGGCCTGCTGTGTTCATCCAGCTCTACACCTTGTTATCTCAGATTCTCCAGCATCTGCAGTTCCTACTATCTCTGAATGAATGAAGCCTTTTCCTTTTTGTGCTGCTCATGGTTAGGATCTCGACTGCTCTGCTGACTCTATAATAGAGGAAGATTCAATCATCGTTTTCAAACAAGAATTGATTAATTATCTGAAGCAAAAAAAATCGTGGAAAAAGGTGTAGAAATGCAATTATGAGTTGTTCTTCCAGTCGACCAGCAGAGATATGAGAGGTTGAATAGGTCCTTCTGTGCTGTAGTGATTCTGTGATTCTATTCTATGATTCCTTAGGTAAGGAACAAGATGGGTTTTTATACAGGAAAGACATTTTTCTATGAGTCTATCGATTTCTGCATTAACTATTACCCACAGTTGTCCTTTGTATTTTCTCCATTTTTACCTTCCTTAATTCCATTATTAATTTCTCATCACTGGCTTTTTTCCAACTGAATATTTTGTTCTTTATATATACTTTCCAATTACTATCTTAAAATTTATGATGTTGAGATTATTATTACTTATCCATTCTCCCAGAATTACTCCTCTTATCTATTCTGACTCATTTCCCATTGGCTGCAGTTTATCCACAATAATGCAACTGTTACCTTATTGTAATCCATGTTAATTCCATTTCTAATCCTTTGTTCATCATCAGTTGCTTCATTGCTGCAGCCATTATGTATTTATGTATGTACATCTATTCTACCATTCTTCTCCTTTCCCTATCATTTTCAAATAGATTATAGCCTGCAATACTTTAATGTCAATCCTGTCTTGTCTGTAAACATTTGCCACTAGCTCTGTTGAAAACTATTTCCTTGCCCCTACGAGTTGTTTCCAATGACCCATCCATTCAAATTGTGACTTGATGTCTCGAACTGTCTGCTTCTCCTCTAATTATTCACAAGTAGTAGCTGACCTCAGTATTTTCACTAATACTTCGCTGAACAACCTCAGTAGTGCAGTGATCAGCTTAAACTGTGTCAAACTGACAAAACAAATTCTAGGTATTCCCCAAAGACAATTATTAAGCTAAAGCAACAAGTGGCAACACAATGAGCTCTCAGTAGTTGACTCACTTTTAAATTGTCCTTACAGAAGCTTCATTGTACAGAGATTTGATCTTTGCACTCATAAAATTAACTGGTCTGTACATAAATATTTCTTTTCCAGCTTCACATTTTTAACCAGAAAAACACTCATGTAATTGCCTCTGAAACAACAGAGACAGCAAAGAACTTGAAAAGTATGGAAAGCCATTTAAATTGCACTGAGATGAACAGAAGATTCAATGAAACAGATCATTCCACAAGCATACAGTTCGTGGAAACCTAACAGCTGTAATTGCAGCACCCCTCTCCCAAGACTGGAAACACAACGTTTCACTCACTCACCCTACCCCAAACAAATGCCTTGTTCCGTCTTTCTACTGGTATAAACATATCTGTTGGGTATCAAGGGCCATGAGGGTCACACAGCTGTCTTATGTCAGCTAATCCATCAAAACGTTTCCCTTTCTTTCTGACTCCATCTCCTAATCACTTCCAACTGGATGTTGGCCAGATTTTCACCACCCTCTTTGGCCTTCTTTTTAAACCCTCTCTAAGAGCTAGGGTCTCCTCACCTTCTACGACCCAACAAAATATAATGTAAGTTGGGCATGATGCCAAGTCCTCCTGCTGCCTCTTTTCCATTTTTGTTGCCTCCTGTGACAACAAACCAGTCTCCAGTCCTCCAGCAGCTTGTTCCTCCCTAAAATATATTCTGGGAGATGGGAGAAAAGGATGTTTGATCGGGTAACGCAAGCGGAGACAGCTCAGATGTAGAGCACTAGAGCAGAGGGTGGGGAGAAAGTGTCCAATGGTGCTGGGAGTGCTGGAGGTTGCTGTGGCAAGTGTGCTGAATCCAGCAGCTAGGTGGTAAGACACATAACTTTTGGATCCAATAGTCCTCACCTGGACTTAGTTGCCACGTTTTCTTGAGGCTTAGGAAATCCTACTGTCCACAGTAAAAATCAGAATATGGAAGGACAACGCAGTTTTCATCCAGTACAATATTGGAAGTTTCAACCTTCCCCCTTCTAGAGATTCCAGGGTATCCTCTTCATAGAGGAAGAATGACTGATTTTTTTTGAAGTGGGGTAGGGAAATGTAACCTATTTCCTGACATTATGGGCTCTTTCCATTGTGTGAAAAGTAGACACTTTGAATGACTCCTGTTCACTATGATATTGAAGCTGTGCAGCTATCAATAAACATTTGTTCACAAGTGTGATGACTGATGCAGGAAATCAGATATCCTAAGGGAAGATGTTGGGATAGTGCGAATGTCTCTGGACTAGAAATAAGAGCAACAGTTTAATGTTCTATGTAATGGCATGGGCTTTTTTTTTGTTATTCGCTGATGGGATGTCAGCATCACAGGCTGAGCCAGCATTTATTGCCCACCCCTAGTTGCCCTGTCCCATGTCCAAATCTGAACACGTCCCTCCACAAGCATTCAATGAACTCTTTAACAAGCTTCATTTCTGTGATTAATTGACTGGATAGCATCACAGGACCATGCTCTGGAGCTGGGAAAGGCAACGTTAGACCAGCATGGCAGCCAGCATTGGTATTTTCATTCCCCACCAGCAAAATTCAGTCCAGACTCTCTGTATATCCCATTCAATGTCTCAGCGGTCAAACAACAGTACAAATACATAAAGGTACAGTCAGCATTTTATCTTTCACTCACAAAGATAATGAAGCAAAATATCAAAACTTCTTCCTTGAAAACTTTTTCCCTTCAATTAATACATGGGGACGCAGTGGCCTAGTGGTATTATTACTGGACTGCTGACCCAGATAACATTATGGGGACTTGAGTTCAAATCCTCCCATAGCAGATGGTGGAATTTGAATTCAGTAAAATATCTGGAATTAAGAATCTAACAATGACCATGAATCAATTGTCAGGAAGAGCTCATCTGGTTCACTAATGCCATTTAGGGAAGGAAATCTGCCATCTTTACCTGACCTACATGTGACTCCAGAATCACAGCAATGTGGTTGACTCTTAGCTGCCCTCTGGGCAGTTAGGAACAGGCAATAAATGCTGCCTGGTCAGTGACACTCTCATCCTGTGAATGCATTTAAAAAAAATGATTGTATGCATAAGCCATAAAACCTTCATTTATAATAACATTTTTAAAATTGTTAAGTGTCCCAAGAAACAAGAGTGTTATCAAACAAAACACGTGAATGGAACTTGGACAACAAATCACTCCCTCTCACCAACACTTCCATTCAGTACGGGCAGACATGGATTTTGCAGCACAGTGTGTTAGTCTTACTGCAAGATTTCTATGCTTTAAGACAATAAACTGTCTAAATAAAAACAACCAAACAGTCACCACTTTATGGCTTCCTGAAATTTATGCAAAGGTAGCACCTCCCAGCAATTAACCAGCTCAGTAAGAGAGCAAGGTTAACAGGAATACCTTTGCTGACTTCTTATTTAGATGTTCTTCATTCAAGGCACACTGTCACATCCAGAGCCTCATATAATGGCTACAAGGTATGAAACAATTTTGAAGAATTGTTTTCAAATTTTGCATTTTAGTTAAACATTTGACAAGATAAATTCTGAGATTTAAAAGGGTCCTAAGGGGGAACTTTTCACACAGAGTGTGGTGGATGTATGGAATGAGCTGCCGGAGGAAGTGGTAGAGGCTGGTACAATTACAACATTTAAAAGGCAACTGGATGGTTATATGAATAGAAGGGTTTAGAGGGATATGGCCAAATGCTGGCAAATGGGACTAGATTTATTTAGGATATCTGGTCAGCATAGACAAGTTGGACTGAAACGCCTGTTTCCATACTGTACAGATCTAATGCTCAATGACTATATTCCCGACAGTTCTGTATGAAGAGTAACTTCATCTGGTGGAAAGTAAATGTAAATATTCTTGGCAATTGTGATAAATGTTTATCTTGATTTAATTTCAGTGCAGTGTGGACGATCTGCTCGGTTCTTTGTTCATGTTATTATTTGATCAGTTTTCATAGATTGGGGAACATTAAACTCATACCGCAGCTTTGCCTGTTCAAAGAGTAAGAGTAGGCGATGACCTAGTGGTATTATTGCTAGACTATTAATCCAGAAACCCAGCTGATGGTCCCAGGTCTGGGGGTCAAATCCCACCATGGCAGAAATTGAATTCAATAACTTTTTTATGTCTGGAATTAAGAATCTACTGATCACGATGAAATCATTGCCGATTGCTGGAAAAACCCATCTGGTTCACCAATCCCCTTCAGGGAAGGAAATCGGCCACTCTCACATGGTCTGGCCTACATGTGACTCCAGACCCATAGCTATGTGGTTGACTCTTAATTGCTCTCTGAAATGGCCTAGGAAGCCACTCAGTTGTACCAATTGCTACAAAAGTCTCAAAGAAATGAAATTGGACGGATCACCTGGCATCGACCTAGGCACCAGAAAAGACAATGGTAGAAACAGCCCTGTTGACCCTGCAAAGTCCTCCTCACTAACATCTGGGGGTTAGTGGGGTGGCTGTCCCACAGAAGAATTAAGCATCAGCCTGGCATAGTCATATTCACAGAATCATATCTTACAGACAATGTCCCAGACAGCACCATCACCATCCCTGGATACGTACTGTCCCACCGGCAAGACAGACCCGGCAGAGGGGGCAGCACAGTGATATACAGTTGGGGGGGTGTTACTTTAGGAGTCCTCAACATTGACTCCGGACACCATGAAGTCTCATGGCGTCAGGTTAAACATGGGCAAGGAAACCAATGGATCAGATCTAAGCTCTGCAGTCCTGCCACATCCAGTTGTGAATGGTGGTGGACAATTAAACAACTCACTGGAGGAGGCTCCACAAATATCCCCATCCTCAATGATGGAAGAGCCCAGCACATCAGTGTAAAAGATAAGGCTGAAGCATTCGCAGCAATCTTCAGCCAGAAGTGCCGAGTGGATGATCCATCTCGGCCTCCTGCAGTGTTCCTCAGAGTTACAGATACCAGTCTTCAGCCAGTTCGATTCACTCCACGTGATATCAAGAAACAGTTGGAGACACTGGATACTGCAAAGGCTACGGGCCCTGTCAACATTCCAGCAATAGTATTGAAGACTTATACTCCAGAACTTGCCGCTCCCCGAGCTAAGCTGTTCCAGTACAGTTACAACACTGGTATCTACTCGGCAATGTGGAGAATTGCCAAGTATGTCCTGTACATAAAAAGCAGGACAAATCCAACCCGGCCAATTACCACCCCATCAGTCTCCTCTCGATCATCGGTAAAGTGATGGAAGGTGTCATCAACAGTGCTATCAAGCAGCACCTGCTCAGCAATAACCTGCTCAGTGATGCCCAGTTTGGGTTCCGCCAGGGCCATTCAGCTCCTGATCTTATTACAGCCTTGGTTCAAACATGGACAAAAGAGCTGATTCCAGAGGTGAGGTGAGAATGGTAGCCCTTGATATCAAGGCTGTATTCGACCGAGTGTGGCATCAAGGAGCCCTAGCAAAACTAGAATCAATGGGTATCAGGGGGCAAACGCCCCGGTGGTTGGAGTCATACCTGACACAGAGGTCGTTGGAGGTCCATCATCTCAGCTCCAGGACATCCCTGCAGGAGTTCCTCAGGGTAGTGTCCTAGGCCCAACCATCTTCAGCTGCTTCATCAGTGACCTTCCCTCATAAGAACAGAAGTGAAGATGTTCGCCAATGATTGCACAATGTTCAGCACCATTCATGACTCCTCAGATACTGAAGCAGTCCATGTTCAAATGCAACAAGATCTGGACAATATCCAGGCTTGGGCTGACAAGTGGCAAGTGACATTTGCGCCAACAAATGCCAAGCAAGGAACATCACCAATAAGAGACAATCTAACCACCATCCCTTGACATTCAATGGTGTTACCATCACTGCATTCCCCACTATCAACATCCTGGGGTTATCATTGACCAAAAACACAACTGGACGCTCCACATAAACACAGTGGCTACAAGAGCAGGCCAGAAGCTCGGAGTACTGTGGCGAGTAACTCACCTCCTGACTCCTCAAAGCCTGTCCACCACCTACAAGGCACAAGTTAGGAGCATGATGGAATACTCCCCACTTGCCTGGATGAGTGCAGCCCCAACAACACTCAAGAAGCTTGACACCATCCGGCACAAAGCAGCCCGCTTGATTGGCATTACATCCACAAGCACCCACTCCCTCCACCACCGACGCTCAGTAGCAGCGGTGTGTACTATCTACAAGATATACTGCAGAAATTCACCAAAGATCCTCAGACAGCACCTTCCAAACCCATGACCACTTCCATCTAGAAGGACAAAGGCAGCAAATATATGCGAGCAACACCACCTCCAAGTCACTCACCATCCTGACTTGGAAATATATTGCCATTCCTTCACCGTCACTGGGTCAAAATCCTGGAATTCCCTCCCTAAAAGCATTGTGGGTCAACCCATAGCAGGAGGATTGCAGCGGTTCAAGAAGGCAGTTCACCACCACCTTCTCAAGGGCAACTAGGGATGGGCAAGAAATGCTGGCCAGCCAGTGACGCCCACATCCCACACATGAATGAAAAAAAGTGACAAAATTAGTAATATGAATTTCAGCTGCCAGATTCACCCTGTTCTAAGCAGATACTACTGACAAGCTTACATTTGTAGAACAGCCCCTTGGTGTGGCATTGTGTGTTTTATAATCTGTAAGATCGCTACACCTAATGAAATCATTTTATTTTTGTCGCAGAGCAGCAGACATCTATACATCAACAGCAGATATTATTTTGCCAGACACTAAGATGGGTGAGTTTTTCATTTTAATATTCAATATTATGACTATATTATGTGGCCCATATGTGAAGTTTGAGATTCCACTGGACAGATCTTTACAACAAGGTTTTGCTGTAGCAGTACATTGCCATGTGACAATGAAGTGGGGTCGTGTATAACAAAATATTTTTATATGCATCATGTTTGTCATATATAGTGCTAAATTTCAGCAAAACATAGTAAGAGTATTCAATAAAAATTCATTATTAGTAAGACAACTTATATATGATTGTGTTATAGCAAATAGCTGTAGCTAATATAGATTCAATATTGTACATTATGGGCTGAATATCCCCACTTTCAGTTCATGAGTTTTGGTGAGTGAGTTTCATGGCCTTTGATTTGCCATAGCCCAGTGTGACATTTCCCATACAACCTTCTGTGACGATACCGTGGCTTTAATGATTGTGTTTTGTCCTGGTTTCTTTTAGAGAGAGATTGGGGCCAGGTACCAAGCTGTCTATGAGAAGATAATCCACTTGTGAAGCCTTGGGTGTTTTTTTAAAAGCTGGAACAATAGAATGGGTGTGGTCAATCTCCCACCCACAGAACCAGGGATTTTAGGTTTAGCTGCAACAGTTGCTATTGGGATCTTGAAGAACTGAAAGCTATTTTTTGTCCCTCTCTCAGTTATAGCCAAAAGCTGGGGGTTCTGTGCCTGCTACGGGAGTCACATATGAGACAATCTGTTTTCTGAATTTGCCTTTTTGCCAAGAGTGTGTTTATGGGATGTTGCTATTTTAGAACAGTTAATTAGTAAAAGTTACTGTAGCTATTATTTTGTAAATTTCCCAATTAAATTTAGTTACTCCAATTCCTTCTTTCTTTTATTGTATTTTAACTTTAATGGATGAATAAATTGTGTTTTGCTTTAAATCCGGTACTTTGACCAATTGTATTGCATCTGGAATGCAACACCTTATATTTACCTTAAAAATACATTATCTACATTATCTTGTGAATATTTTGAGGGGGTTTGGTCTGGTCTATAACATATGCCTTATTAAACTGAGCTGTTGAGCACAATTCAAGGGGAAGTGTTTGCCACTGGTGAGACATCCTGCTTTATACTCCTCTAGCCCAGCTGCACATCCCTATTGATGCTACAAAGCAGGAACTGCCCCTTAAACTGAGGTGCTGGACTAGACGAAATTGCAAGGAAGAGAACACTAGCTCCTTGCTTCCAAAACGGAGATTAGGAAATGTTGGTGGACAAGGTGGTGGAGGCCTATCCATTTCCCTATTGACGCCAAAGGAGTCATATTAACAGACCGAGCACAGATACCAGCATGGGTCAGTGCAGTGTCCTCTTGTTGAAATGGAGGTCCTACAGTTCAGAAAGAAGGTTCTGCACTCTTTAGCACTCTGCAATGGTAAGTGCCACCACCACCTTATCTCTATGTCCTCATGGTCATGAAGCGAGCTCTCACTGTAATTCTGCCACAGCACACAAATCTCACCAAGGCTCATGGGCCACAGTTCCCAGTACTGCATGCAGTATGTCTATTCAAGGACTCACATCCACCCCATCCTCACAAGCTATTAACCCTTCCGTCCGTGCTTCCTACTCAATGGGGACACTTTGGAGGTTAGGGAATCCCTGCTCTTGATCACTATACAATTATTGTAATTTGAAAGTGCACACAGGAGAATATCAAGTAATGTTACATTGGATTTAACTGTGATATTCTTCATGGTTAAATAAAATTACTGTCTAGTGTCCAAGGAGCAGCAAAGTAAATGTTTTGGGCTGAAACCATTTGTCAGGACTGGGGAGGGGGAGGAGATCCCAAAAGTAAATAGATGGATGGAGGTGGAGCTGTGGGAAGGGTAGGTGGGATGGTGATAGGTGGACTAGTGAGATTGTTTCAGAATGTGGTCTCTCTCTGCAACCTCCCCCCCCCCACCCCACCCCAGGTTGTCTCTTCTGCCTTGAAGCTCTTCAACCACATTCTAAACCGATCTCGCTACTCCATCTGTCACCATTCTACCTACCCTTCCCCCAGCCTCACCTTCCTCCCTCTATTTATTTCTGGGCTCCCCTCCCCCTTCCCAGTGCTGACGAAGGGTTTCGGCCTCAAATGATAACTCTGCTGCTCCTCAGATGCTGTCGGACCTGCTGTGCTTTTCCAGCTTCACATCTATTTGGTTCTGTCTTCCAGCATCTGCAGTCCTTACTGTCTCCAAGTCACTGATAACCAACATTGTGAAGTCTCTTCTAAGGATGCCCACCTTGAAGAAGTTTTCCTCCTCCCTCTAAAGAGAGCTCAGTGAGTTTCTCTCTCATTGCAACCCCCTGGTTGTCTCCTCTGCCCTGGGGTTCTTCAAGCACATTCTTAAGCAATCTTGCTACTCCACCTATCACCATCCCACCTATGCTTCCGCCAGCCCCATTCCCCCTCCCTCTCTATATTTCTGGGCTCCCCTCCCCCTCTCCAGTCCTGGGTAAGGGTTTCTGCCCAAAACATTGACTTTCCTGCTCCTCGGACGCTGTCTGAAGTGCTGTGCTTTTCCAGCTTCACATCTATTGACTGTTACTGTCTAGCATCACAGATGAAGAAAAACTACTTATGATAGACCTGGCATCATTGTTTGTGTCCCTCTATTCAAGGATGACAGTTTAATTCTGCAAGGTGACTGAAGTTATAGAGATTTTCATCTAGGCAAAATTTAAGACTCACACCAGAGGGCAGTTGATCTTTGAGATGAATAGCTACTATTAGGTAGCTCATAAATTGTCTGGGGTCTATCACACAGCCTTACCTGATACCATCCAAATTCTGAAGGCAGCTGTTTCAGATCTCCCTCTTGAAACAGTCTCAATTATATCATCATGAATCAATTGCAAGATTTGATACATTTTCTTGGAACTGCATTTGAAATTTTTCTTATTAGTCAGGCTGCTTTATGATTGAGACTTTGATCTTCTTCCTCTTGGACTTATTGGGCTTTGCAATATCTGAAACTAGTTGGATGTTCATCACCAATTGTTCTAGAGGTCTACAAGGTAGCTAGGAAGGATCTGAAGAATGGACTTAGGAGAACTAGAAGCGGGTACGAGAAAACCTTGGTGGGTAGGATCAAGGAAAACCCCAAGGCGTTCTATACTTATGTGGGAACAAGAGAATGGCCAGAGTGAGGGTAGGGCCAATCAGGGACAGAGGAGGGAACATGTGGAGTCAGGGGTGATAGGGGAGGTCCTCAATGAACATTTCTGAAGAAGGGTCTAGGCCCGAAATGTCAGCTTTCCTGCTCCTCTGATGTTACTTGGCTGCTGTGTTCATCCAACTCTACACCTTGTTATCTCTTATCCTCAATGAATACTTTGGTTCAGTATTCACCAGTGAGAGGGACCTTGACCTTTGTGAGGACAGCATGAAACAGGCAAATATGCTCGAACAGGTTGATGTTAGGAAGGAGGATGTGCTAGAAATTTTGAATAACATGCGGATAGATAAGTCCCTTGGGCCAGATGGGATATACCCAAAGTTGCAACGGGAAGCGAGGCAAGAGATTGCTGCCCCTTTGGCAATGATCTTTGCGTCCTCACTTCCACTGGAGTAGTGCCAGAAGATTGGAGGGTGGCAAATGTCATTTCCTTGTTCAAGAAAGGGAATAGGGATAATCCTGGAAATTACAGACCGGTCAGTCTTAGTTCTGTGGTGGGCAAATTATTGGAGAGGATTCTGAGAGATAGTATTTATGATTATTTGGAAAAGCAAAGTTTGATTAGAAATAGTCAGCATTGCTTTGTGAGGGGCAGGTCATGCCTCACAAGCCTTATTGAATTCTTTGAGGATGTGACAAAACACAAGGTAGAGCAGTGGAAGCAGTGTATATGGATTTTAGCAAGGCATTCGATGAGGTTCCACATGGTAGGCTCATTCAGAATGTAAGGAGGCATGGGATTCAGGGAAATTTGGCACTCTGGATACAAAACTGTTTGTGCAATAGAAGACAGAGGGCGGTAGGAGATGGAAAGTATTCAGCCTGGAGCTCGGTGACCAGTGGTGTTCCGCAGGGATCTGTTCTGGGATCTCTGCTCTTTGTGATCTTTATAAATGACTTGGATGAGGAAGTGGAAGGGTGGGTTAGTAAGTTTGCCGATGACACAAAGGTTGCTGGAGTTGTGGACAGCGTGGAGGGCTGTTGTAGGTTGCAACAGAATATTGACAGGATGCAGAGCTAGGCAAAGTAGCAGATGCAATTCAACCCAGAAAAGTGTGAAGTGATTGATTTTGGAAGGTCGAATTTGAATGCAGAATACAGGGTTAATGGCAAGACTCTCGGCAGTGTGGAGGAACATCGGGACCTTGGGGTCCACGTCCATAGATCCCTCAAAGTTGCTACACAAGTTGATAGGGTTGTAAAGAAGGCATATTGTGTGTTGGCTTTCATTGGCAGGGGGACTGAGTTTAAGAGCCGTGAGGTTATGCTGCAGCTCTATAAAACTCTGGTTAGACCACACTTGGAATATTGTGTTCAGTTCTGGTCACTTCATTATAGGAAAGATGTGGAAGCTTTAGAGAGGGTGCAGAGGAGATTTACCGGGATGCTGCCTGGACTGGAGAGCAGGGTCTTATGAGGAAAGGTTGAGGGAGCTAGGCCTTTCTTCATTGGATCGAAGAAGGATGAGAGGTGACTTGATAGAGGTTTACAAGATGTTGAGAGGCATAGACAGAGTGGATAGTCAGAGATTTTTTCCCACGGCGGAAATGACTATTATGAGGGGGCATAATTTTAAGGTGATTGGAGGAAGGTATAGGGGAGATGTCAGAGGTAGGTTCTTCACACAGAGAGTGGTGGGCATGTGGAATGCGCTGCCGGCAGTGGTAGTAGAGTCAGATACATTAGAGACTTTTAAGCAACTCTTGGATAGGCACATGGAGGATAGTAAAATGCAGGGTAGATTGATCTTAGTAGGATGATAGGTCAGCACAACATTGTGGGCCGAAGTGCCTGTACTGTGCTGTACTGTTCTATGTTCTATGTTCTAAATCTGTGATCAGGAGGCATCAGATCCCTGCATGGACTGAGTAATACCAACATCATTTTGATCTTTTACCTAAATATCTTCATAATCCTGGAAGTAGACTCATAGATTCATAGACAGTTCCAGCACAGAAGGAGACCATTCAGCCCATCATATGCATGCTGGTCAACAATGGCCTGACTACACTAATCCCATTTTCCAGCATTTGTCCCATACTCCTGGAGGCTACAGCTAACGCAACTGAATATCTAAATACTGATTAAATGTTACAAGACAATCTGACTCGACCACCATTTTGGGAAGTAAGTTCCAGATTCCCACCACCTCTGAATGGAAATCTATGATTTCTGAATATTGATTGCTCTCCTAGTGGAAAAAGTGCATTCTTACCCATGCTATCTATGGCCGTTCTAATCAAAAATGCTTCAGTCAGATCCTCTCTCAACCTTTGGTGCTTCAAGGAAAACAGCACCAGCGTATCCAACTTCTCCTCATAGCTCATAGACCCTCCAGCCCAGGCAGCATCCTGACAAATCTCCTCTGCATCATCTCTAATGCAATCACATCCTTCCTATACTGCATACAGTACTTCAGTTGTGGTCTAACCAGCATTTTATACAGTTTGATTTGATTTATTGTTGTCACATGTACTTAAGTACAGAGAAAAGTTTTGTTTTGTTTGCAGTACAGGCAGATCATAACATACAAAAATCATAGGGTGATAGAACGAAGCAAGGAATACAAATTTACGGCAGTAAAGAAGATGCACAAAAAGCAAGATCAATGTTAGATTTGAAATTTGAGAGGTCCATTCAGAAGTCTAATAACAGCGGGGAAGAAGCTGTTCTTGAACCTGTTGGTAGGTGTGTTTAAACTTTTGTATCTTCTGCCTGATGAAAGAGGTTGAAAGAGATTATAATTGGGGTGGGAGGGGTCTTTGATGATGTTGGCTGCCCTTTTGCGGCAATGAGAAGTGTAAATGGAGTCAATGGATGGGAGGTTGGCTTTCGTGATGGTCTGGGCTGTGTACACAACTTTCCGTAGTTTCTTACAGTCCCGGGCAAAGCAGTTGCTGTACCAAGCTGTGATGCACCCAGACAGAATGCTTTCTATAGTGTATTTTTAAAAGTTGGTAACAGTCCTTATGGACATTGCGAATTTCTTTTTCTTCCTCAGAAGGCTAAGGTGTTCTTGTGCCTCTTTGACCTTTGCACCTACGTGGGTGGACCAGGACAGGTTGTTGGTGATTGTCACTCCTCGGAACCTGACGCTGTGAAACCTCCCCACCCCAGCACCATTAATGTAGATAAGGGTGTGCCCTCCTCCTTGCTTCCTGAAGTCAACGATCAGTACTTTAGTTTTGTTGACATTGAGGAAAAGATTGTTATCTTTGCACCATGTCACCAAGCACTCTACCTCTTTCCTGTATTCTATCACAGCATTATTTGATATCCAGCCTACAATGGTGGTGTCATCAGTGAGCTTGTAGATGGAGTTAGGACAAAATTTGATGGACACAGTCCTGTCTGTACAGGGAGTACAGTAAGGGGCTGAGTACGCATCCTTGAAGGGCACCAGTGATGAGGATTGTTGTGGAGAAAGTGCTGTTGCCTATCTTCACTGATAGCAGTCAGGAATAGTAGGAACTGCCAATGCTGAGAATCTGAGACAACAAAGTGTAGAGCTGGATGAACACAGCAGGCCAAGCAGCATCAGATGAGCAGGAAAGC
>NC_063332.1:27486596-27560670 GCF_021869965.1 Rhincodon typus | reverse complement strand
TCCAGCTCTACACTTTGTTGTCTCTGAGGGTCCGGAAGTTGTTTTTATTCATTCATGGGATGAGGGCATCACTGGCTAGGCAATATTTATTGCCCATTCCTCATTGCCCAGAGGGCAGTTCAGAGTCAACATTGCTATGGGTCTGGAGTCACATGTAGGTCAGACCAGGTAAGGATGGCAGTTTCCTTCCCTAAAGGATATTAGCAAACCAGATGGGTTAACCCCCTAATAATCGACAATGGATTCACGGTCATCATAAGACTCTAAATTCCAGATATTTATTGAATTCAAATTACACCAACTGCCATGGCAGGATTCGAACCTGGTTCCCCAGAATGTTATCATGATCGCTAGATTAACAGTCCAGCGATAACACCACTAGACCATCGCAGTTCCAGTTGCAGAGGGCAGAGCAGAGACTAGGTCTTGGAATGAAGTAGGTCTTGGAGGTTAGTTTGGTTAGGTTTACAGTATGGAGGGCAGAGTTGTCATGAATAAGTAGAAGCCTAACGTAGGTATCCTTATTATTTAGATGTTTCAGGGATAAGTGTAGGGCTATGGAAATGGCGACTGCTGTGGGCCTTTTGTACTGGTAGGTGAATTGCAAGGGATTAAAGCAGGCTGGGAGGTTGGAGTTGATGCGAGCAATGACTAACCTCTCCAACAGTTCCAACATTACCTCCCTGCTCTTGTATTCTATGCCTCATCTAATAAAGGCAAGTATCCCATATACCTTCTTGACTATCTTATCTACCTGCCTTGCTCCCTTCAGGATCTACGCACAAATTTCCCTTTGATCTTCAGTACTTCCCAGAGTACCCTGAGAAACTCCTGTAATGATTTACTGGATTTGAGATGATTGATCAACAACCACATTTCTTAGTGCCACATATGACCCCAACTGGGGAGAATTTTCCCCAGATTTCTACTCACTACAGTTTTTCTAGGGCTCCTTGATGCCGCACACGGTCAAATATGGCCTTAATGTCGTGGGATGTCTCTCACACCTCACCTCTGGAAGTCAGGTCCCTTGACCATATTTGGACCAATGCTGTAATGAGGTCAGGAGCCAAGTCACCCTGCAGAAAACAAAGTGAGCTTCAGTCGCAGGTTATTGCTAAGCAGAAACCATTTGACTGTACTGTGAACAAATCTTGCTTTGCTATGCTGATGATCAAGAGTAGACTGATATGGTGGTAACTTTAACTATAAAGATTGTTACGCCACAGGATCTGTGTCCAGGCAGAAGTGGGACTTCCTATTTTTAGAGCTCCTTTTCTCATCTCCCTTTCCCCCATTTGGAGGGAATTGAAGGTATCCTCTGTCCCAGTAGAAGTCACATTACCTACATGCATTAGTCACCTGTGCACAGATTCTTGACTAAGGTCTCCCAGGTTCCCGCCCCTGGCTCTGTCACCAATTCTCCACTGCCACAGACTTAGCAAACAGACCCTAATAAAGCCAGTTTGTAACTTTGTTTAATGTAGGATCTTGTATAAAAATCATTGCTCTTTCATGTTCTGGTATTTTCAACCAAGTAGCAATTTGTTCTGTGTGAGCTTACACTGGTTTGACCGAGCAACAAAAATGTCAACCCAAACATAGGGTAGATGATGGTGTCATGATAATGTCACTGGAATAGTAATTCAGAGGTCCAGGCTAATTCTTTGGTGACATGTGTTCAAATCTTTATCTACTTCAGCTGCTAGGCAGAAACAATGAATGAAGTCAGGTAACCCATCTAAAATATACAAAGTCTTCTATCGCTGAATATCAGTCAAGGTCAGGAACAAAGGCTGGGAACTAAATGTGATTCAAACAGGATTCCAATGGCATTATGGCAAGGAAATATCCTGATCCAAGTCTCAAATCTTTTATCTAAATGATATAAACAGGGTTGGGCTTAGTTCAGCCAGCTCTCTGTCCTGTTCAATGCTTGTCAGGATGGTAGATAATGACATAAATCAACATGAGTAATGGTTAACTGGTCATTAAAGTGTGATATTTTGATTTAAGAAGTTATCTGTGCTGTAAATGAAACTGTACAGGTATAGATAGATAACAAGTTCATTCCATGCACCTAAAAGAAATGACCTTTGTTTTCACATGGTTTTATAACTGCATGTCCCTACATTAATATTTTAAATGATTGAAAGCCTATCTTTCACACACCTGCCATGAAGTGATCTGACCACATGCAGAATTTGTGGCACCTAGTTGTATAAAATCCCCTTTTATATTCATTAATATAGTCCCTTTATAGTATAAACTTATACGTTGCTGAAAAGAAAAACATGCAACTGAAATTTCTGATCTTGCATTCATTAGGGTAAATGCAAGAATGTCAAATTTCAAACAAACACAGCGACTTATACCACAAGAGAAAAAGGATAGCTCTCATTGACTGAGGTATTTCCATAAAGAAGGCAAGTGTTATCCATCTATGAGTCAGGATGCTCCTTTGATTGTTTTTAATAAGAGTGCAGACGATATTCAACCATGTTGAGGACAAGGAGACAGATACATGGGAACACCACCATCATTTGCAAGTTCCTCTCCAAGCTACTCACTATTATTATGTTCTCAGCTGATATTAGTATTAAACAAGTCAGGTTCCAGACTGACATTTGGCTTATTAGATCATTTTTTTGAACAAGGTGGTCTTTAACTGAAGCTCAAGCATATAATAATACAGATCTGGTTTTAACAATAAAGCAGAAATTTATTAAACAAAAGTTAAAACAGAATAAACCAAAATCTGCATAAAATGCAATTGGAAAGATTTCAAAACGCACAGTAAAAATACTATGCCATAAATCTAATCCAACAGCAGCCCTTTACAGTAATCACACACCAGAGAGAATTCCTTTCTCTATAACATTTATATGTTAGACTTAACTCCAGGTCTTAACAGTCAGATAGCCTCATCCTTGAGTATTCATAAAATCAAGATTAGATGTTCTTAGATTCGAATAACCCCTTCACGATTCTAACCAAATACTTCAAACGAAACCCTTACATTTAAGTAAACCTATTTCAAACTTTTTTGAATGAATTCCTTGGTCATTGACAACAGTCTCATACATCCAGCTTCAACCAGGACATCTGCAAACTGAAACCAAAAAGTTTACACTGTTTCCCCATGTAAAGAAACCAATCCATGATCATTTAACTGAAAGCAGGTTAATGTTTGTCAATGTTTACTCTGTCTATTTGTAAAACTTTCTGGATGCAAACAAATTCCCATTTACTCTCCAGGAATTCTCTCTCTCATAATTTTTTTTAAAAAAGACCTGCGCTCCAGAAATACTGACAAGCTAATCATTAAACCCTTTCATACACACAGCCTAAAACCCTACAGTAAATGGTCTGCAGCAATTTAATAAGGCAAATCACCACTACCTTCTCAAGTGTAGTTTGGAATGGCAATAACTGCTGATCCAGTCAGTGAGTCAGTAGATTATTGAATAAATGAATGAATGAACAAAAATAAAATAGGAGGCATGTTAGCTTAGTGGTCATGTCACTGGAATAGCAATCCATGACCCGAGGTGTTCTGGAAACAGATGTTTGAATTTCGTTATGGAAAATAATGTAATTTGAACTCAACTAAAATCTGAGGTTATAAAAACTTGCTTAACAATGACTTATAACCACTGTCAATTGTTTTAAAACCCATCTGCTTCACTAATGCCCTTTCGAAAGGAAATCTGCTATCCGTCCATACCTCATCTGGCTTATATGTGACCTCACAGAAATGCGGTGGATTCTTAACCGTCCTCTGAAATGGCCTAGCAAGACACTCGTTCAAGGGCAATTAGGAATTGTAACAAAATTGCCAGTGGCATCCACATCCCACATATATACATATATACTTTGACTAAAAATAGTAAGAACAGAACTTTCATTCTGATTATTGGACATTGTAATAGGGCCTTAATTTTGCACATTATCTGTGCTGTAAATGACCTGAGGCTGTCTGATACTCAGTATTTAGAGCCTTTCTCATCTTTATAAACAAATAATTGTGGTAGACTTCATAGGTGAACCTAATCTTGTTCTGATCCAGTGGCCAAACCATGGTGAACCTATTGCTGTGGGTCTGGAGTCACATGTAGGTTAGACCAGGTAAGGATGGCAGTTTCCCTCCCTAAAGGACATTAATGAATCAATTGGGTTTTTCCTGACAATTGATTCATGGTCATTCCAAATTAATTCCATATTCCAGATTTTTTTTGACTGAATTCAAATTCCTCATCTGCCATGGCAGGATTTGAACTCGGATCCTCAGAACTTTACCTGAGACTCTCAGTGCAGTGCAATGATAATACCACTAGGTTGTTGCATCCCCTCAGCTGGGTATAAACCACAAAATAAAATGAGGAATTTCTAATTGATATGATTCATTGTAACATTTCATAGTGAGTAAGCCTTCTTCAGTTCCAGCTTTGAAGAATGATTTTGTGATTTCTGCACTTTTCTAAATATTCGTCGTTTGTTCACTAAATTTGTTACTATTTAATTCCATTTCTTGAATGCAGGTTCCACTGCTTATGAGATTGTCATGCTGATAATGAGTGGGATGATCCTTCTGATAACTGGTATTGCTCTACTGGTGATAATTCTCAGAAAGTAAGTATGATTAAATATTATTTAAAGGCATTTCCAATGGCTGTTTTATAGTCGACAAGTAGATGAAAAGCAACAAGTAATTCTCCTGACAGCCTGTGGAGTCACAGCTTTTCCTGCTATTAGGAGTCTAACTTTCCCTGAGGCACCAGATACTAAAACCTTTCAAGAATTGATGGTCATACTTAAGGAATATTTTAGCCCCATTCCTCCTCTAATTCAGAAAAGCTATAGTTTTTACGCAGTAATTCAAGAATCAGGGGAATCTGTATCAGATTTTTTGACTAAGTTAAGACAACTAGCGAAAGCCTGTGACTTTGGTTTAGCCCTTAATGAGATAGTATGTGGAATTAATCATGTAACCAAGCAAAACCTAGTAGCTGAAGCCCAACTGGATTTCAAACAGGCACTAAACTGTCTTTATCATTGGAAACTGCGGTGAGTGGAGCATATGAGTTGCAGGGTATTCCAATGGAAGCGGACACTTCCATCGGTCAGATCACAACGCTGTGTTCCTCCTCCCAGCTTAAAAGCAGAAGCTGAAGTGAAAGGGCCCTTCACAGAAAGTAAAACAATGCTGGTCTGAGGCAGTGGAAGATCTTCAGTGGAAGAACTGCTTGGAATCAGTGAACTGGACCATATTCAGGAACTCAGTGGACAACCTAGATTGTCAAAAACTTCATGAGCAAGTGCGTGGAGGACTGTGTGCCAAAGAAGTCAATCCATGTGTTACCCAACAGGAAACCTAGGATGAACCAGGAAATCCACTGCGTACTGAAGACCAGATGTACAGCATTCAAATCGGCCGACCCAAACCTATACAGAAAATCCAGATATGACCACCACAAAGCCATCAGACGTGCTAGGAGGCAGTAATGGACCAAGTTAAGGCCCAAACCAACCATACGGACACCCACCACCTGTGGCAAGGCCTACACAATATAACGGGATACAAAATGAAGCAGAGCAAGAAAGCAGACAAAAACACATCCCTCCCCAATAAGCTCAGTGCTTTCCATGCTCAGTTCAAGCAGAATGCCAGCAGCACAATGTCACCTGCCCCGGACACACCTGTTCTCTCTGTCACCGCTGTTGATGTCAGATCACTCTTCCAGGGAATCAACCCAAGGAAAGTGTCGGGCCCAGACAGAGCCCCCGGCCATGTGCTTAGATCCTGTGCCGACCACCTGGCGGAGATATTCGCTGACATCTTTAACCTTTCCCTCCTACAAGCCAAGGTCCCCACCTGCTTCAAGGAGACCACCATCATCCCTGTACCAACACGACTTAATGACTACTGCCCAGTGGTTGTGACCTCCATAATCATAAAGTGTTTCAAGAAGCTGGTCATTGCCCACTTCAATTCTGGGCTCTCAGCCTGCCTCGATCCCCTGCAATTTGCCTACTGACATAACAGGTCGACAGCGGATGCCATTTCCCTTGCTTTACACTCATCCCTGGAATGTCTGGATAACAAGGACACCTACATCAGGCTCCTACTTATAGACTACAACTCGGCCTTCAACACCATAATCCCCTCCAGACTAATTTCAAAACTCCAAGACCTAGGTCTCAGCTCTGGCCTCTGCAACCGGATCCTCAGCTTGGTGACCCAGAGTCCACAATCAGTGAAAAAAGATAACAGCACCTCCTCTGCAATAACCATCAACACTGGCCCACCCATTAAGGATGTGTTCTGAGCCCCCTACTGTATTCCCTGTACACGCACAACTACGTCGCCAAATTCCGAACGAACACCATCTACAAGTTTGCTGACGACACCTCCATGGTAGGAAGGACATCAAACAGCGATGAGTCAGAATACAGGAAAGTGATAGAGAACTTGGTGTCGTGGTGCAATGATAACAACTTCTCTCTCAATGTTGGCAAAACAAAAGGACTGATCATTGACTTCAGGAAGAAAGGAGGAGGACACGCCCCCTTCTACATCAAGAGAGCTGAGGTAGAGAAATTTGAGAGTGTCAAGTTCCTACAAGTGACGATAGTCGACAATCTGTCCTGAACCACCCAAATGGATGTGCCAGTCAAGAAGGCACAACACCTCTTCTTCCTCAGGCAGCTTAGGAAATTTGGCATGTCCGTAAGGACCCTCACCAACTTTTTCAATATATGAGACTGCAATTTGGGATATCCGCGTGCATAATGGCTTAGTATGGCAACTGCTCTTCCCAGGTTTGCACAAGACCTGGGCTAGACCAAGAACCTATACCAGGGAACCTTTACAGATTAAGGATACAACTTCCGTTCTGGTCTCACAGACAATGGAGAACATTTTGCAAGGTCTACCTCAGGTTACTAATCACCTAGATGATGTTATAATAACATGGGACAGCTAATTAGGAACACTTCGAGAACTTGGATATAGTCCTAATGCATTTTTTCCAAGGTGGGCGTATGCCTAAGAACGGAAAGATGTATGTTCCAGATGCCCCAAGTGGGCTACAGAGTTGACAAGACCAGGTTACACCCCTTGTAAGACAAAGTGAGGGTGATCAAAAGTGCTCCAGCTCCCACATCTGTCTAAGTGGTCATTTCTTGGGCTGATAAATTAATATGGAAAGTTCATACATAACCAGGCCTCCAACCTGGCAACTTTGCATCACCTCCTAAAAAAGGGTCAGCCTTGGAAATGGTTGCACAAACAGGATCTCACTTTCAGGGAAGTCAAAACAAAAGCTATCATCCTCTAAGGCGTTGGCACACTATGATCCTAAGCCAGATATGGTACTGACATGCGATGCCTCCCCTTTCTAGCATTGCGGTATTATTAACTCAAAGATGGACCAATGGAAAGGAACATCCAAGAGCATATGCATCCAGAACTTTGGCTAATGTGGAGTGTAAATACTCCCAGATAGAGAGGGAAGGATTGGTGGTCATATTTAGAGTCAGGAGGTTCCACCAACGTCTCTATGGGTGAAAATTTGTGTTAATCATGAACCACAAACCCCTATTTGGTCCGCTGAAATCAGACAAGGCAGCACCACTCATAGCTTCTAGCCGAATTCAGTGGTGGGCTCTAATAGTAAATGGGTATAATTACAAGCTAGAACACAGTTCAGGAGGCCAAGTAACGAATGTAGATGCCTCCCACTGGCAGATACACCACTGGTGGTATCCCCAATGGAAGAAACTGTAATGATATTAAATTTTCTGGAGCAAATTACTGCAGATGCTGGAATCTGTACTGAAAACAAAAATGCGGAAAATCACAGTGGGTCAGGCAGCATCCATGGAGAGAGAGCAAGCTAATGTTTCAAGTCTAGATGACTCTTCATCAGAGCTGATGTGAAGTATGGAGGGGGCAGCATTTATGCAATAGTGTGGGGGTGGGGTGCTAGGGGAGAAAGGGCACTGATAGTGCAGATTAAGTGATTGGAAGGTGAGAATGGCCGAACAATGGTCTATCTAACTGCCAAACTGAACAAAGTTTCTGGACACGCTCCCAGTCACAGTTGACAATATCAGACTTTGGACGCAGAAAGATCCAGTCTGTTCTGAAACAGTTGGTGGTGATGGGAGAAACTAAAAGGCCATCACAACCAGAGTTGAAACGTTTTTGGACCTGGACAGACCAGATCACAGTAGAGGATGGCATATACAATTTACATAGATGATTTGGAGTTGGGGACTAAGTGTGGTGTGTCAAAATTTGCAGATGACACTAAGGTGAGTGGTAGAGCAAAGTGTGCAGAAGACACTGAAAGTCTGCAGAGGGATATAGATAGTCTAAGTGAGTGGGCAAAGGTCTGGCAGATGGAGTACGATGTTGATAAGTGTGAGGTCATCCATTTTGGTAGGAATAACAGCAAAATGGACTATGTTTTAAATGGTAAAAAATTGCAGCACGCTGCTGTGCAGAGGGACTTGGGTGTCCTTGTGCATGAATCGCTGAAGGTGGGATTGCAGGTGCAGCAGGTAATTAAAAAGGCAAATGGAATTTTGTCTGCCATTGCTCGAGGGATGGAGTTTAAAAACAGGGAGGCTATGCTACAGCTGTATAGGGTCCTGGTGAGGCCACACCTGGAGTACTGTGTGCAGTTTTGGTCTCCTTACTTGAGAAGGGATATACTCGCACTGGAGGGGGTGCAGAGGAGATTCACTCGGTTGATTCCAGAGTTGAGAGGGTTGGATTATGAGGAGAGACTGAGTAGACTGGGATTATACTCATTGGAATTCAGAAGAATGAGGGGAGATCTTATAAAAACATATAAGATTATGAAGGGAATAGATAAAGTGGAGGCAGGGAGGTTGTTTCCGCTAGCAGGTGAAACTAGGACTAGAGGGCATCGCCTCAAAATAAAGGGAAGCAGATGTAGGACTGAGGTGAGGAGGAACTTCTGCACCCAAAGGGTTGTGAATCTGTGGAATTCCC
This sequence comes from Rhincodon typus, assembly GCF_021869965.1. Lineage (NCBI taxonomy): Eukaryota > Metazoa > Chordata > Chondrichthyes > Orectolobiformes > Rhincodontidae > Rhincodon > Rhincodon typus. The sequence continues at coordinate 27,551,645 of NC_063332.1, read as the reverse complement.
TGCCCAGTGAAGTGGTTGAAGCTACCTCGCTGAATGTTTTTAAGGCAAGGCTGGATAAATTTTTGACCAGTAAAGGAGTTAAGGGTTATGGTGAGTGGGCGGTAAGTGGAGCTGAGTCTCAAAGATCAGCCATGATCTTATTAAATGGTGGAGCAGGCTCGAGGGGCCAGATGGCCTACTCCTCCTAGTTCTTATGTTCTTATTATTATGGGGGAGCAAGAGTGATTGTCCCGAGCAAAGGTCGCTGCCAGATACTGGCTGATGTCCACCAGGGCCATCCAGGGGTCTCCAAAATGAAGATGTTGGCTAGAAGTTATGTCGTTGACCAGGTCTGGATGCACATATAGCTGTGTTGGTGAGGCAGTGCCCAGAGTGCTAACAAGGATAAAAATTCCCACCAGCAGCTCCCCCACATTTGTGGGAATGGCTGGATAAACCCTGGTCTTGGTTGCACATCCTTTTATGCAGGTCCTTTCATGGGTTCAATATCATTAATGATTATGGACACCCACTCAAAATGATTGGATGTACATAGGATCCATTCATCGAACACAGGATGACGATAGAAAGATTGCGCTCATCTTTTTCAATACACTGAGTCGCAGAAGTGCTGATCACAGATAACGGGCCATTGTTTACCAGCAGGGAATTCGGGCATTTCCTAAAGTCAAATGGGATTCGACATATAAGGACAGCTCCATATTATCCATCATTCAATGGCCTGGCAAAAAGAACAGCCTAAACTTTGTAGCCTGGCTTAAAGAAACAGCCTACAGCCTCGCTAGATACCAAGCTGTCATGTTTCTTATTTGATTGTAAGACCACCCCACATGCAGCTATAGGGATAGCATGGCAGAGTTGCTAATGGGGAGAAGACTCCGCACCAGGTTAAGTCTGAACTTCCTGGACCTGGGGGGTAGGGCAAAATGGCATCAGGAACGCCAATGCAGGATACAAGACTCCAATGAGCAAGAGAGACAGATTGATACAGGGGATAAAGTTTGGTGTAGGGATCACAGAAATGGGTAAGAGGCACAGTTGACATGATGCCAGGATCGGGAACGTATAAAGTTGGGCAGGTGCCATAGTCCTGAACAAGCACATGGACCATGTGAAAGCTTTGAATGCACAAACGGTGCAGGAGCAAAATGTGCCCTGCCACTTGGAGCAGAAGAATAGGCTTCTGGGACCTGTCAGTTCACTCTCTCTGTCAAGCATTGATGTGTCCTCTGAATCTGAGATGGACATAGGGTTGTAGACCCTCGACACCTTTGCCACCAGAAGAAGAAAGTGAAATTCTACCGAGGCGTTCCTGGAGCAAGAGGTGAGCTTCCATGAGTTACACGCTGCCCACATTGGACACTGAGTCAGAGGACCTGATGCCAAAGTGCCCTAGGAGGTTCTTCGAGAAAAAGGACTGGCCTATGTCGGAGAAGGATGTAGTGATTGCAAAAATGTCAGCCAGCAAGGTATCATAGAATATGAGTTATATGATTCGGGCTGTTAATCTGGTCCAAACAGGATGCCCTGGTTGACAGATAAACAGGGGAGTGTTAAAGATGCCAACACTTGATAGCTGACTTTCAAGAGGCAGTACTAAAGTCACAGACTGTTCGTGTGTTAACAAAGGGTGATTTGGTAATGGGATACTGGCCTCTGTGGAGTTATTTCAGGAAGGCACTGACATGGTGTGATAACACATTCTGGTGGTGAAATCCCATCATTGCTATTTCTCTTACAGCTGAATGTTAACCTCCTCCACTGCTCCTTTGTTTCTGTACCTCTTTACTTTCTGAGCATTGACACGATTCTACTTTATGTCAGGTACTGGAAGGAGGGCAGATCGTTAGAAGAAGGCAGTACAGGAGCAGTCGTGATGGTAACCCACAACCATGGGAAAAATAGTCAAAATGGAAGTACATCACCACATCTGTCCAGCCAATCACACAGCTCCTGTACTTGTGAACCAAAGGACAAAAATTATCAACAGAAACATGAGCAGAGAGATGTTCCACGGAGTTACCCAACTGAATGTATCATCAATGACATCCACATTACTGTTCATCAAACACAATGATATTACTTACATACATTGTAAATTTAAGCTCAGCTCTTCTGGGCTCAGGCTGTTCTTTTCAACACATTTCGTTTCCCCATGCAAAGAGCAGTTAGTGCGAAAGCTGTTAATGCTGTGCTGATTTACGTCTGAGAAGTACAGAGCAGTTTAAGAGCTAGTTAAGAGGAGAACTGAGGGTCTTAAAAGAAGAACAGGCACATACAACCAAATATTCAGTGGAATGTGTTGGTTGCCATACTTCGGAGGCCATGAAAATAGCATTTCAAGGAAGTCAAGATATAGGAACAGGCATAGACCATAGAGACTGGCAGGTCTGCTCTGCCATTTAATATAATCCACATTCAACTCCACCTTCTTGCCCAATCCTTGTAGCACTTCATACATTGAGACTAATGATTTGTTTATCCCAGTCTTTGTTATTTAATGATAGAGCATCCACAGCCATTCGGATGCCAATTATCCACAGATAATTCCATAGATTCACAACTCTTTGAGTGAAGTAATTTCTTCTTGACTAAATCCTAAGTAATGCACCCTTTTCCTGAGGCCCTGTGTTTTAGATTTCTCGACCAGCAGAAACAATCTCTCAGTATCTATCAAGTTGTTTCAGAGTCTTTTATGCCACTCATCCACAGATATGTACCCAATTTACTCAGCTTCTCATTACTGAACAAACCCCCTCATCACAGGGACCAATTTAGTGAATATTTGCCACAGATCTGGCCACACTCCATGTCATTCAGACGCCTGTAAGACTCCCCACATAGTGTTTCCCTCTTCCAGACATCCTATCCTCCTCTGCAACACCAAGTGCAAAACATGCATCGAAAATAAAGCACTTCCCTTCATATAATACCTTTCAGACATCACAAAGCATTTTACAGCACTTTTGAAGTGTAGTCATTGCTGCAATGTAGGAACTTTAGGAGCTAATTTCCATTTTGTTCATGTATTTTGATGTTTCCGACTGTTACAAGCCACAGAAGGTTATATAATGGTCATGGTTAGTTCCATTTTGAGAGAATTTGCCTCACATAATCAAGGTGACACAGTTGAGGGAAGTAAGTAAATTATTTAAAGTTTTTTTTCCTAAAGCCCAGGTTGTTATTGTGCAGCATCTCTGATAGAAGAGGAAACAACTCCCTTTGATGATGCAATCCTCTGCACAATAACACCAGATACTAACACTCTGCAAGTTGGAAGTCCTATCCTTCAGCAATATCAGGTATAAGTTGTTTGTTAAGCCTCAGTAGTTGCTTATTTACTTATAAAGTGAAACAGTTTCACTGTGCAATGAACTTCCATGTCAGTATAGTGTTTTCTTACTAGTTAATGAAGGCATGGTTAACAAGTTTCTTCTTATCTTAGTCATCCTCCAGTATAATAGGTGCAATCTGAGAATATGAATGCCTTTTCTATTGTTATATTTTTAATTTTTTTTAAAGAAGCATTTATTCACTAACTGCTGGCACTTATGTTTATTGCTGTTAATTATCTTAATTCTTGCTCCTTACCCAAGTCCCACCCACTGCCCAAATTTGAATTTTGCAGAAGGTGGCAATTCTATATTTGCAGGTTGTTTTACTTGTCTCACTTATGGTCCAGAATTTGTGGAATTTTATTGTATTTTTAAAGAGTTCTTTTTTAAATTCAAAATTATATAAAGCAGCATGTTGTGTGTTATTTGTTTTTTAATTATATAGATTATTGATTTTCACTAATGGGGTGGGAGTCTCAATTTTATGACAAGATAGATCTGTCTCATATGAGCGACCTCAGTATGCACCAGTTTCTCTTCAAGGAGGTGAAGTGGGGGCCACTGACCCTAAAGGCAGTTCAGATGTGGTCACTGAGATGGCAGGTGCCAAGGAGATTTGGTACGAATATTTTCCCCATTCCCCTTGGACTTTTTCCTAGTTGTATTAAACATCTTCTAGCCCTCAACCTTAAGTTCCTGCCACTCACCATGCAACCCAAGGCCACCCACCAGAATGCACAGAACCAATGAGCCCCATACAGCAAAAGTGGCAATTTATGAACTGCTCATGAAAAAACACCTACTGACAAAAACTGTTGCAATTGCTACCTTACAGAAGTGTCAACTGGACAAAGCCTTTATAATATCAATAACAAAAGTTTTACTTCACTTCAGATCTCTTAATCTTGTCCAAATAATCATGCAGACATTTTAAAAAATGGATCAAAGAAAGAATAACTTATTACAACCTCACTAAATGTCGATCAATAAAACCTAACAGTCTACTTCAGCAGACCTGGCTATGTTACTCCACATTTGCTCTGTCAAAAGCACTTATAAGTCTCCCCCTGGAAGCAATTAAGATACTACCGTACTGTTAACAGACCTTAGAGACTTCCTGGGTAGATGAACTGAAATCAGTAAAGTACTCTCTATTGTCTTCAATTATGTTGTTAAGACTGGTATGCGTTGTCAACCTAAATAAGAACAAATCAGAACCAGGTATTGAAATCATGCAACAAGTCAGGTGGTATCTTTAGACTCAAAGGCAAAATTAACATTTCAGGCACAACTAGATTTACCAACTCAAATTTGTAATGATCGAGGAGGTTTTATCTGAGCTTCCAACCATATTGCTCCTCATTCACACATGGGTCACCTAGCAGATCCATCTTCATAAACCCTATCCTTCTGCAGCCCTGTTGGAAAGGGAACAACTTCTTTGTTACCAGATTAATAGCAGAACCAACCAATCAAACAGCCTTATTCTGCAAAGTTTAAAAAAGAGAGCCAAATAAAATGGCCAAGAGTATAGAAATAATTTAAAGCCCCATCATTGTAAAGAGAAAACGTGGAAAGAGAGTGGTAACTAAGATGGAAGAGAATCCTTAAGCCTTCTATCAATGATAAATTGTGGTAAAAGGAGGAGTAGGACTGATTAAGGACGAAAAAAGGATTTACAAATGGAAAAAAAGGGCATGACATTCAATGAATAATTTGCATCTGTCTTAACCAATGAGGAAAATGTTATCCAGTCAATGGTGAAAGAAGAAGAAATTAAATACAGTGTATATAGAAAGGATAAAATTTGTGAGAAGGAAATATTGGATAGGTTTGTGAATTTAATTTTGACAGGGCACTAGGATTAGATGATGTGCATTCAAGGATTCTGAGGGAAAGGTATGAAAATTGTGGAGGCACTGGCAATACTTTTTAAGCTTTCCTTAGGCTGGTGCTGCCTGAGGATTGGAAAATTGCAAATATTATGTCCTTGTTCAAAAAATGGTGTAAAGATAAGCCATCAACTGCAAAAAAACCATTTTACCTTTGGTGTTGGGAAAACACAGAAATAATAATTTGGGACAAAATTAGTAACTATGTGGAATGATCTGTTCAGCTAGGGAGAGATAGCTTTAATTTCTTAAGGGAAAATAATATTTAACTGACATTTTGGAATTTTTGAAGAAAGTGAGCTGAATTCCAGAGGTGGCATGAGAGTGATTGCTTGTGACATTGAGGCAGATTGATTGGCACCATATCCACAAACATTCACTCCCTCCACCACCGATGCTCAGAAGCAGCAGTATCTAAAAGATTCACAGCAGATATTCACCAAGGCTCCTTAGGCAACACATTCCACACCCATTATCACTAACGTCTGGAAGGACAAAGGCAACAGATACACGGGAACCCCACCATCTGAAAACAGCTATTTGTCATCCAAATTTGAAAATATATCACAGTTCCTTCACTGTCGCTGGGTTAAAATCCTGGAACTCTGTCTTTAACAGCACTGTGAATGCTGTGAATTACACCATATTGACTGCAACAGTTAAAGAAGGCAACTCAATATCACCTTCCCCAGGGCAATTAGGGATTGGTACCAAATGCTGGCCCAGCCAGCAAAGCCCACAAACCCTGAATTAATAAAGAAAAGGGCAGTTGATCCAGACAATGCTGTTGATGTGATTGGTGCCATGATCTTCTAAAAGACATTTTATACTAAAGAAGCCAAAGAACTGCAAATGCTTGAAATCAGAAATAAAAACAAAAATTTCTGTTGAAACTCAGCAGGTCTGGCAGTATCTTTGGAGAGAAAGCAGAGTTAACATTTAGGGTCCAGCAACCCTTCTTCAGAAAGTGCTGGATTCAAAACAGTTTCTGTTTCTTAAGGCATTTTATAAATTTCTGCACAACAGACTTGTGAGTAAATTTCAAGCTCATGGAATAAAAGGGACTGTAGCAACGTGGATACAAAATTGGCTGAGTGATAGGAAACTGACAGTAATGGTTAATCCATGTTTCTCAAGCTTCGAGAAGGTTTTTATTGATGTAATAATAATGTAGACTTTGGTATGCAGGCCATAATTTCAAAATTTGTAACTGACACAAACTTTGGGGAAGCAATGTAAATTCTGCAGAGGATAGTGTAGAATTTCAAAACAGCGTAGACGAACTGGTGGAGTGGGTGGATCAATGGCAGAAAAAGTTCAATGTGGAGAATTGTGAGGTGACACATTTTGGTAGACTATATGAAATAAAGGGTACAACTCTAAAGGGGTGTAGGAGCAGATGGACCAATGTGTAAGCCATTTAAGGTGGCAGGGTACATTGAGAGAGCACTTAATAAAGCTTACAATATCCTAATTTTTATTAATAGGGGTGTAGAGTACAAGAGCAAAGATTATGATGAATTCATATAAGACACTAGTTTGTCCTGTGCATAGATCTACAGTCATAGACTCACAGAGTTTTACTGAAGGGAAAGAGGCCCTTCAGCCCATTGTATCTGCACCAGTCATCAAGCACCTATCTATTCTGATCCCACTTTCTAACATTGGGAAAGAGAAGGGGGTTCAGTTCCCAGGGCTTACCAGGTCAGGGTCCAGCGGGAATGAAGGGATCATCAAGCCTCTGGGTGAGGAGGGGTTATAGGTCAGGGTCGAGAGAGGTGTTAGTGGTCTAGGGTGAGGTGTAGTTGGGGGGCTATAAATTATGAATAGGGTCTGTTAAATGTTCTAACTTTTCCTGAGTAACTATTTTACTTCATCTTATTTTATCCCTCCAAAGTCTACGATTCAAATTGAGACCTTCAGAGTATTCCTGGAATAGACAAATTGCCCAGAAGAAAGTCAATTTTCTGGGCAATTCCTTCAGAGACTGCTATAATGGGCATTCCGATAAGTCATCATGTGCAACTCCCATCTACTTTTGAACAAAAACTAAACAAAAATCCAACAAACTGTGGATACTGGAAATCAGAAACAAAATGTTTTGGGTCCAATGTTCCTTCTTCAGAAAACTGAGCATTGTTCTGAAGAAAGATGGCTGGACCTGAAATGTTAACTCTGCTTTCTCCCCACAGATGCTGCAAGCCCTGCTGAGATTTTCCAGCAAGTTCTGTTTTTGTTTCTGGAATAACAACTGTCTGGCCAGTGGAAAATCCAGGCCATGAGTGTGGATCTTGCTTGGCAGTGGCAATTAAACTGTACCAACTTTGAGATCACAAATGCGGAAAGTAACGTGGAAACCAGAGGATCGGTTCGCAACAAACAACTGCACCTCCCAGTCGCGAACCATTTCAACTCCCCCTCCCATTCCTCAGACGACATGTCCATCCTGGGCCTCCTGCAGTGCCACAACGACGCCACCCGAAGGTTGCAGGAACAACAACTCATATTCCGCTTGGGAACCCTGCAGCCCAATGGTGTCAATGTGGATTTCACAAGTTTCAAAATCTCCCCTCCCCCTACCGCATCCCAAAACCAGTCCAGCTCGTCCCTGCCTCCCTAACCTGTTCTTCCTCCCACCTATCCCCTCCTCCCACCTCAAGCCGCACCTCCATCTCCTATCGACCAACCTCATCCCGCCCCCTTGACCTGTCCGTCCTCCCTGGACTGACCTATCCCCTTCCTAACTCCCTACCTACACTCACCTTTACTGGCTCCATCCCCGCCTCTTCGACCTGTTTGTTTCCTCTCCACCTATCCTCTCTTCTATCCGCCTCCCACTCTCTCCCTATTTATTTCAAAACCCCCTTCCCCTCCCCCTTTTCTGATGAAGGGTCTAGGCCCAAAACGTCAGCCTCTCTGCTCCTATGATGCTGCTTGGCCTGCTGTGTTCATCCAGCCCTGCACCTTGTTGTCTGTGATTCTATGCCCTTCCAGAGGGTGCACCACTGAGATGCCATCAAAGTGAAATTCCTCATCCAGCAGTGAATTCACAAAGGCTTCCACTTTTCGCTGTTAAGTTTTACTGTAAAATCCCTTGAAAAAGTTTACACCTTGTTGAATGTGCTGTTGGGCTTTTAATGTACCAAGTCCATAAATTAACACTGAGCCCCATCATGGGAGCCGAAATGCTAATTTGACATTGCCATCTCCAGTTTACGGTGAAATTTGAAGCAGGGTCACTGGAAGTGAAATGTTAATTCTGTTTCTCTCCATGAATTCTGCCAGCATTTGCTGGTTTCTCCAGCAATTTCTGTTTTTTATTGGCTTGAGCTCTCCAGTATGCACACGGTCCGATATTCCACTTCAAGGTGTACCCTGGGTCCGTTTCGAGTTTTGGCGTTTGTCTGCGGTGGGTTGCTGTAGTCGTTGGTTGAGGGTGGGGAGGAGGGAAGAGGTGAGGTGGCAGCGGTAGGTGACACCAGCGCATGCGTGTTTGGTCTTAGTTTCTCCCTTTTCCCCTTCCCCGTCACTATGGCGTTCACTCTGTACTCGCTGCTCCAGGCCGCGCTGCTCTGTGTTAATGCTGTCGCCGTGCTTCATGAAGAACGTTTCCTCAACAAGAGTAAGTGTGAACCCGGAAAATTAAATTTAAAAAAAATACTCTTAAAGGGGACTGTTGTTAAAGGGACACCGCAAGCCGGGAATCTCACTCAAGGAACAACAACAACTTACAGGATAGCGCCTACCTCTCATGTAATACAGCATTACCCACCCACCCGCAGCGCTTGAAAACGGGACATTTTAAAATCAGAAAATCAGGCAGATTAGCTCAGATGACCGAATGTTTGATCGAAGAGGGGGATTTCAGGGAGTAAGATTTAAAAGTAAGGACGGAATTCCCGAGATTAGGACCTTGGCAGCTGAAGGCATTGCCCCGTTGAAGAGACTTAAAACAGGGGTGCTCAGTTCTAAGGAAGGGTCACTGGACCCGAATGTTAACTCTGCTTTCTGTCCACAGATGCTGCCAGACGTGCTGAGATTCTCCAGTTATTTCTATTTTTGTTGGTGACGGTGGAAGTTTGTTTTCAGACTGGAGGCCTGTGACCAGCAGTGTTCCGCGGGGATTGGTGCTGGGTCCAATTTTGTTTGTAATTTATATAAATGATTTGGATGAGAATTTGGGAGGCATAATTAGTAAACTTGTGGATGACACCAAAATTGGTGGTATAGTTGACAGTGAGGAAGTTCATCTAAAATTACAAAGGGATCTTGATCAACTGGGCCAGCAGGCTGCGGATTGGCAGTTGGAGGTTAATTTGGATAAATGCGAGGTATTGCATTTTTGTAAAACAAAGAAGGGCAGCACTGCTACAGTTAATGGTAGGGTCCTACATAGTGTTGTTGAACGCAGAGACCTTGAGGTTCAGGTACATAGTTCTTGAAAGCTGCATCACAGTTGGACAGGGTGGTTAAGAAAGCGTTTAGCACCCTTGCTTTCATTACTCAGACCATTGAGTAGGACATTGGTGAGGCCATTTTTGGAGTACTGTGTACAGTTCTCGTCACCCTGCTATGGAAAGGATATTATTAAATTGGAGAGGGTCCAGAAAAGGTTTTTGATTTGATTTATTATTGTCACATGTACCTAAGTATAGTGAAACGTTTTGTTTTGCGTGCACTACGGCAAATCATACCATACAAAGATCAAAGGGTGATAGAACAGTTTCAGGAATACCAAAATTATGGCTGTAGAGAAGGTGCATAAAAAGCAAGGTCAACATTAAATTTGAAATTTGAGCGGTCCATTCAGCAGTCTAATGTCAGCGGGAAAAAGCTGTTCTTGAACCTGTTGGGACGTGTGTTGAAGCTTTTGTATCTTCTGCCTGATGTAAGAGGCTGCAAGAGATTATAACTGGTGTGGGAGTGGTCTTTGATGTTGGCTGCCTTTCCACGACAACGAAAAGTATATGTGGAGTCAATGGATGGAAGGCAGGCTTGTGTGATGATCTGGGCTGTGTTCACAACTTCCTGTAGTTTCTTATCATCCTAGGCACAGCAGTTGCTGTACCAAGCCGTAATGCATCCAAATAGAATGCTTTCTATGGTGTATCTATAAAAGTTGGTGAGTGTATTTACAGACATGCCAAATTTCCTAAGCCTCCACTGGAAGAAGAGCTGTTGTTGTGCCTTCTTGACTGTTACATCTATATGGGTGGACCAGGACAGATTGTTGGTGATCATCACTCGTAGGAACTTGAGGCAATGAAACCTCTCCACCCCAGCACCATTGATGTGGATAAGGGTGTGCCGTCCTCCTTGCTTTCTGAAGTCAATGATCAGCTCTTCCGTTTTGCTGACATTGAGGGAAAGATTGTTATCTTTGCACCACGTCACCAAGCACTTCCTGTATTCTGTTTCATCATTGTTTGATATCCGGCCTACAACAGTGCTGTCATCAGCCAACTTGTTGATTGAGTTCAGACAAAATTTGGCCACAGTCATGAGTGTACAGGTAGTACAGTAGGGGCCTGAGTACACTTCCTTGTGGAGCACCAGTATTGAGGATTGTCATGAGAAGGTGCTGTTGCCTATCTTCATTGATAGTGGTCTATGGGTCAGGAAGTCAAGGATTCAGTTACAGAGGGTGGAGCAGAGACACATGTTTTGGAGTTTGGAGATTAGTGTGGTTGGGATTATAGTATTGGGGCGGGGCAGTAGTCAATAAGTAGAAGCTTGACATATTATCCAGATGTTCCAGGGATGAGTGTAGGGCTACGGAAATAGGGTCTGCTGTGGACCTGTTGCGCCAGTACGTCAGCCTTCCTGCTCATCTTATGCTGCTTGGCCTGCTCTGTTCATCCAGCTCTACACCTTATTATATCAGGGATCAAGGGAGGCTGGTTTTGATGTGTGACATGACTAACCTCTCGAAGCACTTCATAATTATGGGGGTCGGAGCCACCGGGTGGTAGTCATTGAGGAACGTTGCATGTGTTTTCTTTGATACTAGAATGATGGTGTTCTTCTTGAAGCAGATGGGGACTTCAGATTGTTGCAAGGGGAGATTAAAGATGTCAGCGAATACTCCTGCTAGCTGGTCCGCACAGATTCTGAGTACACCGCTGCGGACTCCATCTGGGCCAGTCTCTTTCAGTGGATGCACTCTCAAGAAGGCCAACCTGATGTCTGCAGTGTTGACTGAGGGAACAGGTGCATCCACGATTGTTGGGGCGATTTCATTGACCTTCTTTTCGAACCAAATGTAAAAAGCATTGAGCACATCAGGGAGGGATGTATTTTTGTGTGCTATTCTGTTCTGCTCCATTTTGTAGTCCATTATGTCATGTAGGCCTTGCCACAGACTGCGGGCATCTGTGTGATTAGTTTGGGTCTCTAACATAGTCCGGTACTGCCTCTTGGCATCTGTAATGGTATTGCAGAGGTGACATCTGGATTTCCTGTAAAGGTCTGGGTTGTCTGACTTGAACACCTGGCTTTCAGTAGGCAATGGATTTCCTGGTTCGTCAATGGTTTCTGGTCGGGTAACATTTGGATTAATTTTTCGCGCACGCAGTCCTCTCCACTCTTGACCAGATTTACTAAGATGTTGCCAAGACTGGAGAGTTCGAGTTATAAGGATAGGCTAGGACTTTTTTCACTGGAGCATAGAAGGTTGATAGAGGTGTATAAAATCATGAGGGGCATAGATAAGGTGAATAGCAAAGGTCTTTTCCCTAGGATGAGGGAGTTCAAAACTAGGGGGCATATTTTTAAGGTGAGAGGAGAAAGATTTTAAAAGGGACCGGAGGGGCAACTTTTTCACACAGGGTGGTTCATATGTGGTAGAGACAAATACAGTTAGAACATTTAAAAGATGTTTGGATAGGTACAAGAATGGGAAAGGTTTAGAGGCATATGGGTCAAATGCAGGCAAATAGGACTAGTTTAGTTTGGGGAACTTGGTCAACATGGACAAGTTGGACCAAAGGGTCTGTCTCTGTGCTGAATGACTCTACATTTGATTAGAAAAGCCCATGAATGGAAATATTGGTAATGCTGAAAGTAGAAGTTTATCTCAGTGTGAAGGATTACAGTAGCTATGCAAATACTGTCAAGCAGTTGCCCCAGCTTTGATAATCAGTCAGTACCACCAAGAAAGTACCACCACTTGGTCAGAGATCTGGGTGTTCAGGTCCATTGTACCATGAAGGTGGCAACGTAGGTCGATAGAGTGGTCAAGAAGGCATACAGCATGCTTTCATTCATTGGATGGGGTATTGAGTACAAGAGTTGGCAGGTCATGTTACAGTTGTATAGGACTTTGGTTCGACCGCATTTGGAATACTGCATACAGCTCTGGTTGCCGCATTACCAAAAGGATGTGGATGCTTTGGAGAGGGTGCAGAGGAGGTTCACCAGGATGTTGCCTGGTATGGAAGGTGCTAGCTATGAAGAGAGGTTGAGTAGATTAGGATTATTTACATTAGAAAGACGGAGATTGAGGGGGGTCCTGATTGAGGTCTACAAAATCATGAGAGGTATAGACAGGGTGGATAGCAAGAAGCTTTTTCCCAGAGTGGGGGACTCCATTACTAGGGGTCATGATTTCAAGGTGAGAGGGGAAAAGTTTAAGGGAGATATGTGTGGAAAGTTCTTTACACAGAGGGTGGTGGGTGCCTGGAACGCATTGCCAGCAGAGGTGGTAGAGGCGGGCACAGTAGCATCATTTAAGATGTATCTAGACAGATACATGAATGGGCAGGGAGCAGAGGGATACAGATCCTTGGAAAATAGGCGACAGGTTTAGATAGAGGATCTGGATCGGCGCAGACTTGGAGGGCCGAAGGGCCTGTTCCTGTGCTGTAATTTTCTTTGTTCTTTGTACTGAACAAAAGAAATTGGAGCAGGACTAGAATATTCGGCCTCTTGAACTTGCTCTGCCATTCAAGAAGCTTATAGCTGATCTGAATACAATGGAATATAGCCCTAACTTTCTTGGCCTTTCCTTATGAGATAGCCCTCTTTCAACTCAGGAATCAACCCAGTCAGCCTCCTCTGAGCTGTCTCAAATGCACGTATATTCCACCTTCATGTGTGGTCTGACCACCTTGGAGGGAATAATTGGCAGCCAATTCTGAAGCATTGGGAACTAAATTCACCAGACTGTAACGTATCAGGGAAAGATCGAAAAAATGGTAGAAGAGGCTTGTTGATTAAGAATGAAATCACTTCATGAGGATGTAAACAGGTTGTGGCAACTTTATATATAGAACTAATAACAGAAAATGATTTAAGACTATTATGTGAGAGTTTAATATACCCCCTGAGCAGCTATGAATTGGTAGATTGTATAAGTAGACCAGGATGTAGTAAGGCAGAGTGGTTTTAATTTGGGATTTAATTTTTCTAGAGATTAAGGTAAGCAGACTAGCACATGTCAGAATAGTAGCAAAATTATTGTGCACAGTTTTCTGAAACAGTAGCCATTCAATATCATGAGAGGTCAGGGGAGTAAAGTTGCCATTGGTGGAATGATCGAGAATCAATTTAAGGCAATTGACAAAAGAAACAATGAAGAAATGAGAAACTTTCACAATCCGAATACTCTGCCTGAGTCTGTGGTCAAGGCAGGCTCAGGTTGATATAGAGATTGTTGATCAGAAAGCAATTAAGGGTTACAGGGAAAAGGCAAGAAAGTGGATGGGAGGAATGTTGGATCAGCCATGATCCTATTCAGTGGTGCAGCAGGTTCGAGGGGTTGAACAGCCTATTCCTATCTCCTATAGTCTCAGCTGAGGCATCGAAGAGGTAATTGATTATTGTCTGGAAAGGTAGAATGTGCGGGGCTATGAGGAGGAGAAGAGGAGTAGCACCATATAAATTGCTCTTATGGAGATCGGAGTGGACACAGCAGGATGAATAGCCTGCTTCTTCGCTATAACAATTTGTGAACCTGTGAATATGTCCTAGAACCAACAAGGGACTGATCATATTAGATTTATTAATAATCCAGATTCAGTCAATGGCTTAACGGTGTGTAAGTATTTATTAAATAACAAACATACTGGGATCGAGTTCAATATAATGTTTGAACGAGAGAAATGTGAAATAGCTACTAAGAATCTAGACATAGGTAAGATTGACTAAGTTGTAATGAGCGAGAGATTGCCACAATAAACTGGGCAGCTCTGTTAATGGACAGAATGACAGAAGATCAGTGGAATGTGTTCAATAAATAATTTAATATGATGTAAACTCAATTTATTACCTTATGGGGCAAGAGGTCAGTTTGCAAAAATACAGCCCTGGGTATCCATGGAGAGATCAGGAACAGCATAAGAATAAAAGAAAAATCATACATTTTTATTTAAACAAAGGTACGGATCCTGGCAGGGAGAAAGAGACAAACAAAGGCAAGAGATGACACAACAGATGTTGAGCTACAAAACGGAATCAAAATAAATGCATGCAGTTTTGAGAATTACTCAAACAGAAGGTGGTGAAGAGATATGTGGACTCTTTGAAAATTGCTAATGTCTGCCATTTCCTTGCTTGTATTTGTCTCACCATTGAATAAATATTTTGAGTCTGTGAATCATCAGAATTAATAGAAGGAAACTGAGAATTATGATGAAGCTAATAGCATTAAAAAGTGACAAATATTCAGGAATCATTGGTTTCCATTCAGTGTTTTAGATGAGAACATTGTAGACGTTCAAATCTTGCAAAATGGTTTGGCAACCATTCCTTTAGATGAAAACATAGAATTTTTCAATCTGCTATTTAAGAAAGGTAAGTGGAGGGACTTTCTAAGCTCAGTTTTTGAACATGTCAAAAAATTTTCAGTTGATTAGAGAAAAGCAAAATGTATTTGTAAAGTTTAGGTCATGTCTTGACAAGACTGCATTTTTTTTGGGAAGGTAACTAAAACGTGAGCTGGGAAATATCTGTGGAGAGAGAAACAGTTAACATTTTAAGTCCAAAACTGCTGTTTATCTTAACTCTGTTTCTTTCTGTACAGATGTTGCCACATTGCTGAATTTCTCCAGCATTTTCTGTTTTTAGTTTGAGTATTTTGCTTTAGTTAGAATATTGTTATGATTACAGCTGATTTTATGACTGGACAAGTCAGATTCCAGATTGAATTCTGGCTTGATGGATACAGTTTTGTTTTTGGTTTTAACAAGTGGTCTTTCACCGAAACAAACACGCAAAGCTGTTGTTTAGTGTTAAAGAAGAAAATGGAAGTTCATTATACAAAAAAAGGGTTAAATCGAGCATAAATAGTGAATATATTTACATATAACACAAATTCAAAGATTTTGTAACATGCAATAAGAATATAATCATATTAATCTCAAAAACACTCCATGACAGTACTCATAGAGTCGTACAGCACGGAAACAGACCCTTCAGTCCAACCAGTCCATGCAGAACATAATTCCAAAATAAACTAGTCCCTCCTGCCTGCTCCTGGCCCATATCCCTCCAAACCTTACCTGTTCATGTACTTATCCAAATGTCTTTTAAGCATTGTAATTGTACCCATTTCTACTACTTCCTCAAGAAGTTCATTCCACATGCGAACCAATTTTTGTGTAAAAAATTTGCTTCTTATGTCGTTTTAAAATCTCTCTCCTCTCAACTTAAAATGTGCCCCATAGTCTTGAAATCCCCCACCCTAGGGAAAAGACAACTACCATTAACTCTATCTGTACCTCTCATTATTTTGTAAACTTCTAACAGGTTGCCTCTCAATCTCCTACAATCCAGTGAAAAAAGTCCCAGCCTATCCAGCCTTTCTTTATAACACAAACCTTTAAATCTCCTCTGAACCCTCTCCAGCTTGATAATTTCCTTCCTGTAACTGGGCAACCAGAACTGGACACAGTATTCCAGAAGAGGCCTTACCAATGTCCTGTATGATCTCAACATAACATCCCAACTCTTGTACTTGAAGGACTGAGCAATGAAGTCAAGTGTGCCAAACACTTTTTTAACCACCCTGTCTATTTGTGACACAGACTTCAAAGAACTAGGTCCCTCTGTTCTACAACACTACCCAAGGCCCTACCATTAATTGTGTAAGCCCTACTCCTGTTTGTTGTACCAAAATGCAATACCTCTTATTTATCCAGATTGAACTCCATCTGCCATTTTTCAGCCCATTGACCCATTTGATGAAAATCCCTCTAATCTTAGAAAACCTTCTGTCTACAACGCGACCAATTTTGGTATTGTTTGCAAACTTTCTAACCAATCCTTCTATATTCTCATCCAAATAGTTTATATAAATGGCAAACAAAAGAGGACACCAAACCAATCCCTCTGGAACACCGCTAGTCACAGGCCTCCAGCC
This sequence comes from Rhincodon typus, assembly GCF_021869965.1. Classification (NCBI taxonomy): domain Eukaryota; kingdom Metazoa; phylum Chordata; class Chondrichthyes; order Orectolobiformes; family Rhincodontidae; genus Rhincodon; species Rhincodon typus. The sequence continues at coordinate 27,535,059 of NC_063332.1, read as the reverse complement.
TGAAAAGCAACCCTCCTCCATTACTCTTTCTCCTGCCATTAAGCCAATTATGTATCCAATTGGCAAGCTCACCCTGAATCCCATGTGATCTAACTTTACTAATTAATCTACCATGTGGAACCTTATCAAAGGCTTTGCTAAAATCCAAATAAACAATGTCCACTGGTCTGCTATCGTCAATCTTTTGGTAACTTCCTCAAAAAACTCAATCAAGTTTGTGAGACATGATTTTCCTCCCACAAAACCATGCTGACTACCTCTAATCAATTTTTGCCTCTCTAAACATCCATAAATCCTATCTTTTATAAATCATCTCCAACAATTTATCCACAACCAAAGTTAGACTCACAGGTCTGTAGTTCCCCAGTTTCTCCTTGCAAACCTTTCTTAAAAAAAGGTATAACATTAGCCATCCTCCAGTCATCAGGCACCTCACCAGTAGTTACAGATTATGCAAATTTCCTCCCTTTCTTCCCATAACATTCTGGGATACATTAGATCGGGTCCTGGAGATTTATCCACCTTTATATTCTCTAAGACCTCCTGAACCTCCTTTTCTGTAATGTGAGCTGTTTTTAAAACATCAAAGTTTATTTCTCTGCATTCTCTAGACTCCATTTCTTTCTCCACAGTAAAAACTGATGCAAAATATTCATTTAGTATCTCTCCCATCACCTGGGGTTCAACATCCTTTACCTGTGAACAGTCTACTCCAATGAAGTTTTGAAAGTTCTTGTCTCATACCATTAAAATTTGCCTTACTCCAATTAAAAATTTTAACTTTTATGGAAGGCTTATCCTTTTGCATAATCATTTTGAAACCAGTAGAATTATGATCGTTAGACCCAAAGTATTCCCCAACTTTTACTTCAGTCGCCTGCTGTGCCTTATTGCCCAAAAGAAGATCTAATTTTCTTCCTTCTCTAGTAGGAGCATCCACATAATGATAAAGAAAATTTTCTTGAACACATCTGACAAATTCTTCACCATCCAAACCTTTAACTCTATGGTAGCCCCAGTCAATGTTTGGAAAATTAAAATTTGCCATTACTACAACTTGATTATGCTTACATATTTGTTTCTCAATTTCCCTGTTACTATTGTGGGGGGGAAGCGCTGTTGTACAGTCTCAACAAAGTGATCTTTTCTTCCTTATTTGTAATTTCTACCCATATATTTTCACTGGATGATTTTTCAGAAAGATCTTCCCTAGTTACAGCAGTAATGCATTCCTTAATCGAAAACACCACCACCATTCCCCCCCCACCCCAGCATTTAAAACCCGGAACATTGACCAGCCAGTCTTGTCCATTTCTCAGCCAAGTTTCTGTAATAGCTATGATGTCCCAATTCCATGTTCTTGAACATGTCCTGAGTTCATCAGCCTTACCTGTAAGACCCCTTGCAGTGAAATAAATGCAATTTAGTTCTTCAGAGTTACTACATACTTTGACTCTCTCTTGGCTTTTTTTCCTAATTGACATGTTCTCCTCACATGCAGAACCTTCCCAGTCAATCCTTCTGTTTACACTGCTACTTAGAATTCCTCCACTCCCCTCTCTATCAGAATAAAGTCCCGCTTAATGGAATAAGTAAATCTCCATCTCCCTTTCCAGTTTAGGTTAGACCCATCCTTTTAAACAGGTCTTTTCTGTCCCAAAAGATATTCCAATTGTCCAAAAACCTGAATCCCTGAACAATACACCGGTTCTTCAGCCATTGATTTTTCTCCTTTAACCTTCTGTTCCTTCCTTGTTTGAGTTTGGCATTGGGAGTAAACCAGAAATTACTACTTTCAAGGTTCTATTTTTTTAATCTTCTACCTAACCTGTTAAATTCACTCTGTACTGCTTTAATCTTTTCCCCAAAAATGTCATTCCTGCCAATGTATACAGTAATTTCTGGCTTCTCAATCTCACCTTTAACAATATGCTTGAAATGTTTAGAGACATCCTTAATCCTAGCACCAGGAAAGCAATAAACCATCCTAAATTTACACACTCTGCCACAGAATCATCTGTTTATGCCCCTGACAGGAGAGTCCCCTATAAAAACAATTCTTTTAAATTTCATCTAAAGCTACCTAACATAAGAATCATTCCAAGTGCCCAATAACTGACTGGCCCTTCCATTTTCCTTGGAGACACTATCCCCTTCTACAATTCCAAAAGCTGAATAGCTATTTGATGGAGGAATGGCCACCGGTGACTTTTGAACTACCTTCTTACCTTTCCTGACAGTCACCCATCCATCTGACTAATTCTGCTGTGTAACAACTTTTCTAAATCTACTAGCCATCTCACACTGGATCTCATATACGGCCTTAATAACATAAAGCCAAAAAAAGTTTCAATAACTCCTTACATATAAAAAAAATTACCTTTCATTATCTACAGAAAATAATGTTAAAATGGAAAAAAAATCAAAATATATGTATCAAACATTTTAAAACTTCAATAAAATCAACCACTTAGCTGATTAACGGAATAAAAATAACTCCTCTTTAATAAATTCATCGAAGTAACAAAAATGTTCTCCAGAGCCGACCATGTGTAGGACTCCCCGAAACAAAAACACAACTCCTTATTTTAAAAAAACTTCGGTTTTTCAAAACAAAACCGTTGCAATGTAAAAAAAAACGCTCTTAAAAACCTTTGCAATGTGAAAAATCCCTCTAAAACACATGCAGACTTTTTAACTTCTGAATTTAGAATAAAAAAAATCTCAGCCATTCACTGTAAACCCCTTAAAAGCTCGTTCAAAACAAAAGTCCATTCTTAAAAAAAATTACAATTTTCTTTGTTTTTGCATGTTAATGAAACAAAATGAATAAAAATCTTATATTAATAAAATATAATGACTGAAATAAGTTGTTTTTTTAGAAAAAAGTCTAATAAATCTTTAACTACACCTGCAATCCCAAGAGCAATTTTTTTCTCTATCACCCATACAAGGCTGCAAATCCCACATTTGAAAGTCTGATAGCCTCTTGCTGGAGCCTTCGTACAACTGAGTTTAAACTTTCTCAGATTCAAAAAGACCCTTTCAAGGTTTTAATCAAACACTTCTGGTCTGGAACTTTTACTAAATTTCTTTCATTGAGGTAATCTATTTCTTAACACTTCAAATTAACTAATTTTCTTAGGAGCAACCACTTTACACATGCACCTTGGGCCATGGGCCAAGACCCAGTAGAACTGCCCAAGCTAAAGCTTAAAGTAAAAGCTTTCTTTGCAAGCTATGGGTGTTTCCCTTAATAAAAAGAGGAAAAATAAATCTATCCATGACCTTCCAAACTAGAGCCTAATGTGCAACTGTTTACTTTGTTCATTTTTAATTATTCTAATGAAAACAACAACCCTTTACTCTCCAGGAAGTCTTTCTCTGATACTGTGCTTTAAAAGAAATCACCATGACTGCAGAAATACTTATAAATTAATCATTAAAATCCTTCTGACACTGAAAATCTATAAAATTCAAATAAATGATATGAAAATATATATAAAGCACATCACAACTTTCAGAAGACTTTTGGCAGATCCATTCTGAAGTTAAGGTTTGCTAAAGTTAAACCTTGTAGAATTGAAGTCAGATTATTGACTGGGATAGGAAATTGTGTTTATGAGTAGGGAAGAGATGATAGGCAAGGCTCCCCTTCTTTATGCATCTTTGCGCTGATTGAAGAGAACATATTCCGTTACACGAAAAGTTTTATTACTTTTGAGTACTTTAATTGTCAGGAACAGGCAAGTGACAGGCTTTTGTAAGTTTTAAAAGAAAGGCGAATGTTTATTATTCAACACCTGAATGTTCTGGCCAGATGGCGGCAGAGTAAGATGCTCCAGCCGGAGCTCCTCTGCTCCACCTTTTCTTTTTCTTTCTTTCTTCTTTTTCCCTCTTTCTTTTTTCTGAAACCAACCCAGCCCCTGCCCCGCCACTCCCCGCTTCTGCGTTAGGGGAGTGGGGGAACTGGCAAGCCCGGGTGGTGAATCCTGGAGCAGCATGCATGTGTAAGCGGTCCTGGAGCAGGGGCCAGCCCAGGGGAAGCGGTCCCGGAACATACCTTGGAGCAGCTGAGAGCTAGTATGGAGTGGACTGGAGGCTTGGAGCCGAACAGTGACGGTTGTTGGACTGGGCTCTGGCACTGATGGTCAGACTACATGGCAAAGTCCCTGCTCTGAACTGCTGCAATGTAATGTTTATTTGGAACATTTTTTAATCTGAATGTAATGTCAATCCTTTGACCATGTCTTATTTCTAACTTATTCTTTGAACATTGTAAGGTAATGCAATTACCTTTTTTATTCCTTTTTTGTACCTAAGATTTGTACCTAGGTACTTGTACCTAATATGGTGCCGTGAGAGGTGAAATTGTATAACTTCACTGTACTGCTGCAAGTCTCTACTGGAGTACACGTGACAATAAAGGATATTCTATTCTCCACCTAGCCCTGCTTTCATTCAGATGTACATACACTCAGGAGAAAATTGTAATTATAAAAGTAGAGATAGCAAGAACTGCAGATGCTGGAGTCAGAGATAACAAAGTGTGGAGCTGGAGGGACACAGCAGGCCAGACAGCATCAAAGGAACAGGAAAGCTGACATTTCGGGTCAGAGATGGTAGGAACAGCAGATGCTGGAGAATCTGAGATAACAAGGTGTAGAGCTGGATGAGCACAGCAGGCCAAGCAGCATCAGAGGAGCAGGACCCTTCTTCAGAAAATTCTCTGAAATGTCAGCTTTCCTGTTCCTCTGTTGCTGCCTGGCCAGCTGTGTTCCTCCAGCTCCACACTTTGCTATCCCTAATTACAAAAGTAGCATGTGTTTATGCTTTATGATTCAAGAACTCTTTGTATTTTCCCAGGGTGAAGACGTGAAGTGATGCAGGCTTGTAATGTCTGTCCACTGAAGGAAGACTCTGGTGGTTTGTAAGGATGGATTCGCTGTTGCAGATTTCATTTATTGTACTCCAATCGAGGTACAATAGTGAAACCCTGGTACAGTTCTTCAGGTAGAAATTTCAGGGCCAGCCTGCATCTCATGGCTTAAGAGCAAATGTTCTTAGGCAGGGTCTTTGCTCCTTGTTGGCATATATGTTTCTGTCTGTCTAACCAGAACATGCGTTTTAAGACCCTTAGCAAAAATTTCGTTATATGACCAGAGCATCTCTTACCTCTTCCAATTACCCTCTTAATTAGTTTCTAATGGTTTGACCATTGGCAGGCAGTGTGTCCAGATAGCACTTATCCACATATGATTTTGGTAAAATATGCTTTTCTCACCCATTGTTTGTCACATCTGGAGTCACTGTGGCTGCATCAGTATTGTGAAAATAATCTTTCAATTAGGATCCGGTCAGACCGCATTTGGAATATTGTGAGCAGTTTTGGTCTCTGTATCATGAGGAAGAATGTACTGGTGTTGGAGAGGTCCAAAGGAGGTTTTCAAGAATGATCCCAGGGATCAAAGGACTCATCATGAGGAATAGTTGTATTTGATGGAGTTTGGAAAGATGAGGACGCATCTCATTGAAACTTACAGAATATTGAGAGGCCTGGATAGATTTGATGTGGGGAAGATGTTTTCGCTGGTAGAAGAGACTAGGACCCAAGAGCACAGCCTCAGAGTGAAGGGATGACCTTTTAGAACTGAGATGAGAAATTTCTTCAGCCAGAATATGGTAAGTCTGTGGAAATCACTGCTGCAGAAGACTGAGGAGACCACGTCATTGATTATATTTAAGACAGATAAGGTAAGAGAATCAAGGATTACAGGGAGAAGACAGGAGAATGGGGTTGAGAAACATATCAGCCATGATCGAATGGCAGGGCAGGTGGACAAGGCCTAATTCTGCTCCTCTGTGTTATGGTCTTGCAATTTAATAACTGGCTCGGACAATAAACTTACCTTGATGAATCATAGATTTATGTGCTTGGCAAGGAATTAGATCACCTGGGCTCCATTTTAACTTATTTTTACTTTTCTGGTTTCCATTTCATAATTCCATTTTTATAGTTCATAGGTTTGTATTGCATGTGTGTGCGAATTGGACAAAGAAAGGCGAAGGAAAGTTGAGATAATAAGCAAGTGCTGTAAGTGGCAGCATGTAACTAGAATTGTGCAAGGATGCATGTTGGGCCTTGACTATTCTCCATATTTATGAACAATTTAAGTGATAGAACATTTGCAAATCCAAATTTGCCATAACGCAAAGATAGGTGGTGTGATAAACACAAGTCACAACAGATGTTAACTTTGTTGTATGAGAAATACTGAAAGAATTTCAACAGTCAAAAATGAGGTTTTCCACTTTAGACCTAGAAAGGGTATAAACAATGGTGAAATGCCGGAAACCATAGATTTCTAGAGAAGGTATTTGGGGATGATTGAGGTGAACAACAGGGTACATGCACATAGATTGTTAAAATGTCAGGTGAACAAGTAACAAAACAACAAGGTGCGTGGAATGCTGGTCTGTCTAGAATATAGGCATTAAACATTATGCTACAGCTATACAAAAGTGCTGAGTGAAAGACACCTGGAACACCGAGAGCAACTGTGGGCACCACACTTTAAGAATTAGTCTTGTTGGTCTTGGATAGGGTGCGGCATGGATTTACTGGAATTAATGTAGGACTCCAGGAGTTAAGTTCAAAAGAAACATAACACAAGCCAAAGCAGCATTTCTTGGTATTCATAAAGTTACAGGATGATTTGATGAAAGTTTTCAAGATATTAGGGGAAAACAGGATTATAAAAGATGAACTGTTCCAATTGATTAGCATATCTGAGACTAGTGTGCATAGTCTAAAAAAGTATGAAATTATGAAACACTTTAACATACAAAGGGCGATACATGTTTCAAACTGCATTCTTTAAATTATGTGAGGTCAATAGTAATACTTAAATAAATGGTGAATTCTTAATATCCAGATGTATTAAGGGATGTTGGCCAAAGGCAAGTTTATAAGGTTAGACACAATTTGCCGTGGTTTCACTAAATGGTGGAATAGGCTCAAGGTGGGGTGGTGGTGTAGTGGTAATATCACTGGACTAATAACACAGAAACCCAGGCTAATGTCCTGGGGACGTGGCTTTAAATCCCACCATAGCAAAGGGTGAAATTTGAATTCACTGGAATAAAAACTAGTATAATATTAACTATTAACTGTCCATGGTTAATCAGATGGATTTTTATGACAATGTCTTCTGGGCAAGGAAATCTGCCATTCTATCTAACTCCAGATCCAGAACAGTGTGGTTGGTTGACTCTTAACTGTTCTCTGAGCAATTAGGGTGGGCAATAAATTCTGGTCTAGCTGGTAATGCCACATTCTACAAATGAATAAAAAGAGGGCTAAATAGCATACTACTACTCTTATGTAACTTAATTTTCTCAAGTGTTATCTGCCTAAGTGCTACAGCAGGTAGCTTAGTAAATGACGGGGCAGGCTGGGGGAACATAGCGGATTGCCATGTCGTCTTGTACTTTTTTTGTATTTCTATAATGATGAAGTGAGAGAATTCAATGAGAACACAACTGTTTTAAATGACCATATGACTAATAGTCATTTTAAAGCTCGGTCATTGTTAATAAACTGCCAAACACATGCATGGGATTTTTAAGTTTCCGTTTATAAGTGAATTTCATTTGATATTGTCTTTGTAGTTGGCTGGGGAACAGACCAGAGCATTGGTGGATTTGGAGAAGAGCCAGGGATTAAATCACAGCTCGTAAATCTAATCCGATCTGTACGAATGGTGATGAGATGTAAGTTCTGCAGATTTGTTATCAGATCTCAATCGTACTTAATCTGCAAAGACTTTGAATTCTCTCTGCCTCTTGTTTAGTACATTCATTTTTTTTTAATTGTCCCCAGCAAGCATGAAGCTTGGTGATTACAATCTTTTACTAGTGGCAGGGGAAATGTAGAATCCTGCTTATTCTCTTGTGCATATCATAGACTCATAGAATCGTACCGCACGGAAACCGACCCTTCGGTCCAACCAGTCCGTGCTGTACATAATCCCAAGCTAAACAAGTCCCACCTGCCTGCTCCTGGCCCATATCCCTCCAGACCTTTCCTATTCATGTATCTATCCAAATGTCTTTTAAACATTGTAATTGTACCCAATCTTTCTCATTTTTCATAAAGAAAGCGGAGCAAGAATAGGACATTTGGCCCCTCAAACCTGCCCTATCCTGCCATGCCATCAGATCATTGATCTGGCCCAGGCTTCTTTTTTCATGCCCCCTCTTCATCATCCTCAACTACTGAATATTTCAAAATCTGTACCCACTCTTTAAATATTTTGTGATCTGGCCTTCATACTCCTCTGGGATATAAAATTCAAGACATTCACTAATCTTTGGGGAAGAAATTCCATTGCTTCTCAGCTTTTTAAATGAGTGCCCCTTATGCTTTAACTATGGAGATTCCCCTACTACTGGAAACATTTTCTCGATATCTGTCAAGCTCCCTTAAAAACTTGTATGTTTCAATAAATCACACCCTCATTCTTTTGATTCTAATTCATTCTAATGAATAAAAGTCTAACCTAGTTATCTGTTCTCAATCTGTCAACCCTTCATTCCAGGAATCACCCTAGTGAACCTGTTTTGAATAGCCTCCAATACCAATATGTCTGTTCTTAAAAGCAGGGACCAAATCTGTACACGTGCTCCAAGTATGGCCTCACCAACACCTTGTATAGCTGGATCAAGTCTTCCTTGTTTTTAAACTTCAACCACAGAGCAATAAAGGCCAAATTTTATTTACCTTCTTAATTACTTGCTGCACCTATATTTTAATGTTTTGTGTTTAATGCACAGAACACTCTGATCCCTCACTGCTAACTTTTTTTGGTGTTTCTCTCTCTCTATCCCTCTCCCCATTTAAATAATAGGCTACCTTTTGCTGTTCTTACCAAAGAGCATGACCTCCCACTTTCCAACATTAAACTACATCTGTCAAGGTTTTACCCACTCACTCAACCTATCTATAATCCCGTTACAGACTCCTTATGTCTGTGGCAAAATGCTCCCACCTATTATTGTATCATCTGTAAATTTGAATGTATTACACACTATTCCCATCTCCAAGCCATTTATGTAGATGGTAAATGATTGAAGCCAAATACTCGTGGCCACCACTATTTAGTCCTTTACAGCTTGAAGAAGACCCATTAATCCTAACTGTCTTTTAACCAAATGCCAATCCATGCTAATACATTACCCACAGTAATGTAACTCCTGTCTTGTATAATAAAATTTTATGTGGCACCTTATCGAATGTCTTCTGGAAATTCATATACAATATATCCACCGATTCATTCCCCTTTATGAACACATTGTTATATCCTCGAAGAATTCTAGCAAATTTGTCGAACATGATTTCCCTTTCAGAAAACGTTATTGACTATTGGATTACATTTAAGCTTTTCTAATTTTTCCTGCAATTTCCTCCTTAATAGTGGACACCAGAATTTTCTCAATGACAGATATTGAGCTAACTAGCCTATAGCTTCCTGCTTTCTGTCTCCTTCCCTTCTTGAACAGAGGCATCATATTAGCGGTTTTCCAATCCTCCCAGATTCTAGTGAGTTCTGGAATATTTTGAGTAATGTCTCACATCTTTTAAAACTCTTAAATGCAGGTCATCAGGTTCTTATGAATTGTCTGCTTTCAGTCTTATTAGTTTGTCAAATATTTGGTCTTTTACGATTGAGAGTGTTAGCAAGAGTTTACTTCCATTGGCACCTTGTTGTCTGATATTTTTGGGATGTTTACAGTGTCCAACACCATAAAGACTGATGCAAAATGATACTTTAAATTATCTGCCTTTCCTTGTTCCTCATTATCAATTCCCCAGTCACATTTTCCAAAGGTCCCACAGCCACTGTGGCTACTGTCTTTTTATAAACCCATAGAAGCTCTTGCTGCTTGTTTTTTTTATTTCATACTAATTTACTTTCATAATTAATTTTCTCCCCTTTTATTAGCTTTTTAGTCATCCATTGCTGCATCCTAAAATATTCCTCCTCCTCTGGTCTGCCGCAAGTTTTTGCTGCCTTGTATGCCTTAGTTTTAAGTAGATACTTTCTTTAATCACTTTTATTAACCATCCTTCTCATTGAGGCCTCCATTTTGACCTGAATAATTTTTTTACTTTGCATGCTGAAATATCTGCTTAAATATCTGTCATTGCTTATCTACTGACCTTTCCCTTAGTCTATTTTCCTAGCCAGTTTAGGCAATGCTTTCTTCACCTTATCCATTGCCCTAATGAGGTAGAATTAATAAGACCTTTTCTTAATTCTACCTCATTGCATATTACTAGAACTAAAATATCTTGTTCCTAGGTATATTCTGCAATTTGCTGCTTTAAGAAACAATCCCTGACACACACTACAAATTTGTCTTCAATGTTACCCATGCCCATCTGATTTGTCGAGTCAACATGCAAATTAAAATCACCCATGATCATTCTAATGCCCTTCTGTGTGCATTCATTAACTTCCAATTTACACTTTGCCCTACAGTGGGGTAACTCTTCAGAAGGCTATAGGCAACTCCCACCTGTGACTTCTTCCCTTTGCTATTTCCTTATTTCTACTCAAACTGATTCCACGTCACAACCTGTCAAGTTTACATCGCTACTCACCACTGCACTGCCATCTTCCTTTATTAAGAATGCCATAACACCACCTTTTCCATTTTGCCTTTTCTGTAGAATGCCGAATACCCTTGAATATTGAATTTCTAGCCCTGGTCACCCTGCAACCAACCTGGCTATAATGTGTTTTATTTATTTCTATTTGTGCTATCAAATCATCTATCCTGTTACAAATTCTGCATGCATTCAGATAAACAGCCTTGAATTTTGACTTTATACCATTAGTAATTATTCTGGTTCTAATTTCTACTGCACCCTGCTTATATTTTCTGTGCCTTCTTGTCACAATTTGCTAATGGTCATCTCTTCACTACCCTTCCTCTCTGTTCGTTTCTTTTTGAATTTTTTAACTTCCCATCAGTTTGAACCCCCCCCCCCTCACTAATTAGTTTTAATCCCTACATACACCTCTAGTAATACAAGTCGCCAGTACACAGGTCCCAACATGGTTCAGATAAAGCTTGTCCCAACAAAACAGCTGTCTTTTTCCTCAGTACTGGTGCCATTGTCCCATGAATTGGAACCCTTTTCTCCCAGTCCAGTCTTTGAGCCATGCATTTACTTCTCTAATCTTAATTACCCTATACCAAATTGCACATAGCAATAATAATCCTGATTATATTATCTTTGCTGTCATGCTTTTCAATTTAGACCCTAGCTGTCATAATCCCTTGTCAGAATCTCCTTCCTAGTCCTACCAATGTGTACAGTGACAACTGGATGCTACCCCTCCCATTCTAAGTTCCTCTGCAGCCCAGAAGAGATGTCCTGAACCTTGGTACCCGACAGGCAACATAGCCTTCAGAACTCTGTCTTTATTGCAGAGAATAGTATTTATTCCCCTAACTATTCTATCCATTATTATTATCTCTCAATTTCCTCCCCCTGTTTGAATGGCAGCTGTGTACCATCATGCTTTGGTTAGTTTGCTCATCTTCCCCGCAGACAATGTCCTCATTCACAATTGGAGCAAGAACTTCTTTCCTATTGTACAAGAGCACTGGTTGCCTCTCCTCCAAAACTAGATTCTAAATACCAATACCTGCCTCAGTCGAAGTCACAAACCTCTGTTCCTGACCACAGACTAAACTTGATGTAATGAACCTAAGGGATGTGACCATCTCCTGAAATACTGTGGCCAGGTAACTCTGAGCTGAAGTTCCGCTAGCATCCAACATGTTCATTGTGAATTGCACTGGTGTCCACCAGCTCCCACAAACTACAGCTGCAGCACATCGCCTGCCCAGCTATTCTTCCTTACTCAATTAATTTGGATGTTAAGTATTTTAAAAGCGAATATCCTAATTGTATTCTTCAACTATAATAACGTTTCCTGTTTTAAGCTGCTTCAAAAAAGTTACAGGAGAAATACCTACCAATCACCTACCTTTCCTGTGACATCACATTTTAGCTTTGACAAGTAGAGACAGGTTGAAGGGGCTGTTTATGGCCTTTCTGTATTTCCTAGTGCAGCTCCACCCACCCAGTTTGCTTCCAGGTAATGCTGACCTGTTGCACACTCCTCCCAGTTCCATTTGAATATTTAGGAAATGAACAGTGATCGTTTTTGAACCAAGGGTATGATACACTTTGAAGTTGCCGCTTTACCCCAGCTTCTTCTACCCCTGCCTCCTGAAGGGATTGAATCCAAGACAGGCACAACTCCTAGGTTGCTAAATGAATGACAATGTTTCACCATGTGGGAAAGTCTATTAGGCTGTAGCCCATCACCATTCAACCTATCCTTTTCAATGTCCTTTTTGGCAAGAATCTGGCTGAAATATTGGCTGTTTTCTTTCCTTCTTTTGACAATCTCAGTTCTAAGGCCAGTTATGGCACCACGCCTGACTGCTAGTGACCAGCTACATCCCCACTAATTCAGTAGAAGCCAATTACAGAATTTACCTGACCGCTTTTCATTGTATGCAATGTAATTGTCATCTGAGCTATCAGTATGTATTGAGGTTATTCAACATTGATCAATAATAAACTAACTAATGTTATTTGTTTTCTTTCTAGTACCGTTAATAGTACTGAACTCCATAACCATTGTACTCTTGTTACTTTTTGGATGAAGAAATGCAAAAGAACGTCAATGCTGTCCTCTGTGGAAATTTGCAGCACGTTTTATTGTTTAACTTCATGATCTCCTTTGAACTGTAGTAAAGGCAAACATTGCATAATTCAGACTTTTGTAGACATAAAATATAAAAGAAAATGGGATCAATGCAAAAAATAATTTCAACTTTTCAATGTACTGTTCCAATTAAACTGTGGAAATTTACAGTTCTGAACATTGTGTTATGTGGTGATGTGAGTAATGTAGAGGAGGAGCACAAGTCAGTTTATTGCACTGGGAGCAACATTCAGGCCAGATTTGGATTTATGAGGGATGGTACATAGGATGGAACACTTTGAAGAAGATTTGATTTTTGCTCCAGAGATTACTGAACATGTCTATTTGGTGCTTTACTGTTGAATTTCACAAATTGCGACCCTTGGACTCAATTAGTTTTGTATTTTCCAGGAAATGCAACAAAGTGACAAAATCAAATAATTTATGACCAACCAAAAAAAGGCTCTGGTTATAAGGTATGTGTGCTGAAGTTGGACTACAAGGTATGTGTGCTGAAGTTCGATATGTGGATGATAGCACAATCTAAATCCTGATGTCTTCTGTGACTTGATAAACCACCAATCATTCCATTTCTGTTAAATTATCACACAGCTCGACCAGTATACTGTGCTGGATAAGTACGAATTTCCTCCAGTTAAATATTGTGAAGATAAAACTATTGTTTTTGACCCTTCTACAATCTCTGTTCCCTAGCCACTGGCTCCATTCCTCTGGCAATTACTGGAGGTTGAACTGTACACTTCACAACATTAGTGTCATATTGACCCTGAAATGAATTTTTGGCCACACATCTGCATGACCAATTGCAGCACCTTCTCTCCGTTCTTTAACTCTGCATAGGTCTACTACTACCTCACCTGACCTACTGCCAAAACTCTCATCTATACTTTTGTCACCACTCATCAAGTCATACAGCACAGAAACAGACCCTTCCGTCCAAGTAGTCTGTGCCAACCAAGTTTTTGAAACTAAATTAGTCCCATTTGCCTGCACTTGGCGCATATCCTTCTAAACCTTTCAAATTCATGTACTTATCCAAATGTCTCTTTAATGTTGTAACTGTACCTGCATCGACCACTTCCTCTTCCACACACGAACCACCTTCTGTGTGAAAAAGCTGCTCCTCGGGTCTCTTTTAAATCTTTCTCCTCTCACCTTAAAATAATGCCGTCTAGTTTTGAACTCCCAACCCTAGGGAAAGAAAGCTTTGCTATTCACCTTATCTATGCCCCTCATGATTTTATAAACCTCAAAAAGGTCAACCCTCAACTTCCTATGCTCCAGTGGAAAAAGTCCCAACCTATCCAGCCTCTCCTTATAATTCAAATCCTTCAATCCTTCTAAATTCCTTGTAAATCTTTTCTGCACCCTCTCCGATTTAATAATATCCTTCCTGTAGCAGGACGACCACAGCTACACTGTACAGCATGGACTGCCAACCTTCTCAAGGAAGCCCAGTCCAGACTCTTGGCCTCAAGGTGAAGTCCAGCATGGACTCCCTGCTTTAGAAGGACTGTAATGCTGATTTTTACCTTCATTTCTTTATTTTTGTAATTTATATCTAAGATTTTGCACCTAAGGTATCTTTGTACCTGCTTTACAGGACTGTAATGCTGATCTCTTTAATTTTTAATTTTTCTAATTTATACCTATGATTTTGTACCTAGGTTGGCACTGGAAAATGCAACTTTGTACACTTTTCACCCACCGTACTCATGTATCTGTGTACTTGAGTGTTTGTGATAATAAACCTAATTCTAATTCTTATTCTACTCCAAAAGTGGCCTCATCAGCATCCTGTAAAACTGCAACCTGACATCCCAACTTCAATACTCAATAGTCTGAGAAATGAGAGGAAGCATTCAAAACGTTGCCATTACCACTTTGTCTACCTCTGATGCAACTTTCGATGAACTGTGTACTTAAACCTTTAGGTCTTTTTGTTCTACAACATTACCCACAGTCCTACCATTTACTGTGCCCTTCATCATACCAAAATGCAACACCTCACATGTATCTAAATTAACAGCTCATTGGCCCAATTGATCAAGATCCCTTTATAATCTTAGATAACCTTCTTTACTGTCTACCACCAAATCAACTTGATCATTCAACTCACTCTTGGCCAGTAACTCTCTTCAAACTTGAGGTTATCCAAAATTCTGTTACCCTTGTTTTAATTTGTACGAAGTCCAGTTGTCAATCAATTTTGTGCTCGCTGACCTACCTAGGCTCCTGGTTAAGTAATGCCTCAATTTTAAGTCCACACTGCCCTTCTGAAGAGCATCCCACCCAGACCCTGTAACCTTGCATTTCCCATGGCTAACCCACCTAGCCTGCCCATGCTTGGACACTATGGGCAATTTAGCACAGCAATCTACCTAACCCGCATATCTTCGGACAGCAGGAGGAAAGCGGAGCACCTGGAGGAAGCCAAGGCAGACAGGGAGAATGTGTAAACTCCATGCTGTCAGTCACCTGAGGGTGGAATCAAACATGGGTCTCCGGCGCTAGAAGGTAGCAGTGCTACCCACCGAGCCACCACGCTGCCCCTTTAATTATAGCTTTACTGTGAATAGCTACAGAGCGTGTGCAAAAGGAAATGTGTTATACATGTCTGAACAGTTGATTAAAAAACTTAGGGGAGATGATGGTGTTGTAAGGATATCACTGCATTGCTAATCCAGAGGCCCAGGCTAATCTTTGTGGTCAAGGGTTCAAATCACATCATGACTGCCAGTGGAATTTAAATTAGAGGGGACTTATGGTACAGTGGTATTGTCCCTACCCCTGGGCTAGATTGACCAGATTCAAGCCCCACCCGCCCTGGTGGTATGCCATAACTTGTCCCAATGCGTTCATTAAAGATGATGATAATACAAGTTGTCAGGCACCCTCAAAGTTTAATAAACGAATTTTCATTCTTCAAAGTAATTCAGAGTGAGGAATAGTACTGAAATCTGCAACTAGAACTCTAAAGTTGGCATTAAAGATACCAGTGAAAGAAAGATTATGGATGAGCAACAAGAACTGCTTTACAAAATGTATTAATTTTCAGATAGTCTCTTAGTGAAAGGTAGGATTTTTATCCACAAAAGACAAATTCTGCAACCCTATCAATTAGTTCAAAATAAAAAGTCATCTTACATCAGAGGACAATAATATTTATGGCAATAAGGGGACTTTCAGGGTGACCAGAAAGCATCAACTTAAAATCATCACTGTAAGGATAAAGGGGACACCTAGAAGAATTATTTTCTATGTAAGTCGATATTTTCCTAATCAACCTGTTCAGGCATGTTGTATCACACCTCTCAAGCAGGTGGGACTTGTTAGGACATGTAATAGTTTACCAAAGACAGTAATGGAAGCAGAATCCAGTAAAGTGATAAATTTTGAGGGAAAAGGAATTAAAATTTAAATGAGATTGGCCCGGATTTTCCAATAGCTGCATAGTCATTTTTGCAGCGTAGATGGGAGTTACATATCAAGGTCCTGTGGAATTGCCAATGTAGACACTGACGGAATTGCTCAGGAAATTGAATTTTCTGATACATAATTTCCCTATACCTGGAATCTTCTGAAAGTATCCACTGAAGGCCATTAATAAACACAGAGCTAAATCCTATATATACTCCACTGCGAAGGAAAACTGCAAGTGAGATAACCCAGCTCAAAGGACACCAGAGTTTAAATAACGGGCAGGAAAATACATCAGAGGCTGTACTGATGATGTTACCCAGCAGGGTAATAAAACGTCTGCGGAACAGCAAACCAGCTCGGCGAGCCAACCAACCACAACATCCACAACCCGAGCTACAAATCTATTCAAAAATCTTAGAGACCTATGGGCGAAGTACACTCAGATTGGCACGAAAATGGGAAAACTGCACCAAATGACAGCGCTACCTGCAAACAACTCTACTTCCTACATGGATGCCTCAGGAACCAAGTATTACCATGCAGTGTGAGATACAAACTCCCCTATCAACAACCCACAAGCTCGCAGGACGGCAGAACACAATGGCCGCTAGATGGTGAAGGTAATGATCAGTGACGCACACAACCGGCTCCACAGATATGACAGAGAAATTACGTGCCAAAAAACTTTATTCCTAAACGCTACCAACCAGGACTGGATAACTGACCCAGAACGAGTCATTGACATCAGTCAACAGACTACAAGAGCGAAGAAAAGACAGATCCTTCAGGAGAAACTAGCCAAACTAACCTACCAAAACAACAACAACAGAGCAGACACCTGGATAAGAAACCATTCAGACAGGAAACTGACAGACGCAGGGAAAGCTGTCCTAATTCGCGGATTCAACTACAACCACAGAGACGCCAAATAGACAGAATTTCTAGCCTCACTAGAAGCCACACTGAAGACCAACGGCATCAATGAAGAAACACAACAAGCCATAAGACAGACAATGATCCCGACACTGACCAGAAGGACCAAACTTAACACTCTTACCACATCAGAAAGGAAGGCCCCAGAAAGACTGAAAAAGGACAAAAACATCGTAATACTACCAGCAGACAAAGGATGTCTGACGGTAATGCTAAATAAACAAGACTACCTCTCCAAAGCACAGACACTACTGGCCGACGAGAGCACATACCAGCAAGTGCAAATAGACCCGACACCACAACTGGGCAACAAGATTCTCAACGCACTAAAGAGACTCAAACAAACTGGACAAATCAACAAAACAGACTACCTAAGAATGAAACCAGAAGGAATTAACACCCCCCGATTCTACAGCCTCCCGAAGGTACACAAACCGGAAACACCCCTCAGACCCATAGTTTCCCTGCCAGGCACGCCAGCACATAGATTAGCCAAGGAGTTACAAAGGAGACTAAAGCACCTAGTCAGCAAGTCACTCCACTCAATCCACTCAGCCCAAGAGTTCCTCAATTCCATCAAGGACATAAGAATAGATGATGACGTGGCCATGGTATCGTTTGACATTACTGCCCTATTCACATCGATAGACATACCACTAGCAAGAGAAACACTGGCAACACTACTCAAACAAGAACAAGACCCGAGTGACACCATCTCCACAGACAACATGCTGAAGCTACTGGACCTATGCCTCACTACCCACTTTACCTTTAACGGGCAAATACATGAACAGATCAACGGGACACACATGGGATCACCTATCTCCGGACTAATAGCTGAAGTGGTGACGCAGACACTCGAAAGCATAGCCCTTCCGCTAATCCAACCAAAACTATGGATACGAGACGTGGACGACACCTCTGTAATTATTAAACGGACCAAACTAGAGGAGACACGCGAACTAATAAACAACACTCTCACCAGGATCAGATTCACCAAGGAAGAGGAAAAGGACAAACACCTCCAAGGATGGCACAGTGGCCCAGTGGTTAGCACTGCAGCCTCACAGCGCCAGGAACCCAGGTTCGATTCCACCCTTGGGCGACAGTGTGGAGTTTGCACATCTTCCCCGTGTCTGCATGGGTTTCCTCCAGGTGCTCCAGTTTCCTCCCACAATCCAAAGATGTGCAGGCTAGGTGGATTGGCCATGCTAAGTTGCCCCGTAGTGTTCAGGGATGTGTACATTAGGGGTTTATAGGGGGATGGTCTGGGTGGGATGCTCCAAGGGTCAGTGTGGACTAGTTGGGCCGAAGGGCCTGTTTCCACACTGTAGGAATTCTATGATTCTATGATTTCTTGACGTCATGGTGGAACACAGGACCAACGGGGAATTCCTAACAAAGGTACACAGGAAAGCCACACACACTAACCAAGTACTGAATTTCAACAGCAACCACCCTAACACCCACAAACGAAGTTGCGTGAAAACTCTAGTTAAGCGGGCAACAACACACTGCAGCAACCCAGAACTACGCCAAAAAGAAGAAGAGTACCTCCTCCAAGTATTCAAAGACAACAGACGCCCAAACAACTGGGTCAGAATATGCCTATTACACAAACGACACCTGGAAGATACTGCATGCCCCGACACACTCATCATGCTACCTTACATCAAGAACACATCTGAACTGACCACAAGACTCTTATGACCACTGGGCATCACAGTAGCACCCAAACCAAAGACCCCTTACCCACTATGGACAGGACCAACGTTATATACAAGATTCCCTGCAAAGACTGCAACAAACATTACATTGGATAGACAGGAAGAAAATTAGCCACAAGAGTACATGCGCATCAACATCAACTGGCAACAAAAAGACACGACCAATACACTCTCATCTCCATCCACATGGATAAGGAAAACGACTGCTTTGATT
Organism: Rhincodon typus; assembly: GCF_021869965.1. NCBI lineage: Eukaryota > Metazoa > Chordata > Chondrichthyes > Orectolobiformes > Rhincodontidae > Rhincodon > Rhincodon typus. The sequence continues at coordinate 27,515,947 of NC_063332.1, read as the reverse complement.
AGGACAACACCAGGATCCTGGGACAGGCCAAGCAGAGACAAGGATGGAAATTCCTAGAGGCCTGGTTCTCCACAAAGAAAGCCATCAACAAACACATGGAGCTGGACCCTATATATACTCCACTGTGAAGGAAAACCGTAAGTGAGGTAACCCAGCTCAACGGACACCAGAGTTTAAATAACAGGTGGGAAAACACAACAGCACTTCATCAGAGGCTGCACTGAAGATGTTGCCCAGCAGAGTAATGAAACGTCTGCAGAACAATGAACCAGCTTGGTGAGCCAACCAACCATAATATCCACAACCCGAGCTACAAATCTACTCAAAAACCTTAGAGTATCCACTTATATTGCAGAATTCAGAGCGTTCTGCTGCAGGTAATTAAATTGGGATCCATGAAAAGTTAAACAATTTAAAAACCTGGTCCACCTCCTGGATAACTACCAAACTGATCCTGCACCTTACAGACAAAAATCCAGGAACTTACCCACCCATCACCAAATTCAGATCTCTTCTCAGGCAGGTATAAAAGCAATGTTTAAGAGACATCTTGGCAGATATATGAATATATGAAAAGGCATGGTATTCCATTCTATTGACGGATATGGACTGTGTGTGGCAAAATGTTTTTAGTTTAGAAAGGCATCATGCATAGTCTTGGTGGGTATAAGGACCTGTTCCTGTGGTGTACGTTCTTTGTTCTTACCATTCAACAGCTCTGACTGTACTTCCCCCAACCCCTTACACACCTTACCACTGTAATCTGACAACCAACCCCGCCAAAGCTGATAACCCCTGTACACTCCAAACATGCTCCATCACCTACTTAGCCTCTTCTGACTTTGTGCCCTGGCATAATAATTACATGGTCCTAACCTTGCACCCTAACGTTACACTTAACACAAGTACAATTTCACAGGACCTGACAAAGTGGCTGTCTGTGATGCTGGATATTTAAATCACAGAGTATGACAAGTACGACTGTGCCACAAAAGGGGTGTGATATGATTTTCTCCAACTAGCCCAGAGTGCATTCTGCACTTCTGAAGGATCCCCTCGAATCTCTTGTCAGTAATGTGGTGGTCTTTCTTAATGTAAAAATGTAGGAGCACACTGGCAATCTGTCTAGTAACATTTTGTTTCACACAACCAATATAAAACTAAATAAAATGCTATGTTAAGTTAGAGTAGTGTTTCTCATAAAGGTATACAAGTTAAAATTAATCATGCTTGAGATCAAATATGAATGTTTAAATGAAATAATTAATTAGCCCAGTTCTGATTTTGCCACAACCCTCCATCTTTGGCTCACTGCCCACCCGCCTGAACTGTTTGCCTTTTTACACTATTTCAAAGGGCAGTCAACCACATTAACATAGGCTGTACCCTATAGGCCAGAACAGTTAAGGAGGGCAAATTTTTTTTTATCTCTAGAGGACATATACTGAACCAGATTTTGTTTCTAAGGGGACTAGTCCTCATTAGAGTGGACTTTAATTCTAGTTTTGTTTTATTAAATTCAAGCTTCACCGTCTGCCATGAAATTTTGAACTGATGTCCCAAAACATCAGCCTGGCATTACGAAAGCAGTAACAGGACAGTAACCATTATGAGTCCTCCCATCCGAGCTCGGAGGTCACTCCTTCCCAACAAAGGTTCATCTTGACTTTGCTGAGTCTTCACGATTCTTCTGACTCCGCCCAGAGGTCCGTTTCGTTGGCATGCCCGTGAATAGTCACAGAGAGAGGAAAAAAGCACATTCCTGTAAACTGTTTAATAAACGCCAGTGACCGACGTAATTTAAACTTTAAATGGAAAATAAATGAAGTGATAAAAGATTGATACAGGCCGAAAGGGCCGCGACCCCGAAACCGAGGAGGGGGCGGGGCCGGGGCCGGGTTGGACCTGGAGCCGGCTGGTTGCCCTGGGAACGAGAGCGAGTGACAACCGGAAATCCAAGTGCTGTTCAGGTTTGGTGAATGACAGTCTTCGATGTCAGGGTGACACCAGGAGGAGGATTGTATTCAATGTTATCTTAACTGCTGAAACTCTGGTTATTTGTTTACAAGAAGTATATATTTTAAAAAAGCCCATTGTATTTTACCTTTATGAAGAAAAAATAAGCAAGCACAAGTTCTTCATTGCAGCAGAGGAGATTCAGGTGACCTAATAGAACTTTTTTTCCTTAAAATTGTGAAGAGGAATTCGATGCAAATTATTTACTATATTAAAGCGTTTTAAAGAGCTCTAACGTAATGTACTGAGATACAGTTTGGATCCAGTGTAAGCCAGTTTTTGGTGGGATGCGGAGAGGGAGAGTATTTTAAAAGTAGATTGACCTCAACTGAACGTGAGATGTATCCATTCATGAAAGCAAATGAAAAATGTCAACTTACAGATTAGCTAGGCTTTTTTTTTATTCAAGAGCATGCTTGCCTTCATTGAGTAGAGGAGTTGGGACTTCATTTTGCGGCTGTACAGGACAGACATTGAGGCAACTTTTAGAATACTGTGTACAATTCTGGTCGCCCTTCCATAGGAAGGATGTTGTTAAAATTGAAAGGATGCAGAAAAGATTTGGGAGGATGTTGCCAGGACGGGGGGTGGTTTGGGTTAGCGGGAGAGGCTAAATAGCCTGTGAGTTTTTGTTTTCATAGAGTATCAGAGGCTGAGAGGTGACCTTATAGAGGTTTATAAAATCAGGACGAACGGGGATAGGTCTTTTTCTTCAGGTAGGGGAGTGCAAAACTAGAGGGCACAGGTTTAAGGTGAGAGGGGAAAGATTTTTAAAAAGGATCGGAGGGATATAATGTTTTCACACAGAGGGTGGTGTATGTGTATGGAATGAATTGTCAGATGAGGTGGTGGAGGTGGGTACAATTACAACATTTCAAAGGCATCTGGATGGGTATATGAATAGGAAGGGTTTAGAGGGATATGGGCCAAATGCTGGCACATGGGACTAGGTCAGATTGGGATGTCTGCTTGGGCAGAGACCAATTGGACCGAAGGATCTGTTTCTGTGTTGTATGACTCTCTAATTCCAACAGAAAACTATACGTTAGCAATCTGTCTTTTGACTGTCTGAATCATCAGATACCAACGCCAATAACAGGGCTTTCAACTGATCCTAACATTGAAGGATTATTGGAGCGACTGATTAGGAGAAAAGTTCTGATTTTTTTACATAATGCAGTGCAAAATTGTAAAATCCATTAAATAGATTGCTCACATCATGAATTTAGCTATGAGGAATGACATTCTTTGGGTAAATAAGGCAAGTCATTAAAAGAGTAATTAAAAGCTTGATTGGCTAAATAGACTTTGCTATATTATTTAAATTAATAATACTTGGAAGATTTTGTAAATGTGACAGAAGACAGGACTATTAACAGCCAAAGGAGAAAGGCCACCATCACCACCTTTGGGCAACTGGGGATGGGCAAGAGAAATTAATCTTAGCAGTATCTTTCACATCTTGAAAAGTTGAAAGAAATTTGATCAACGTATAGTCATAGAGTTATACAGCACAGAAACAGACCCTTTGGTCCAAGTTGTCCATGCTGACCAGATTTCCCAAACTAAACGGGTCCCATTTGCCTGCATTTGGCCCATATCCCTCTAAACCTTTCTTATTCATGTACATGTTCAGATGTCTTTTAAATGTTATAACTGTACCTACATCTACCAGTTCCTCTGGCAGTTTATTCATGTACAAATGACCCTCTGTGGGGAAAAAAATTGCCCCTCAGGTCCCTCTCCAATTTAATAATAACATTCCTTTGGCAGGGTGACCAGAATTGTACACAACTTGATTTCATTGAATCCTACCATCTTCTTACTGCAGCATCTACTTTCTGGCTTTCCAATCATAGAGTCATAGATTCTACAGCACGGAGGCAGGCCCTTCGACCCAAACAGGTCCATGCTGACCAAAATGTCCATCCACGCTAACTGTATTTCCCTGCACTTGGCCTGTCCCAGATGTTGATTTGCTTCTTTTATTGAAAAATTTACTAATATTGACTCTGAACTTGCACTTCACAACCAAGAATATGTGCCCTTTAGCTCCTTAATTGGGGTATCAAATATATGATTTTTACATTGCATTATCCTGTTGAGCATTTGTCTATATGATTGGGGAGTGAAGGCATGGTAGCTAAGTTTGCAGGTAACACAAAGATAATTGTGAAAAAAACACAAGGAAGTTGCAGGTGCATAGGCTGATTGAGTGGGCGAAAATCTGGAGTATAATATGGGAAAATATGAAGTTATTCATTTTGGTAGGACTATTAAAAGCAGACTATTATTTACATGAGAATGATTGCAGAATTCTGAGCAGAAGGATTTGAATCACAAAAACAGACATTGCTGGAAAAACTCTGCAGTTCTGGAAGCATCTATTGACAGAAATCAGAGTTAACATTGCGGGTCCAGTGACCCTTCAGAGCTAAGTTGAACAAAAGATGGACGTGAAAAGAATGTTAACTTCAGTGGGTGAGTCTCGAACTAGTTTTAAAATTAGGGGTCCTTTTGGAAAGAGGTGAGGAGAATCAGTTGTGCAATTTTGGAATTCTGCCTCTGAAGGTGGAAGGAGTGGGGTCATTGAATATTTTGAAGATGGAAATAGATAGATTCCTTTTAGGCAAGGAAATCATGAGATATCAGGAGTAGGTGCAAATACAGAATTTGAAACAAATACATCACCCATGATCTTATTGTATGGCAGAGCAGGCTTGATTGTCTACTTCTGAACTTAGAACAAAGAATAGTACAGCATAGGAACAGGCCCTTCAGCCCACCAAACCTGTGCCGACACATGATGCCATTCTAAACTACAAAGGGGGAGGCGATGGCCTTGTGGTAATTTCGCTGGACTGTTAATCCAGGGACCAGATAATGTTCTAGGGACCCGGGTTCGAATCCTGCCATGGCAGATGGTGGAATTTGAATTCAATAAATATCTGGAATTAAGAATGTAATGATGACCATAATTCCATTGCCGATTGTTGGAAAAACCCATCTGGTTCACTAATGTCCTTTAGGGAAGGAAATTGCCATCCTTACCTGGTCTGGCCTACATGTGACTCCAGACCCACAGCAATGTGGTTGACTCTTAACTCTGGGCAATTAGGGATGGGCAATAAATGCTGCCTAGCCAGCGATGCCCTCACCCTTATGAATAAAAAGAAATCTTTTGCCTCTTCATAGTCCATATCCCACTATTGGCTGCCTATTCATGTATCTGTCAAGATGCCTCTTAAACTTTGCTATTGTATCTGCTGCTACCACTTCCTCTGGCAATGCATTCCAGGCACTTCTCACCCTCTGTGTATTTTAAAAAAAAAAAATGCCTCTCATATCTCCTTCCAACCTATGTCCCTTCACCCTGGGAAAAAGACTCCAAACATACATCTTTCCATGCCTCATAAATTTGTAAACTTCTGTCAGGTCACCCCTCAGCCTCCGGTGTTCAAGTGAAAACAAACCAAGTTTGTCTAATCTCTCCATAGCTAATCTCATAGCTGATACCCTACAACATCTTGGTAGACCATTTCTGTACCCGCTCCAAAACCTCCAAATCCGTCTGGTAGTATGGTGACTAGGACTGTACACAGTATTCCAAATGTGGCCTAACTAAAGTTCTATATAGCTGCAACATGACTTGCCAATTGTTATATTTTAAATGCTGATCGATGAAAGTAAGCATGCTATACACCTTCTTTATCACCTTGTCCACTGGTGTTGCTACTTCCAGAGAACTGTGGACCTGTTTGTCTAGATCCCTCTGTGTGTTAATGCTTCTTAGCCTTCTGCCATTTATTGTATTAGATCTTCCAAAATGGATCACCTTGCATTTGTCTGCATTGAATTCCATCTGCCATTTCTCTACGCAAATCCCCAGCCTATCTATCTCCTGCTTTATTCTCTGGCAATCCTCCTCCCTATCCACAGCTCCCCCAATCTTCATGTCGTTTGCAAATTTAAACTATTCAAACCACCTACGTCTCCTCCAAGTTATTTGTGTAGATTATAAGAAACAGGGGTCCCAGCACTGATGCCTGTGGAGCATCACTCGTCACAGATCTCCTATCAGAAGAATACCTTTTCATCTCTGTCTTCCATGACCAAGCCTGTTCTGTATCCACCTTAACCGCAGATCCCATGTGACTTCACCTATATAATTCTACCATGAGGGACCTTTTCAAAGGCCTTGTAGACAACATCCATTGCCCTAACCTCAGCTTTGTGAGACATGACCTCCTCCACACAAAGCCATGCTGCCTATCACTAATAGGTCCATATTTTCCCAAAAGTGAGTAAGTCGTGTTCCTAAGAATCTTCTCCAATAATTTCCCTTCCACTGACATATGGCTCACCGGCCTGTAATTTCCCAGATTATCTCTGTTGCCCTTTTTAAACAAAGGAACAACATCAGCTATTCTCCATCCTCTGGAATTTCTCCTGTGACTAAAGAGGTTACAAAGATTTTGTGCAAGACCCCAGCAATTTCCTCCCTCAGCTCCCTCAGTATTCTGGGATAGATCCCATCAGGTTCCAGGAACTTGTCTAACTTAATGCTTTTCAAAACACCCAACACCACCAGCTTTTTTAACATTAATATGCTGTGGTTTATACCCCTCTTGAGAATCACTATCTACCATGTCGTTCTTTGTGAATACTGATGCAAAGTTTGCAATAATGACCATCCCCTTCCTCTGGCTCCATGCATACATTTCCTCCTTTGTCTTTGAATGGACCTACCCTTTCCCTGGCTACCCTCTTGTTCCCTTATTTATGTATAAGGGTTTGACAAAGACATTTCAAGGCCCCTTTTAGCCCTCTTAATTCCATGTTTGAGTTCTTCCCTGCTATCTTCATATTCCTGGAGGCTATGTCTATCTTCTGTTTCCTAAATCTTATGTATGCCTTGTTTTTCTTTTTGACTGAGCTCTAAATTTCTTATCCAAGGTCCCCGAATCATGTTATCCTTATCCTTCATTTCACAGGAACATGCCGGTCCTGAACTCTAATCAACTGGCCTTTAAACAATTCCCATGTGGCAGATGTGGAATTGCCATCAAACAGCTGACCCTTATCTATATTCCACATTTCCTGCCTAATATTGTGGTCATTAGTCTTCCCCCAGTTTATACCTTCACTCAAGGACTACTCTTATCCTTATCCATAAGTAACTTAAAACTTACGGGAATTATGGTCACTGTTCCTGAAATGCTCCCTCACTGAAAGTTCAATCACCTGGCTGGGTTCGTTCCCCAATAACAGGTATAGTAGGTTCCCTTCCCCAGTTGGACTATTTATATTTTGTTTCAAAAAAACTGTCCTGGGCACACTGAACAAGTCCCACTTACCCCCCAGTCCAAGTCCCTGGCACTAAGGGAGTCCCAGTCAAGAAAAGGGAAGTTAAAATCACCCACGACACCAACACTGTTGTTTTTGCATTTCTCAATAATCTCTTCCTCTACCTTCCACTGGCTGTTGGGAGGCCTGTAGGACAACCCCATCAAGTGTTTGTACCCTTTCTATTCCTGAGCTCCATCCATATGGTCTAACTGGATGAGCCCTCCAAGGTGTCCTTCCTTAGTACAGCTGTGATATTCTCCCTATTCAATAACACAAATCCCTCCCCCCACCGTCCCACCTTTACATCCTTCTGTATCTTGCCTGAGACATCTAAATCCTAGAATGTTAAGCTGCCACCTCCCCATCACACTTGTTTAAACCTCCTGAATGGCAGTAGCAAACCTCCCTGCCAGGATATTGGTGCCACTCCTGTTCAGGTGCCACCCATCCTTCTTTTATAAGTCCCACCTGCATTGGAAAACACCCCAATGATCCACATATCTAAAGCCCTCCTTCCTATACCAGCTCTTTAGCCACGTATTTAACTGTACAATCTTCCTATTCCTAGCATCACTGGAACATGGCACGGAGTAATCCTGAGATTACAACCCTAGAGGTTCTGCTTTTCAATTTACTACCTAACTTTGTGAACTCCCTTTGCAAGACCTTATCTCTCTTACTGCCTATGTCATCGGTACCAATATGTACTACGACATCTGGCTGCCCACCCTCCTTTTGAGAATATCCCATGCCACTCACATCCTGGCACCAGAGAGGCAGCGCACCATCCCGGAGTCTCTTTTGCAGCCATAGGAACGTTTATCTGTGCCCCGACTATAGACTCCCCTATTACTACTGCTCTTCCACACTTTGACCCTCCCTGCTGTACAAATAACCTGGTTGCTGTCGCCACTCCCTGAATCCCCATTCCTCCCAACAGTACCCGAAATGGTATACTTATTAGAGAGCGGAATAGCCACACACTCCTGTGCTAGCTGTGGTAAATGCAGAGTCACAGGGATGGGACGGTTGGGGGGGTAGGTGGAGAACTGAGTGGGCTGCTGTTCTTAGAGTCGGTGCAGGCTCAATGAGCCAAATGCCTCTCTGCACTGTAAGGATTCTAGTATTCTAAATCCCACTACTCTAAAACATTATGGGTACGAAAAGGTTAATGGAAATTGAAGTTAAGAGCAAAGGAAGTCATCTATATACTCCTTACCAATCAAGAGCCCTTCTGTCCAAAATGTCACTTTTGAACTTGTGCTTTCACAAAGTGTAGCTCTCATTATAATGATGTTCTCTGAACGACATTACTTAAAGTCACTTTCTTGCCCTTTCCCAAATGTTGTCTTAACATCAAGGGCACTCTCACCTCATCTCTAACATTCAGCTGTTTTGTCCTTTGATCATCAGTAAAGTGATGGAAGTGGTAATCAACGATGCAAACCAGTAATAATAACCTGCTCACTGGTGCTCAGTGTTGATTCCAGCAGGACCATTCAGCTCCTGAGCTCATTAAGGCCTTCATTCAAAACATGGACCAAAGAACTGAACTCCAGAGGTGACGTGAAAGTGATTTCCTTGACATCAAGACTGCATTTGACATGTGTAGCATCGGGGGGGTGGCGAAACTAGAGTCCATGGTAATTACAGGAAACATTCTTTGCTGGTTGGAATCGTTCCCAGCATGGATGGTTATGATCATTGGACGTCGGTCATCTCAGTTCCAGGACATTTTTACAGGAGTTCACCAATGCCCTTTAGGAATGGAAACTGCCATCTTTACCTAGTCTGGCCTAAATGTGACTCCAGATCCACAGCAATATGGTTGCCTCTTAACTGCCCTCTGGGCAATTAGGGGTTGGCAATTAATGCCTAGCCAGCAACACCCTCATCCCATGAATGAATAAAGGAAAAAAAAAGTTCCTTGAGGTAATGAGAGACAACAAGGTGCAGAGCGGGATGAACACAGCAGGCCAAGCCACATCATAGGAGCAGAAAGGCTGACGTTTCGGGCCTAGACCCTTCATCAGAAATGGTGGGGGGGGGGGGGGGGGGGGGGGGGGAGGGGAGGGGTGTTCTGAAATAAATAGGGAGAGAGGGGGAGGCAGATCAGTGACCTGGGCTCAGCCATTTTCATCTGCTTCATTAATGACCTTCCCTTCATCAGAAGATTAGAAGTTCACTGTGCAATGTTCAGCACCTTCCATGACTCCTTAGATATTGAAGTTGTGTTAAGACATGGACTGCAAGACATGGTCTATATCCAGGCCTGGGCTGACAAGTGGCAAGTCATATGCATGCCACATAAATTTGAGGCAATTATTATTTTGAACAAGAGAAAATCTAACCATCACTCCTTGATGTTTAATGGCATTGCCATTGCTGAATCCCCACTGTTAACATCCTGGGTGCTGTCCTTGTCCAGAAACTGAACTGGACTAGCCATATAAATACTGTCACTATAAGACCAGGTTTAGAATTCTGCAGTTTAACTCCAGACTCTCCAAAGCTTTTTCTGTCTTTTATAAAGCCCAAGTCAGGAGTATGATGGAATGCTGTCCACTTGCCTGGATGAGTGCACCTCAACATCACTCTCAAGAAGCTTGACAATATACAGGACAGAGCAGCCTGCAAACAGCACATCTACAAACATTCACTCACTGCACCACTGATGCTCAGTGCCAGCAGTGTGTACCATCTACAGGATGCACTACAGAAATTCACCAAGGCAGTTCCAACTTGGCCTTCCAAACATGTGACCACTACCACTTAGAAGTGGAAGGGCAGCAGATGCATGGCGCACGACCACCTGCAAGTTAACCCCTCACCATGACTTGGAAATAGAATGCCATTCCATCACTGATGCTGGGCCAAAATTCTGGAACCCCTCCCTAAAAGGCATTGTGTGTGTACACCAGATGCATTGCAGTGATTCAAAAGGGCAACTCACCACTACTTTCTAAAGGGCAACTAGGTATGAGCAATAAATGCTGGCCCAACTAGTGACACCCATATCCCATGAATGAATATAAACTAAAATGTGGCAAGGCTGCAGAGCTTGGATCTGATCCATTGGTTGAGGGGTTACTTAATTTTAACTTTACAAGCATAGACTGGGACTTCCATAGTGTTAGGAGCTTGGAGGGTGAGGAATTCGTTAAATGTATTCAAGAAATTTTTTTTTTAATCAATATGTAGATGTACCTACTAGAGAAGAACCTCTTGCGAAATAAGGGAGGACAAGTAACTGAAGTGTTAGTGGGGGCACACTTTGGGATCAGTGATCATAATTCTTTTAGTTTTAAAATAGTTATGGTAAAGGATAGGCCTTGTATAAAAGTTAAAGTTCTTAATTCGAGTAAGGCAAATTTTGATGGTAGGAGACAGGAACTTTCAAGAGTTGATTGGAGTAGACTGTTCGAGGTAAAGGAACAACTGGCAAGTGGAAGGCTTTCAAAAATGTGATAATAAGAGTTTAGAAGAATTATGTTCCTGTTAGAGTGAAGGGTAAGACTGGTAACAATAGGGAACTTTGGATGAACAAAGGTATTGAGGCTCCAGTCAAGAATAAGAAGGAATCAAATATTAGGTATGGACAACTAGAATTAAGTGAATCTGTTGAAGAGTATAAGGGGTATAGGGGCATTCTTAAGAGGGAAATCAGGGTGGCTAAAAGGGGATAGCAGATATTCTTGGCGGATAAGGGTAAGGATAATCCAAAGAGATTCTGTAAGTACATTAAGAGCAGGAGAGTATAGGGCCCTTTAAAGATCAGCGAGGTCATCTATATGCAGAGCCACAGGAGATGGGAGAGATACTAAACGAATATATTGTGTCAGTTTTTACTGTGAAGAAAGAAATGGAGGCTAGAGAACTCGGGGAAATTAATATTGATATCTTTAAAAGGGCATTATAGGAGGAAGTGCTGGGTTTCTTCAAAAACATTTACTGGAAGTTTATGCAGCTTTCTGATCAAGTGTTTCCCAGGATGATGTGGAAAGTTAGGGAAGAAATTGCAGGGCCCCTAGCAGAGATATTTGTATCATTTACAGCCATGGGTGAGATGCCGGAGAACTGGAGGGTTGCTGATGTGCTTAAGTTTACGAAAGGCCATAAAGAGAAGTCTGGGAAATATAGACCTATGAGTCTGACATCAGTGGTGGGTAAGTTGTTGGAGGGGATTTTGGCTTTATGCGTGGGAAATCATGTCTCTCAAACTTGATTGAGTTTTTTGAAGATGCAACCAAAAAGGTTGATGACAGTAGAGCGGTAGACTTTGTCTACATGGACTTTAATAAAGCTTTTGACAAGATTCTGTATGGTAGGATAATTAGTAAAGTTGGATCATATGGGATTTGGGGAGAGCTTGCCAATTAGATACAAAATTGGCCCAGTTGTAGGAGACAGATGGTGGTGGTGGAGGATTGTTTTCGGACTAGAGGCCTGTGACCAGCGGTGTTCCACCAGAATCGGTGCTGAGTCCACTTTTGTTTGTAATTTATATAAATGATTTGGATGAGAATTTAGGACGCATGGTTATTAAGTTTGCAGATGGCAACAAAACTGGTAGTATAGTGGATAGCGAAAAAGGTTATTGAAGATTACAAAGAGATTTTGATCAGTTTGGTCAATGGGTTGAGGAAGGCAGGTGACGTTTAATTTGGATAAATGTGAGGTATTGCAATTTGATAAAACAAACAAGGGCAGGACTTATGCATTTAATGGTAGGGACCTGGGTAGTGTTGTAGAACAGAGAGACCTAGGAATTCTTTGAAATTTGTGTCACAAGTAGACAGGATGGTTTAGCCATTTAGTACACTTGCCTTCATTGCTCAGACCTTTGAGTGTAGGCATTGGGACGTCATGTTGAAGTTCACAGGACATTGGGTGAGGCCACGTTTTGAGTACTATGTATGGTTCTGGTCGCCCTGCTATCGGAAGGATATTATTAAATTGGAGAGGGTTCAGAAAAGATTTACCAGTATGTTGCTGGAACTGGAGGGTTTGAGATATAAGGGAAGGTTGTGACTATTTTCACTGGAGTGTAGAGGTTGAGGGGTGACCTTAGAGGTTTATAAAATCATGAGGGACACGGATAAGATGAATAGCAAAGGTCTTTTGCCTAGGATGGGGGAGTTCAACACTAGGGGGCATATTTGTAAGGTGAGAAGAGAAAGATCTAAAAAGGACCTGAGAGAGGTAGCATTTTCACATAGCGGGTGGTTCATATGTGGAATGAACTGCCAGATGAAGTGGTAGATGCAGGTACAGTTACAACATTTAAAAGTCATTTGGCTAGGTACATGAATAGGAAAGGTTTAGAAGGATATGGGACAAACGCAGGCAAATGGGACTAGTTTAGATTGGGAAAATTGGTCGACATGAACAAGTTGGGCCGAAGGGTCTGTTTCTGTGCTGTATGACTCTAACGCTATTATTCGCAGCATAATCTTATTGACACACAAGTAGTTTAGTGTTGTAGCTTCTCTGGCTTGACACATCTCGTGTTTTTGCTGCCACGCTGTCCTGCATTTCTTCTAGAACCAGAGTTGCTGCCCTGACTTCATGGTAGCATGGGGGCTATGCTGGGCAATGTGATTACAAATAGTGGTTCAGTATAGTTCTGCTACTGCTGATGACATACAGCACCTCATAGTTTCCAAGTTTGGAGTTGCTAGATATGTTCAAAGTCTATCCCCTTTAGCATGGTGGTAATGCAACACAATGTATTTAGGGTATCCTCAATGTTAAGACAGGACTTGGTCTCCACAAGATTGTGTGCTGGTCCTTCCTGATGATATCGTAATGTAACGGTGCATCTGTGATGAGTAGATTGCTGAGAATGAGGTCCATGCTCCTTGTTACTCTCATTACCTACTGCAGACCCAGTCCAGCAGATGAAAAGTTCTTGCCCAGCTAGGTCAGGAGTGCCTTTGCCGAGCCACGCTTTGTGATGGACATTGAGATCCTAATCCAGATTCTGCTAAATAGTGTTCAACATGGAGGAGTGGTGATTCATCAGCCAGGGGGCTGTACGTGGTGATTAGCAGGAGATCTCATTGTTCATGTTTTACTTGTCTGAGGGGTGACCTTTATAGAGGGTTTATTAAACCATGAAAGGTATGAAGACGGTGAATAGCCAAGGTATTTTTCCCAGGGTAGGAGAGTCCAAAACTGGAGGGCATAAGTTTAGGTTGAGAAGGGAAAGATTTAAAGGGACCTGAGGGACAACTTTTTCACACAGAGCGGGTATATAGCGAGTTGCCAGAGGAGGTGGTGGATGCTTGCTATAATTAAAACATTTATAAGGAATTTGGATAGGTACATAAATAAGAAGGGTTTAGAGGGATATGGGCCAAATGCTGGCAATGGAACTATATAAGTTTAGAGTATCTAGTCAGAGCAGATGAGTTGGACCGAAGGGTCTATTTCTGTGCTGTACAACTCTATGGCTCGATGACTGTAGGATGCCACGAAATTTCAATGTTGAGGACTTCCACAGCAACTCCACACCCCTCCCCCACCACTACCATTTGTTCTGCTGCCTCTGGTGGATCTCTCCTGCTGGTGGGACAGGACATAATCAAGGATAGAGATGGCAGTGTCTGGGACGCAGTAAGGCATGATTCCATGTTTGTCACATTGCTTGACTTGTCTATGGATTAGCTCTCCTAATTTTAGCACAACATCCAGATGGTTTTCAGGACTTTACAGATACAATGTGGCTGGGATTTCGGGCATCTACATTGATGCCACATGATCTGTCCTGTTTCGTTCCTTGGTTTAAATTTTGTAGTGGCTTTAGCACAACTGACAAGGCCATTTCAGAGAACATTTAAGAGTTGTCAGCATTGCCTGGCGTTTGCAGTCCTATGTAGACCAGAACAGGTGTGGATACTAGGCAAGGATGGCAGATTTCCTTCACTAAAAGAGTTAGTGACCAGATGGGTTTTTATGACAATTGACATCAATGCTGTTTTTAATATTGGAAATTCCAGTGACAGTCTTGCTTCATTATGCACCTCTTACATTGTTATACTTTGAAACATCCTCGATCCTAATCACTGCACTTTAACATCTGGTTCCAGGATTCGTTTAAGGCCCAGCCACAATGCCCACAGTGTGATAAATGGGAGAATGTTAATTTAAACATATAAGATTCTGAAGGGTCTTGACAGGGTAGATGCTGAGAGGATATTTCCCCTCGTCTAGAACAAGCAGGCTCGGTTTAAAAACAGAGGGACTTCCTTTAAGATAAGAGATTAGGAGATTTTTTTTCTCTCAGAGGGTCTTTAGTCTTTCGATTCTCTTAACATATTTAATCAAATTTTTGATTTACAAGGGAGTTGAGAGTTATGGGGTAGGTAGGAAAGCCGAGTTAAGGTCACAATCAGATCAGCCATGATTTCATTCAGTGATGGAGCAGCCTTGAGGGGTCAGATGGCCTATCTCTGCTCCTAATTCTTCTTATACTATGGAATATCACACTAAATTATGGAGTAGTCTTTCATTTGGACTTGGGGTGAATCGTTGAGGCACAAAGACAAATATTGCTCATACTTTCCAGATTGTCCCCATCCTCTCATCCCATCTAAACCTTTGGCTAGCAATGATTTACAGATAAGACACAGTAAGGATGCAAATGACTTACTAAATGGAAAAAAAATCAAAATAACAATGAGACATTTGATTAACACAACAGAAAAATAGAAAGAGATCATTGTACAGCTTTTGAACTCATCCAGTTATATGAGATATATCCGATATAACTGAAGTACAGGCAATCCTGGACTGCAAATGCGTTTTGTTCTTGAGTCCATTCGCAAGTTGATTTGTATGCAAGTCACAACACAATGGAGGACAACGTGAAGCAGCTATGCGTAAGTTCAGGAAATGTACGTATGTCGGGTCTTCAAAAATTGCACCTCTGAATAGGATAGCATTCATGAGTGTTTATAAGTCAGGGACCCGCTGTAAAGGTAACATCGCCATTGTCCCAGAGGGCAATAGAGCTGCTCCCTCGTTAGAGAGAGATGACTGGTGGTGGTTTTAACCTGAGGGTCACCACGCCCTCAGGTGAGGGGAGAGATCGAGAAGGAGAGTCCTTCATGGTAACGTCAGCCGGTGTTGTAATTGAACCCACCCTGTTCACATCACATTGCTTTGCAAACCAGCTGTTCAGCCAATTTAACTAACTGACCTGCTTATATATGACTAACAGAGTATCTGTTTGTAATGTGCTGTTTTTCTTCTGGATGAACAGAAACATCAGCATATGCCTTCATACCTGGATCAGAACTTTAGCATTCCCTTTCTAACAAAATTATGGGTGCAATGCCATACAGTGATTCAAGAGAATGGGCTAGTAGCGCATTTTTCAGTACATGGACAAGTAACAAATGCAGCCTTTTCAACATTACCCATATACTAAGAGCAAATAAAAATTGGTTCTGCCAATCTGAGTGCTTTGTTTTTCTTTTCCCAATTTTATGTTGTCAGATTACACTTGTCAATAGAGAATGGCAACACGACGAGCATTAAAGGCTGTTCTAATAGATCTCAGTGGAACATTGCATATTGAAGATACAGCCATATCTGGTGCACAGGAAGCACTGCAGAAGTAAGTCCATCCTCACTTATTTCCATTACCTAAGATTGCATACCTTCCCTTCCAGATCCACATTCTGGTATTTTTTTAAGAGTTTTTATTTTGGTGTTGGGTCCTTTAAGAACTATGGCTGTGTGTGGACCTGTATTCAGCACTCAGCATGCTCAGGGCCAGCTGGTTTGAGAGTTACCCAATTTGGTAAGGTAGGGCTTCGGTTCGGATGAAGGGAAGGATCATAGTGCTAAAATAGGCATTGGCCCCAATGCACTTCTTTATACAATCGTGAGATGTAGGTGTCACTGTCTAGACATTATTTATTGCCATTCCAAATTGCCCTTGAGAAGATGTAGGTGAGCTGCCTTCTTCACCTGCTGCTGTCCATGTAGTGTCAGTGCTGTTAGAGAGGGGAGTTCCAGTGATGCCGAAGTCAGGATGCTGTGTGGTTTAAAGGGGAACTTGAAGGTGGAGGTGCACCCATGCATCTGCTGCCCTTATGGTATGTGGTAGAGGCGGTAGGTTTCGATTAAGGGTCTGTGAAAAGTTGTACTGCTTTGTTCTGTGTGGTGATGAGCCTCTGAAGTGTAGCTGGAACACTGATCATCCAGACTAGGGGAAAAATATTCCTTCGTTCTCCTGACTTGTGGCTTGGAGACAACCAACAAACTTTGTGAGTTAGGAGATGAGTTATTTGCCACAGTATTCCCAGTCTGTGACCTGATCTTGTAGCCACAATTTTGATTTCACTGGTCCAGTTCATTTTCCAGTGAAATTGCCTAGCACTTACGTAGCGCAAATGTAATTTGCCATCTTTTATCCTAAGCCTGGGTGTTGTCCAATTCTTGCTACATATGAGTAGGGACTGCTTCAATATCTGAGGGGTCATGAATGGTGCTGAACAACTGCCTGATTAAAATGTTACAGCTTTGTGTGTGTGCACACAATGAAACTCATTAACTACAACCTCACCAGCCCGTGAAAGTAATGTTTAGGGTGATGGTTTTTCATGTGTAAAAGGGGTTGTTGGTTATTTTTTGAAAATAAGTATTAACTTGTGCCTGTTATCATGAACAAATTTAAATTAAATGGTGTTAATGTTTTTCTTGTTGTGCATTTAAGATTAATGGAGAGTTGGTAATTATTGAGGGCATTTATGAATGATTTTAATTCTGCTTCTGTGCTGGTCCAAGTACTTCATGTATCAACAGAACTACAGAAGATATATGATAGCATCAGCTAATAAATGAGTTAGTGAGAATGAAAAAGTAGTCCCCAAAACTCAAAAAATAATTTTCAACAAAATCTCAAAGGGAATTCTTGAAAAAGACAAATTATTTTAAATCCAGTTTGGGATTTGAGAATAAAATGGATCATCCACACGGCACTTCTAGCTGAGGATGGTTGCAAATATACCTGCTTTATCTTTTGCAGTTCTGTGCTCTGCTAACCAAGTTGGCCAAGTTGTGATGGTGTCACCAAGCTACTCTTGGTGATAAACTTTGAAGTCCCCCACCCTGAGTTCATCCTATGCCCTTGTCTGTTTGGGGCCTGGACTCTGACATATGTGCTGAAACCTGCATTAATAATAGCATATTTGCGGAACAGAATCTGTATGCACCTTCCTGTTTGCTGCTAAGCACCCCTATTCAATTTATAAAGCTTGCATAGTGTCAACAATTTTTATAGTTGTAGTTAACAATTTCTTTGTTTAGACAAAGTGTTCACTGAAATCTTAAGATTACGTTGATTTCTGAAAAAATTGTCAGAACTAACTGTTGGGTGTTTTTTATTTTTGGGTTTAACTTTGATTTTAGTTTCTAATTACAGTTCAAAGGTAACTTCCATGTGTGTGCAGCTATGTTTTATTTTAAGAGAGAAGCTGTTTTATACAATGTCAAAAATTATACAACCCTGGTTATAGTCCAACAGGTTTGTTTGAAGACACCTGTTGGACTATAATGTGGTGTTGTGTGATTTTTGACCTTGCCCACCCCAGTCCAACACCGACACCTCCACATCATGGTTTTATACAATGAGCTGAGAAAGAAGTTAGCATTGACTTCTGTATTAATAACTTGCATAGGTTGCGCAGTGCCCCTGTAGCTGTGAAGTTTGTGACTAACACCACCAAGGAGTGTAAACGAACACTGTGTGAACGACTGCAGAAGCTCAACTTTGACATCCATGAGGACGAGATCTTCACATCCCTGACAGCAGCCAGAAATCTTGTTGAGCAAGAGCAAGTCAGGCCGTTACTTTTGGTGGATGATAGTGCACTTGAAGACTTTGAAGGTATGCTGACTCTGAAGGGCTTTGAATGGGATGTGCAAAGGGATAAGACATGTCAAAGAATCACAAAAATATTACACTGCAGAAGGAGGCCATTCAGCCCATCATGTATGTACTGGCTGTCCGAGTGAGCCTCATGACTTGGTGCCATTCTGCTGCCTTTGCATCATATCTTTGCATATTGTTTCTATTTTAAATAATTATTCCATGCCCTTTTAAATGCATCAATTAAACCTGCCTCCACAAACGCAGGCAAATGGGACCAGTGTAAATTGTGAAAACTGGGCAGCAGGGGCAAGTTGGGATGAAGGGCCTGTCTCCATGTTGTAGACCTCTATGACTACTTGTTGTGTGAAAATGTTTCTTTCCACGTTCCATTTACTTCTTTTGCAAAGCGCTTTAAATTTGTGCACTCACTTTTTTGATCCTTTTAGAAATTGGAACAGTTTTTCCCCTCTTTGCATCCTGCTCATGATTTTGAAAACTTCTATCAAATTTCGTCTTAGCCACCTTCTCTCCAAAAAGAACAAACCCGCCCTATCCAGTCTATCCTCCTGTATCTAAAGTTTCTCATTGCTGCAAACCCTCCTGCATGCTTTCCAATGCATTCACATCTGTCCTACAACGTAGCACCTAGAACTATACACAGTACTGTAGGTGAGGTTTAACAAGCATCTTAGACAAGTTTAGCATCACCACCTTGCACTTTTACTGTTACACCTAATAATAAAGCCCAGGATAGTGTATGTTTTATTACTTGCTCCCTCTCTCTGCCTGTCCTAACCCTTCAATCAGCTATACACAAATACACAGGTCTCACTGCTCTTGTACCCTTTGGAATGGTTATATTGTCTGTCAATGTTCTTCCTACCAAAATGCATCACCTCATGCTTAGCTGTATTGAACTTAATCTGCCACCAATCTGCCAACTTCCTTAACTTGTCTATGTCCTTTTGAGACTTGCACTGTCCTCCTCTCTGTTTTCAATACTTCCAGGTTTTGTAACATCCATAAACTTTGAAACTGTCCCCTGCACACCATGATTTAGGTTATTAAAAAATGTCAGGAAAAGCAAGTATTGCATTACTGACCCATGAGGCACTCTACTACAAACCTTTGTCGTAGGATCCCTACAGTGTGGAAACAGGGCCTTCGGCCCTACAAGTCCACACCGACTCTCAGAGCATCCCACCCAGACCCATCCTCCTATAACCCACTTAACCTACACATCCTTGAACACTATGGGCAATTTAGCATGTCCAATCCACCTAGCCTGCACATCTTTGGACTGCGGGAGGAAACCTACACAGACGTGGGAGAACGTGCAAACTCCACACAGACAGTAGCCCAAGGCTGGAATTGAACCTGGGTCCCTGGCGCTGTGAGGCAGCAGTGCTAACCGCTGAGCCACCGTCCAGCCTGAAATATATCCATTGACCTGAATTCCCTTTCTTATTAGAAGCAAATTTGTAACAATGTTGCTACTGTCCCTATTGTTCCAACTTATTGTGTAAAACTGTATCAAATGCTTTCTGAAAGTCCATACATACCATATCAATAATATTACCCTCAATGACCTTTCTGTCACCTCTTCAAAATCTCCAGCAAGTCAAGTAAACACAATTTCACCTTTAGAAATTTGTGCTGACTCTTCCTGATCAACTCACCTTTTTCCATTTGATTACTAATTATATCCCAAATGATTGTTTCTAGAAGCTTTCCAACAACTGAAGTTAACCTGACTGTCTGAGGTTATCCTTGCAACTATTTTCTAAACAAGGCTGTCATGTTTGCAGTTCTCAAGGCTTCTGGCACCTTCCTTGCATCTAGGAAAGACAGAAAGATTAAGCCCCATGCCTCAGCAATTTCCAAACTCTCTTCCCTCGACATCCTTGGATGTATCTCATCTAGTCCCATTGCCTTGTCAACGTTAAGTACCAAAAGTCTATCCAACACTTCACCCTTATCAATTTTCGTCCGTTTAATTCTGGAACTGGAACTCAAGTTAAACTCAGCTATTATGAAGTTGGTATGAATGCTAGCCCTGACTCCGAATCAAATGTTTGTGGGTTTCAATTTTACTCAAAAACAAAAATTGAGCTTATAAAGCCAGGCTTCTCTCTTTCAGATTAGACTAAATTGAGATCCTTTTTGCTCACTGAGTTGGGTAGAAAAAAGCCTGTGGCACAATTTGAAGAACAGCAGGGAGCTACTCCAGTGCCCCTGAAAGGCATTTCTATTAGAAAATAAACCACTAGAAACAGATGAATTGGTCATTTATCCTGTTGATTGTGAAACTCTGCACAAATTGACAGCCACATTTGTCTGCCATAACAATATCAGCTGTGTGTTTAAAAATTCTTTGGTTGTGAGGCACTTTGGAACATTGTAAGGAAATGAGGTGGTTTGCATCCGACCCAAGAGTGAGCAAGATATGAAGCTGACAGAACGACTAAAGCTTATATAACTGCATGTGAATAGGTGAAGCAACCAGAAATTTGGAGGAAATTGAATCTTTTTAAATAAAATTAAATAACATTTGAGAACTTATTTTTAATTAACAAAAAGTAATCAAAAATTGTCTTTTCCTAGTGCACTTTCTATAGGGTTCAAAAAGTTAATCAGAGTGTTTATTTTTCAGGAATAGACACAAGTGGTCCTAATGCTGTGGTTGTTGGATTAGCTCCTCAGCACTTTAATTACAACACATTGAACAAGGCATTCAGGTAAGAGTAAAAGTAAAGTAATGGAGGCGGCCTGTATCTCTGAGCCAAGAGGCTTGGGTCCCAAGTCCCAACTGCTCTGGAAAAGTGTAATAACATCACTGAAAAGTTTGTTAGAAAATATGTGAAAGTGAAATAATATTGTTATGTTGGATGGAAGTAGCCTGGTGACACTCACTGTCTCAGCTTGCAAGTGAGGAATCTGTGAGGGTCCTGAGGGACTCTTGGAGCCTATGGAACCATAGCCCAGAAAGTCAGTGCCTCCAAAGGGAAAGGGTGGAACTTTTTGGAATTGACCTGGAGTTACCTTGGTTTTCAGTTATAAGCATATCTTCATGGCAAGCAATCTTTGAATAATAATAATTTTTTAATTTAAGAAAAACTCATAATGGCAGGAGAAAAATTGCCTAGTCTATTTTTAAAAACATTGGATGGATGTCAGGGTAAACAACTGCTCAGCATCTACCGCTCAAGACCTCTAAGAACAAGTGATCATAGTTTACTTGCTGTTCTTCTATACTTCCTACTAAAGTGAGTAACTGTAATTCATCTTCCAATCCAATCACTTAACTAGTGTACATCCTTTTGCAGCCTCTTTGCTTTTTCCTCATTGCTAACTGCCTTTCCTAGATTTGTATCATCAGAAATATGAAAACCGATATGTTTGCGTTCAGTCCTTTCTCCAAGTCATTGTTATTAGATTATGAATGGCTGCGGCTTGAGCACTGATCCTTGAGCCACTCTGTTAGTTGCACCTTGCCATCTAAAAATGACAGAATTGTTCCTAATCTTTGTTTTCTGACTGTTATCCAATCCACATTTGATGCTAATATACAACCACTAATCCTAATATATAATCTGCCATTTTCTCTCTTGCTTTGCCTTGTCTCCACAAAGCATGTCTCCTTATTTGGCAGGGTTTTCATCTTTCCCATTTGATGTGTGAATATCATTGTTGATTCTTTTATTCTTAATGACTTTTTGTTTTCCAAGCAATTTTGCTTTTTTGTTCTTTATCTATTATCTTTAGACAACCTGGTCTGGCTACCTTAGCAACCAACGATCCCTATAGCTAAAAATTGCAAAATGCATCTCCTCTTCCTCTCTGGAGGTTAATATCATAGTCAGTGTTTCCTCCCACAGTCCAAAGATGTGCGGGTTAGGTGGATTGGCTATGCTAAATTGCCCATAGCATCCAGGGATGTGCAGGTTAGGTGGATTAGCCATGGGAAATGCAGGGTTAGGGCGATAGGGGAGGATCGGGAGTAGGTCTGGGTGGGATGCTGTTTTGGTTCAGTGTGGATTTGATGAGTCGAATGGCCTGCTCCCACATTGTAGGGATTACGTCAAGAGTTCTAAAATGGAAAAAGTGCCGAAGGTTTGGACAACCTCAGAGCTCCAATAATTGATAGATATCAACTCCAAAGGATGAAGGTGTCTAATCTTCTGAGAACTATTCAACAATTTTACACCTTTTGTGTTAAACTGTTTGGGATCCAGTTTGAAGATCAAGGTTCTGTGTAGGTGGAATTTAGCCTTGGTACAGTCTTGACTACATGACTCCTTCGACTACGTGGAAGAGCTAATCAGACAGAACTTATCAGATATAATATCTTGCCTAACAAATCCAAATAGACAAGGCTGTTGACAGCATTTTTTGTCTGCTTGTAAAGAAGTGATATTTAAACATCAAAGATAGACATGAGATAATTGGGTTTATGCTCTTTAACCAACCACGCCAAAAAAATCTTCCAAATAAAAAAGGAAAATGCCGAAATTATGAAATCAGGATGAAAAATAGTAACCAAAAGATCTGCCTTTCAAAGAAAGGGTCACCGGACCCAAAATATTAACTCTGATTTCTCTCCACAATTTAAGTTTCATCCTTCGTGCTTTGCATCCACCCAGGAGCAAAGGTATCTTGTGATGATCAGTGTTCCACAGACACCTGTTCTCACTGCATCCTGAGATCTACATTCAGTGTTACCCTTCGCCAAATGCACATTCTCGAGCTCGCCCTCCAACAGCATTGCATCATGCTGGCTCAGAACTGCACCACTTCCTAGTTCCACTTCATCCTCTGTCTCCTTCAGTGTGCTAGTAAGAAACTTTTCTTTTCTTTTCCTTCCAGACATGAAGGCGCACAAGTTACAATAACTCAGACACCCACACCCCTCCAGAACCTTCCCTCCCCTCCCCTCTGACTTCATCCCCTCCCCCCAACCCCACTTCCTGTTGTGTATTTACTGTCCCTCCTGACGTTCTGCTGTCCAATGCTGAATGTTCTGCACTCAAGTCTCAGTTTTATCCCTCTGCATCCCCACCTTAATGAATTTCGGGCACAACATAACGTTGAACTCTTCTTTGTTTGCCTCAGTGCCCATTTCTTTGGACAGGAGTTCTCTCCCTGTCCCATAGATCCTTTCGCCCACCTCCAACACTCTCCCAGTTCTGAGTAAGGGTCATTGGACCCAAAACATCAACTCTGATTTCTGTCCCATGAAAAATAGTAAACTGTTTTGCACTTACAATCTGCATTTGAAAGAAGCCGGTGATGAAACACCTTGGATGTGAACTTATTTCAGTACTGGGACAGTCAATCTGGAAAAGGATAAAAAATTGGAATAGAAAGGAAGACTTGCATCTATATACCACTTTTCTGGACTATGGAAGTCCCAAAGTGTATTACAGCAATGGAGTACTTAAATCACAAGTACAGTCACTGTCAATATGCAGAAAACACAGCAGCCAATTGTTTCCACAAACAGCAATGTGATAGTGATAATTATTTTCGGGTGAAAGATGAATATTGGTACTTTCATAACAGATCTAACAGAAAGACGACTGTTTTATGTGCTTATGTGAACAAAGTAACATACCAGTGTTGCTGCTGACCAGTAACTTAGTGTTTTTAAAGGCTAGGCTGAATGCAGTTTGTTTAATGGAGTTGGCTTTATAGGAAGAAGGAGATTAAAGAAGGTTTTGAGTTTTTGGAAAAATACATTTTAAGAGTAATTTTAATTCTGTCTTAAATTGGTAACCTAACAATTGGACCTAAGTTCTGGAATTACTACTGTAAACCACTCCACTTCTCTAATTTTCTCACCTTTCTGTGAATCACTTTGGAATGTTTTAATATACTGTATTAAGAGTGCTATCATAAATGTGTTTAAATGAATTGGTTGCTTCCTTATACTTGTGTTGTTGAAAAGGGAAGGGGAAAGTATTGATTCTTGGTTGTAGAGAGCAATAATTATTTTGCAGATACACCTTAATGTATTATGCAGAGTATCTTAATGAGGAGAGGGCCAGACTTGGTCGTCTTCCACTCAGCATTTTTAATAGCATGTTGAAATATTCTGTGGGTTCACACAAGGGAAAACAACCTTGGCAAAGTACTAAAGCCATAGAATTATATTTACAGAAAAGGACAAGGGGAAAAGAGAAACATTTTGTGGCTTTTTTTTTGTCTATACATAATTACTCATCATATAAACTTCATCTCTGTCTGTCTTCTCCCATCCGGTCTTTCACCTAGGTTAATTTTAGATGGTGCCCCACTAATTGCTATACATAAGGCAAGGTACTACAAAAAACTGGATGGCTTATCACTTGGACCAGGACCTTTTATTACTGGGCTGGAATATGCAACAGATGTCAAGGCCACAGTAGTAGGAAAGCCAGAGAAACCATTCTTCGTTGAGGCTCTCCGAAGCATTGGATGCCAACCAGAAGAGGCGGTTATGATTGGTGATGTATGTACTGAACTTGTCAACTAAACTTGCCTGTCTTTCACCCCTTCCTTTCCTATTCTTTTATTTAATGTTTGGCTTTATCTCGCCTCCTATTTGGACTCCTTTAGTCTTAAAAGGGAACAGTAGGGACCAATGGCATATCTAATGTACTGTTAATATTGCCCTCTTATTGGTTTGTTTCCACTGGAGGTTAGAATCCTTTGGTACTTTCAGTTTCAGAATAAATTTATACCATAGCCTGTTAAGAGTTGGTCAGTTGGTCACTCCTATAACACAGTAGAACTTCTGCTTGTTTCACATCTTTTGGCAATTCTTTGTGTTCTTGCAGTATTCTTAATGGGAAAGAAATGGAACACCTTTAACATTGAATATGGACAGCCATGCCCTGGTCAGATAAAGGGTAATATTTCCTGGAAGTCTGTTTTGACCCTAGATTCAGAAAGAATATTACTCATTATTACACCTGCATCAGTTCTCCAAAATTGAGTGGTACTTGGGGTGGAGGTTTCTAAGGGAAGTGTCACAGTACTTGGTCTGATTCATTGGGTTTTTTTTTCATTTCGATTACTTGTGACTATAGCTGTTACAGTTTGTTTTATGGATACCTTTTTACAGTGATGTTGGGATTGCTGTGGTCTGTCTTTTTAGAATGAATTGGTGAATTTTTAAGGATTTTACACTCACTGCTTTCCTCAGGTTCAGCCACTATTCTGTTAAATTGGGAATGCTTCTTTTCTTGTCTATAATAAATGCAGTGAGCCCTGTGGTCCAACAGAGAATCCCTGACACAGGTTTTAGTTTATCACGTATAAGAGATGTTCCGTCGCCTGCTGCAGAGCTCTGTCTGTTGCTAAGGCTTTATATAAATTACTGTGTGGAATTTGCTTTTTGATAAAAGTCAAACAAATGGTAGAAAAAATAGTTTACAATAACTATCTCTCATAGGTAACAGGAAAGACACTTCCACGCTAGTACTCAATACTGTGATAACCCTTAAAACACACTTCTTATTGGTTTTGCATCAAGTTTTAAATAGAGGAGCTGTGAAATATTTAAATTGGAGAAAGACTGCATGCGAAAGCTACAGAACAAAGAATTATAGAATCCCTACAGCATGGAAACAGCCCATTTGGCCTGCTGAGTCTGCACCGACCCTTTAAAGAGCATACCACCCAGACCCACCCCCTACCCTATCATCCTGGATTCCCCATGGCTAATCTTCCTAGCCTGCACATCCCTGGACACTATGGGCAATTTAGTATGGCTAATCCACCTAACCTGCAAATCTTTGGATTGTGGGAGGAAACTGGAGCAGCTGGAGGAAACCCATACAGACACTGGGAGAATGTGGAGTCAAACCCAGGTCTCTGCTGCTGTGAAGCAGGGGTGCTCGCCACCAATCCACCGCACGCCCACCCCACCCCCTCCCCACCATTCCCAGAAGAGGGATTTAGGAGTCCTTGTCCATGAATGTCAAAAAAGCCAGCATCCAAGTTTAAAAGGGTATAGGGAAAGCAAATGGAATGCTGGATATTTATTTCAAAGGGAATGAAATATAAATGTAAGGAAGTTTTACTAAAATTATACAATACGCTAGTCAGACCACTGCTGGAACGGTGTGAACATTTTTGAGCCCCTTGTCTAAGAAAAGATGTACCGACATTGGAGGCAGTCCAGAGACGGTTCACAAGGCTGGTAACAGGAATGGAGGGACTACCTAATGAGGAGATGTTGAGTAATTTGGCCATTAAACAAAAAAAAACAAAGAACTGCAGATGTTGCAAATCAGAAACAAAAACAGAAATTGCTGGAAAAGCTCAGCAGGTCTGGCAGCATCTGTGGAAAGAAATCAGAGTTTCAGGTCCACTGACCCTTCTTCAGAAGAGAATTTCTGTTTTTGAGTAGTTTGGGCTTGTACTTGTTGAAATGTAGAAGAATAAGAGGTGACCTTATTGAAGCATATAAGATTCTCTGGGGACTTGACAGGATAGATTTGGAATTGTTGATTTCCCCCAGTGGGAGAATCTAGGACCAGCAGGCATAATCTCAGAATAAGGTGCCACACATTTGAAACAGATGAGGAGTAATTTCTTCTGTGTAATTCTTTACTGCAGAAGGCTATCAAGGCTGGGTCATAAAATCTATCTCAGCCTTGAATATATTTATTCATTAGTAAGAGAATCAAGGGTTATGGCTGGAAGGCAGGAAAGTGGAGTTGAGGATTATCAGATCAGCTGCGATCTCATTGGGTTACAGTTGATTCGATGAACTGAATAGCTTACTTCTGCTCCTATGTCTTATAGTCTTGTGATTGTTTTTGCTTTCGTGGAATTTCTAGCTTCACCCTAACCATTAGTTTCAGATTGTCTGCTCACTAGTGCAAAATCATCTTCAAATACACCATTCAAGATATTTTGAAGATTCACTGAAATAAATAGATTGGAGCGGCACGGAGGCTCAGTGGTTAGCACTGCTGCCTCACAGAGCCAGGGACCCAGGTTTGATTCCACTCTCAGGCAACTAGTTGTATGGAGTTTGCATATTCTCCCCATGTCTGCGTGGGTTTCCTCCCACAGTCCAAAGATGTGCAGTCTAGGTGGATTAGCCGGGAAATGCAGGTTACAGGGATAGGATCGTGGTTAGGTCTGGGTGAAATGCTTTTTGGCGGGTTGGTGTGGACAGCAGTATTGGGTAGTCAGCAATTTAAAAGATTTAAAATGTCTGCCCATATGAATCTCAATTTATGTCGATCTTGACAAGGAAACAAGATCTCAGATTTTGAAATACGAGGCATACAAGATGTAAGCCAAAGAGTTGAATAAACTATTGATTGGGTCAATGGTGGAGGAGTGTGTCCAATTTTGTCGATGAATAGGAGGTTAAAACAACTGATAAGTTGCAGAAAATATCAATTGGGATTGTATTTCTAAGAGGCTGAAGGTATGTTATGTGCTTATTGGAGTAAAGGTTAAGACAGCCTATATAGCCATCCGAAATTCTGAAAGTTTTGATCAAGTAATTTGAAATTAAAGTCCATTGAGGTGGTAACCTGAAAATATAAATTTAAAATCACAGACTGAAGGGAATGTATTTTTTCTTTTTAAAATATAGTTTGAGTCCTGGAATTCATGAAAAACTTAAGGCAGTGATGTAAATTTTCCTTTCTCAGTATTTCTCCTCCTTTTGCTCTCCCTCCATTCTCTTTCCCTTCTTTTTCAGCCTCCTCACACACCTCTACTTTTCTTCCTTCTGTTTTCCCTCCCTCTTCCACTCTGTTGTCCCCCCCACTCCACTTTCACTTGCCGTCCCTCTCCACTTCAACTTGCATTGCCTGACCTTCCACTTTCCTATTATATTGCTCTTCCTCAAGCCTCTCCTCATTCCAGTACCCCCTACTCCCTATCAGTTCTCTTGTCTTCCACCATCCTCCACCTCCACCTTTTACTGTGTTTGACGTGAAATATTCAAAATTGGTTTTAAGCACCAATGTGAAATATATATATGATGATTATTTATATCTGTTTTAAACAAAACACTATCATTAACTACTAACTACATTTGTCTGTACTTTGGGTACCTTTCTAAACATCTTTTTGTATTCCATTTTGGCATGTACTTCATATTATAAACAAGCTTACTATTCAGCAACTTAAATAAAATGCCATGAACATATGTTTTATATCAATGTACCGTAGTTTGCTCACAAAAATCATCTTGAATTCTTGCCTTTGACACAACACTAACTCTTGCTCTTAATGAATATTCACTTAGACATGGAGATTAATTTTCTCTCTTACGGCCTTGGGAAGATTACCTGTTACTGACGTTGAGCTGACTGGTCTATGCATAATTTGTTTATCATTTCTTAAACATTGGTAGCACTCCCATCCTATGGCACAATTTCCATATTTAGTAATGGTTGAAAGATTATAGTTAAAGTTTCTGCTATTCATTTCATACTTCATTCAACATTCTAGAATGTAAATGATCAGGGCCTGGTGCATCTTTCATTTTGACTTCCATGATTTCTGCACTTGGCAGCTACTTCATCCATTTTTTCATTACCATAATGCAATATGCTTCCGTGGAAATAGGCCAAGTTTTCATTTAGCATCCTTTGTCCTTCAGAAGATTTTGTTTTCCATCTCTAATTAATCCTACCCTTCTTTTAAACATCCTCTTATTTATCTACTGTTGAGGAAATCTTTTACAGTTCCTGGGAGATATACAGCACCCAACACCCAACAACCAACCCAACCTTCCAGTTGCCATCCATTTTAATTCCCCCTCCCGCTACATCCATGTCCATCCATGGCCTCCCCCACTGTCAGAGTGAGGCCAAATGTAAACTGGAGGAATAACACCTGAAATTTCACCTTGGAAGCTTACAGCCCAATGACCTTAACATTGACCACCAGCTTCAAAATCCCTCCACCCCCAGTCTTATCCCATGTCCACCCCTCCCCCTCCTGACCTGACCTGTCCATCTTCCTACTCCCCTATCCACAGACCAATCACAATAACCCCCTATCTACATCCACCTATCACCATCTCTCCTACCCATTTCCCCCCCCCCCCCCCCCCCCCCCCCCCCCCCCCCCCCCCCCCCCC
>NC_063332.1:27436635-27486496 GCF_021869965.1 Rhincodon typus | reverse complement strand
CTATCACCATCTCTCCTACCCATTTCCCCCACCGCCCCCCCCCCCCCTCCCACCTGCCAGCCTCATACTCCTCCCTGTATTTATTTCTGGGATCCCCTCCCCCTCCCCATTCCTGACAAAGGGTTTCAGCCTGAAATGTTGACTTACCTGCTCCTCAGATGCTGTCTGACCTGCTGTGCTTTTACAGCCTCTCAGCTATAGACTCTGGCTTCCAGCATCTGTAAGTCCTTATTGTCGCCAGATAAACAGCTTTGTTCACAGCTTATTCTAATCTTAATCCATTTTACTTTGTTGCTAATTTCTGTTGTTTGATTTTCTTTACTGTTCAATCTTGTATAGAAAAGATGTAGTGTTAATTTGGAATAATTCTTTGTCAATAGGATGCTAGGGATGATGTTGGTGGAGCACAAAATGCTGGGATGTTGGGGATTTTGGTAAAAACTGGTAAGTATGTTACTTGCAAAACTCCCAGTGAATGTTTTATTTTGCTCTTCCTGCCCATTCAAACCAATTCTGTGAAAAGGACTAACATCTTGCCCTCTGGATTCTGAATCCTTTCTATATGTTTATCTAGGTTTATATGTTGCCTGTGTTGTCTTTCAATTATATTATGAAATTGCTCATAAAAACAAGTTACATCTTCACAATGACATTATTGCTTACTGTTATTTAAGAAGGATGGTAGGGATAAACCAGGAAGCAACAGTCCAGTGATGGAAAAACAGCTGGCAAAAAATTTGCAGGAACAGAATTAATGTATGCTTGGAGAGGCAAGGTTAATAAAGATGGGTCTAGAATAGTCAAGATGGCTTTGTTAGGGGGATATCACATCTAACAAATTTGATTGAGTTCTTCAAGGATCTGACTAGGTGTGTAGATGAGGATATTACAGTTGGTGTACTCTACATGGACTTCAGTAAGGCTTTTGACAAGATCTTGCATGGCAGACAGGTTGAGAAGCTAAGAGCCCACAGATCCAGGGAAATTTGGCAAATTTGGTCCAAAATTGGTTTAGTGGCATGAAGCAGAGGGTAATGGTTGAAGATTATTTGTTTTTATGCCAAAAGCCTGTGTCCAGTGGCATACTACAGGGGTGCTGGGTTCCTTGCTGTTTGTTGTATACATTAATGATCCAGACTTGGCCATAGCAAGCATGATCAGTAAGTTTTCAGAGTATATGAAAATTTATGAGAAGGAAGGCCTTAGATTATAGGATGATTTAAACATTTGAAATGAGCAGGACAGGTTAAGAAAGCTTATGGGATACTTGCCTTTATTAGTCAAGGCATTGAATACAAGAACAAAGCGGTTACGAGGGAGATATATATAATGTTTGTTAGCCTGTGGCTGTAGTATGGTGTGCAGTTCTGGTTGCCACATCATAGAAAAGATCTGATCACACTAGAGAGAGTGCAGAGGATCAGGATGTTGCCTGGGCTGAATGATTCACCTATGAAGAGAGCCTAAATGACTGGGATTATTTTCCCTAGAGCAGAGAAAGCTCAGATGATTGAGGTACAAAATTCTGAGGGGCATAGATGGGGATCTGTGCCCCCTTATTTATTGATTCTTCTACTAAACAGAAAAGTAAGGATCAGGATGTTTAGAGGTAATTTGAGGAAAACATTTTTCACCCGGAGGATTGTGGCTTTCTGAATGTCACTGTCTGAAAAGATAATAGAGGTGGGAACCCTCAAAACGTTAAATTTTAAAATGAGCACTTGAAACATCTTAGCATTCAACATTATGGGTTCAGTGCTGGAAAATGGGATTAGGACAGAAAGGTATGACCACCAACATGGACACGATGGGCCAATGTCCTTTTCCCATGCCATAAAAGCTCTATGATTCCATGATATTGAACTACTTCAAAAAATTTGTAATCAACAAGTGAATTCTCTGTTGCTAGTTCATAAAAGCTATTTGCAAAAAAGGAAAATCAGTCTTTGATGTATCCCTGACACTCATCTCACTGTTGCTTATTTCCTTCAGGAAAATACCAACCTGGAGATGGAGGAAAAATAAACCCTCCTCCATATTTGATATGCGATGCTTTTCCACAGGCTGTTGACCACATTCTAAAGAAACTACTGTAAAAACTCATAATATGGATACATCTTGGGCATGTACTACTAAAGATCACCAAACAACTTCAGGTCATTGTCAAAAGACAGAATTTCAAAATTTCATGGTTTGAAATTCTGTCAAACACGAAGCAAAGTACACAGAATTTTGCACAGTTACGTTTGTGAAGGATCAAACTGATGTGTAGTGGTATTTCAATACCTATGGTCCTGGAAAAATGTCGAAATAGTTTTAGAAGAAGGCTGTTATTTAGCTAAGAACCACGAGCCTAATCTTCTCATTGGAACAAGTGTCTATTACCTAAATGCATCTGGTATGCTTGACTGTTTCCAAAGCTTATAACTACATCTCTAACCCAGTGCTCACTTGTCTTTGTAATGTCTGCTTAATCTGAAATATATGGTCCCCTGTAGGACATCTGAGGTTGCAGAGCCATAATTTATCTATTAATAGTACAGACCAATCTCTTCACTTTCCTCTGGGCTGTTAAACATGTACCTGTATGTCTTAGCAACTAAAGTCTTTCAAAGATCTTTGACATACATTCAAATAATACCTTTGTAAATAGACTCCAAATGACTCTCTGATGATACCTGGTATTTTATTCACTTATTTACAGGTACACATTTTTTGAACAAAGTTATATCAAGTCATCGAACATACCAGGTTCTCTTCAGCTTTCCCTTGTTTCTGTTTCAATAAAAACCAAAAGAACTGCGGATGCTGTAAATCAGGAACAAAAACAAAGTTGCTGGAAAAGCTCAGCAGGTCTGGCAGCATCTGTGGAGGAGAAAACAGAGTTAATGTTTCGGGTCCGGTGACCCTTCCTCAGAACTGAAATGCCTCTGGCATAGAGTTTAGGGGCATTTCCACTGTGCCACAAGGGCCTGAGAGGAAGTGGCATTTAAATGTTCTGAGGAAGGGTCACCGGACCCGAAACATTAATTCTGTTTTCTCCTCCACAGATGCTGCCAGACCTGCTGAGCTTTTCCAGCAACTTTGTTTTTGTTCATTGTTTCAAGCTTGCAATGTTTATGTCTACTAATTTTACTTTCAATATGCAAGTACAGAAGCTTGCATTTATTTGTATTGCACCATTTGCTAATGAAGCTGATAGATATTCTCTCAATTTTCTGTAATATCTTGCTTACTTTCTCACTGCTGCAAATTTTGAGACAGATACAAACTAAATATTGCAATGAGTCCAACCATTTATTTAGATTAGAAATGAGTGTCAGCAGGGCACCCTTACACACCCCATTCAATTACCAGCCCATTTTGACTTGACGAGCCACTGTCCATAATAAACTACTTGCTGAGTTCAGACTGACAAATCTGTAATTTCCAGATCTGGTTGTGTCATCTTTTTGGAAAATGGAAACTGGTCTAGAAATTCTGCTTTGGCAAATTCCGACAGTCACACCAGAATTGTAGCTGTTATGATTCTCTACTAATGATCTTGCCAAAATTTAAAAGGTTCTTGGAACTGGCATTGGTTGGTTGGCACAATTGCTTTCCTGATTCCAATCCTATTTTGGTTGGAAGTTTGAACACTTAAAGCAGTGTACAATATGCCAGTCTTTTGTTTGTAATCAAATTGTCCATGTATTAAATTTAGTGTGCCTTCATTCATTTTCCAAAGTTTGCGTTCTAGGAACCCTGAATAAAAGGAGGACACATTTCCAATCTATTCAGAGATGTTATGACACACCTCTGGAGCAGGTGCGACTTGACCCAAGCCTCTGGCATAGAGTTAGAGGCATTTCTACTGTGCCACAAGGGCCTGAGAGGAAGTGACATTTAAATGTTTAAATCCAGAACACCTGGAGGCATTTGATTTGAATGGAGATCGGTTGTAAACTTTGAATTGGGGGTTATTAAGCATAAGAAAATTCCATGTCTAACGACTGGTGAGGACCCACACTTCAGCAAATCTTGATCCTTTTCACACCCATTCCTCAATTCCAAAGAGATTTCTCAGAGGCCAGAGTATCTGCCAAGATTGTACAAATATCTGAGTCACAAACTAGGCAGAACAAAGGTAGGATCTTTATGGTAGCTGGCAGTTGCCCATTGTGCTTCAAATCTGCTAAAGAAGAAACTCTAGACTCCCATTTAACTGGTGTATAATGTGATGAATTTACATGTACCATTTGTTCACCCGAAAATTTTGTTTTAAATTATAGTCTTTCTTAGCATTGTGGTAACTAACAATCTTATTGTTCAGTTTTGTGAAATATTTTAGATGTATGCGTATAACTTCAGATTTTAAAATGGTAAAAAAATTTATGAATGCTTTTTTCCAAGGCACGTTGGTACTTTATTCAGTTTGCCTCATCTTTAATGTTGTGGTACTGTATTTTTTTCAAGTGAGCAGAATGTTAATAGATGTAAGTTTAATAAGTACTAAACAAACTCCATGGGATAGAAATTGGTGAAGGCAGACATGAACTAGTTACAGGGAACAATCCACACACTAAAATAAATTGACCCTTAACCCAGCCACTATCCTTGTTTGCTATCACCTGCCTGTAATGCTCACAAAACAAAGCTTTTCATTGTACTTAGGTACGTGACAATAAATCAAATCAAATTAAAAACTAAGAATTGCAGATGCTGTAAATCCAAAACAAAAACAAATTGCTGTAAAAGCTCAGCAGGTCTGGCAGCATCTGTGAAGAGAAATCAGAGTTAATATTTTTCAGTTCCGAGGAAAGGTCACTTGATCTGAAAGGTTAACTCTGATTTCTCTCCACAGATGCTGCCAGACTTGCTGAGCTTTTCCAGCAATTTCTGTTTTGTGCCCAACCAATATTGTTTGCTCAAGTACATGCAGGTACTGGTGCTAATGCTAAATAGTCAAGTCCAAATTATGGTAAGCACTTCAATGTTACTGAAGAAAACTTCTATATTCAAAACACTGGTAAAAATTACTGGAGATAATTTTTAACGAGTGGGCTGAGTTGGATTGATATCAAAGTCCACAACCCTCCCACAGCACATTCGCTTCCTTCCTCCAAGTCATTAACATATATTTTAAACAGTGTGGTCCAGCACTGATTGATCCCAATGGAACCCCACTAGTCACCAACCTGAAAAAAAAAACCCTCTCCTCTCCTCTCTTTCTTTCCTGCCCATGAACCATTTCTCTATCCACACCAATATACTACATCCAACAGTGGACTTTAATCTTATGACTTAACATTTGCGAGGTACATTGTTGAATGCATTCTGGAAGTCCAAATATATTTACTGGTTCCCCTCTATCCACTCTGGTTGAGACATCCTTGTAAAACTGTCCTACTTTATGTTAGCAGTGTTGCAGGGGAACTGCTAACGCTTTTTTGAGTGATACTGTAGATAGTAAAAGGACTGAAACATAGAACAATACATAAATGAACTTTGTTCATTTAGAGTTAAAATGACCAAAAGAAGACTTCATATCTGATTATTTCCCAAATAATCTGTACTTATCTTCCTCACAGGATACTTCAGTGTGATAGCATTAGGGGACAAGACTTCAACAGAACTAACTTTTTAAAAAAAAAAGCATTTGAAACTGCAATTTTTTAATATATAAAAAAATTACAACACTTGATTGTTTTAGGCAGCAAATTTATTTATTTTCCCATCTGACAGACAGTTCACAAGTGCAGGTATAATTTATCAAAACATTTTAAAATTCATCCACTTAAAAGGAAAATATCTTGAATTAAAGATAGTGAACTAAGAGAAAATGCTGAGCAAATTTTGGTCCATTCACTGTCAATAAGGCAAATAATGGCTTTCGAATAGCATTAACCTTCTAACAAGATTTAATCGTGACATGGCGTCAAACAGCCATGAGTGATGAATGGATGAAGAGGCCGATAAATCACAACTCCCAGTCAATACCTGAAATTATTTAGATATCTACACATCATAAAAAGTGTGGTTTTAAAAAGTGAGTTCCCCCCCCCCCCAACCAATGTTTCTTTCCCTGCTGTCTGTGTATATTGTGAAATGCTTACCATCAATGACAGTTCTAACATTTGCTTTAAACACTGAACTGCATGTGAGTGTTGTTGCTGGTGACTTGTATGAGCTATAGTTCCGCATGTCTCCATTATATATTAAAAATACCTGTAGTCAAAAGTCTAGAAATAATTCTGCTGTTGAATTTTCAACACCATAAAACCTTGCAGATGCCAGCATATTCTTAAAGTAACAGTTTTACTTTAAAATGTCGTAGGAGGTCACCAGAGCCCAGCCTTTAATCTGGAAGAAACTTTTTTTTATTGTAGTTCTGTTTTTTTGCATCTCTTGATTCATACAGACTCGTATTCACGCTGCCAGGCAGTGTATTTCTGACAAAGATTCTTGGCAGATGGTTTGGTATGAATTATCACGTCAAGGACATCATTTGTGGAGACTGTTTCCAGTTGAAGAGTGGGTAGACTGTTTTTTCCTGAACGTAAAAGAAGTGAAAATTGTACATACTTTATCAGGAATATAGTACCCGAGCAAGTGAAAAATCATAGCCACGCTCTCCCAGTCATATCACATTCAGCTCAAATACATGATTAGATCTGAACAAAAACAAAGTTGCTGGAAAAGCTCAGCAGGTCTGGCAGCTGAGGAATCTGGTTACTGCAGTCTGAGGAAGGGCCACCGGACCCAAAACATAACCTCTGTTTTTGCCTTCACCGATGTTACCAGGCCTGCTGAGCTTTTCCAGCAACTTTGTTTTTTGTTCATAATTTACAGCATCTGCACTTCTTTCAGTTTTGATTAGATCTGAACTTGCTTGGCTAAGACATAAAATACTAATTGTTACCCTCTCTACAGAGTGCCAAACCTGCCAACTATTTCCAGCATTTTCTGTATGTTCTTCTATCCAGGGATACGAGGAATTATTTTGAGACCATCTTCTACTTGCATCCATAAACCTCCTAACATGCCATTTGAAGTCTGCTATAGCAAATTCCTTTACCCTGAATGCAGCCAACATGTTGTTCCCACCATCAGTCCCCTAACTTAGAACATAAGAACTAGGAGCAGGAGTAGGCCGTCTGGCCCTTCGATCCTCTCCGCCATTCAATAAGATCATGGCTGATCCTTTCGTGGACTCAGATCCACTTACCTGCATTCTCACCGTATCCCTTAATTCCTTTATTGTTCAAAAAAAAACTACCTTTTTTTATAAAGCGTTTAATGAAGTAGCGTCAACTACTTCACTGGGCAAGGAAGTCCCTAGATTAACAACCCTCTGGGTGAAGAAATTCCTTCAGTTCAGTCCTAAATCTGCTCCCTCTAATCTTGAGGCTATGCCCTCTTGTCCTAGCTTCACCTGCCAGTGGAAACATCCTCTCTACTTCTATCTTATCTATTCCCTTCATAATTTTACATGTTTCTATAAGATCCCCCCTCAATCTTCTGAATTCCAGTGAATATCATCCCAATCTACTCAGTCTCTCCTCATAAGCCAACCCCCTCAACTCCAGAATCAACCTACTGAACCTCCTTTGCACCCTCTCCAGTGCCAGTACATCCTTTCTCAAGTAAGGAGACCAAAACTACACACAGTACTCCAGCTGTGGCCTCACCAGCACCTTGTACAGCTGCAACATAACCTCTCTGCTTTTTATTTCAATCCCTTCAGCAATGAAGGACAAAATTCCATTTGCCTTCCTAATTACTTGTTGTACCTGCAGACCTACCTTCTGTGATTCATGCACAAGGACACCCAGGTCCCTCTGCATAGCAGCATGCTGCAACTTTTTACCATTCAAGTAATAATCCTTTTTACTATTACTCCTACCAAAATGTATGACTTCACATTTATTTACATTGTATTCCATCTGCCAGACCTTTGCCCACTCACTCAATGTATCGATGTTCCTCTGCAAAGTTTCACAGTCCTCTGCACACTTTGCTTTGCCACTCATCTTAGTGTCATCTGCAAACTTTGACACCCTACACGTGGTCCCCAGCTCCAAATCATCTATATAAATTGTAAATAATTGCGGTCCCAACACCGATCCCTGAGGCACACCACTAGTCACTGACTGCCAGCTAGAATAGCACTCATTTATCCCCACTCTTTGCTTCCTGTTAGTCAACCAAAATGCTCTATCCATGCTAATACTTTACCCTTAATGCCATGCATCCTTATCTTATGCAGTAGCCTCTTGTGCGGCACCTTGTCAAAGGCCTTTTGGAAGTCTGGGTACACCACATCCACTGGGTCCCCATTGTCCACCTTGCTCATAATGTCTTCATAGAATTCCAAAAGATTTGTCAAGCATGACCTGCCCTTCATGAACCCATGCTGCGTCTGCCCAACGGGACAATTTCTATCAAGATGCCTTGCTATTTCTTCCTTGATAATAGACTCAAGCATCTTCCCCACTACAGAGGTTAAGCTAATTGGTCTATAATTCCCCATCTTGTGTCTACTTCCCTTTTTAAACAGTTGCGTCACATTTGCTGTTTTCGAATCTGCTGGGACTGCCCCAGAGTCCAGCGAATTTTGAAAAATTACCGCCAGTGCACCTGCTATTTCTCCCGCCATCTCTTTTAGTACCCTGGGATGCATTCCATCAGGGCCAGGAGACTCATCAATCCTTAGCTCCATTAGCTTGCCCAACACTACCTCTTCCGTAATTATGATTGTTTCCAGGTCCTCACCTACCTTCGTCTCTTTGTCAATTACTGGCATGTTATTAGTGTCCTCCACTGTGAAGACCGATACAAAATACCTGTTCAATGCCTTGGCCATTTCATCATATCCCATAACTAAATT
This sequence comes from Rhincodon typus, assembly GCF_021869965.1. Lineage (NCBI taxonomy): Eukaryota > Metazoa > Chordata > Chondrichthyes > Orectolobiformes > Rhincodontidae > Rhincodon > Rhincodon typus. The sequence goes on along the minus strand of NC_063332.1, from coordinate 27,477,627 downwards.
CCCCTTCTCATGCTCCAAAGGGCCAACGTTTACTTTAGCCACTCTTTTTCGTTTTATATATTTATAGAAACTTTTGCTATCTGTCTTTATATTCTGTGCTAGTTTTTTCTCATGTTCTATCTTACTTTTCCTTATAGCTCTTTTTGTGGCTTTCTGTTGACCTTTAAAGTTTTCCCAATCTTCTAGTTTCATGCTGTTTTTGGCCACTTTGTATGCCTTCTCTTTCAATTTGATAGCCTCCCTTATTTCTTTAGACACCCATGGCAGATTACCCCTTTTCTTACAGTCCTTCCTTTTCAATGGAATATACTTTTGCTGAGCACTTTGAAAGATTGCTTTGAAAGTCCTCCACTGCTCGTCAACTGTCCCACCATAAAATCTTTGTTTCCAGTCTACTTTAGCCAAGTCCTCCCTCATTCTATTGTAGTTCCCCTTGTTCAAGCACAGGACCCTCGTATTGGATTTTATCTTCACACTCTCCATCTGTATTCTAAATTCAACCATACTGTGATCACTCCTTCCAAGAGGATCCCTAACTATGAAGTCATTAATTATTCCTGTCTCATTGCACAGGACCAGGTCTAGGATAGCTTGCTCCCGCATTGGTTCCATTACATACTGTTCAAGAAAACTATCACAGGTACACTCAACGAACTCCTCCTCAAGGCTACCCTGACCGAGCTGGTTCGACCAATCTACATGTAGGTTAAAATCCCCCATGATAATTGCCGTACCATTTTTACAGGCATTAGTTATTTCTTTGTTTATTGCCCGCCCCAATGTGATATTATTTGGTGGCCTATAGACTACGCCTATCAGTGACTTTTTCCTCTTAGAATTTCTAATTTCCACCCAAATAGATTCAACCTCATTCTCCATAGAACCTATATCATCTCTCAGCACCGCCCTGATGTTATCCTTGAATATCAGGGCTACACCACCTCCCTTACCTTCCTGTCTGTCCTTCCGAATAGTCTGGTACCCTTGGATATTTAACTCCCAGTCGTGACCATCCTGTAACCATGTCTCCGTAATGGCTACCAAATCATATTCATTCGCGATGATTTGTGCCGTTAACTCATCAACCTTGTTACGAATGCTACGAGCATTCAGGTAAAGTGCCTTTATGCTAGCTTTCTTCCCCTCATGATTTCCAACATCTCTAATAATATCTCCTGAGTTATCCTTCCTTTTTGCTTCTTTCATAGTCTGCCTTGAACTTAAACCCTCCTGCACACATGCTAACCTGCTGCTTACTTTTTTTATTTACCATCATACTCCCTGTCGTTTTCCCTTTCCCTTCCCCCCAACTCACTAGTTTAAAGTCCTAGTGACCATCCTATTTATCCTTTTCGCAAGAACACTGGTTCCAGATCGGTTCAGGTGGAGACCGTCCCATTGGTACAGATCCCTCCGGTTCCAAAACTGATGCCAATGCCCCATGAAATGGAACCCCTCTTCCCCACACCACTCCCTTAGCCACGTGTTTACTTCCCTAATTTTCTTATCCCTAAGCTAATTTGCACGTGGCTCGGGCAGTAATCCGGAGATTATGACCCTCGAGGACCTGTTCCTTAATTTCGTTCCTAGTGCTTGATAATCCCCAAACAGGTCCTCCATCCTAGTCTTGCCTATGTTGTTAGTCCCAATGTGGACCACCACAACTGGATCCTCCCCTTCCCGCTCCAATATCCTTTCAAGCCGGTCAGAGATGTCCTGCACCCTGGCACCAGGCAGGCAGCACACCATGCGGGACTCCCGATCCAGCTTGCAAAGGATACTATCTATTCAATACAACTTATTCAATCAAACTTGCCCAAAGGTAATACAATGGCTGAAAACATGGTCTACAGTTCACCAGCTGATCAAAGTGAGGCCAACAATCAATTCTCTTGGTATAATTAGTCAAAGAAACAACAGGTTTAAAGGCTGAATTTAATGGTATCAGCAGTGTGGTGACTGCAGTAAGGCCATCTGCAGGAGCCCTAATGGAATTAAGTCCCATCTGGGCACCTACTTTCCCACTATCAGGCCTCTCAGAAACCTAGCAGAGAGGGCACTGTCCCACCCTGAAAAGCTGGCAGCTACTGCTGTATAGCATAGTAAGTCAACTGATGATAGAGCCACTGTAATAATGTAAGTGGGGAGGGTTTGCCAGGGCCAGTCAGAGGTCCTGTTGAGGGGTGGGAGCAGTGTTTTCCTGTGAGGGTCTCCATTCTCACTAGCTATTGCCCCTGTCAAAAACAAAAACAAAGTGCTCAGCAAGGAAAGACTGTCCTACCAGCCTGGATATTCCTGGTCGTAGACCTGCATGTTCTGGTCCTCATGTGATGCTGATGAGATACCAGTAACAGCAAGATAAGACTTGTTTAAAAAAGGAGCCATTTAAGGGCCAATTGTCCTTGAGGTGGGAAAGTCATCAAGAGACCTCATGGCTTAGACCCAATTGGAGGAAAGCGTGAAGGTGATGGGATCTCTTACTGTACCTTCCTGCTCAAATCGCCTAGCACAGCCTAGCCTACCTTTTGAAACTTCTGCTACAGGAATGAAATGCCACCGCAGATAGAACAGTCTTGAGTTCTACATTCAGTGTCACAACATAACAGTATTATGGCTGTTTAAATAACAAACAGCAACCCTTTATCATATCTTTATTTCTTTGAATGCTAGAAAAAGCCATAATTATATGACTAAATATATTGTGAAGAGAAAAGATTAGTAAAGACAAATGTAGGTCCCTTACAGTCAGAAGCAATGGAAATTATAATGGGAAGCAAAATGGCAGAAGAATTGAACAAGTACTTGGGTTCTGTCTTCACCAAAGATGGTACAAAGAAATGTGAGGGAACCAAGAACTTAGCGAAAAGGTGGAATTGAAGGAAAATCAGTATTAGTAAGAAAATGGTCGAGGAGAATTAATAGTGTTAAAGGCTAACAAGTCAACAAGGCCCGATAATCTACATTCCTAAGTACTAAAGTAAGCGGCTGTGGAATATTTGATAAACTGGTGCTCACCTTCTAAGATTCTATAGGCACGTCTTTTTTTAATTATTCATTTATGGGATGTGGGTGTCAATTGCTGGGCCAGCATTTATTGCCCATCCCTAAATGCCCAGAGGGCAGTTAGGAGTTATGTTGCTGTGGGTCTGGAGTCACATGTAGGCCAGACCAGATAAGGATGGAAGATTTGCTTCCTAAAAGGACATTAGTAAACCATATGGGTTTTTCTCTGACAATTGGCAGTGGTTTCATGGTCATCATTCGACTCTTATTGCCAGGATTATTATTGAATTCCAGTTTCATGATGGGGTTTTAACCCAGATCACCAGAACATTACTAAGACAGACACCCAGGTAATCTAGTGATAATACCACTAGGATATTGCCTACAATCTAGTGTAGCCCCAGTACATAAAAAGTGAGGGGAAAAAAATAATTACCTTCCAGTTAGCCTAACATTTGGAAAGCATTAACAGGATTGGACAAAGCCAGCATGGGTTTATGAAAGGCCAACTATGTTTAATAAATTACCGAAGATATTTTTTCAGAATGTAATTAGTAGGGCAAATGAGGAGAATCAGTAGATATAGTACTTTTGGATTTCAAGGAGGCCTTTGATAAGGTCCCTCATAAGAATTAGTGGGCAAAGTTAAAGCACATGGAATGTGGGGTAGTATTTGGAATGGATCAAACCTTGATTGTCAGACAGAAAGAGAGTGGGAATAAATGTTTTTCTTTTAAGTGAGTAGTAGTGTCTAGTGAGGTACTGCAAGGTTTAATGTTTGGACCCAACTATTCATGGTAGATAATAAATTACCTAGATGGGAGAACTAAATGCAACATTTTCAAATTTGCTGGCAACACAAAACTGGGCAGGATTGTGGGTTGTAAGGATCCTGCAAGGTGATTTATCCAAGTGGAGTGAGTGAGCAAACATATGATTGTTGCAATATAATATTGCCAAATGTCAACTTATACACTTCATTTTGTAAACTGGAGTATAAATTTAAATTATGATATATTGGAAAAATGTGGATATACACAGGGATTTGGGTGTCTTTTCACACCAGTTAATGAAAGTAGACAAACGGATGCAGCAAGCAATTAGGAAAGCAAGTGTATATTGGTCTTCATTGCAAGAAGATTTGAGATCAGAAGTAGGAACGTCTTACTACAGTTATACGGGGCCTGTGTGACACTAAACCTAGAGTATTACATGCAGTATTAGTCTTCCTACTTAAGGAAGCATATACTTGTCATGGGGGAGTGTAGCAGGGTCTCATAGGTTGATTACCAAAGACGCAGGTGTGTACTGAGACAAGATATTGATTCGACCAGGCCTGTATATGCTAGAGTTTAGAAGAATTGGAAAGGATTGAAACATAAAATTTTAATACAGAATTCTAACATTCTAACTTGGACCAAGCAGGTGCAAGGGAGGATGTTTTCCTAGATTTAGAACTCTAGAACCAGAAGACAGTGTCTCAGAATATGGAGTAGATTAATGTAGGACCAAGATGAGGAAACATTTCTTCACTCAAAAGGACAATGGACCTGTGAAATACTCTACCACAGAAGACTGTGGGCCCAGGCACTGAATATATTCAAGAAAGAGAGACTTTGAAGGCATCAAGGGGTAAAAGGAGAAAGTGGGAATAAGACATTGAGATAGGGGATCGCCATGCTCATGTTGAACGGCAGAGCTGAATCAAAAGGGCCCAATGTCCTTCCACTGTTCCTAGTTTCGATATTTAAAAAAAGGAGCAAACCAGAAACCACTAATTTCGTTTCACACAATGTATTAGTTACAATTTCAATCACTGTTTTTGTGTGGCTAACATTTTTTCTTTAGTCTACCTGGTTGGTGATTTTCTAATGCATCAAAGATCTTTCTCACAGGTCGCATAGCTGCCTCTTTGCAGACCAACTTGATGTCAGAGCCAGAATAACCTTTGGTCTCCTGTTATAGAAAGTATAGAATTAATGATAAGGAATGTGGTTGCATTTTTGACAAATCCAAACTGGTGTCTCTTGAACTGCTTCCACATGAATGTCGTCCAAAGAAAATGTTTTGGCTTGCCTAGCCAGAATGTAGAGCGTCTTGACCCAAATCTACCGGATGAGTCATTAAAAGGCAAAGTTGCTGTGAAAATTAAACCATGACAAGAATATTGGGAAATCAAAAGTGGCAAAAAAAACAAAAAAAAAAAAAAATCAATTAACCATGAAGAAAAGATGACATGGGGAATTTTGATGGCTTGGCCACATGGAAAGAAATTCTCAGAAGCTGATTTGCTCTTTGCAACCCTGCCCTGCACCTGCTTCGTACTGCAGGACCTTCGCCCCTCCCTCACTTGGGGGGGGAAGTGCTGCTGGTAGTCCATCATTCCCATCAGCACCAGAAGTCAATAGTGACACTGCAGGAAGGATTCTGAAGGGGATCACGACTGCTCTAAGAATGCAAGTGCTGAGTTTTAGAACTGAAAGAACTGCAGATGCTGTAAATCAGGAACAAAAACAAAGTTGCTAGAAAAGCTCAGCAGGTCTGGCAGTATCTGTGAAGGGAAAAACAGAGTTAATGTTTCGGGTCCGGTGACCCTTGCTCAGAACAGTTCTCAATCAATCATTCTTGTCACCTCCTCAAAAACTCAAGCAAGGTGGCGAGTGCACCATGGCAGTATAGGAAGAATTCATCAGTAATTATAAATCCTTTGTTAAATTTAAATGTTACAACAGACAAGGAAAGCATTGATTTCCTGAACACTACAGGATTTGAATTGGTACAGACCACAGACATAAATAAGAAAATAATTTTTTTTCCCCCCAAAAATAATTGACAGACATCTACACACAAAAGATCAACATACTTTTCAGATTATTGAGGTCACAACTAATGCATTCCTATTTACTGATCCGAATATTAGATTTAGATATAACAATTGTCTCGTAGAATAGCATCCATTGCTTTTTCCCCATATAGTAACTCCTAACAAATTCCACCCCTAACAAATGCAGCCTTGAGGTACAGATTCTACATTTATTTGCACCTTAGTGATTTTAAGTTCATTCAGTTAGCGGAGTATTATTTTGTCAACTGGATTGAAACTAGTCTTTTTTCTTTGCAGCTTCTCTCTTTCACCCCTAAGCAATCTCCTATTTTCTCACCAACACACCTGCTAAGTGAGAAAGAGTTATTGGACATGGTGAATCTCCTAGCTTCTATTTCACTTTGAGATTTATTGAATAGAATATTTAATAAAAACATGATGCTTTACTAACAACATCATAACCAAAAACTATACTGGATTGGATTTTCAAAGAGTTTGGAGACTCTATGAGCCTTTAAAAAAAATTCCTAGCCCCCTCCGGTTATCAATTATCATCAGCTTGGGATAAGGGTGTGTGTTGGTTTGGATCACAAGACTTCAGCCTGCAACTCCTAAATCCCAACAATTTCGATGGAGTCACGCCAACTCTCCAAGGTAACACAGCCCCTCAGGGGTGTTGTGAAATGTAGTCTGAATAAGGGAATCTTTTGAAATGCAAGTTGAGATTTATTTACTCATGCCTCCCCATGCTGACCAATGCTCTCCAACCACACTTAACAGCCCCTCATTCCCTCTATTCCAATCCATGGCAGATGCCATTCACCCAGTATATACACTGTACAAAACTAATGAACCCTGAAGTGGAGTGTGTGAAAAAGATTTCTAAGAAGTCATTCATAATTTTCTTTTCTTTTAAAAGCTGCTTTTGCCCTGCAAAAATGTCAAACTTTCAGACCTTTAAAATGTCAATGGCAGGGAGGCAGTGGCCTAATGGTATTGTCGCTGGACTGTTAATCCAGACACCCAGATAATGTTCAGTGGATCCAGGTTCGAATCCCACCATAGCAGACGGTGGAATTTGAATTCAATAAATATCTGGAATTAAGAATCTAATGATGACCATGAGCCTATTGTTGAAAAGACCCATCTGGTTCATAGTGCCCTTTAGGGAAGGAAACTGCCATCATTACCTGATCTGGCCTGTCTATGACTTCAGACTCACAGCAATGTGGTTGACTCTTTACTGCTCTCTGGGCAATTAAAGGATGGGCAATAACTGCATGCCTAGTCAGTAACACCCTCATCCCATAATTGAATAAAGGAAAAAAAATTCAGCTACAGTATAAATCAGCAACTATGACATTATGTTCAAACAATATCAACGCCTCATCTTGCATTAGTAACTCAATGATTTTAACAAACTAGTGTGTTGATGCAATACCCACCTCTCCTAATAAACTATAGTCCAGTTCAGTCCGAAGTTCCACACCACCACTGTTACTCACAGGAGGCAGCCAGTGAAGAATCATTGCTTGCCGTGCTTCCTTGGAAGGAAGATCTACTAAAATCCGTTTCTCTAGTCGGCGTAACATGGCATGGTCCAATTCCCTGCAAAAAAGTTTTATTGGCCCTATTAACGTAAAGATGTTTTGGAGCTTCAACTAGTCTGCACTCAATTAGCCTAATGATCAAACTTAAACATTTTGTCAGACCATTTGTTCCAAATGGCAGATACGTCTGAAGACAAAAGTAAAAAAGGTCCAGAAATTGAAACCTTAGACAGCAGTGCAAATGGCTATATATCCAAAACTCATGAGGCCTACAATAACATTTAGAAGTCTTTGAAATGCCCATGTCAATGTCAAATTGAACCATCAGCCATTTAAAAACAACTTCTTCAAACCAACTTTAATTCTATTAACTGCCCATAAAAACCGTCAGTAAAATAAAGCTCACAATTCCCTTCACGGGTGTCAATTACATCATCATAACCACATTAGTGGCGTCTGGATCAGAGCCAAGTTTCATAATGGGATTCTAAAGCATAGCTCAACAAAACCTCGAGATAAATACATTCAAGCCTTTAGGAGGTAGGGAAACATCTTTAAAACACAAAAGGTAGATAAATCCCAGGACCTGATCGGGGCACGGATAGGGTGAATAGTCAAGGTCTTTATCCTAGGGTGGGGGTTTCCAAAACTAGAGGCCGTAGGTTTAAGGGGAGAGGGGAAAGATTTTAAAAAGGACCCTCCAGCTAATTTTACCACACAGAGGGTGGTGCATGTATGGAACAAGCTGCCAGAGAAGGTAGTGGAGGTGGGTACTATTACAACATTTAAAAGGGTATCTGAATGAGAATTTGAACAGGAAAGGTTGAGCTGGATATGGGCCAAATGTTGGCAAATGGGGCTATGTCAGATTGGGATGTCTGGTAGGGATGGATGAGTTGGACCGAAGGGTCTGTTTCAATGATCTATGACTCTATGTCACCATCCATTCCAGTGTCAGTGCCAATCTGTACCAAAATCTCTGGCTGTTTGCTCTCCCTATTTGACTGCTGTTTAACTGTGCAATGCTTTTCTTGACGTTGGCACCAAGAAGGCAACATACCATTGTGAAATGACGTCTACGGAAGCAGAAATGCCTCTTTTTATCCCTTATAATGGAATTTCCTATCACCACTGCTTTCCTCACCTTCATTTTCCCCCAACCTATAAGCTGAAGCACCAATGGTGTTGCTGCCCTTAGTTCCAGCTGTACTTCCCACGGAAACCATCACTCTTGCCAGTATTCAGGAATACCAATTCAAAAGCAAGATGCACTTAGGGAACTCTTGTACTACCCACCTCCTTGTATGGTGGTTAAGTTTTCAATCGTTACTTGTTAAGTTGTGGGGTCATTATCTCATTTAATATCTTAACAAAATAACACAGCCTGGATGCATTGTATTCTGGCTGCTACTTAAGCTCCAAAACTGAGATTGAGCTGCTCCAGGTAAAAACAGCTCTTGTAAATGGGGTGTTTAGGATATGCCAAAACATACTGGAGTTTCCATATGGCACAGAATGCCTTCAGTGGAACTCTGGTACCCTTCCATGCTTCGATTTATCAAAATGACTAATTCAACATCTTGGTTTAATCCACTCCCCTAACTTAGAGGGGAAAAATAGATAGCAGTAAAACTCATCAAATCATCACTGATCTGTAACATCACACCTTGATTGTGTGTATTGTTTTTGGATTTACTAAATAGAAACTACCTCCAGTCAACTCTGTATTCTGGGTCAAGTCCAATCAGCTCTGGGATTTTCAATCCCACTCAACTCTGTACTCTCACTTGGGTCTTCTCTCCCCCTCTATTCATGCTTAAGTTATAGATTTTAGTCTCTTGAGATTTTCAAGTCTCTTTCCAGTTTAAGCTACTGGTTGATTAAGTTCAATATTTACTTGCAACGTGGAACACTTCACATTTTGGAGACAAAATGCAGCACATCCTTCTCCTGTGCACTAAATTGCTAACTTTTTCCTTCTGTGATGCATCCTGTTCTAGCAGTACTGGAATTAAATGGGACAGCAGAGGTGGGAAGCTGGACCCCTTTTGCATAAACATGGCAACAGGAAACAAGATTACTGCTAATAATATTGATTTGAGTATTTTTTTAAAATGCATAATAGGAACAAGCTAGAGCATTCAATGTAGGTACAAAAGGAGAAATCATTGAAAGTGTAAAAAAAAAATTTCTTACCAAGGTAAATTGGAAGCTGCCAAAACAAAGACAAGGTCATCAGAACGTGCCAAACCATCCATCTGGACTAGAAGTTCAGTCTTCATCCGCCGGCTTCCTTCATGCTCTCCCCTGTAACAAAAACACAAACTGCTTCCTCAAAAAAAATTTCAAATAAAAGAAAAATGCTGCAAGTCTGAAAGACAGAAAATGCTGGTGAAACTCAGCAGGTCTGGCAGCCTATGTGAAGAGAGAAACAGAATTAACATTTCAAGTTCAGTCTGACTCTTCTCCAGAAGAGAAGTTCTGAAAAAAATCATACTGGACTCAGAACTTATGAACAAAATCTTTCAAACAAATGAGACAACTTATTTTACTGACAACAACGAAAACCTCAAATTGTGACAACTAAGCTATTGACTGTACAGCTAACTAAGGTTGATATAGCCAAACAGGAGGTTGCAATAAAGGGCAAGGCATTGCGACACAAAGCAAGTTTCAATAAATCTAAGGAGGGGTCCAGTTCTGAGGAAGGGTCACCGGACCTGAAACGTTAACTCTGTTTTCTCCTCCACAGATGCTGCCAGACTTGCTGAGCTTTTCCAGCAACTTCGTTTTTGTTTCAATACATCTATGTCAGTACAATTAGGGGTGGGCATTGCTGACTTTTCCAATGATACAACATTCTCAGAAATTGTAAGAGGAAAGTCTTGGCTATGACATGGGTTAAACCCACATCAATTTATTTGGGGAAGATTAAAAAGATCTTAAGATGGATTAAACAAATGCACTAGAAATAGGTAGGGTATTTAGTAATGATGGTAATTCATTTTACTTTTATGCGAGAAAAGTTGTCAGATTAAGAAGAATTAAAAACGCAAGCAAGTTCGAAATGCTGCTGATATGTCTGGCAGTCTGCCATGGGGACCTCAAGGCTAAGACAGTAGCACAGAAGACAGAGGAAGTAGATTAAGACCAGAGACTTTTGGCACCCGTGCCATTTTTCATTTGTGGGAAACAAGTTATTTATCTGAACTAGACTATTTTTAGAAATAAAATGATATATCGTCTATATGACTTACAATGTATAAATATCAGATATGTGTCACTGGTTGGCAGAGACCTGCCTTAGAATCCTTTCTGGGAAAGTCTTCTCCTAATGTTGGCTCAATAAACGATCATTAAGTCGGCCAAGTCTCCTGCAGATTATTTTGTAAAATAACCTACTTTAATAAAATAAGCCAAACAACTGAATGCATCCACAATAAGGTTCAACATGGCAAGGGCCTTGTTTGCAAGTGAACATATTTTAAGAGATAACAGATGGTCAACAATCTTTGTGAAAACAATGGTGGGTAATTCGCTTGGGACTGGAGCTTTGCCTCCTGTGGGTATACAAAGTAAGGGAGTTAGCAAGAAAAGGAAGATGGGGAATTTAGGATTGTAGACAAAAGGAGGCTTCAACACCCACGTCAAGTCAGGCTTTTAGAGAATGGCAAGAGAAACAGAGGGTAGTTGTGGTCTTATCCAAGGTGAACTTGGAGAGGGTAGCTATAGGACAGAGGGAAGACCAAGGAGTTGTGAAAAATTTGTTAGGAATTAACGGCAAGGAAAGAAATGTAAAGATGGCAAGGCTGTGTGCCAGAATGACAAGAAAGAAGAAACCAGAGAAAACAAAAAGACTTACATAAGTATGAACAAGATGTCATAGTTTTAGGATAAGTGGTAGCCAATTTAAAACAGAGATGAGGAAAAATTGCTTTTCTCAAAAGCGTCGTGAACCTGTGGAACTCACTCCCCAGAGTGTAGTGGATGCCAAGACATTGAGTAAATTTGAGAAGAGAGACAGCTTTTTAATTAATAAGGGTTGAAGGGTTATGGAGGGCAAGCAGGAAAGAACCGTTGAGGCAGAGTTGAGATTAATCATGATCATATCAAATGGCGGAGCTTGCTCAAGGACTGAAATTTCCTCCTCCTGCTCCTAGTTCTTATACTCCCTTATGTAAGGGGGTGTGGCCCTGAACAACAATCAAAATATACTTTTATATGAATACAGGGGTTACACAAGCATGGCAACAAGTAACAGAGACATTGCTTGGTTATAATGAGTCAACACAGTTGAGCTGATATGAGAGAATTCAAAGCTAAACTTAGATGTCCAGTTGAGTGATGAAGTTGACTTGCAGATAGCTTGGAAGTCAGTTGGAAGCATGGAGTAAAGTGTTTCCAGTTATATGAAAGTTGTAGAGACAGCAACAGATTATTATTTGAAGAGACAGGCTCTGTGGATATATAGTCAAAAGTTATGCAGTGGAAACAGAGTGACTAGGAATCATGCAGCATTGACCAGAGCCAGAAACACTGATTCAAGAATCCAGTGGCTGCACATGTTTATTTCAGCTAAAGCATTAGCAATGTAGACCCGTAGGTTCAGCACAAAGCACAGGAGTAAAATTTCTTGGGATAGTGGTAAGTGAAAATTAGTACATCAATGCAGATGAGAGAGTTGTTCTGTAGGTAGGAAATTTGTAGGCCTCATTGGAGCTCGAAAGGCTAACTTAACTTTGTCCAGAAATGGAGTTCTAAACAGGGCGAGCATGATCTGTGCCAAAAGAAAAAGCTAGATCATTCAGCAGCTAGGTAGCAGAATCCAACAAACAATTTGGAGGTTAGCTGGAACACATTGAAGCTAGTTTAGGACGAAGTGGAACATTTCCAGCAGAGAAAGAATAATGAGCCATTAGAACCACGTCTGGAACAACTGTAATAGAGGCATGAAGAATATGGTCTCATACAAGGCAGTAATGAAATTGTGGGCACATTAAAACCCAGAACCCAGTAAAAAAAAAAACCAGCCCAGAAAACAGGATTTCTGATTCAGGAAAAAATCAGAGTAATTGTGAGTCCAGTTTGTTTTTTTTAAAATTCACACATAGGATGTGGGTGACACGGGCTGCAGAAGTTATTGTCCATTCCTAGTTGCCCCTGAGGCGGTAGTGAGCCGTCTTCTTGAATCACAGACTTCCAGGACTTTGATCCAGTGGCAGTGAAGAAACAGTGATATATGTCCAAGTCAGATGGCGAGTGGCTTGGACAGGAACTTGCAAGTGGTGATATTCCCATCTATTTGATGACTTTGTCCTCCTAGATGGAAGTGGTCATGGATTTGGAAGGTGCAGTCTAAGGAGATTTGGTGAATTTCTGCAGTACATCTTGTAGATGGTACACATTGCTTGTTCTGAACGTCAGTGTGGAGGGAGTGGATGTTTGTGGACGTGGTGCCAATGAAGTAGGCTTTATCCTAGATAATATCAAGATTCTGGAATGTTGTTGGAGCGGCACTCATCCAGGCAAGTAGGAAGCATTCCTTCACACTCCTCAGTTTTGCTTCGCAGATGGTGGATTTTGGGGAGTCAGGTGAGTTACTTGTTGGAGTATTCCTAGCCTCTGACCTGCTCTTGTAGCCACTGCATTTATATGGTCAGTCCAGTGAGTTTCTGGTCAATGGTAACCCCCAGGATATTGATACTGGAGGATTCAGTGATAGTAACGCCACTAAATGTCAAAGGGTGGTGGTTGGATTCTCTCATATTGAAGATGGTAATTTACTAGCCATTTTCAGCCCAAGCCTGGATATTGTCCAGGTCTGCTGCATTTGGACGTGGAGTGATTCAGTATGTGAGCCACCACAAATGGTGCTGAACATTGTGGAATCATCAGCAAACATCCCCACTTCTGATTTTATCGTGGAGGAAAGATCATTGATGAAACAGTTGATGATGCTTCACCACCACTGAAGTTAAAGTCACTGGTCCACAACTGCTACCTTTACAATCTTTTTTGAACAAGGGCACAATGCTTGCAATTCTCCAATCCTCTGTCATTACTCCAGAATCCAGGGAAGACTGAAAGATTGTAGCCAATGCCACTGCAATTTTCATTCTCACTTCCTTCAATATCCTTAGATGCATCTGATCTCGTCCCATTGCCTTTGCAACTTTAGGTATCAACAGCTTATCGAACACAATTTCCTTATCAATTTTAAATCTTTCAATTGACTGCGTTTCCTGCTCTATCACTATGGTCAAAGCAGCATTAGCCTCATCAATAGAGACAGATGGAAAGTACTTATTTAATGCCTCAGGCATGCCTCTTCCCTCAGTGAGTAAATCCCCATTTTTAGTCCCTTAATCAACCCTATTCTTTCTTTTACCATCCTTTTTACTATTGACGTGCTTATTGAAAATTTCAGGATTGTCAGCTGTCAATCTTTTCTTATAATCTCTTTTTGCTTTTTTCACATCCCTTTGAATTTGTAGTATTCAGTTTGGTTGTCAACTGTATGTACTACCTGACACTGTCATAAGTGTACGTTCTGCCTTAATTACTATCTCATTTGTCATTCTAAGAGCACTAGATTGTTTGTCCTACCTTTCCATTTTGAGGAAATCTACCTTGTGCCTGAACCACGAGGTAGATGGAGTCTTGATTACCAAGAGGATTAATGATTAAATCAAGGATATCCAAGATTGTAGAGTTGGGGTTAAAATCAGATCAGCCATTATATTATTGAATGGTGGAGCAAGCTCAAAAGGACCGAGTAGCCAACTCTTGTTCCTTGTTCAGATGTTCAGAACCACCTCATCTTTGAAGGTAGCTCATTGTTTAGCGACGGCTTAGACTGGAACCAAAGGTCCATGGGATATCTGGCCCAGCTCCGATTTTGTGGAACAAGAACAGATATCCACTCGTTATTCATATTCTGGATTGATCAATGTCTTTTCACACCATCATCCTAAACATTATGGTGCAATGATCATTGGTTCTGAAATGTTCCCCCTACGGACATTAATCTATTTGGTTCACGTCTTTCCCAAGAACCAGGTTTCTTGGTGCCTCCTTTCTTTTGGACTGAACACACTACTGTAGAAAACTCTCCTGAATTAAATGTAGAAATGCCTGTCCGTTGGTCCTCCTTACACCGCAACTATGACAGTCTACAAACAGTTAATTAAAATCCTGCATTATACCTACTGTACGACGTTTACACTTGTCTAATTTCCTTGCATATTTGTTACTCTGCAACCCCTTCCTTCTAATCGGTGGTTTGTAGATTTCACCAAACAGTGTAATTGGACTCTTCTTATTCTGCAGCTGTAGCCAAATTAATTCTTCCTGAACCCTTTGAAACATTCTCTCTCTCTCTCTCCTTCTCCTTCAACAAAAACACCACCCCTCTTCCATTTTTCACGTTTCCTATACTTTCTGGACACAAATCAGGAATATTTAAAACCCAGACCTGCCTTTCCTTAAGCCAGATCTCCACTATCGCCACAATGTTATGATTCTAGATGGCAATCTACACCTGTGACTCACCAATCTTATTGGCTATATTATCTACATTCACATACATGCAGCCTAACAGTGTAACCCTGATTCAAATTTCCCAATTGTCTCCCTTACTCTGATCAACCCACTTAAACTTGTTATCTTTTATTTCAGTCCTACTTGCATCCTCATATTGCATCCTAAATATTCGCTCAATATACAAATAAGGAACAAGTGTTGCCCACACACAGCGTTCAAGCCTATCCGCCATTCAATAAGTTCATGGCTAATCTGATTTTAACCTCAACTCTACAGTCCTGCAAATCCACAATAATCTTTCATCCCCTGGTAATCAAGTAACTATCTACGTCTGCCTTAAAAACATTTAAAGATTCCGCATCCAATGCCTCTTGAAAACGGTATTCCAAAAACAACCCTCAGAAAAAGAAGCTTCCTCATCGGTTTTAAATGGGCACCTCTGTTTTTAAACTATGGTGCCAAGTTCTGGATTCTCCCACAAGAGGAAACATCCGTTCAATATCCACCCAACAAGTCTCCTCATGATCTTGTATATTTCAACTAAGTCACCTCTACAAGCCAAGCCCATCTAATTTTTTCTCATAAGGAAATCTGCTCATTCCAGGTAATACTTTAGTAAACTTCTGAACTGCTTCCAACTTCCCTGCTTCTGGGCCTGGAGGCCTGGGTTCAAATCCCATATGCTCCGGGTATGGAGTAACATCTCTGAATAGGTTGAATGGAAAAGTAAATCTGAAATCATCTAGCATGCATTCCCATATGATATTTCAAGTCACACATTCACCAGTCTTATTTTCACATTTCTGTGCTCACTTGCTCATGGCAGTGGGGATAATCTAGACATTACTAATTTAGAAGTCCTGTTTGCCAATTTTCTACCTAGCTTCCTAAACTCTGATTTCAGGACCACATCCTCTTCCTGCCTTGGTCATTAGTACCACTGCAGGCCATGACATCTGATCATGATGTCACCTTTCCTGAGAAGAACATCCTGCAGCCATTCTGTGACATTCTTGACCCTAGCATCAGTTCTGGAATCACATCAATTGCCTCAGAAATGCCTATCTGTACCCCTGTAAAATTCCCCTCCAGTACTACTTTTCTACTCTTCTTCCTCCTCTCTTATACAGCTGGACCACCTGTGGTGCCACAGGCTTAGCTCTCACTACTCTTCTTCAAGGATCCATCATCCTCACCAATAATCAGATTTTAAAATCAGTTGGTGAGTGGGACATCTGGGGGACTCCTGCATTACCTGCCTGGCAATCATCCATTCCCTATCTGCTCACTTGCCTCTAACTTGCGGTATGACCACCTCTCTGAATGTGCTATCCATGTAATTCTATACCTTATTAACTCCAGTTGTTGCTAGAGTTTCTGAACATGGAATCATTTAGGTCACAGGAAGTGTCCACAACTGCCTACATACCACTTTAGAGATTCCACTTGGCTGAGTTGTCCTGTCGTACATTAAGTATATATTTTACTTCAATTTTAGTTACCTTTACTTCTCTGAACTTATTTGAAGTGTACTCTTGTACTACTTACTATAGAGCTGAATAGAAATTTGTTACTTTTACTGACAAATCAACACTCTTCACTTTGTTAATAAGTTCTTATTTTCCCTGCCCGAGGTTAGAAATTTCTATTGTTTAAAATTATTGGAATTGTAACACACAGTCATTATCAGCAGTTGCTCAACAACTCACAATTGCTATGTTTCTTTGTTGCTACAGATGCACCACTCTTCCCTGCCTCAGTTCTTGAGGGGAAGTCCCCCGTTTTCTCTTTCAAACAGTTTCAGAAGCTGCTGTCCCAGCTTTCTCCCTCCCTCCCCTCGAGAGCAAGAGAGAGAGACACAGTTTATGCCAAAGTGCCCTCTTTCACAGTGTCTCTCACATACTGTTTATGAAATGCTGACCCTATTTTCTCCCGTGCTGTTTACGATGCCTACTTCTGTCACTCATCTCACAACTTCCACAAGTGCACATCAGGATGATAAACTTTGACCCTACAAGGTGAAAGATAACAAAAATAATTTTTCAAATAAAAACTACAATTGATATTACTGACCCTGGGGCACTGCCACGTTGGCTCATCACTGACTCCAATTCATCCAGGAAGATAGTAGAAGGAGCATGAAATCGAGCAAGTTCAAACAATACCTGGAAAATCCAACAGGTAATGCACTTTAGAAATAAAATTTATATATTAAAATAGGGATAATATCATGCAAACCAGGAGTGGGGAGAAAAACACAATATTAATATCTCCCAAATGGTGATAGATAAAGCATAAAAAGCAGGATAAATCCAACCCAGTCAATTACCACCCCATCAGTGTACTCTAGATCATCAGTAAAGTGATGAAAGGCAACTTCCACACTGCTATCAAGCAGCACCTGCTCTGCATTAATTTGCTTAATGACACCCAGTTTGGGTTTTGCCAGGGCCACTCAGCTCCTGACCTCATGATAGTCTTGATTCAAATGTGAACAAAAGAGTTGAAATCCAGAGGCAAAATGAGAGTGATAACCCTTTAATTAAGGCTGCAGGCGACCTACTGTGACATCAAGGAGCCCCAGCAAAACTGGAATCAAAGGCTATCAGGGGCAAACTGTCTACTAGTCGGAGTCATACCTGGCACACGGTAAGAAAGTCACGGTGTTGGTGGTCAGCCATCTCTGCTCCAGGACATCGCTGCAGGAGTTCTTCAGTTGCTCCAATGACCTTCCCTCCATCATAAGATCAGAAGTGGGGATGTTTGCCGATGATTGCACAAATGTTCAGCAGCATTCGAGACCCCTCACATACTGAAGCAGTCCATGTTCAAATGCAACAAGATCTGGACAATATCCAGGCTTGGACCAACAAATGGCAAGTAACATTTGCGCCAAACAAATACCAAGCTATGACCATCACCAATCAGAAACAATCTAACCACCATCCCTTGACATTCGATGGTATTATCATCACTGAATGCTCCACCATCAACAACCCGGAGTTTATCATTGACCAGAAATTTAACTGGTCTTGCCACATAAATGCAGCGGCTACAAGGCAAGGTCAGAGGCTAGGAGTCCTAGGAGACCTCCTGACTCCTCAAAGCCTGTCCACCATCTACAAGGCACAAGTCAGAATGTGATGGCGTACTCCCCACTTGCCTGGATGGATGCAGCTTGATATCATCCAGGACAAAGCATCCCGCTTGATTTGCACTACATCCACAAACATCCAATCCTGCCACCACCAACACTCAGCAGTAATGTGTAATGTGTACTTATCTACAAGATGCACTACAGAAATTAAAAGATCCTCAGACAGCATCTTCCAAACCCACAACCATTTCCATTAGAGGGACAAAGGCAGCAGCTACATGGGAACACCACCACCTGCAAGTTCCCCTCCAAGTCACTCACCATCCTGATTTGGAAATATAATCGCCATTCCTTTACTGTCACTGCGTCAAAATCCTAGAATTTTCCCCCAAACAGCATTGTGGGTCAACTCACAGCAGGTGGGCTGCAGTAGTTCAAGAAAGCAGCTCACCAGCACCTTCAAGGGCAACTAGGGATGGGCAATAAATGCTGGCCAGCCAGCAACACCCACATCCCACAAACAAAAAGAAGAAAAACCTACAAAAAATGTGGTACTGACATGGGACAAGAAATCAACTAAAATACATAATACAATTCTGAAATAAACAAAATTCATATATTGCTCTACACCACCAACATGAAGAAACAGCTGTGCCTCATGATATAATCAGAAAAAGAAAAAACCTGGAAGCTTGAAAACTGATTTGATTGAAGAAGGCCCATCAACCAACTTATCTTTTAAGAAAAATCAATCCTGAACCATGAGTCAAATCTGTAAATGTTTCCCACAGTTTATTTACCACTATAACACTAAGCGTATTTACCCAGACAACTCTTTATTCATACCTACATAATTGATATTGTTCAAGTCTTAGCTTCATGTTTTGGGCATGAGGGACTATGTCACTCAAAAACAACCAAGATTACAACCACCCTCAAAAATACGATCACCTCCTCCCTCAGACCTGACTGCCTCAGTGTTAGAACCAGCTGATTTCCCATCCTCTCTGAAAGACTCATTTCAAATTTGGCTCATTTTAAAAACTGCACTGGACTTCACGTCAGCACAAACCTTTCTACAGAACTAATATTCCTACGACTTTGGAAGCAAGTTGAATTTCCTGATTCCTAATCTCTGCTGTAACACAGTATGGTTCCTTAACATCAGTAACATACTGGTTTATCAAGAAATTAACAACTGTTCATGTACAGGTCAGACAGTGGACAGTACTGTCCACTGCTACTGGACAAGTAAACCAGAGGCTCAGGCGTGTGCTCTGAGGACATGGGTTCAAGTGACACTGCAGCAGACAGTGAAATTTTAATTCAATTAATTAATCTGGAATGAAAAGCTAGTATAATAGTGATCCCTGTTGATTGTTGTAAAACCCAACTTGTCAAATGAAAGCATGCTATTCTTTCCTGATCTGGCCTACATGTGATTCCACAATTACAGCAATGTAGCTGATTACTAAATGCAATCTGAAAAGGCCTAGAAAACACTCAGTTGTATCAAAAATGATACAAAGCCTAAGAATGGGACTAGAGTTATTTAGGATATCTGGTCAGCATAGACTGGTTGGACGGAAGGATCTGTTTTCCTGCTGTATAACTCTATAAAAGGAGTCAAACCAGATGCAGCATCAGAAACATCAATAGCAAACCCCAGTCTGTTGACCTTGTAAAATCCTACTTACTAACATCTGTGGTTTATCCCAAAATTGGGAAAGTTATCCTACAGACTTGTCAAACACAGCCTGACACAGACATTCTCATGGAATCATATTTTGTAAAATCCCAGACACCACATCGGGTATGCTGTGGCACTGGTAGTGCAGACCTACCAGAATTGGCGACAGTGGTATAGAGCTGGGAAGGATTTGCCTTGCAAGTTCTCAATAAAAGAGTTTGTTAAAAAGGTGTGAAACTTTTAAAAACTGAAATAAAGAGAAAGTCCTGGCTGTACTCAAACAAGAAACATATGACAAGCAGTTAAAGAGACAACTGGCATATTAGCTTCTATTGCAAGGGGACTGGAGTACAAAAATACGGGAACTGTGTAGTGCTTTGGTGAGATCACATCTAGAGTGACCGGTGTAATTTTGGTCTCCATATTTAAGGAAGGATGTACTTGCCTTGGAAGCGGTCGGAGAAGGATCACTAGTTTGGTCCCTGGGAAAGAGGTTTATCGCAGGAAGTCATGTCTAACAAAACTTTTAGAGCTTTTCGAAGAGGTAACCAAGAGAGGATGGATGAAGTTAGGGCAGTGGATGTTGTCTACATGGACTTTAGTAAGGTCATTGACAAAATCCCGCATGGCGGGCTAGTCGTGAAAGTTAAGTCGCATGGGATCCAGGGATAGCTAGCTAATTGGATTCAAAATTGGCTCGATGGTAGGAAGCAGAGGGTAATGGTTGAAGTTTGTTTCTCGGACTGGAGGCCTATGACTAGTGGAGTGCCACAGGGGTCAGTTCTGGGACCTCTGTTATTTGTTATTTACATCAATGATCTGGATGTAAATGTACAAGGCATGATTAGTAAGTTTGCAGATGATACAAAATTAGGAGGTATAGTTGATAATGAAGAAGGCTATCAAAAATTACAAAGGGATCTCAATCAGAAGGGGAAGTAGGCCGATGATTGGCAAATGCAATTCAATACAGATAAGTGTGAGGTGTTGCTCTTTGGTAAGTCAAACCAAGGTAGGACTTCTACAGTAAGCGGTAAGGTCTGGAGGAGTGTTGTGGAACAGAGGGATCTAGGAGTACAAGTACATAGTTCGTTGAAAGCAGCGTCATAGGTAGACAGGGTGGTGAAAAAGGCATTTAGCATGCTGGCCTTCATCGGTCAAGGCATTGAGTGTAGGAGTTGGGACATTATGTTACAGTTGTATTAGTCGTTGGTGAGGCCGCACTTGGAGTATTGTTACAGTTTTGGTCACCCTGTTATAAAGAAAGACAAAATTAAACTCAAAAGAGAGTGTGCAAAGATTTGAGAATGTTGCCAGGACTAGTGTGCCGGAGTTATAGGGAGGGGTTGGCCAGGATAGGACTTTATTCCTTGTACCGTATGAAATTGAGGGACGACCTTCTGAGGTGAATAAAATCATGAGGGGCATAGATAGGATGAATGCATCTAATCTTTTTCCCAGGGATGGGGAATTGAAAACTAGATGGCATAGGTTTAAGGTGAGAGGGGATAGATTTAAGAAGGACCTGAGGGACAATTTCTTCATGCAGAGAGTGGTGCGTATATGGAATGGGCTGCCAGAGAAAGTGGTTGAGGCAGGTACAATAGCAACATTTAAACATTTGGATGGATACATGGATGGGAAGTGTTTAAGAGGGATATGGGCCAAACACAGGCAATTGGAACTAGCTGAGTGGGCACCATGGTCAGCATGGACCAGTTTGGGCCAAAGGGCCTTTTTCCATGCTGTATTAGTCTATGACTCTAGGATAAGGGGGCCAGCCGTTTTGGCTCAGTGTCACACTACAAATGGCATTTACCGTATTTAATAGTGAAAATCTTCAAAGGGAGACACCTGTGGAACAAAAATATTTGACAGCGGAACTGACCAGAAGTTCCCTACCCTGACAAGTTTTTCAGAATCTCCTCTCCATTTGCTGACAATGGTAGAGGCCGAAATGTTGAAGAAAGTCGTGTTGCATTCAGTGGCGACAGCCTTTGCAAGCAATGTTTTTCCAGTACCTTAACAAAATATAGTCATTAATATTGCATTAAACACTCAAATTAAACAAAAATGCAATCAGTTATTATACAAAATTTACAAGGAGTATATAGCAATGAGGGTACTTATGAATAATTAGTTGATAACTATGTACAACTCACTGTGTGCTGTTCATACATCATAAAACATCAAGCTGTGGTTAATAACTTTGATTCAAAGCAAAATTCTCACTTAAAATCATGAATATAGCTCCCTCAAAGGCCTATTGGGTCAAAGGTACTGGCAAAGATAGCACTAAATTGCAAAACAGAAATTTCAAGTTTCATTCTTCTTTGACACTGACCTTATTAAATGCAGCCAGGCAACAGTTGGGGCACATAGCATACTGGGCTAGTAAGTGAAAAAGTTAACTAAGAACAGGGAGCCTGGTTGAAAGGGTTGAAAGTGTGAATCTGTGGCTGGCAGCTGAGTTAGCATGACTATCATGCTCACTATGATCAAACAGCCTGTCAACCCTTACTATACTCCCTAGACTCTCACTGGGATGATTTCTAGCCTTGTGGATCCATACACTAGTAACAGTAAGAGTTAGGCAAAGAGCAATAGGGGAGAGAAAAGTGGGAAAATGTAAGTGACATATTCCCAAACATTAACATGGATGTGATCAACCGACCAAGGTGATCCTGTGTTTGATCCATCTCATCTGTATTGATTTGCCTAGTCTTAGCTGGAGAAAAAGCAGGAGGCTTAGTGTCTCAATTCCAGTGTTATTGCTTAAAAAATACTGAAAATTATTTAATGAGTTATTAATAAATCTGTCTGGAGTCAATCTGGAGTCACACATCAAGTCCACTCTGTGCAGCAGTGCTGCACAATGATACCACTCCACTGTTAACTTAGCATTTAGAATTGGGGTCCCTGTGATTGGGGTAACATATTAAAATGGATTGAGAATTAGTTAGTGGACAGAGAAATCAGTAGGTGATAAGAGGACATATTTAAGCAAGCAGGGTACTGCAAGGACTTAAGACTCAGCTGTTAACAATTTTTGTTAATGACTTAATGAGGAGACAGAGTCTGACATATTCAAGTGCACTGAAGTTAGTTGGGCAAGTAAATGGTGAAAAGGACACAGAGGCCACAGAAAGGTGTAGACAATGGGCAAAAATATGGCAAGGATTGTGGCAATGTTTGAAATTATATACTTCAGCAGGAAAAGAAAGAAAGAAAGAAAGAAAAATATTTTTTCCAATATATATAAGATTGGAAAATATTTGTATTCAAAGAGATTTTGGTATCTTGTATATGAATTGCAAAAAATTAATGCACATTTGCAGAAAGCAACTAGAAAAGGTAATTGGTGTGTGACCTTTCTCTTTTCCTAAAAAACAAAAGATACTGGAATACAGGAGTAAAAATATCTGACTAGTTACAAACAGGGAATTGTGAGGCCATTAGTGGAGGACTGTGTCCATACCTAAGGAAGAACTTAGAATCGTAGAACAGTTATAGTAAAGAGGCTGTCAATTGGCTCTTTAAGTCCATGCTTTTCTCTGCAGGAGAAAATGACAACGATGATATGGCCTGTAGATTTTCCTAGAAGGCTCACTGGACGTGTTCCTATAATAGGATGAT
The DNA here is from genome assembly GCF_021869965.1 of Rhincodon typus. Classification (NCBI taxonomy): domain Eukaryota; kingdom Metazoa; phylum Chordata; class Chondrichthyes; order Orectolobiformes; family Rhincodontidae; genus Rhincodon; species Rhincodon typus. The sequence continues at coordinate 27,454,285 of NC_063332.1, read as the reverse complement.
TGTCCTTTGAGGAGAAATTGAGTAGACTAGGTTTAGAGTTTTAAAGAATGAGTGATGATCAAATTAAATATAGAATATTCTTAAGAGGTTTATTGCTGAAAAACATTCCTATGGCTAGGGATCTGGAACATAGGGTTGCAGTATCAGAATAAAGAGTCAGCCATTTATGACTGAATGTAACATGAGATTTGAACACGTGGACAGCCCAAAAGAACATAAAGCACGATTTCCTAATTCCATTGCTATTGGGTCATTACGAGCAAGAGCGGAAACAAAGGATAAACGAGGAACTATTTACACAATGTACAAGGAATTACCAGGTGAGTTATATTGGGTTGAAAAATTCTTTGGTCTGTCTACTCTCCCTTTCTAACTGCCTCTCTTCAAAGATACTTTCATTTCCAGTGAGAACCTGTTAAACTGCTCTAGCTGCCCTCCCTCACTGTTGCCAATGCTGGTGGAGGACTCAGAATTGCTCGGCTCCCTTGTTCAGTGCTCTCCATCACCATTGGCACCCAATACAAGATGATTGTTCTTCAACAAAAATTGAGTGGACTAGCCTAGAGTTTGGAAGAACAAGAGGTCACGTAATGAAATATAGAATATTCTCGAAGAGCTTATAGTCGCAGAAGTGTTCTTCCTGGCTGGGATGTAGAACACAGGGTTGCAGTCTCACAAGGAGTCAGCCTTTTACAAATGAGATGAAGAAAAATTTCTTCAAAAGGGTTGTGAATTTTGGGAATTTGCTATCCGAGAAAAATATGGATGTTCAGTCATTGTATATATCAGGACAGAGGGAAGAGTCTGGATTAATGACGGAATTACAGGTCATGGAAATAGTACGGGGAAGAAAATTATGATCTTATTGAATAATTAAATAGGCTTGAAAGACCAAACGATCTACTGCAGTTCCTTTTCCTATGTGTATTTCTGCTAACTAAGAATAGTTTGGGGACTAATTGGTGGGATAGATTGAGGTCAGAATTTGAATTCAGCCCACATAGACAGAATGAAAGTCTGCATCAAGAGCAGCAGGGATTAGGAGTCCCTGGAATTAATTTTTATGAAACAACATTGCCTCCTCTTCAGCATTTATTCCATGTGAATGCAATGCAGCTGCAACATTGCGGTCATGCTCCAGTCACAACAGGACAGTCACTTAATTTAACAATCAAGTGATGATTGAGCCTCATGTATACCTATAAGATAAGCTATGGGTCCCATCTGCACTCTAACTACACTGGAGTGTAGGTAGTTTTTTTTTTAAAAAAGCATGCATAATTAATACAGTATTTGTATATCCTTCCTTAAGAGATGAAATGATCATTATAGCATATACTTCTTTAAAGATATATAGGAAGAAAGACTTGACAACAGCCTTCAATAGTTTAAGTTCTGATATTAAATCCTTTCCATGATTTTTAGCATCTAGAACAGGCTTGTCTAACAGCAGCCTACCAACTACAATGTGAGATAGTAAGAACTGCAGATGCTGTAGTCAGAGATAACGGTTCAGAAAGAAGGGTCCCGACCCGAAACTTCAATTTTCCTGCTCTTCTGATGCTGCATGGCCTGCTGTGTTCCTCCAGCTCCACATGGTGTTATCTGTTACCAACTACAATGAGAAGGTCTAGGTGGTCCACAAAGCTGTTGTTCCGAATGCAGTCAAACCCAACTATGAGATTTTGAAAGGAAATGTTCCCCAATTGGAGGCTGGTTCTCTCAAGCATTTGTTTCTGATCGGCTCACTAATTAATAGTAGGATGTCTGTTGGTCAGGGGTGGTGTGACTATCTGGTGGACTATTGACAGACAGTGGGGAAGCGTGAGTGTGAGAATTTTGATGGTGTTGGGGTTGGTGAGGGGTGCATGGTTGAAAGATTGAGATTCAGCTCAACCATCTCCAAAGTTCTATGCACAAAAGCAGACTGGGAGAGGAGGAAATTGCAGGGAAAGGCAACCCCGACTTTCATATGAATTTCGATGTTCTGGCCAACTAGTTCCTTCAGACATGTGCTCATGTGCCACACACACACACACACACACACACACGACACGTTGACCAACTGATTTACCCCAGCCCCACCCTAAATCCCCACTCCAAGTGAGAAAAATTGTAACGTTGCCCTGAATGCGCAATTGAACAACTCTCACCTGGAAGAAATGACAAACAGGACTTTGGTTTGTCTACAAACTTACTTGAACACTTTCAAAGGCCAAAAGCCACTGTACATGATAACTCATACTGGGCTCACGTTCTATTGATAATTGCAGCTCCCAAAATTTTGCCCTCATTCTTATTCTTTGTACATAAACCTGTCATTTCTGTCACATTAGTTTACTTTGGTGAGCAACCTTCATCTCCCAATATCACATCAGGACTAAAGAAGGTCCTGGCTATGACCTGGTCTGAGCTACTTAAAAGGAATACTAGAGTTAACTCAGTACCCTGAAAAAGAATTAAAAAAAAAAAATCAGCCAGGATTCCTATTCAGTATTTGCTTTTGAAAAGTGGTAAAGGCACTATATAAATACAAGTTGTTTTTGCTGCCATTATTTGACAATGTCAATCTCTCCCCTGAAAGTACATCATAGCATACAATTTCCTGATCCAGAAGCAAGATCATTATTTATTTTATTACTAAAACAATTCCCGTCTACGTTAATTCTCAAAAACACGCCATAAAATTCCTTTTGAGTTCTGATGAGAGGCCAGCAGGCTAGGGGAGGCAATGGCCCAGTGATATTATCGCTGGACTGTTAATCTAGAGACCCAGATAATGTTCCGGAGACCCAGGATTGAATCCCGCAATGGCAGATGGTGGAATTTAAATTCAATAAATATCTGTAATTAAGAGTCTAATAATGACCATGAATCGAATGTTGGGAAAAACCCACCTGGTTCACTAATGTCCTTTAGAGAAGGAAACTACCATCCTTACCTGGTCTGGCCTACGTGTGACTCTAGACCCATAGCAATGTGGTTGACTCTTAACCGTCCTCTGGGCATCAGGGATGGGCACTAAATGCTGGCCTAGCCAGTGACACCAACATCCCACAAATGAATTAACAAAAAAAAAACTTTAACATTGTTTCTCTCTGCACCAATTAGCCTGACCTGTTGAGTATTTCCAAATGTTCCTGTTTTATTCCAAAAATGCATCCTTACCTGGTGGTCCATAAAGTAACAGTCCTTTCCATGGGGACAAAATCCCAGTAAACAGCTGAGGATACTACAGGTAAAGACGTACAAGACTAAGCATCATATGTATAATTAGGCAAACACAAAACATAATGTTAAATTAAAAATAACTTGCCTTAATTGGATAGACAACAGCTTCCTTGACTAGTCGTTTGGCTGGTTCCAGCCCAATTATGTCATCCCATCTCACATTTGGATTATGTAGATAAATATCCTTAAGCAGATAAAATCAGTTCAACTTTTAAAATGTCTAGAATTTGGATATATTACTTTAAATTTCTCTCAAGATTTCAGTTGCATAAACATTTGAACAGCCGCTAAAGAAAAAAATATGCTAACAATGCCAAACAGGGTCAGCCATTATCCAAACAACAAAAGTATGGTCAGCATTTTGTGCAAGATGCTTCACCAGATTAACTTGTCCATTTTTACTTGTTCTGTTTCAAATTTAATGTTTGCAGATTTTTAAAAATATTTCTGCTATGTTCCATTTTACATTTGTGCATTATGCTCATAATTCATGATTACTTGTACTAAAATGGACTACAAATATCTGCCTATAATGCAAAATCAAAGCTACTGGTTCAAAGACTATTCTCTGTTAATCCTTTACAACTGTTTGCTGAAGCTATTGAGAGGCTGTTCAACCATGTGATTCAGATTTTGAAATTAATTTTTCTACAGCTTACCTTACTAACAACAACAGCAAGGTCTCTCAGTTCACCATTCATTCCTATGAAGGCACCCAGAGGTTTTATCAGCCGTTCCTACCAAAAGAAAAAATTCAAGCACATTAGTACACAAGTATATGGTAGATGACTTTGAACATACCTTGTATACCCATCAACATATTTCTTGATAGAACGCAACATCCATCAGCTGGATAGGTGGACACTGGTAGTACATATGACCTGGTTGGTTGATGGAGGGAGGAATCCATTTGGTGGCTGGAGAGTGGGTCGGGGGGGGGTCAGAAGGTGGAATGGAAGGGAGGAGGTGGGGCTGGAAAGGGAGCCAGGGGATAGATGGGAAGGTTATTTGAAAGGTGGAGAACTCAATATTGAGTGCTCCAGACAGTAGGCTGCCCAAGCGGCAGATAAGGCGTCGTTCTTCAAATTTGCGTTCCGAGTTGCTGTGACACTGGAGGAGGCCAAGGACGGTTGAAATAGGCAGTGACCGGGGGTGGTGGGGATGTGTGTGGTTTAGACTGGCCATTACTGCTCGGCGAAACTTTAAGGCCCTGGATGAAGGCGAGGGAGGTGGTTTGTGGGTAGGTGTTGATGGAAAAGATGCAACACCTGCCCACACACCACCTCCCTTAAGCCCAGCCACAGTCCTAAACAGTCCTTCCAGGTTATACAGAGTTTCACCTGCATCTCCTCCAACCTAGTCTATTGCATCTGGTGCTCCCGATGTGGTCATCCCTACGTCAGAGACCAAATATAGGCTAGGTGACCGTTTCGCTGAGCATCTTCGCCGGGCCCATAACAGCCAGCCTAATCTCCCAGTCACCGCCCATTTCAACTCCCAGCCCCACTCCCCCTCCGCCATGTCCGTCCTCGGCCTCCTCCAGTGTCGCAGCAACTTGGAACGCAAATTTGAGGAACAACACCTTATCTTCCACCTGGGCATCCTACAGCCCGGGGCACTCAACATGGAGTTCTCCACTTTCAAATAATCTTCCCACCCATCCCCCAGCTCCCTTTCCAGCCCCACCTCCTCCCTTCCATACCACCTTCTGACCCCCCCTTCCGGCCATCAACTGAATTCATCCTGCCTATTGGCCAACCAGGTCATACTTACTACCAGTGTCTAACTATCACCATTCTGCTACCCTCACCCCCACTTCTTCCCCCACCCCCCATCTTTATCTGCAGCTCTTCCAATCCCCACATCTAGTCCTGAACATTGACTTCTCCTTTCCTCCAGATGCTGCTTAGCTCACTGTGTTCTTCCAGCCTCCTGTTTGTCTACCATTATCTGAATATGGACTGCTTCAGTATCATAGAAATCTCAACAGTGCTAAACATTGTGCAATCATCAGCAAACATCCCCACTTCCGTCCTTATGAAGGAGGGAAGGTTATTGATAAAATAGCTGAAGATGGTTGGGCCGAGGCCACTACCCTGAGGTACTCCTGCAGAGATGTCCTGGAGCTGAGATGACAGACCTCCAACAACCATGGCCATCTTCCTATGTGCCAGGTATGACTCCAACCAGCAGCCACTTTGCCCCTAACACCCACTGATTCCAGTTTTGCTAGGGCTCCTCAATACCACAAATACCTCAAGTGTCAAGGACTGTCACTCTCACCTCTTCAGCTCAGTTTCCTTTGTCCATGTTTGAACCAAGGCTTTATTGGAGGACAGGAGCTGAGTGGTCCTGGCAGAACCCAAACTGGTCTTCACTGAGGAGGTTATTGTTGAGCAGTAGTGCTTGTTAGCACTGTTGAGGACATTTTCCATCACCTTACTGATGAGGCAAGAATTGGCCGGGTTGGATTTGTCCTGCTTTTTATGTTCAGGACGGACTTGGGCAATTTTTCACACTGGCGGGCTAAAGACAGTTGTAACTGTACTGGAAGAGCGTGGCTAGGGGAGTGGCAAGTTCTGGAGCACAGGTCTTCAGTGCTATTGTCACAATGTTGTCAGGGCCGACAGCTTTTGTGATATTCCGTGTCTCCAACCATTTCTTGATATCATGTGGAGTGAATCAAAATGGTTGAAGATTGATATCTATAATGCTGGGCCCACTGGAGGAGGCGGAGTTGGATCATCCACTCAGTACGTCTGCCTGAATATTGCTGGGAATATTTCAGCCATATCTTTTGCACTGATCTGCTGGAATCCTCCATCTTTGAGGATGGGAATATTTGTGGAGGCTCCTCCTCCAGTGAGTTGTTTCATAGTCCACCACCATTCATGACAGTTGTGGCAGGACTGCAGAGCTTACAGTTGATCCATTGGTTGTGGGATCACTTAGCTCTGTCTATCACTTGCTGCACATGATATTAGGCAAGCAAGTAGTCCTGCTTTGGCATTTCATCAGGTTGACACCTCATTTTTAGGTATACCTGGTGCTGATCCCGGCATACCCTCCTGCACACTCCATTGAACAAGGGTTGATCCCCTGGCTTGGTGGTAATGGTTGAGTGGGGGATATGCCAGGCCACGAGGTTGCAGATTGTGCTGGAGTATAATTCTGCTGCTGTTGATGGCCCACAGCACCTCATGGATGTCCAGTCTGGAGTTTCTATATCTGTTCAAAGTCTGTCCCAATTAACACAGTGATAGTGCCAGACACACAATGGAGGGTATTCTCAAATGTGAAGGACTTTGTCTCCACAAGGACTGCGCAATGGTCACTCTTACTGATACTGTCATGGACAGATGCATCTACAGCCAGCAGATTGGTAAGGATGATGTCAAGTATATTTTTCCCTCTTGTTGATTCCTACACCACCTGCTGCAGACCCAGTCCAACAGCTATATTCTTTCGGACCCAACCAGTTCGGTCAGTAGTGCTGCTGCAGAGTTACTTTCGATGGTGGACATTGAAATTCTGCTCTCCATGCCCCAGAGAGTACATTTTGTGCTGCTGCCATTCTCAGTGCTTGGTAAGTGTTGAACTGGTACAATCTCCATGTCGAACATCAGTGGAAGGAGTGTGGTACGTGATAATCAGGAGGTTTCCTCACTCATGTTTAACCTGAAGCCATGACACTTCATGGGGTCTACAATCAATGGTGAGCACTCCCAGGGCAAGTTCCTCCCAACTATATACCACTGTGCCGCCATCTGTGCTGGGAGTGTGTTTGTTAGATGTGTCCAAAAGGGTTTCTTGAAGCAATATATAAATAGTCTAACTAGTTAAGAGGCCATACTAGACCTAGTATTGGGGAATCAGCTTAGCCAGTGATTAAAGTTTCAATGGGGAAACATTTTGGGAACAGTGGCCATAATTCTACGTTTTGAGTTACTGATGGATAAAAGAGAAGATTAGTCCTTGGATGAAAGTATTAAATTTGGGGAAGGCTAACTACAACAATATTAGGTAGGACTTGGGGAATGTAGATTAGGGATGGCTGTTTGTGGGTAAATCCATATCTGTCACATGGGAATCTTTTAAATGCCAATTATTAGAGTTCAGATCCAGCATGCTTCTGTGAAAATGAAGGATAAGGATAGCAAGAGTCATGAACCTTGGATGACAAGGAGGACTAAAAGGGACCATGAAATTTCCTTGCAAACAGGATTAAGAAAAATCACAAGGCTTATTATAGGTATATAAGGAGCAAGAGGATAGCTAGGGGAAGAGCATGCCCACTCACAGACAATAGGAGGGAATTTATGCATGGAGCCAAAGGAATTGGGCGAGATCCTTAATGAATACTTTGTATCTGTATTCACAAAGGAGAAGGTCATGGCAGATGGTGAGTCTAGAGAGGGGTATGTTGACATTCCGGGGCATGTTATTATTGGGTGTTTCAAAAAGGTTGAAGGTAGACAAGTCCCAAAGACTTGATAGGATCTATCCCAGAATACGGAGGGAAGTGACAGAGGAAATTGCTCGGGCCAACCTCTTGGTATGCTCTTGACTCACAGGAGATGTCCTAGAGAACTGGAGAAGAACCAATATTGTTCTTTTGTTTAAGGGTAACAGGGATAATCTGGGAAATTACAGGCCGGTGAACCCTATGTCAGTGCTGGGGAAGTTATTGGAGAAGATTCTTAGGGATTTGCTCATATTTGGAAAAGTATGGACTTTTTAGCAATAGGCAGCAAAGCTTTGTGCAGAAAGGTCATGTCTCATAAACTTAATTTTTGAGGTAGTTACAAAGATGATTGATGAGGGCAGGGCCCACCAATAATTTTTTTTTTTTTTTTTTTTTTTAAAAAAATCAGCTGCAAATTTACTGATCACACCTCCTACATTTTAAGTAGGAATCATTTATATATACCACGAAATAGCAAGGTCCCCAATACTGACTCCTGTGAGAACCCATTGACCAGACATTAGTGTCCAGAAAACACTCCTCAACCATCACCCTTTTCTTCCTGGCCAATTGTAGATCTAATTTGCCAAATTTTCTTTGACCCCAAAGGTGGTGAGTGTTGTCTACGTAGACTTTTTACAATATCCCTCATGTCAGGCTGATATAGAAGATAAAGTCACATGGAATCTGTGGTGAGCTAGTAAAATGAACACAGAGCGGCCTTGGTCATAGAAGACAGAGTAGCAGTGGAAGGGATGTTTTACTGACTGGAAATCTGTGACCAGTGGTGCTCCATAGGGATCAGTGCTGGGACCCCTGTTTGCAATTTATATAGATTATTTGGAGGAGACATGACTAGTAAGTTTGCAGATGACACAAAGATTGGGGGAACTGTGGATAGTGAGAAGGATTGCCAGAGGGTACAACAGGGCATAACTAGGCTGGACACTTGGGCAGAGAAATGGAAGATGAGGTTTAATTCAAACAAATGTGAGGTGATGCACTTTGGAAGATCTGAAGCAGGATGAAAGTATACAATTAAATGGCAGAAGCTTTAGAAGCACTAACATACAGAGGGATCTAGGCATACAGGTCCACAGTTCACTGAAAATGGCAATACAAGTGGATAAGGTGGTCAGGAAGGCATATAGCATGCTTGCCTTCATCAGTGCATGGAGAATTTGGTAAGTCATGTTGCAGCTGTATAGAACTTCAGTTCGGCCAAGTTTGGAATATTGCCGACAGTTCTGGTCACCACGCTACTAAGGATATGGAGTCTTTGGAGAGGATACAGAAAAGAATGTTGCCTGATTCAGAGGGTATTAGCTATGAGGAAAGATTTGATAAACTTACTTTGTTTTTACTTGAACATCGGAGGCTGAGGGGCAGCTCCTGATAGAAGTTACAAAATTATGAGAGGTGTGGATAGAATGGATAGTCAGAATCTAGTGGATTACTTGGGCCAGACAATCATAAAATCCCCACAGTTCAGATAGAAGCAATTCGGCCCATCAAATATGACTCACCATCCGAAGAGCATCTCACCCTATTCCCATAACCTCACATTTACCGTAGTTAACCCACCTAGCCTGCACATCCCTGAACACCACAGGGCAATTTAGTATGGCTAATCTACCTAACCTGCACATCTTTGGACTGTGGGAGAAAACTGGGAAGGAAACCCACGCAGCCACAGGGTGAACATGCAAACTCCACACAGCCAGTCGCCTAAGGCAGGAATCAAACCTGGGTCCCTGACACCATGCTACCCATTTAAAGTAAAAAGGAGGAAGCTCAAAATAGATGCGAGAGACATGTTTTTTTTTCTCACCCCACAGAGGGTGGTAAGTGCCTGGAATGTGCTGCCAGAGGAGGTGGCAGAAGCAGATACAGAAGTAATGTTCAAGAGGCACTGTGACAACTATGTAAATAGGCAGGAAAACTAGGGATATGAGCCATGTAGAGGCAAAAAGTTTAAGTTTAAAAAGGGATCATGTTTCAGTACAGGCTTGGTGGGCTGAAGGGCCTGTTCCTGTGCTGTATTGTTCTTTGTTCTTTGGCAAAGAAACATAGAAGTCATATGTCAAGATTATACTGAATGCTCCAACTCATAGCATTTACTTTTTTTTTTAAAATGTCAAACTTCACTGTGCACAAACTTCACCACACAAAAACTGTGGCAAGAAAAGTTTGATGTTTGATCTTTGACAGACATTTTAAAAATTTGGATACAAATTGCTACATTAATTACATTAGGAAGCAACAATAGGTAAATGGCAAGACTGTAAAACTTATTGCTCGTAGTTTGGGTTATTTTAGAGTCACAGATCTACAGCAGAGATAAAAGGCCCTTCGGCCCATCTCATCCACACCATCAAAATCAACCACATAAGTATTCTACTTTCCAGCATTTGGCCTATAGCTTTGAATGCTTGGACATCATAGGTGCACATCCAAATACTTTTTAAACATGTTAGGAGGGTTTCTGTCTCAACCACTCTTACAGGCAGTGGGTTCCAGATTCCCACCACCCTATGGGTGAAAAAGTTTAAAATTATTTTTCCTCACATTTTCTCTAAACCTTATGCCCCTTACCTTAAATCTATGGCCCCCATCATGGTCCCTCAATCAAGAAGAAAATTCTCTTCCTATCTATGCCCCTCATAATTTTGTATATCTCAATCATGTCCCCTCTCAATCTTCTCTGCTATAAAAGGAAAACAACCTCAGTCTGTCAAATTTCTCTTCATAACTGAAACTCTCCAACTCAGGCAATATCCTGGTAAATCTCTGCTGCATCCTTTCCAGTGCTATCACATCCCTCCTATAATGTGGATTCCAGAACACAATACTCTAGCCTGGCTTAACCAACATCTTATGTCATTCCAGCAAACCACCCTACTCTTAAACTCTATGCCTCAGCTAATAAAGGCAAGTCTATCATATGCCTTTATAACCACTCTATCCAACTGGCTGGTCATCGGTGCGTCCCAGGGTCCTTCTACGCATCATGTATTCCTGGTCTGACTTGTTCTTCCCAAGTGTGTCACCTCACATTTATCCAAACTAAATTCCACGTGCCATTGATCAGCCCATCTGACCAGCCTGTCTATATACTCACGTAAACGAAGTCTTTCCTCCTCACTATTTACCATCCTTCCAATTTCTGGATCATTTACAAACTTACTCCTCCTACATTTAAGTCCAAGTCATTTAAATAAACACAAACAGCAAGGGCCCCTATACTGATTCCTGTGGGACCTGACTGGACACAAAAATCCAGTAAGAAAAATGCCCGTCAGCCATCATGCTCTTCTTCCTGGAACTTAGCCAATTGTAGATCCAATTTACTTTCCTTGGATCCCATGGGCTCTCACATTTGCTAATCAGTCTCCCATGGGGGACCTTATCAAAAGTCTTGCTGAAATCCAAGAAGACTACATTGAAGGCACTGCCTTCATCTACACATCTAGTCACCTCTTTGAAAAATTTTTAAATCAATTTCGTGAGTAGTTTTGAGCCCCATATCTAAGGTAGGATATGCTGTTGTTGGAGGGGGTCCAGAGGAGGTTTATGAGAATGATCCTGGGGATGAAGGGTTTGTAAAATGAGGAGCATGAGGACTTTGGGTCTGTACTCAATGAAGTTCATAAGAATGAGGGGGAATCTCACTGAAACGTACAGGATACTGCCTGGAGAGAGTGGATGTAGAGAAGACGTCTCCACTAGTAGCAGAGCCAAGGATCTGAGGGCAAGCTCAGAGTGAAGGGACAACCCATTAGAACTGAGATAAGGAGGAATCCCTACAGCCTAATCACTCTTTTGGCTGAAGAACTCATTGTCACAGAAGGCTGTACAGGCCGAGACATTGAGTGTACTTAAGATAGAGATAGATGGGTTCTTGATTGGCAGCATGGGTTTATGCACAGAGAAGGTCATGGCTCACCAATTCAATTGAATTTTTTTGACGAAGTGACAAGAATGATTGATAAGAGAAGGGCAAAATATGTTGTCTATATGGACATTAGCAGGGCATTTGATAAGGTACCTCTTGGCAGGCTGGCACAGAAGGTAGAGTCTCATGGGATCTTGGGTGAGCTGGCTAGATAGAAACAGAACTGGCTTGGTCAGAGAAGACAGAGAATAGCATAGAAGAATGTTTTTCGGAGTGGCGATCAGTAACTAGTGTTGTTCCCCAGGGATTAGTGCTGGGACTTTTGTTGTTTGTAATATATATAAGTGAGCTGGAAAACAACGTAGAAAGTCTGATTAGTACGTTTGCGGTTGACACCAAAATTGGTGGAATTGCAGTTAGTGAGAAAAGTTGTCAAAAGATAGAGCGGCATATAGATAGATTGCAGATATGGGCCGAGAAATAGCAGATGGAGTTTAATCCAGACAAATGTGAGGTGATGCATTCAGGTGCAAATTATATAATAAATGGCAGAACCCTTAGGAGCATTGACATACTGAGGGATCTGGACATACAGGCCCACAGACCCCTGAAAGTGACAACACAGTTGGATAAGGTGGTCAAGACTGCATATAGCATGTTTGCCTTCATCGGTTGGGGCATTGAATATAAAAGTTGGCAAGTTATGTTACAGCTGTACAAAAAAACTTTTAGTTAGGCCACATTTGGAATATTGCATGCAGTGTGCTCACCATACTACCAGAAGGACATGGATGCTTTGGGAGAGGGTGCAGAGAGGCTTTACCAGGATGTTGCCTAGTTTGGAGGGTTTTAGTAACGAAGAGAGGTTGAATAAACTCTGATTGCTTTCACTGGAAAGATGGAGGCCGAGGGGTGACCTGATAGCTGTCTACAAAATTATGAGAGGCATAGATAGGGCCGATAGTCAGAGGCTTTCTCCCAGGATAGAAAGGTCAACCACAAGGGGGCACAGATTCATGGTGAGAAGTGGCAAGTTAAGGGGAGAAGTGCAGGGAAAATTTTTCAGAGGGTGGTGGGTGCCTGGAACACACTGCCAGTGGAAGTGGTGGAAGCAGGCACGTTAGCAACATTTAAGGCGCCTCTTGATAGACACATGAACGGGAGGCAAACAGAGGGACAGAAACCACAAACAGGCAACAAGTCGTGGATCTAAATAAGGACTAGGAATTGGCACAGCCTTGGTGAGCCAAAGGGCCTGTTCCTGTGCAATATTGAATTGTATTTTTGGATTCCAGGTGGCATAATTTTCAAAAGAGAATCAAATCTGGTCTCTGAACACTTCAAATCTTAATAACCTAACTCACCGAAGGATCTTGGTTGTAATGTAGGCTGTTTACTGCTATTTCAGTAGATGAATCTTTGACAGCATTTTGAATCATGCCTCGCAAGTCGATGATCTGACCCTATGTATAAAATAAGAGTAATATAATATTGAGAAAACTTGCTCAAGTTTCAACATCAACATCTCTCTTATCACTCACAGGAGCAAGAATGAGTATTTTAGCACCTACCCGTCTGGCATGAAGTCCATCTCCAACTTTAATGGTAGACACATTCAAACCAAACTCTGACGTCTCAGGAGGTGTAGATGGCCCATTCTCCTGAATGAATTGCCAAAAAAAAAAAAGAGATCATAGAGTCAGAGTTCAGAAGAGGTCATTTAGCTTATCAAGTCTATACCAACAAAAACTACTCTAAATCTACACTAGTCCCACATTCCAGCACTTGGACCATAATCTTGAATGTTACGACATTTCAAGTAACTTATCCAAGCTCTTTTTAAAGATTGAGGTTTTCTGCCTCAACTACCCTCCCAGGCAATGCATTCCAGATTGCCATCACCTCTGGGTGAAAAATTATTTTCTCAAAGTCCCTCTAAACCTCCAGAAAAAAAGCCGAAAGAACTGCAGATGCTGGAAATCTGAAACAAAAAACAGAAATTGCTGGAAAATCTCAGATGGAGAGAAATCAGAACTGATGGTAGCTAGGAAAGTGATGGATTTTATGTAGAAGATGGGGTGTGGAGAGGAGGAGAGAAAGGGTAAACAATAGGTTGTAATAGAGCCCAAAGACAGAAAAACAGATTGACAGACGAAGGAGTAGTTGAAAGGTCAATCTGGAGGAATGAATAGTTCCAAATGAGGACTATTAATGGCTGACAGTGAATAGTCTGTCGTAGCAGCCCATATGATGACAAGGCATGGTGTGCAGGGGTGGGAGAAGGCATGGGAAGAGGTGGTCAAGCCCTAAAATGATAGAATTCCATATTAAATCCAGAAGGCTGCAGGGTTCCCAAGTGGAAAATGAGGTAATGTTCTTCCAGCTTGCAAGGAGCTTCGCTGGACCACTGCAGCGAAGATGTTGGCCAGAGAATATGGTGGTGTTCAGGTGGCAAGTAACTGGAAACTTGGGGTCTTTTTTTGTGGCGGAATGTTGGTGTTCTGTGAAGCGGCTACCCAGTCTATGCTTCATTTCTCCAATGTAGAAGAAATACATTGTTAGCAGCGAATGTAGTAGACTAGACTGAGTGCAGTGCAGGTAAAGGGCTGCTTGAGCTGGAAAGTGTGTTTGGGGTCTTTGCTATTGAGGAGTGAGGACATAAATGGCAGTTTTACCCCTTTTGCGATTGCAGGGGAAGCTGCTGTGAGGTCGTGGGGGCATGTTGAGAGATTCCGCTGAGCTTCTTAACATCCTGCCATTCATAACTTGTCTTGTTACTTCTTCCAAAGTGCATCACCTCACACTTTTCAGAGTTAAATTTCAACTACAACTATGTCCAGATCCTCCTGTGAACCAAGACCTTCTTCACCACAAACCACCTGGCCAATCTTTGTGTCATTCACAAAATTACATATCGTCTCCTCCATATTCCCTTCTAAGAGTATTAAGGAACCCAGCACTGATTCCTATAGACCTCACTAGACATGAGCCTTCAGTCACACAACAGTCTTCTGTGTCTCCTATCCTAAGCCAGTTTTGGATCCAACTTCCTAAACCACACTGGATCCCATGTGCTTTTACCTTCTTTATCAGTCTTCCATGTGAGGACATTTTGAAAGGCTTTGCTGAAATCTATATAAACTACATTAACTGTTCAATGGAGAGTGCAGGAGGACATGCCAGGAGCAGCACCAGGTATACCTGTCGATGCAGTATCAACCTGGTGAAGTGCCAAAGCAGGGCTACTTGCAGACCAAACATCATTGCAGCAAGTGATAGACAGAGCTAAGGGATCCCACAAGCAATGGATCAGCTGTAAGCTCTGCAGTCCTTTTATTTATTTGTTAACGGGATGAGGATGTTGCTGGCTAGGCAGCATTTATTGCCCAGAGGGCAGTTCAGAGTCAACCACATTGCTGTGGGCCTGGAGTCACATGTAGGCCAGACTACGTAAGGATGGCAGTTTCCTTCCCTAAAGGACATTAGTGAACCAGGTGGGTTTTTCCCGACAATCGACAATGGATTCATGGTCATCATTAGACTCTTAATTCCAGATATTTATTGCATTCAAATTCCACCATTTGCTGTGGTGGGATATGAACCCGGGTCCCCAGAATGTTATCTGAGTCTCTGGATTAACAGTGCAGCGATAATACCACTAGGTCATTGCCTCACCACTTGCCATATCCTGTCACGAATGGTGGTGGATTATGAAACAACTCACTGGAGGAGGAGCCTCCACAAATATTCCCATCCTCAAAGATGGAGGATTCCAGCATATCAGTGCAAAAGATATGGCTGTAACATTCCCAGCAATATTCAGTCAAATGTACTGAGTGGATGATCCAACTCTGCCTCCTCCAATGGCCCCAGGATTATGGATACCAGTCTTCAACCATTTTGATTCACTCCACTTGATATCAAGAAATGGTTGGAGACACGGAATATTGCAAAAGCTATCGGCCCTGATAACACTGTGACAATAGCACTGAAGATTTGTGCTCCAGAACTTGCCACTCCCCTAGCTAAGCTCTTCTGGTACAGTTACTACACTGGTATCTACCCAGCAATGGGGAAAATTGCCCAAGTATGTCCTGTACACGAAAAGCAGGACAAATTCAACCCGGCCAATTACCACCCCATCAGTCTACTCTTGATCACCAGTAATGTGATGGAAGGGGTCATCAACAGTGCTATCAAGCAGCACCTGCTCAGTGATGCCCAGTTTGGGTTCCACCAGGGCCATTCAGCTCCTGACCTCATTACAGCCTTGGTTCAAACATGGACAAAAGAGCTGAATTTCAGAGGTCAAGGGAGATTGACAGCCCTTGATATCAAGGCTGTATTCAACCACGTGTGGCATCAAAGAGCCCTAGCAATACTGGAATCAATTGGTATTGGGGGCAAACTCCCCACCCCACCCCCACTCCCGTTTGGCCTATTGGTCTGTATCCCCTGCCCCTGCCAAACAAATTTAAACTCCTCCCAACCGCACAAGCAAACCTATCCAGAAGGATGTCAGTCCCATTCTGGTTAAGGTGTAGACCGTCTCTCTGTACAGGACCTATCATCCCCAGAAATGGTGAAAGTGATCCAGACATCTAAAACTATTCCTCATGCTCTAATTCCTGAGCCGCATATTCATTTGCCCTTGTCTTCTATTTCCATACTTGCTACCATGAGACACCAGGGGTAATCCAGAGATTATAATCTTTGACGTCCTGCTTTTTAATCTACTGCTTGGCTCAACGAATTCCTGATGCAAGACTTCATCCCTCATTCTACATATATTGTCTTCACCAATGTGTACTGACTTAGACTGCAGCAAATGTCATGCTGTAGAATATCATGTGACCTAACCCCCAGAAATAGGGCCAGCCAGAATTGGGAATCTTAGTTTGGGACATCGGAGTTCACAATTTTATTAATGAACAAAGTGCTACAGTCCAGCAGTCACATCATGGTTCAAAGCCCAATAACACTTGGAGATTTGGCTACAGGAGAAAGATAACTGTATGAACCATACTGCATTGAGGAAGAGTTTTAATTTTTTAAAATTTCAACCGGTTTACTACAAAGAAGCATTACAATCCACTTAATATCTTGCAACATTGAACCAAATGCAAGCACATTCCTACCCTGACACCCAGTGGCTTTACCACACAACTACATCCAGGCAGTCAGGTTGAAGCTGGTTTTAAATCTTTAACCAAAAGGAGTGCAAAAAGGTCCAAACAAATTTCATTATGAGCCTCATTGAATCACGTAATACAGACCTTTGGCCATCAAGTCTGTGCTGCCAAAAATAAACTACTACCTGCACCAATTCCACTTTCTTCCATAGGCCCATAGCCTTCTGTATCAGCAGAAGCGAGTTTGCCTGTTGCGTGATTAATTGCAATTAAATTGGAATTTTATTCAACTATCTTGTATGGATGACTTCTAGTTTAGCTCTTCCCCACAAATAGAAATTCAGATCTTTCTACGTGTATTTTATCAAAATTTTTCACACAAGTTTATCTATTAGGTCAAGGGTAAAGCAAATCAGACAGTTTGTCCTTTCCTGATAGCTACTAAAACATAGTTCACACAGCATCTCTGAAAATCTTTTCTGCGCTCTATCCAAAGCTTCTCGATCCTTTTTTGTAATACAGCAACCATAACTGTACATAGTACGTAACATGCAGTTTAATCAACATCTAATACAAGCTTTGCATAAAATTCTCTACTTTGCAATTTTCTCCCTCTGGAATTAAACATTAGTGCCTAGTTCGCTTTCATTATGACTTTAACACTGTGTTGCAATATTTACCATTTCGAGATTTGGCTAATGCACTCCCAGATCTCTATCATCTGACCATATTATTATACTATAAACAATTATATCTAGCCTTTTGATTCTTACCAAATTGTAATGTTTTTCTATTAATCTGCGACTCAGCTGCCCAGTCTGAAATAGTAGGAACTGCAGATGCTGGAGAATCTGAGATAACAAGGTGTAGAGCTGGATGAACACAGCAGGCCAAGCAGCATCATAGGAGCAGGAAGGCTGACGTTTC
>NC_063332.1:27384633-27436235 GCF_021869965.1 Rhincodon typus | reverse complement strand
AAAAGGGTCTAGGCCCGAAACGTCAGCCTTCCTGCTCCTATGATGCTGCTTGGCCTGCTGTGTTCATCCAGCTCTACACCTTGTTTGCCCAGTCTGAAAGTCTATTTCTTGTCATTTGTTGTGGTTCTTTTCAGTGTTAACAATCCCTCCCAATATGGTGTTGCCCACAAATCTAGAAATGGATCTTCTGATTCCAAAAGCCAAAAATTGTTAAAATATAGATTGTGAACTGTGATCCTTGTCCTAGTTGTTGTGGGACACCATTCCCCAACTCTGCCATTCTGAATTTATTCTCCACTCCCTGGTTTATTTTGCAGACTGTTAGCTAGCTACATGCTTTGATCTTATTCAACAGTCTGTCATGTGATAGATTTCAAACATATAATTTTACTTACTTTGTCAAATATATTTATTGCTTTAGAATCAAAAATCCCTACAGTGTGGAAGCAGGCCATTCAGCCTATCAAGTCCACACCACCCCTTCAAACAGCATCCAACCCGCACCCACCCTTGTACCCTATCACTGCAACCCTGCATTTCCCATGGCTAATCCACCTAACCCGCACATCTCTGGACTGTGGGTTGAACCCAGAGCACCTGGAGGAAACCCACGCAGATGCAGGGAGAATATTCCAATTCCACACAGACAGTCACCCAGGACTAGAATTGAACTTGGGTCCCTGGCGCTGTGAGACAGTAGTGTTAACCACTGAGCCACCATACATCTACTCTGTTAACTCTTCACACAATTCAATTAAGTTCATCTAACAAAAATGGCCTCTTTCAGTGCCATAATCACAACATCTCGAAGAATTTCCCTATTGAAATCCATGTTGACTCTTCATTATTGAATTTTTGATATTTACATGTTTTTCTATGTTCACCTTTTGACAGGGATTCCATTATTTTTTGTATTACCAGCATTAAGCTGCTTCCTCTACAGAAACCCTTTAGCATAGGTACAACGTGATCTGTTAGTCCTGCGGAACTGCAAATTTTTACTAAAATATTACTAAACGTAGGTAATAGTTCTTCTACTAGCTCATCACTAGACCATTTTAAAATGTCTGGAAGAAATCTGTCCAGCATAAGAGATTTATCATCCAAGTTTCACAGTTTGCTTGATATTTCTTGGCTTTTAACTTTAAGTGCAATTATATGCCTTTGAATCTCATAATCTGATAGTGTACAACCAATCCACTTCCCTGATGTATATATATTAAATATGGAATTCAAAATACAAACAGATTAGTCATAATCTTATTGAATGGCAGAGTAGATTTGAGGACTTTCCATTTAGACTTCCATTCGTTTTATCTATGTGTGGTAGAATATGTTGCCGTGTTTAAAGTTTCCCGACAATTTAATTTCATAATTCCTCTTTGTTCTCTAAATGGTGTTTTGAATTCTCACATCATTAGAAATGAATGGTCTTAAAATTTTAGTAGATTGGCAACCAACATTATGTGGGCAGATTCACTGTCAACAACTGAATCCTTATTGGTATCAGTAGCTCAAATGGGAAGTAGAGAAGGATGTCAACGTGATGTGGCAGCATCTGTGAAGGAAAAAAAACAGAGTTAACGTTTTGGGTCTGGTGGCCCTTCCTCAGAACAGTTAACGTTAACTCTGTTTTTCCCTTCACAGATGCTGCCAGACCTGCTGAGCTTTTCCAGCAACTTTGTTTTTGTTCCTGATTTACAGCATCCGCACTTCTTTCAGTTTTTATTTTGTCAACATGATGTCTTCAGCAAAAGATTGCTCATCAACAGTGTGCCTCGCTCTTAGTTTACTAGTATTTACTAGCTAAATCACATTGTAGAGTCAAAGATATACAGCATGGAAACAGATCCTCCAGTCCAACTCGGTCCATGCCGACCAGATATCCTAAATTAACCTAGTCCCTTTTGCCAGCATTTGACCCATATCCCTCTAAATCCTTCCTATTCATATACCCATCCAGATGCCTTTGAAGTGTTGTAATTGTACCAGCCTCCACCACTTCCTCTGGCAGCTCACTCCATTCACGTACCATTCTCTGCGTGCAAAAAGTTGCCCATTTGGGCCCTTTTAAATCTCTCCCCTCTCACCTCAAACCTATGCCCTCTAGTTTTGGACTCTCCTACCCTGGGAAAATGCCTTGACTATTCACCGTATCCATCCCCTTCATGATTTTATAAACGTCTATAACATCACCCCTCAGCTTCCAACGCTCCAGGGAAATTAGCCCCAGCCTATTCAGCCTCTCCCTATAGCTCAAACCCTGCAACCCTAGCAGCATCCCTGTAAATCTTTTCTGAACCCTTTCAAGTTTCACAACATCTTTCCTATAGCAGGGAGACAGAACTGAATACAGCATTCCAGTGTTGGCCTAATCAATGTCCTGTACAGCCATAACATGACCTCCCAACTAAACTCAATGCACTGATCAATAAAGGCAATAAAGCACCAAGGGCCTTCTTCACTATCCAGTCTACCTGCAACTCCACTTTCAAGGAACTACGAACTCGCACTCCAACGTCTCTTTGCTCAGCAACACTCCCCAGGACTTTACCATTAAATGTATAAGTCGTGCCCCAATTGGCCTTACCAAAATGTAACACCCGACATTTATCTAAATTAAACTCCATTTGCCAGTCCTCAGCCCATTGACACATGTGATAAAGGTCTCATTGTAGACCAAGATAATCCTCTTGGCTGTCCACTACAGCATTAATTTTGGTGCCATCTTCAAACGTACTCACCATACCTCCTCTATTCACATCCAAATTATTTATATAAATGACAAAAAAGCAGAGGACACAGCACCGATCCTTGCCACACACAGCTGGTCACAGGCCTCCAGTCTGAAAAGCAACCCACCACCACCCTCTGTCTTCTACCTTTGAGCCAGTTCTATATCCAAATGGTTAGTTCGCCATCTATTTCATGTGATATAACCTTTCTAACCAGTCCACCATGTGGACCTTGTCAAATGCCCTAGTGAAATCCTGTCAGGGCGAAGGGTAAGGCTGGTAGGTTTAGGGAATGCTGGATGACTACAGAAATTAAGGTTCTGGTCAAGAAAAAAAAAGGAGGCATATGTCAAGTATGGACAGCAGGGATCCACTGGTCTGCCTTCATCAATCTTCTTTGTTACTTCAAAAAGACTCAATCAAGTTAATGAGACACGATTTCCCACGCACAAAAGCCTTGCCTTTCCAAATACGTGTAAATCCTGTCTCTCAGTATCCCCTTCAACAACTTGCCCACCACTGACATCAGGCTCACCGGTCTATAGTTTCCTGACTTTTCCTTTCCACCTTTCTTAAAAAAAAAATAGCACCATGTTAATCAAGTTCCAATCTTCCGGCACCTCACCTGTGGCTATCAATGATACAAATATCTCAGCAAGGGGCCGAGCAATCACTTCCCTAGCTTCCCACAAAGTTCTAGGGTATTCCTGATTAGGTCCCAGGAATTTATCCACCTTTATGTGTTTTAAGACATCCAGCATGTCCTCCTCTGTAATATGGGCACTTTTCAAGTTATCGTTATTTATTTCTCCAAGTTCTCGAGCTTCCTTATCTTTCTTCATAGTAAACACTGATGCAAAATACTCTGTTTGGAGGAAGGGTTACTCAACCCAAAATATCAACTGATCTCTCTCCACGGATGCTGCCAGATTTTCCAGAAATTTCTATTTTTGTCTCTGATGCAAAATACTCATTTAGTATCTCACCCATCTCCTGCGCTTCCACACCTAGGCAGCCTTGCTGATCTTTAAGGGGCCCTATTCTGTCTTCAGATACTCGTTTGTTCTTAACATATTTGTAGAATCGCTCTGGATTCTCCTTAATTCAATTTGCTATCTCATGTCCCTTTTCTGCCCTCCCAATTTCCCTCTTAAGTATACTCATACTGCCCGTATACTCTTCTTGAGATTCACTCGATCCCTGCTGTCCATACCTGACACATGCTTCCTTCTTTTTCTTAACCAGAACCTTGACTTCTCTAGTCATCCAGCATTCCCTAAACCTACCAGCCTTACCCTTCACCCTAACAGGAATATATTGTCTCTGGACTTTCATGATCTCATTTTTGAAGGCTTTCCATTTTCCAGCCGTGCCTTTACCTGCATATATCCACCACTAATATATATATAATTGTCTTTTGTGCATGAAGTGTCAACCTGGTGAAGCTACCAAATGGGACTACTTGCATGTCAAATAGCATACACAGCAAGTGATAGACAGAGCTAAGAGATCCCACAACGAACAGGTTAGATCTAAACTCTGCAGGCCTGCCATATCCAGTCATGAATGTTGGTGGATAATTAAACAACTTATTGAAGGAGGCTCCACAAATATTCCCAGCCTCAATGTTGGAAGAACCCAGCACGTCAGTGCAAAAGGATAAGGCTGAAACAATCTTCAGCCAGAAGCGCCAAGTGGATCATTCATCTTGGCCTCCTCCAAGGGTCCCCAGCAATTCAGATACCAGTCTTCAGCCAATTCAATTCACTCCACATGATATTATGAAACATTGGAGATACTTGGATTGCTTGGCGGCACGGTGGCTCAGTGGTTAGAACTGCTGTATCACAGCTCCAGGCTTCTGCATGGATTTTCTCCAGGTGCTCTGGTTTCCTCCCACAGTCAAAAGATGTCAGGTTAGGTGGTCTGGCCATGCTAAATTGCCCATAGTGTCTTGGGTGGGATGTTCTTCAGGAAGGTCAGTATTCAAATGCTTCAAGATCTAGACAATATCGAGGCTTAGGCTGACAAGTGGCAAATAAGTGAAATACAAATGCCAGGCTATAACCATCACCAAGAGACAATCAAATCACCGCCCCTTGACATTCAATGGTGTTACCATCGCTGAATCCCCCACTATTTTGGGGAGAGAGGTTACTATTGATCAGAAACTCAACTGGACTCACCACATAAACACAATTGTTACAGCAGCAGGTCAGAGGCTAGGAATGCTGCAGTGAGTAACTCACCTCCTGACTCCCCAAAGCCTGTCTATCATCTACAAGCCATAATTCAGGAGTGTGACGAAATACTCCTCACTTGCCTGAATGGGTACAGCTCTGACAACACAAGAAGTTTGACACCTGCTTGATTGGCACTAGCATCCACTCACTCCACTACCAAAGCTCAGTAGCAGCAGTGTGTACTATCTAAAAGATGCACTGCAGAAATTCACCCAAGACCCTTGAGACAGCACATTCCAAACCCATGACTACCTTCATCTAGAAGGACAAGGGCAGCAGATACATGGGAACACCACCACCTTCAAGTTCTCCTCCAAGCCACTCATCTTCCTGACTTGGAAATATTTACCATTCCATCACTGTCACTGGGTCAAAATCCTGGAATTCTTTTCCTAATAGCATTGTGGGTCAACCCACAGCAGGTGGACTGAAATGGTTCACAAACGCAGCTCCCCACCACATTCTCAAGGGCAACTAGTGATAAGCAATAAATGCTGGCCAGCCAGCGATGCCCACATCCCACGAATGAACTTTAGAACACGTACAAACAAGTAAGCAAGCAAACAATCATGTGCAGCTTAAGAGCAAGTGCAAATTAGCTACATGCTGTTAATACTCCAGGAACACATGGAGACCTTATAGGAAATACTACATACTCTGCATAGCTCTTCTCAGAAACAGTACGTTACATCTTGATACACCAAGTTCATCTTGTAATGTTAGTTAACCCTTTCAGGAACTAACTGGTTTGTAGAACAAATCCAAGCCCAATTCCTAAAGAGAAAGATGCTTAACACTCAAGTATATATATTGTACCACTCATTTCCTAAGCACATTCATTTTCTGGTACTGTACAGACCTCCATTTAAAAGACATAAATCTGAGTTAGAAGTGTTACAGATCTCATTTCAGTTTATATAACGCTTGCCATAACTGACCTGACTTTGATTTTTCTGCTCCGTCTTTTTCATTCCAGTTTTGGAACATGGGCGCTGTACTGTGGAGATTTTAGGAAGTGCTTTAGAAGTACAGCTTACTGTCCTAAATTGAAGAATGCAGCAGAAACTTCACTTAGTATAAGAATGCATTATAGACTGTTTCAAGGCTATGCTCGGATTTAAGTGCATATATTAAAAATTTTACAGCTGTACGTACTTCCTTTCTGCACAAATTTCTTCCTGTTGTCATATTTTGGTTACACACTTAAATAGAGATTCAGAAATTATACTGAAAAAGCTTATTCATGTAAACTTATTATGTGTATACACATTTTCATGACAGTTATGCTGCCATAACCACTGGCTTTCTGAATTTCACAGCCATAGCTAAATAGCAGAGAGGAGGGTTTCAGAAGGATTTCATGTGGCAGGAAAAATCCAATCAAAAGAAGCTGTAATTTTCCTAATGGTGCCAGAGGAGCACAAAATACAATGTTTTACACTTGTCCTCCTATTGATTGCCAATATGCTTCAGCCTGGCAGGGAATCTATGGCGAGAACGTTAAAATGCTGCTTCGGCCCTAGTTAAGATGAATCAACATCAGAAGCTGCAAATTAGCACTTATCATGAGATTCCTGACCAAGCCCAGCAACCATGTCTCTGCCTTCCAAAATCAGACCATCATCTGAGTAATAACTATTGAACAACCTATGGAGCTGTGAAAGCAAATGTGGAATGTTGTTATTGTCTTTATTGTTATGTTCTAAAAAGTCTTGTTTAAAAAGATAAGCAAATACTTTCAAGGAAGTATTTTGCTGGATATCACAGCTTCTACTTTCACCTTATGCGCATGTCCCAATTCTTATTACATTTGGTGGAATTTGTTTTAAAATGAATATTTTTGTTTTTGCTTTTTACTTCCTGTTTTGCTGCTTATAAAAGTGACATCATTGAATCCGGACATGATTTTCCATTAAAGAATGTTACAATTAACTGAATGTTGAGAGATAAATATCTTGCCATAAACAGATTGCTGGGATCAGTGGTTCACTGCTGGTGCTAAAACCGTGTTCATGATTTAATAACTCATTGCTAACTTTACTCCAGAGTGACCATCATCCACTGAGTGGCATGTTCAGCAGAGGGACAGTGAATAAAATGTTTCTCTATATCTTATTCCATCCTAGGAAATTAAGTTGATGTTTAAAATTAGAGGTACAAAATATTAATAAGTTAAGAAAATTGACTTTTTCATGGTGTTGGATACAAAATTTCTTTTTGATGTTACATTTGGATTATTTTTCTTTACCTCTTTAGTTTTCCTCCACTCAGTGATTGAAATTTTGAATTTTCTACAGAAGTAAAATAAAGAAAGAAAACAAGTTAAAACAATCTCCAATCTTTTAATTTAACCACACTGGAATGTTTAAATGAATAAAAGATGAGAACTCTTCTAAAGCTAGGCCAATTGTGGAGAAAAACTTTAAATTTCCCACAACCCCTTTGGGCAATTAAAAGCAATTTAGATCAAATCAACCCAGGTTGGGTTATAGAATACCCACTTTCTGCACAAACTAATCTCCATCTCACCTAAAAAATATCCAACATGTTCTTGAAGGATACCCCACAAATAAGCATTCATCATTCAAAATGTTGTACTGCCCACATCTGGGGAAACAATGGTTTAAACACCCAAACTAATCTTGTCCTTATATAAAACAAGGAAGTGCTGGAGGAACTCGACAAGTCTGACACCATCTGTGAAGAGAGAAAGATAGCCAATGTTTCCATTCCAATAAAAGTCTTTGGAACTGGAAAGTGGTGTTTTTTTTTCCATGTTGGTGACAAAGTGAGGAGGAACAAGTGGTTGAGGGTGCCCTGAGCAAAAGACAAAGTGAGTGCCAATGGTCGTAAAGGAGCAATAGAGATGTAAACTAGATGTAAAGAATAAGTGTGATAGGATTCACTCAGAGAGAAAATATATCAAAACACAAACAAGACATGGCCAGGGTGAAACACAAGGTGATGAGGACAGAGGACATGCTCTGAAGTTGCAGAACTCAGTACCGAGTCCTAAGAGGCTGTAAAGTATCCAAGCAAAAAAATGCTACGTTACTGTTCCAGTTTTCATTGAGCCTCATTGGAACACCGTACCAGGACCAAAATGGAAATTTAGCATGGAAGCAAGTTTTGCCTTTACCTACCTTGTAAACAGAATCGCTGTTATAAACTTTCACGGAAAAATGGCTGTAGGGAAATTTCCAGGATTTTCTCCACAAATAGCCTAGGTACTTGAAATGAAAACCCAATTGAACTAATTGGTTCTCACAATGTCAATGTAGTGCCTTCCTTATTTTAAGAACTTTGCTCAAAGTATGCAAAGCCTCACTTTTCCTAAGTATGATCAAGTATGCAGCCATGGTGTTTTAGACTGAAACTTGTGCCCTCTTTTGAAACACTATCCAAAGTTTCAATATCTCCACTACGCTAAGACATCAATAATTTTGCAATTTTTCTACTGAGTTTCCAGAAAATCTCATGACTACCTTAAGAATATAAAAAGGTCAAATTTCTAACGTCCAAAAGGAGTATAAATAAGACTCAAGAATACATGCAACATAGTCAATATGATTACATATATACTATCTTCATTAATTAATAAATTTTGGACCTCTGTCTCTCGCAAAAACATGGGCTTGGCACTGATATTTCACAATAAATGTGACACAGGTGAATTTAAACTCTACAGTCCAAGGATGTGTAAAGAAGCTAAATTCCACAGACATGACAGCACTCATCAACTAATGGAACAGTTTTCTTCAGTATTATGCACTTTCTATTCATACTTCCGAAAAGTCATTCCTTTTTCAGAACTGGAGGTACCATTTGTATTGAACTTGATTTTTTAAAAACAGTACGGGACTGTTTGACAAAATAACAGTGTTCTCATACACACCTGCTACAACTTTTACTTAGGGTTATAAATGTCAGAAAGTACATTAAGCTGAAGAAAGAGTAAGATAAATGAACCATGGTCGAAAGTCAGTGAAAAGAAAGTATGGGGTGGGGGACATGAAAAGATGGAGAGAGCGAGTCTAAAAAGAAATCCATATTTTATGCAACTGCTAGTTCTATTGTCAATAAAGAAACAACGCTGAATTTTAAAGCCAATTACTTATCTATCTGTACTTTTCTGATAGTTAAAAAGATACTATTAATTCTTTATAAAATAATTCTTAACAACCTATGCTATACAGGAACAGAGATGCAGACACAACATACATAGAGGGGAGTTAATAGTAGATAACAAGGAAATGGTGGATGAAATTTTCAAATATTTTGTTTCTGTCTTCACTATACAAGATACAAAAATATTCCAAGAATAGCTCTAATTCTGGAGGAGGAAGGGAGAGAAGAATCTAGTAAAAATTTTAGTGCGGCTGCACTGATTGCTCAGACGATTGAGTATAGGAATTGGGACGTTGTGTTAAGGTTGTACAGGATGTTGGTGAGGTCCACTTTTAAAAGTATTGTGTACAGTTCTGGTTGCACTGCTATAAGAAGGAGATGATTAAATTGGAGAGGGTTCAGAAAAGATTTACCAGGACGTTGCTGGGACCGGAGGGTTTGAGTTATCAGGAGAGACTGGATAGGGTGGCAGTTTTTTTTTGAAAACTGGAGCATAGGAGGTTGAGGGGTGAGCTTTTAGGGGTTTATAAGATCTCATGGGGAATAGATAAGGTGAATAGCAAAAGGTCTTTTCCCTAGGGTGGAGTTTAAAAGTAGGGTGCATATTTTTAAGCTGAGAGGAGAAAGATTTAAAGGAAAGTGAGGGGCAACTTTTTCACACAGAGGATGGTCAGTAGGTGGAATGAACTGCCAGAGGAAGTGGTAGATGTAGATACAGTTAAAACATTTAAAAGACATTTAGACAGGCACATAAATAGGAAAGGTTTACAGGAATATGGGCAAAACATAGGGAAGTGAGACCATATCTTGAATACTATGTGCTGTTTTGACTTCCTGACTTAAGAAAGAATGTAAATGTTTTGGTAGTTTTTCCAGATGTGTTGATGAGGATCGATTGGTCATATTTCCACTCAAGTTTAGAAATTTCTGGGGCGACTTGATTGAAGGGATTGCACGAGGTCTTGAATGGTGTTAAAAAAAGTAAAAAAAAAAGTGAGCATAAAAAGGATCTTTGTTCTTCACTCCAGTGCCAGGAAGCACTATTTTAAAGTTAGGGATCACCCTTTTTAACAAAGGGTTCAAGATATGAGTGTCTGTGTGTCCATGTCTGTGTGTGTGAGTGAGTGAGATTAATTTGTTTTTCAAGACAAAAGGTGGATAGATTCTGGAATAGACAGGGGAATCAAGTGTTATTGGGGTTGATGGGAATATGGATTTCAAAACACAAATAGATTAGTCATAATCTTATTGAATGGTAGAGTAGATTTGAGAACTTAAATGGTCTATTTCTGCTCCCAGTTCACATAAACTGCTCTTCAAAATTTTGACTTTGCTGGGTGGAATGAATTAACTCTCTGTATACAGTTTTCATTTCAACAGTATGGGACCATGTTTACTTACCATCAGTCATTGATTTTTTAGTTAATTTTGGGTACCGTTGAAATTTGACATAATAGTAGCTTTCATACTCCATTAGGATAGTCTCCAGGTCAATATTATCACAAACTTCAAAACGTCGTAATCCTAGACTAGTTTCTTGTTCCAGAGTATTTGCTGTATCTATATAACTATTCAAATACACAGGACAGAAATGTAAAGTAAATCTCAGTTGATTGCATAATTCAAACAAGCAATACACTCAAAAGACAGAGAACTGTGCTACCTAAAAAGAACATTTAGAAAAGGAAAGATAAAACACTTTTAAAAAATTACTCAAGATTATTCCAAATCCTAACAGAAACTACAAAACATCCCCCCATAACTTTTGGAAAAGAAAGGTATTGAAATTTGAGTATCATGTGTAGTTCTGGTCACATCATTGCAAAATTGCACCAGGGAGGTGCAGAGGAGATTTATAAGGATATTGCCAGGGATGAATAGTGCAGCTCAGGGGAAAGATTAGATAGGCTGCGTTTGTTTTTCTTGGTATGAAAGGAGGCCGAGGGGAGATTTGGTAGAGAGGTATAAAATTGTGAGGGGACTGGATAGAGTGGATGGGAAAGGTCTATCCATAGGGGTTGTAGACTTAAACTGATTTGATATATCAAAGGGAAGTTGACAAAAAAAATCTTTGAGGGGGAGACACATCTAGAAATCATTGCCTAAAATGGTAATAGAAGCAGATACACTCACGTAATTTAAAACGTGTTTGGACCTGCACCTCAAGTGCTGTAACTGCAGGAGTAAGGACCAACTAACCAGAAAGTGAGATTAGGTTGTGAGTTCATTTTTTAGCACACCCAGACTTGATGGGTGAAATGGCATATTTCTGTTCTGTAAACTTTCTATGATTCCATAAAATGTTTCTATAAAGCAGACTTTTTTCTCTAGTATGTGGATGCAATGAGGTGCAAAAAGCCAATAGACAATGAAATTGCTTAATCGTTTACAATCTTTGGAGGAACAAAGTGTAAAACACTAAAGTAAAACAAAGAACTGCAGATGCTGAAGATTTGAAACAAAAACAGAAATTGCTGCAGAAACTCAGAAGGTCTGGCAGCATCTGTGGAGAGAAAGCAGAGTTAACATTTCAAGTCCGGTGACTTTTCTTCAGAACAGTGTTACCCCAGGCTCTTAATGGGGGGTTGTCTGGCAAACTTTTATACAGTCACAGCTATACAGAGTGGAAACAGACCTTTGGACCAACTCATCCATGCCAACCAGATATTAATCTAGTCCCATTTGCCAGCATTTGGCCCATAACCCTCTAAACCTTTCCTATTCATATACTCATCCTGACGCCTTTTAAAATATTGTAATTGTACCAGCCTCCACCACTTCCTCTAGCAGTTCATTTCATACACGCACCACCCTCTGCGTGAAAATGTTGCCACTTGGGTCCCTTGAAAATCTTTCTCCACTCACCTTTAACCTATGCCCTCTAGTGTTGGACTCCCCTACTCTGGGAAAAAGACCTTGGCTATTCACCCTACGCATGCCCCTCATGGGCAGCATGGTGGCTCAGTGGTTAGTACTGCTGCCTCACTGCGCCAGATACCTGGGTTCAATTCCACCCTCAGGCAACTGTCTGTCTGGAGTTTGCACATTCTCCCCATGTCTGCGTGGGTTTCCTCTGGTTTCCTCCCACAGTCCAAAGCTGTGCATGTTAGGTGGATTGGCCATGCTAAATAATGGATGATAATGGAATAGTTTAGGTTAGATGGGCTTCAGATTGGTTTCACAGGTCGGCGCAACATTGAGGGCCGAATGGCCTGTACTGCGCTGTAATGTTCTATGTTCTATGTAAATTGCCCATAGCGTCCAGGGATTTGCAGGGTAGGTGGTTAGCCATGGGAGATGCAGGGTTATAGGGTTAGGGTAGGGGTGGGTCTGGATGGGATGCTCTTCAAAGGGTCACTGTGGACTTGTTGGACCGAATGGCCTGCTACACTCTGTAGGGATTCTATGATAAACTTGATGGATCAGGTGCTAATATGGATCAACAACCACAGGATGGATAAACACATCTAATAACACTTAAAATAATGGTAAGACTGTTTTGGATTGGGATGTCAGTCAAGACACCATTTTAAATTATCGAATCTACAAATAAGAATAGCATGGAATCAGGTAAGCTGATGGAGGGGCAGAGAAGGCCTCTGCTGCACACAAGGAAGTTGGTGGTCTCAGAGACAGAGTGCATATGGGTTGGATGCTCAGTACAAGATCAAACAGGATGCCAAGGTTGTGAACAGCCTAGTTCAATCGAACAGTGTCTGGAAATAGAGATGGAGTTAGTAAATAGGAACAAATCTGTGTGGTGAGGACTAAAGACAAAGAACCCCTAAATTTGCTACAGACACTCTTGGAATGGAGGATTGCAAGATAAGACACAGGAACAAAAATGAACAAACTTGGCAAAAATTATTTTCAACAGATGTCAGAATTGAGGGGGGTTAATGGAAGCAGACAAAATTAGTTTACTGAAAAAAAAAAATGAAGTCCATAGTCAGCAGATGTCATAAAAATTTACCTTTCGCCTGATTTACTCACCCTTCTTCAGTTAAGTGGTGCAAAATTAGAATCAAAAGATTCTTGCGCCGAGCTTCTGATCGAATTTCATCCTATAAATAAGAAACAAGGATTTATAGTATTAATGTATTAGCAAGCATATCATATTCACTGAATTAGCACTGGTTACAAAACATTTTTGGAATCAAAAACCTGTCAGCTGAATCCCAGAGATGACCCCACGAGAAATAGAGACAGAATTTGCAAAAGTTCTGCCAGGTGTCAATTTCAGGGACTTTCATGGGAGGTTTCTCTCTGTAAACTCTACCAAATTTTCCCATGTAATTTTACAGTGCTCACTCAATAAGTTTGCACCACATCCCCATGTCACACTATCTTGCGCTCATCAGCAGTGGATGCACTCACTGCCGCTAGGACCTTCAGGATTTCTCACTGCCAGTGCCATATCGAAGGCCCAGCTGTGCACCAGTGCAAATGCTAAAAACCAGGAATAGACCTTCACAGTTGCAATTTGTTTCAGAATTACTTCAGAGATGTCCAATGGAGGAGTTCTGAGGAAGGGTCACTGGACCTGAAACGTTAACTCTGTTTTTCCCTTTGCAGAAGCTGCCAGACCTGCTGAGCTTTTCCAGCAACTTTGTCTTTTTCCCCCCCCAACAGAGGAGTGTTGACAGGTTGTGGACAGAGAGCCAACCTATTGCCTCAGGCTCGAGGCGATAGCCGTTTTACATTTCCATTGCGATTCAGATGAGGATGGAAGACAACTCACATTGAGTGAGTTCACAGAATCACAATGGTGCAGAAGGAGGCCATTTGGCCCATCCTGCTTGCACTGGTTCTATTACTTGGTGACACCCAAACCTTCATGTTCCTTTTATGCCTTGCACTCAATTCCATCAGATTTAAGCCTCTCCATGTTCCCACCTAACTCTTATGTCTCCCTTCTTCATCCCCTGAGCCCAGATCTATAGCTCAGTTGTGCTAACCATCATGAAACACTGTTCTCCGTCCCCATTCGAAGCTTATTGATGATCTCTTCCATTGCCCTCCCATGATCTATCACTTTATTATCTGCCAGCTCAATTTGAGTTGATGTTCTTTACAATTATTGATTTCTCTGTTCCCAGCATGCAGCCTCCAATTCCCATAATGGATTTCCCCATCTTCATCACCACAGCAGCGGTGCTAGATAGATCTCAAATTTTCAATGAGCAGACTGTGGCTCCATCATCTCTCCTCCCCCACCCACCAAATAACTGTACTCCTAACTGATGTCAGACCCTTTGATTAAACTGAAGACTATTCCTCTTACACTTTGAAACCGGTTCATTTGGTTGAGGCCTACTCAGTATTTTTGTTGTATAAGCTGCTGGCACATAATGCAAGTGTGACATTGATGTAACATTGAGCTTTACAGCAACATGTCCAACCCTCCTTGATTGATCATTGTTAATAAACATTACAGGATGTCTGCATTCGTAGCTGCACTAAAAGGCAACTCAAGACGGAAGTTGTGGGAGCCAAGTTCTGAATGAGGCAGCTGTGTGCAAAAAGGTAAGGAGATACAGAGATGCTGTGATATCCAAGTAGGTACAAAGTGAGTAAGCAAATGAACTTAAGAGTTCTGAGATGCACCCTGTTCCGATGCACATGATGTGTGCATATCCCTGCTCGCAAAATGGCCTGGCAGCAGCATTGCTATGAACATTATCAACAAGCTCAAAGTGCAGTATTGAAGTGGTGAACTGTCTTTTAAAAGTAAGTCAGATGTGCAGTGAAGCTGCTGCTTGGCCAATGCCAACCTCCATGGATTCAGAGAGCAGGTGGTCATTGCCCATAGGCATAGGGAGTGCACCTGGAAATCTAGGGAATACTGACCAAGGTGGATGCCCAGAAAAGAGGCACATCAGGAATTGGTGCTGTCCAGTTTCTATCTGCTTCTTGGGAAAATAGAAACCTACGTACAAATGAGTCAAGAGTAGGTAACAATGAAATATTAATACATGTAAATAGGCCCCTTGGTGCTCTCTATCAAGATTCTCATTCAGTCAGTGAAACCTCATATGCAAAATTGGTCTTATTTTCTGGATATCCAGAATCTCCTTTTTCTATTCTCACTGTATTTCTCAATAGTCTATGTCGTTACAAATGCGATTGCCAATTCCACCCAGTTTCCAATACACGTTAAAAAGAATATGCACACCTTCCCCCCACCGACCCCTGCCTCCGCCCCTGCCCCAACATGCCCCCATTAGCAAAATCTTTACTGTAATCAAATGGTTTTTAAGTCAATGGCAAAAAGCAGATAAGTTGAATTCCTAATCTGTAACTAACTTAAATTCTACCACTTCCATAAAATTCTTGTAAACATACAGACATATGAAGACACGACCAAAGACAAATACCGTAGGTGGGGAAGTGGGGTGGGGGTGTGGGGAAATAAAATCAGAGAAGCAGAGTTCTGGCACCAGTCTGGATCACAGATGTTGATAAATTCAGGTTCTTTCAATGCCTTCTGAGTTTTTTACTAAATGATGCAAGGTTGTGGATACACCAATTCTCAGTTTTTTATTTGTTGATTGAGATTGCTGTGAAGATGTTCTTCCCCCCACCCTTTTCCTTTCAAAAGGGGATTTGCAGAGACAGTAGTTTGCACAGAAGAGAGAGGGAGAATACTAGGAATTTTCTTTTACTTCTTCACACAGGCAGGAGAGATTACAAGATAGCTGGATGCTTTCTGCTATATTGAAACATGGAAGTCTATATCAACCTGCACAGGAACCAAATCAATTTACGGTACTATGTTAAGTCCTCATAAGCAAATAACTAGTGCTGGTTAAAAAGCCAATCAAAGCACTGTCTGTGGGCAAATTTGCCCTGAGCGTGCACAGTGTCATTTTTGTCTGAAATTGTCCCTCACTATTTGAACAAGGCATCATTACAAAAATAATTCACAATGTGTTCCTTGGAGATAGCAAGAACTGCAGGTGCTCCACAAATCTGTCACCCAGTCTACGAGATGACAACGTGTAGAGCTGGATGAACACAGCAGGCCAAGCAGCATCAGAGGAGCAGGAAGGCTAACATTTCGGCCCGAGACCCTTCTTCAGAAAACCCAGTCTACGTTTGGTCTCACTGATGTAGAGGCGGCCACATCAGGAGCAACGGATACAGTAGACCAGGTTGGAGGATGTACAGGTGGACCCTTGTCGGATATGGAGAGTTTGTCCTGGGCCTTGGATAGAGGCAAGAGGGGAGGTGTAGGAGATGCTACACATGCTCCTGTGGTTGCAGGGAAAGGTGCTCACACACCACCTACCTCCACATCCAGCTCATCATCCTCTGCCACCTTCAATCCGACCCCAACACCAAAGAGATATTTCCCTACCCACACCTATCTGCTTTTCGTAGGGACCACACATTCTGTGACTCCCTTGTCCGCTCCACACTCCCCACCAACTCTACCACCACATATAAAATTCTTAAGCAAACAAAAACAGAAATTGCTGGACAAACTCAGCAGGTCTGGCAGAAAAAAAAAGTTAACTTTTTATTTTAGGATTCTTAAGGGGCTTGACAGTAAATACTGAGCAGACATTTCCCCTCATGGGGGAGTCTAAGACCAGAAGACATAGCCTTGAATAAAAGGCCACCAATTTAAGAACATAGAACAGAACATTACAGCGCAGTACAGGCCCTTCGGCCCTCGATGTTGCGCCGACCTGTGAAACCAATCTGAAGCCCATCTAACCTAAACTATTCCATTATCATCCATATGTTTATCCAATGACCATTTAAATGCCCTTAAAGTTGGCGAGTCTACTATTTTTGCAGGCAGGGCATTCCACGCCCTTACTACTCTCTGAGTAAAGAACCTACCTCTGACATCTGTCCTATATCTATCACCCCTCAATTTAAAGCTATGTCCCCTCGTGCTAGCCATCACCATCCGAGGAAAAAGGCTCCCACTCTCCACCCTATCTAATCCTCTGATCATCTTGTATGTCTCTATCAAGTCACCTCTTAACCTTCTTCTCTCTAACGAAAACAGCCTCAAGTCCCTCAGCCTTTCCTCATAAGACCTTCCCTCCATACCAGGCAACATCCTGGTAAATCTCCTCTGCACCCTTTCCAATGCTTCCACATCCTTCCTATAATGCGGTGACCAGAACTGTACGCAATACTCCAAGTGCGGCCGCACCAGAGTTTTGTACAGCTGCAACATGACCTCATGGCTCCGAAACTCAATCCCTCTACCAATAAAACCTAACATACTGTACGCCTTCTTAACAACGCTATCAACCTGGGTGGCAACTTTCAGTGATCTATGCACATGGACACCGAGATCTTTCTGCTCATCCACACTACCAAGAATCTTACCATTAGCCCAGTACTCTGATGAGGGAGAATTTCCTCTAAGAGAGGATTGTCTTTGGAATTCTTTACCACAGAGAGCTGTGTGGGCAGAGTCCTTGTGTATACTTAAAGACTGAGATAGAGAGATAGATAGATTCTTGATCAGAAGGAGAAATCAAGGGTTATTGGGAAAGGATAAGAAAGTGAATGTGACGAATATCAGATCAGCCATTATCCTGTTGAATGGTGGAGCAGGCTCAAAGGTCTAAACAAGCTACTCCTGTTTTTCTTATAGTCTTATCATATCTACTCATGACTCTCACCCACTTCATCCTCCCAAACTAATGCTGGTCTTCTGCACTTTCTATTCATCGAGAATACCTCACCACCTCTCCTGTCCCTGCATCACCACTAACACCTGTCTGATCCAGTTACATTATACTCAATCCTTTGCTTTCCTGCAATGGCATAAAGGGGTGTGTCACAACCAGCCTGAGTGAGCAGAGACTGGATTTAATCAGAGGCCAACTGGGAATCAATGTGGTAAGAGCCTGAAGTGAGACAGGAATAATTAATGACTTCATAGTTAGGGATCCTCTTGGAAGGAGTGATCACAGTATGGTTGAATTTAGAATACAGATGGAGAGTGTGAAAATAAAATCCAATACCAGGGTCCTGTGTTTGAACAAGGGGAACTACAATAGAATGAGGGAGGACTTGGCTAAAGTAGACTGGAAACAAAGATTTTAATGGTGGGACAGTTGACGAGCAGTGGAGGACTTTCAAAACAATCTTTCAAAGTGCTCAGCAAAAGTATATTCCAGTGAAAAGGAAGGACTGCAAGAAAAGGAGTAATCTGCCATGGGTGTCTAAAGAAATAAGGGAGGCTATCAAATTGAAAGAGAAGGCATACAAAGTGGCCAAAAACAGCATGAAACTAGAAGATTGGGAAAACTTTAAAGGTCAACAGAAAGCCACAAAAAGAGCTATAAGGAAAAGTAAGATAGAACATGAAAAAAACTATAGCGCAGAATATAAAGACAGATACCAAAAGTTTCTATAAATATATAAAACGAAAAAGAGTGGCTAAAGTAAACGTTGGCCCTTTAGAGGATGAGAAGGGGAGTTTAGTTATGGGATATGAAGAAATGGCCGAGGCATTGAACAGGTATTTTGTATCGGTCTTCACAGTGGAGGACATTAATAACATGCCAGTAATTGACAAAGAGACGAAGGTAGGTGAGGACCTGGAAACAATCATTATTACGGAAGAGGTAGTGTTGGGCAAGCTAATGGAGCTAAGGATTGATAAGTCTCCTGGCCCTGATGGAATGCATCCCAGGGTACTAAAAGAGATGGCGGGAGAAATAGCAGGTGCACTGGCAGTAATTTTCCAAAATTCGCTGGATTCTGGGGCAGTCCCAGCAGATTGGAAAACAGCAAATGTGACGCCACTGTTTAAAAAGGGAAGTAGACAAAAGATGGGGAATTATAGACCAGTTAGCTTAACCTCTGTAGTGGGGAAGATGCTGGAGTCTATTATCAAGGAAGAAATAGCAAGGCATCTTGATAGAAATTATCCCGTTGGGCAGATGCAGCATGGGTTCATGAAGGGCAGGTCACGCTTGACAAATCTTTTGGAATTCTATGAAGACATTACGAGCAAGGTGGACAATGGGGACCCAGTGGATGTGGTGTACCTAGACTTCCAAAAGGCCTTCGACAAGGTGCGGCACAAGAGGCTACTGCATAAGATAAGGATGCATGGTGTTAAGGGTAAAGCAATAGCATGGATAGAGGATTGGTTGACTAACAGGATTGGTTGGTTGACTAACAGGAAGCAAAGAGTGGGGATAAAGGAGTGCTATTCTAGCTGGCAGCCAGTGACTAGTGGTGTGCCTCAGAGATTGGTGTTGGGACCGCAATTATTTACAATTTATATAGATGATTTTGAGTTGGGGACCACGTGTAGGGTGTCAAAGTTTGCAGATGACACTAAGATGAGTGGCAAAGCAAAGTGTGCAGAGGACTATAGATACATAGAGTAAGTGGGCAAAGGTCTGGCAGATGGAATACAATGTAAATAAATGTGAAGTCATATTTTGGTAGGAGTAATAGTAAAAAGGATTATTACTTGAATGGTAAAAAGTTGCAGCATGCTGCTATGCAGAGGGACCTGGGTGTTCTTGTGCATGAATCACAGAAGGTAGGTCTGCAGGTACAACAAGTAATTAGGAAGGCAAATGGAATTTTGTCCTTCATTGCTAAAGGGATTGAGATTAAAAGCAGAGAGGTTATGTTGCAGCTGTACAAGGTGCTGGTGGGACCACACCTGGAGTACTGTGTGTAGTTTTGATCTCCTTACTTGAGAAAGGATGTACTGGCACTGGAGGGGATGCAAAGGAGGTTCACTAGGTTGATTCCGGAGTTAAGGGGGTTGGTTTATGAGGAGAGACTGAGTAGATTGGGACTATATTCATTGAAATTCAGAAGATTGAGGGGGAATCTTATAGAAACATATAAAATTATGAAGGGAATAGATAAGATAGAAATAGAGAGGATGTTTCCACTGGCAGGTGAAGCTGGGACAAGAGGGCATAGCCTCAAGATTAGAGGGAGCAGATTTAGGACTGAATTGAGAAGGAACTTCTTCACCCAGGGGGTTGTTAATCTATGGAATTCCTTGCCCAGTGAAGTAGTTGACGCTACTTCAGTAAATGTTTTTAAAGGTAGATTTTTTTTGAACAATAAAGGAATTAAGGGATACGGGGAGAACATGGGTAAGTGGATCTGAGTCCACGAAAAGATCAGCCATGATCTTACCTAATGGCGGAGCAGGCTCGAAGGGCCGGACAGCCTACTCCTGCTCCTAGTTCTTATGTTCTTATGTTAGTATTGGTTGGAGATGAAAGACAATTTTGTTTTCTAAAACGACAATTAGCAGGAGAAGGTAGGAATAACAAGTTTGCCTTCTCTGTCCTTGCTGTTGGTCTGGTGCTGAACTGGAAAGCACAGCACAAAGAGAGTGAGGAATTTGAGAGCATCAACCACCGGCAAACTAATACCACAGCAATTGTGCAGCATGCATGTACCAACTGGATAATGATACACAACACATTTGACTTGCCCATCAATTGACCATCCTGAACAAAAAGAGAAATTGCTGGGAAAAGTCAGGTCTGGTAGCATCTGTGAAGAAACAACAGTTAGCATTTCAAGTCCAGTGACCCTTCTTCAGAACTGTTGGTAGCTTGGAAAAAGTTGCTATATAAGATGAAGATGCATTCTGGTGGGAGAGGGGGCAAGTAAATGATAGGTGGATGTGAAGACCAGTGAGAAAGAACAGCAGTTGGACAGAAGAGTGGGTAAGGGTCAACCAAGTGCAGTCAATACCTGCTAATTGGGATCATTACTTTCTGATAATGTGGTTGTGGCAGCAGTCCATGTAAGTGACAAGGCCTGGTGTGTGTGGTTTGGGGTAAGGACATGGGAGAAAGTGCTCAGGTTCTAAAATTATGTCATCCTGCTTGGGCATCCAGTTTTCCTTGCCGTGTGCAGGGGAGAGTGAAGAGATCCTCCGGTGCAGCTGGGGGCGCTCCTGAGTCAGTCTCCATGGAAACGGCCGATTCTACCCGCTCAGAATAAACTTCAACAAAAATAATGAAATAAAAAAGAAATTTCACTCTTCCACCGTGTGATATAAAAGAGTCAAATTTTAATTCAGTAATAATAAATTTTTTCATCTTTTGTCCGACTTCTGTCGCTGCTTTAAATTCAGTAATAACTTTAGTATCTCGGACAAATAAATAACTTCAAATCTTATGAATTCGAATTAACAGTTTCAAGTTATTTACTACTTCATTCGCATTTTAAAAAGCAGCACGTTGCTAATGAACATTAATTTAATCCAATATTAGTGGAAAAGTGAACTAAGTACATCACTAATGGTCAAAACAATCGCAAAAAAAAGTAGCCACATTTCGAATATTCTCACAATGAATTTAGATAGCATACTAGATAACAAATTGGCTGATAAAATCTGGGATAAAACTAAACTTGAATATTTGGGAAGGTTGATTTATTCTCATTTCATTCAGAATCACGTCATTGTCATAACTTACCGCTTCTCTCGCTTGGTGCGCCGTTTTTAGAGTTTGATAGGAGAGTTCCAAAGACATTATTTTGTTCGTAGTACTTTCGCTGTCTCCTTACTTTAGTATTGAAATGTTATCACATTAAATATTTCATAAAAGGTGAAGGGAGGGAAGAGGCGGGCATCCAATTTAACCCGAGGAGGCTGATTGACATGACCATAAACCAATCAGCTTCTGGGAAAGACTCTACCTTGAGATATTTCATCCAATCAGCCGTGACGATCGGGTGGGCGGGGCTCCAGTGATTGACGGTTTGGGGGATGGCTTTAAGATTGTTTCAAATTGTGGAGAGGGAGGGAAAGAGGCATTTAAACCTTTGAACTTTCAAGACTCAACATTGAGTCTAACCACTTCAAACGTGAATACTCTCTACCTTTTTTTTAAACTTTCCCCTAGGTCCTATTGTTAACGAGATCTGACACTCTGAGTCACTGAACTTGAAACATTAACTCTGCTTCCTCTGCACAGAGGCTGCCAGACCTGCTGAGTTTTTTCCCGCAATTTCTGATTTTGTAAATGGTTGAAAATAAATTGGCTGTGCGGGGAGTAACACATCCACAACAGGACCTAGGAGAAGGTAAAAAAAAAACTAGGAAGAGAGTATTCACGTTCTGAAATGGTTAAACTCAATGCTGAGTCTTGAAAGCTCACAGGTTTAAATGCCTCTTTCCCTACCTCTCTACAGTTTAAAACAATCTCAAAGCCATCCCCCAACCTGTCAATCACTGGAGCCCCGCCCACCCTGATCGTCACTGCTGATTGGATGAAATATCCCAAGATAGTGGCGTCTGCGTCTTTCCGAGAATCTGATTGGTTTATGGTCACGTCAATCAACCTCCACGGGTTAAATAGGTTGCCGGCTTCAGTTTATTCCCCCTTCAGCTTTTGTCAAATATTTAATACGATAACATTTCAATACTAAGAGTGTCAGAGATTCTGCCAGGGAGGGCTCCCTGATTGGATCAGATTAACAGCCCCAAACAGGGAACTTATGTTCTATGAAGTCCAACTGGGCTGACCTCGTTACAATCTGTACGAGAAATATGGGGTGAAATGTTCCCTTATTGTCAGGTGAGATCATGGTGAGGAATGACTTTTCTCATACTATCGTCTCATTCTTAACCTCATTAATGACTGAATCAGGCTCTTAGGCATTCTTTCTATGAATTTGCAGAGTCTGAAGTCCTTGCCACGACCAAGACCTTACTGCAAACTGACACTATTTTTAAAGAGATAGTAGGAACTGCAGGTGCTGGAGAATCTGAGATAACAAGGTGAAATAACAAGGTGAAATAACAAGGTTCCGCTTGGGAACCCTGCAGCCCAATGGTATCAATGTGGACTTCACAAGCTTCAAAATCTCCCCTCCCAAAACCAGCCCAGCTCGTCCCCACCTCCCTAACCTGTCCTTCCTTCCACCTATCCCCTCCTCCCACCTCAAGCCCCATTCCCATCTCCTACCTACCAACCTCATCCCGCCCCCTTGACCTGTCCGTCCTCCCTGGACTGACCTATCCCCTCCCTAACTCCCCACCTACACTCACATTTACTGGCTCCATCCCCACCTCTTTGACCTGTCTGTCTCCTCTCCACCTATCTTCTCCTCTATCCATCTTCTATCCGCCTCCCCCTCTCTCCCTATTTATTTCAGAACCCCCCTCCCCTATTTCTGAAGAAGGGTCTAGGCCTGAAATGTCAGCTTTCCTGCTCTCTGATGCTGCTTGGCCTGCTGTGTTCATCCAGCTCTACACCTTGTTATTTCTACTATTTTTAAAGTCTAGGCTAGACATCATTCTAGATGCTGCAAGCCAGGAACCACCCAAACTGTGGTCCTTGAACATTACGACATCGGTTGCCTTCAGTATAGCTAACCCCATTTTTATCTCCTCATAGTCTCTGTTATCACCTATCTAGCGTTTCTTTTTTTCCCTTAGCTTACCAACAACAATCCCTTTGTTTGTCCAGCTCTTTTTTTCTTTCTCTCTCTTTCCCCCAGGCTCTGTCTCCACATATCTGCCTGCTCCTTTCCCACTCCCATCCCATCATCAGCATAAATACTACCGTTACCTAACTGCTTTCAGTTTGACAAAGGGTGACTAGACTCAAAATGCTAACTCCCTTTTTCTGCAGAAGCTGAGTTGGCTGAGTTTCTCTATCAATTTCTATTTTGTTTGTCTGTAACCAGTGATTGTGTATTAAGAAGTAGACAGAGACTAGCAGCCTTCAAGTAAGCACATAGTGAGTGAGCACCAGCAGGCAACCTAGGAGCCATAAGGTCCATTCTGCGTAGATTCATGAGATACATGTGTGTCTGCACGCAGAACGTCCTGGCAGAAGCATGGGAGTAACCCTGAGCTACAAAATACGCGCTGAAGGGCTGAAGTGGTGTCTGAATTGGTTCAAGAGCAGGCAAGGAGTTGCAATGAGGCTGGTGGTTTGTTAATGCTGATTTGTGTGGATGGTTGGTCAGGGAAGATGGAGTCCATGGTGAGATATTGTTGTTGTGAAGAAGCAGTTGGATAATGTCCAGGACAAGCAATTGGTGAGCTTCAGCCAACTCTGATTTACATGTCAAGAATTTGTGCCTTCTAATTTCTCGAGGAAGGAGAGGAGAATTGGAAGTGACATATAAATAAGGTAATTTAGGGTATTCCTGAGATACAAATACACAGGAATAAAGACAGATGTCACTTAATGGTGAGATCTTGAAGTCGCCATTTAAGGCTTAAGGGGAAAATCACAAACATTTTTCTTCATATCACAATGCTGACTTGTTTTACTCTTTCCATATTTTCCCAAGTTGCTCAACATTGTACCCACCACATCAGTGAGGGGAAAATACAGCTCTTTATTCAATCTAATTGGTCGATACCTGCATTCATACACCACACGAGCCTCATGTCACCTGACACTGTCAATACCAATACCCTATCCTGTACATTTATTAAACTATTTCACATGGTAGCAAGTCCTACAGTCTAGCCTCTGGCTGGTAAAGTTTTCTGCTAAGTTTCTTCTTGGATTTATTAATAACCATCTTATATT
This sequence comes from Rhincodon typus, assembly GCF_021869965.1. Taxonomy (NCBI): domain Eukaryota; kingdom Metazoa; phylum Chordata; class Chondrichthyes; order Orectolobiformes; family Rhincodontidae; genus Rhincodon; species Rhincodon typus. The sequence goes on along the minus strand of NC_063332.1, from coordinate 27,411,602 downwards.
TATCACACTTTTTACACATTCCATTTTGCCTTGCATCATCATCCTTTTTATTATTTAACTTCTCCATTCCTCCAACCTATCTTCCAATTTGTTATTTTCATGTAAGTCTGGTCAAGCTGGGTGTCGATAACTGACATTATTCAAACAGTGATTAACCATTTAGTGTTATGGACTATTGAACACTATCCAAAACTCATTACTGAGCATATTACTTTAAAAATAGGAGAGTAGATAGACTGTGTTAATGTAGGATACAACTTGACTGAAGCACATCCTATTCAGTCATCATATACTAACCCAACAGACTCAGCTATGTCCCTTCCATTGACTCCAACAGGCAGAATCCAACTACTAAATAGATACTGAATTCTAGTGGGTCCAAACATTTCACATCATAGAATCCAAAGGTGGCTGAAATAGTATCTTCCTGGGGATAGGTTCCCAATAGCTCCAATCAGATGCCATTCACCCTCTGCATAAAGAATGCTAATGGTGCCAAACAATTGCATTAGCATTTAAAGTATAGAAAGCGAAAGGATCCAAACAGCTCTGAAAATGTATAGCCTGTGCAGTTTCCAATGAAGCCAATTAATTTCTTGCTGATGCCATGAAGTTCGCCACATCTCTTAAAGTTTGCTGAGATGAAGGGTATTATTAAGCTAGAGAGGATTCAGAAGAGATTAACTAGGATGTTGACTGGAATGGAGGGTTTGAATTATGAGGAGAAGCTGGATAGTCTGGGATTACTTTGACTGGAGCACAGGAGGTTGAGAGGTGACCTTATTGAGGTTTATAAAATATAACAAGTATAGATAGGATTAATGACAAGGGATTTATTTCCCCGAGGGTCAGGGATTTCAAGACTAGGGGGCATATTTTTAAGGTGAGAGGAGAAAGATTTAAAAAAAACATGGAGGTGACTTTTTTACACCAAGCGGTCCGTGTGTGAAAATAAACTTCCAGAGGAAGTGATGGATGCAGGTACAGTTACATTGTTTAAAAGACATTTGATAAGTATATGAATAAGAAATGTTTGGAGGGTTATGGGCCAAGCACAGGTAGGTGGGACTAGTTTAGTTTGGTATTATGGTTGGTATGGACTGGTTGGACTGAAGAGTCTGTTTCCGTGCTGAATACTCTGTGACTCATAGTGGGGAAGGGAGGGGTGGTGTCACCTATTTGATAAAAAGGAATTTATTCTCTCAGAGGGTAGTAATTCTGTGGAGAAATGTGAGGTTATGCATTTGACAGGAAATACAGAAGAGCTGATAATTATTTAAATTGAGACATATGGCAGAAAGCCGCAGCACAGATGGATTTTGCATTCTCATGCATGAATCTCAAAAGTTTGCATCCAAATAATAGAGAAGGCAAATAGACTGTTGGTTTTTATTTAAAAAAGAATGGAGTATTATAATAATAGGGAGGTCTGGCTAAAACTATACAAGGTATTTGTCAGATCACAGCTGGAGGACTGTGAACAGTGTTGGTCTCCTTATCTAAGAAAAGACGTACTGACATTGGAGGCATTGCAGAGAAGGCTCATTAGATTCATCCTGGGTAAGGAGAGGAGAGGCTGAATAGATTGCTTATGCTCATTAAAGTTTTGAAGAATGAGAGGACACATTATTGAATTATGTAAGATCTTCGGGGACTTGGTAGGTTAAATATGGAAAGGTCACTTCCCTTTCTGGGAGAGTCTAGGACCAGAATGTGTAATCTCAGAGTAAGGAGGTCACCCATTTAAGACAGAGATGAGGAGGTATTTCTTCTCTCAGATGGTAGTGCATCTGTGGAATCCTCTACCTCGGAGAGCTGTTGAGACTAGTTTGTTAAGAATATTCAAGACTCAGATTGTCAGATTTTTAAACAGTATATGATCTGATACTGAAGCAGTTCATGTTCAAATACAACAGGAAATAGACAACATCCATTCTTGGGATGAAAAGTGTCAAGTAACATTCACGCCACACAAATGCCTGGCAATGACCATCTCTAATATGAGACAATCTAACCACAACTCCTTGATATCCAATGGCATTACCATCGCTGAACGTTCCCCCAAATCACAAACCCCACCTCATCACACCCACTGTCAACATCCTGGGGCTTACCATTGACCAGAAACTGAACTAGATTCTCCATATAAACGCAGTGATTACAAGAGCAGGTTCTGCTCTTCTGCAGGCTAGGAATACTGCAGTGAGTAACTCACATCCTAACTCCCCAAACCCTGTCCACAAGGCACAAGTCAGGAGTATGATGGAGTACTCCCCACTTGCCTGGATGAGTGTGCAGCTCCAACAACACTCAAGAAGCTTAACACCATCCACAACAAAGCAGCCGCTCAACTGGCACCACATATACAAACATCCAATCCCTTCACCACCAACTCTCAGTAGCGGCAATGTGTACTATCTACAAGATACACTGCAGAAATTCACCAAACATCCTAGGCAGTGCCTTCCAAACCAACAACCAGTTCCATCTAGGACAAGGACAGCAGGTACATGGGAACAGCACCATCTGTAAGTCCCCCACCAAGCCACTCATCATCCAAACTTGAAAATGTACTGCTGTTCCTTCACTGTAGCTGGGCGAAAATCCTGGAATTCCCTAGCTAATTGCATTGTAGGTCTACCTATAGCATATGGACTGCAGTGGTTCAAGAAGGAAGCTCAAAGAACAAAGAAAATTACAGCACTGGAACAGGCCCTTTAGCCCTCCAAGCCTGCGCCGATCCAGATTCTCTATCTAAACCTGTTGCTTATTTTTCAAGGATCTGTATCCCTCTGCTCCCTGCCCGTTCATGTATCTGTCTAGATACATCTTAAATGACGCTATCATGGAAGCTCGCTACCAAATTCTCAAGGGCAATTAGGGACAGGCAATAAATGCTAGCCAGCCAGCAATGTTCTAGTCTCACAAGTGAATCTAATTGAATGGCAGATTGGACTCAATGGGTCAAATGGCCTACACTGCTTTTGTCACCTTTTCAGGAAGTGTGTTCTAAAGACTCATGACCCTCTGAGAGAAACAATTGTGCTTCGTCTCTGTTTTAAGGGGAAACCCTGATTTTTAAACAGTGACCTCCAATTCTAGTTTGCCCATGAGAGAAAATATCTTCTTCACATCTACACTCTCAAGACCAAGGGACTTTATATTTTTCGATCAAATCATCTCTTACTCTTCTAAATTCTCCAGGTGTGAGCCTAGCTGTTGAACAAATCCTTATTAAACAAGTCCCCATTCCAGATATTAGTCTAGTAAACCGTCTCTGAACTGTCTCCAATGCATTTGTCAGTGCCTGATAATCTAGTGATAATTAAAAATAACAACCTTTTAAAAATTCAGAAATATCTTTTAGATGTATAGTTTCATTGTTAGTTTCATGGTATAGTAGTACAGAACTTGCATATTCCTAAAAAAAGGGCATTTTATTGAAACTTTTTGTCTATTATTCTTTGGACAGATGCAAGAATTCTAAATTTCAAAGGAAACACAATATATTTTGCATGAGAAAGGGTACTGATCAGCTACTGTGTTAATCCTTTGGCTGTTCTCAAAAGCAGAGAATTCATCACACCTAATCAATCTATGCTTACAAAATTCAGAACATGTAATGTCCAATGTTCCATGTGATTCTACAGTTGGACAGCACTTACTGTGCAATTTCAAATGTGCTAAGAATTGCACTAAGAACCAATTTAAGATTGTCAGTCAAGCTCACAATGTGGCCCACTTACTTTTGCTATAAGCTACTTATATTCATACAAAGGGGCCTGTCCACTGCAGGGAAAGGGAACATATCCAGACACTGTGTCTTTTATATAATTTAACAAAACTGGTATGGACCAGCAGCACAAGGGTGGATTCTCCATAGTAATGCCTCAACCAGTCAGATATGGTTTGACAACCAATCTTTGCCATTTACTCACACAGTACAAACTGTTGCTCCCTTTGAAATTTCGCAATTTTGTGTCAGTTCTGATGAGTGCAAGATGAAAAGCATGTGTCTTCTCCAACAAATGTGATCTATATCCCCTAGCATTATGTGCATAACTTCACAAACTTCAATGGTTCAAGAAGGCAGCTAACACCAGCTTCTCAAGAACAACTAGGAAAAGAGCAATTAAATGCTGGCCAGTGATGCTCACATGCCATGAATGAAACAAGGGCAATTTTGTTCCAAGTAAAGATGGTGTGTTGATTAGAGGAACACTTGGAGTTAAGTTGGTTGATAGGCTACCAAACAAGAGCAACTGCTTTGACCTGGATAGTGGTAAGTTTCTTGTTTGTTGATGAAGCATGCATCCAGGCAATTGGAGAATAATCCAACATACTGCTGATTTGTAGATAGTTACCTGGATCTGTGGAGACTGGAGGTGAGTTACTCACCATTAAGTTCCCAGTATCTGCCCTACTCTTGTAGCCATGAGTATTTATATGGCTGATCTAGTTAAAATAGGAGGTTATTACAAAAACGTGAAGAACATGATTGAAAAACATGAGGATAGATAAGTCTCCTGGGCCAGACAGAATATACCCAAGGTTCCTATGGGAAGCGAGGGAAGAGATTGCTGCCCCTTTGTTAATGATCTTTGCGACCTCACTGACCACTGGAGTAGTACCAGATGATTGGAGGGTGGCAAATGTCATTCCCTTGTTCAAGAAAAGGAATAGGTATAATCCTGGGAATTAAAGACTAGTCAGTCTTACTTCTGTGGTGGGCAAATTATTGTAAAGGATTCTGAGAGATAGTATTTATGATTATTTGGAAAAGCACAGTTTGATTAGAAATAGTCAGCATGGCTTTGTGAGGGGCAGGTCATGCCTTACAAGCCTTATTGAATTTTTTGAGGATGGGACAAAACACACGGATGAAGGCAGAGCAGTGGATGTGGTGTATATGGATTTTAGCAAGGCATTTGATAAGGTTCTTCATGGTAGGCTCATTCAGAAAGTAAGGAGGCATGGGATTCAGGGAAATTTGGCAATCTGGATACAAAACTGGCTGTCTAATAGAAGACAGAGGGTGGTAGTAGAAGGAAAGTATTCAGCCTGGAGCTCAGTGACCAGGGGTGTTCTGCAGGGATCTGTTTTGGGACCTCTGCTGTTTGTAATCTTTATAAATGACTTGGCTGAGGAAGTGGAAGGGTGGGTTAGTAAGTTTGCCGATGACACGAAGGTTGGTGGAGTTGTGGATAGCATGGAGGGCTGTTGTAGATTGCAACAGGACATTGATAGGATGCAGAGCTGGGCAAAGAAGTCCCAGATGGAATTCAACCCAGGAAAGTGTGAAGTCATTCATTTTCGAAGGTCGAATTTGAATGCAGAATACAGAGTTAATGGCAGGATTCTTGGTAGTGTGGAGGAACAGAGGGATCTTGGGGTCCACGTCCATAGATCCCTCAAAGTCTCTACACAAGTTGATAAGGTTGTAAAGAAGGTGTATGGTGTGTTGGCTTTCATTAGCAGGGAAATTGAGTTTAAGAGCCGCGAGGTTGTGCTGCAGCTCTCTAAAACCCTGGTTAGACCACACTTGGAATATTGTGTTCAGTTCTGGTTGCCTCATTATAGGAAGGATGTGGAAGCTTTAGAGAGGGTGCAGAGGAGATGTACCAGGATGCTGCCTGGACTGGAGGGCAGGTCTTATGAGGAAAGGTTGAGGGAGCCAAGGCTTTTTTCATTGGTGCGACGAAGGATGAGAGGAGACTTCTATTTCATATTATTTCATTTCATTTCATTGGTCAATTTATTATTCAACTGTATATTTTTATTTCTTTATGAATGTCAACTTTCAAGTTAATGTTAGAAATTAAACTATAACACAAATGAGAAGGGTAAACTACTTTTCCTGTACCTCCCTTAATAAACTATCAATAAAAGAATTTTATTAATTGGCTGTTAGTTATGGTGAAAATCAGTCATTATCACATTTGTAAAAATATTTAATTTTCATTCCCCAGGCCTTTCCTTTATATTAATTATAAACTAGTTGAATCATAAAACCCCAACAGTGTGGAAACAGGCCATTTGGCACAAAAAGTCCACACCACCCCTCCAAAGAGCATCCCACGCTGACTCATTCCCCTACCCCTGCATTTCCCCATGTCTAACCCTAATATCCCTGGACACTACAGGCAATTTAGCCTGGCCAATCCACCTAGCCTGCACATCTTTGGACTGTGGGAGGAAACTGGAGCACCCAGAGAAAACCCACACAGACAGTCACCCAAGGGTGGAATTGAACCAGGTCCCTGGTGCTGTGAAGCAGCAGAACTAACCATGCTGCCTGAGTCTTGGATTGCTGCTGGAGTTATTTTGAACTCCTGAAATGTATTACAAACATTGAAAACGACATGTGACATGTGTCTCACACCTTAGTTACAGAAAAATAGTTCTGTGAAAACTCTACTTAACCCTTTGTGGATCTTGGAGCTGAGTCAAGCCGACCAAGAAAAAATATATAATTTAACCATGCATTTCGATAACTTCCAGCTATTTACATGGGCCACATGAAGCTTTGGTCAAAAGCTTTACAAAAATTAGTGTAGGCTGCCTTCTGTCATGCCTTACCACATTTTGCAAATTTATCCATAACCACCTACCCTATACATATCTTATTGAGCAAATTCCAGTGTATCATGTATTCACTGTTCTAAGCAAAATTTCTTGTTAAGCATGACAGTTGCAACTTGAAGACCACCTCGATGAGGAGCAGTTCCCAAGACAAGTATTGGTTTCTGTCCTAAGATAACAAGATGTAGAGCTGGATGAACACAACAGGCCAAGCAGCATCAAAGGAGCAGGAAAGCTGACGTTTCGGGTCTGGACCATTCTTCAGCAATGGTTTCGGTCCTGTTCTGTTCTCCAAAACTCTGTCTTTAAAATTCACATCTTTGTTTTCAAGTCATTCCATGGTCTCGCTTGTTCCTAATCCTATAACCTTCTCCAGCCCCACAACAATCTGAGACATCTGCGCTCCTCTATTTTTGGTCCCTATGCATCCCCAATATGAAATGATCCGTTATTGATAGTTGCACCTTCAGTTGTTTAGCCCTCAGGCTGTGGAATGTTTTCTTTACATAAGGCTTCTATAAGGGCCTTTGCAGCTTTCATTTTGTTAAAGATTCAATTGTTATTTCAATTGCTGCTCTTCCATACTGACTACTACAGCAGTTAAGCTTTTTACATGAATATCATCTCTATTAATGTGGACAATGTAGAAGTTACATGTCTGGAATCTGGATTCTTAAACAACAGCAGAAAATGTAATGAAAGTATAACATTTTAACTGTTATAATAGTGATTGTCATCATAATCAATGACTTGCATTCATATTGGGGCTATCAAAGGATTAAGAATATTTATGGTGATTAATTGTAATTAAAATTTTTAATCTTGATTTTCCTTCACTTTTAGTGTTTGGCACCACAATGTTTTAGTTTAACTTTTACATTTTTTCCTTTTGATTACTCTCTGTTGAATAATGGTTCATATTAACAATGATTTTGTTTTGTTTGTTGGTTTAATAGCTGTGTTTTCTATTTTTATTGCAGCCTTTTAGTTAATGATGACTGTTCTGCCACACCCAATTTGGCCCAACTAACTCACCATGACACCTTAATGTATGAAACTGAAATAAACTTTATGTTTTTAATTTGAAGAAAAGGTGGACGTTATATGTTGTTGAGGACACAGAGCCTCACAGAAGGGAATTGTATGATGCTTGACATGAAAAACAGTTACAGGGCTATGGGAACATAGTGGCTAGTGGGAATAATTGTTTCTTTCTTTCAAAGAAATATTAAAGGCACAATGGCCTGATTGGCCTCCTTCCGGAGTCTGTGATTCTTTGAATCTAGATCCACAGTTTGGTTGTAACTTAATTATAGTTAAATTTTTGTATTAACAACATTATTTTTTGATGAAAAAATAATTTATGTCCATTTAAGTCTCTCTTCACACTAGCTCTAAGAATCAACTAGCAGTGGGAGAGGCCCACACTAAGTCCTCAGTCCAGCAAGTTTCCCTGCCTGGGTTGGTAGCTGGTATTTGGTAACCACCCTAATAGGCAGCCTAGGCACATTGGAGGACATCCACCCAAGGTGTAACTCCTCCAGATTTCCCTCCCATCAAAGCATGGAGCACCATTGCCCAGGGCCGTAAGCTTGGTGCTCTGGGAAAACTCACATGTTGGACTGAAACAATGCAACTCAACACCTCAAACCGCAGGTGCGCTATATAAAATGATATATATATACATACACATACATACACACACACACACACACACACACACACATACATACATACATACATACATACATACATATTTATTTACTGATTGTCATGTGAACCGAAATACAGTGAAAAGCTTTGTTCACTAGTTGGTACAGGCAGATCATAGTAAGCAAAGAATGTACGGATCAAAATGCCTTAGACAGAGGCATACAAGGTTACATTGCACAGGGCGTGTACTAGGCGAGATCAACATTATTTGAAACTAGAGTCCATTCATCAGCCTGATATCGGCCAGAGAGAAGCTGTTCCTGAACCTGCTTGTGCATGTATTCAGGCTTCTGTATCTTCTACCTGACGGAAGAGGTTGAAGGAGATCATGACTGGGGTGCGATGGGTCTTTGATGATGTTGGCAACCTTTCCGCGGCAGCGAGCCATGTAAATGAAGTCCATGGTTGGAAGATTGGCTTTGTGATGGTCCGGGCTATGCACACCACCTTCTGTAGTTTCTTATGGTTCTGGGCAGAGCAGTTGCCATACCAGGCCGTTATGCACCCAGATAGTATGTTTTCAATGGTGCATCTGTGGAAGTTGGTGAGGGACCTTATGGACATACCAAATTTCCTGAGCCACGTGACGAAGAGGCATTGTTGTGCCTTCTTGACCGTCACATCTACGTGGGAAGCCAAGGACAGGTTGTCGGTTATTGTCACTCCGAGGAACTTGATGCTCTTCACCCTTTCAACCTCAATTCCATTAATGTAAATGGGGACATGTTCTCCTCCTTTCTTTCTGAAGTCAATGATCAGTTTTTCAGTTTTGCCGATGTTAAGAGACAGATTGTTTTCATTGCAACACGTCACCAAGCCCTCTATCTTCCTGTTGTAGTTTGACTCATTGTTGCAATACTATTGGTGGAAATGCCAGAACTGCCAGTCTCTGATTGGCCGACAGCTTTCCAAGTTCTTGAAACATGGAAGCCCTGCCTCCATCCTATTACTGGGCCAACTGGCAATTAATGGCTGCAAAGCAGCCAGTATTTCCCTCAGTGGGTTTCTATTCCCTTCCTTTACAGCTGATGGAGTTCAGTATTCCATATACTTTGTCCCACAGTTTCAGTTAATAAGAAAATAGTTATGAGCACAAGTAAATAAAGGGTATTCAGTTAATGACCATCACTCGTATACAATTAAACATTTTTTGCTGTCTTAATATTTTCAAACTGTTTTTCCAAAGTCTGCTCTTAACCTAGAGGATGTCTTTCAATTAAACACTGGGAAGACAGGAAAAAATGCCTTTGGCCCTCATCACAAGCTTCAATCCACAGACACTGATTCCATTCCCTGGTCACTGTTTCAAAGTCTGCATTCTAGTTGATCACACGCTGAGCTTTCTACCTCTAACCTCGGTTCTGAGGAAGAGATGTACCAGTCGCAAAACGTTAACTGTTTCTCTCTCCACAGCCAGACCTGCTGAGTCTACTAGAATTCTCTGTGTTTATTTCTACGTCATGTCCTTTTCATCGCGAAGACTGCTGTTTTCTATCTCAGAGAAAATTACTACAAATGCTGGAATCTGAACTGGAAACAGAAAATGCTGGCAATCACAGCGGGTCAGGTTGTATCCATGGTGAGAAAGCAAGCTAACGTTTGGAGTCTAGATGACCTTTGTTGGTGGGTTTTATAACAAAGTTAGAGTTGGACCTGAGAAAGCAAAGTTCAGCTTCATACCCCTATGCCCCCACCTTAATGAATTTTGGGCTCACCACGGCGTCGAACTGTTTTTCTGTTACCTCTGTCTCTGTGCTCACTTTCTCAGTCAGGATTCACCACCACAATGCCCATCCACACCCCATTTCACTGATCCCTTCACCTGCCTCCAGTATTCACCCTCCACTTGGACCCCTTCCCTGGACTCTTACCTTCCATCGATCTCTTCATTGAAAACTGCCAGCATGACATCGGCTATTTTAATTTCTCTGGTCCTCTCACCCACTCTAATCTGTCTCCTTCTGAAACTGCCGTACTTTGCTCTTTCAGGTCCAACCCTAACTTTGTTATCAAACTCAAATTATCTCACTTCCTTAAAGGTCATAGAATTGGTACAATGCAGTAAGTGACCTAGCCCATGGTGTCTACATCTGCTCCAAGTAAGCAATTTACTTAATTAATTCTCCTGTCTTCTTCCCCTAACTCTGCATGTTGATCATTTTCAGATGTTTCTTAAAACCTGCTATAGAAATGTAAGGTCTTTAAAAGGTCATAAGATTAATTATACTGTAACATCATTAAAATTGTTTTGTTAAACGTTAACTATTTACAAGGCAAAATAAGAGATAACTTCTGCTGAAACTTTACAGACTCAGCTCCAGTTCCATGTTATGTGACTTGCTTTGACATATCTCCTTTCATCCTCAGTACTCTTGGAGTAAAAGCACTATGACCCATTTACACCTACCTCTTCCTCTATTAGTGTATGCTTCTTTGGCTCAGGATATTGGTTTGTCTAGTTAGGCTGTCTTGAAGAATTTTGGAATGTTTTATAATGTTAAAGTCATTACAAGTACATGCTGTGGTAAATGGTAAAATTAAGTGCCTGGGATAGCAAAGATGCTCATTTCTCCAACACTTTGATGAGGGTATCACCATCATCAAAGTGTTGGTCTCTTTACTGGTGATGAAGGATTTGTCTCTTGCTGACAGTTGAATGTTAAGCAGGGAGGCAATCGCTCACCACCTAATTTGGTGTTTTATGTGGTGTTCAGACAGATGTTGATTTTCAGATACAGTTGGAAATATTGCTCTGTTGGAAATGCAGAAAAGAAACGGATTGTCCTGTGGGGGCCTAACCATATTCTCCTCAAGAGTTGAGATTACTTGTTGGCTGGACACCTCGGCATTTGGATCTACCCAGTGTTGTTTAAGTTTCCGAGATAGTAGGAACTGCAGATGCTGGTGAATCCGAGACAACAAGGTGCAGGGCTGGATGAACACAGCAGGCCAAGCAGCATCATAGGAGCAGAGGATGCTGCTTGGTCTGCTGTGTTCATCCAGCCCTTCTGCTCCTATGATGCTGCTTGGCCTGCTGTGTTCATCCAGCCTTGCACCCTGTTGTTTACGTTTCCCTCCATTTTGGTGGGGTGGAACTTACAGGCTCCATCATTGCTTTTGAGCCTCAAGAGACGATAGCAATATCTCACAGTACAGTGATCAGGCTTAGTCTCGGACGTTGTAGCCAAGTATGTCATTGTAACAAGCTTTGGAGCGTGAAGGGGTGGCCAAGGGTGAAGGTGACGTCACGCCGTCGACGTCGAACGTGACGCCACACTGCAGTGCATAATGGGACGGGCCGAAAGATGGCGGATTTTGACGAGTTGAGGGTGAGTGGTTTAGTGAGTGAGGGAAGAGGGAGTGAGACAGACAGACAGACAGACAGACACACACACACACACACACACACACAGAGAGAGAGAGAGAGAGAGAGAGAGGGAGGGAGGGAGGGGGAACCTGGAGAAGAGAAGGTGCCCAGTTGGAAACGGCGGGCCAAGGGGAAAGAGGCAAGGCAAGACTCTGAGGAACGAGCAACCCCAACTAGGGAAGCGTTCCTGGTAATTAGATTTTTTTAAAAAAAATCCTCAAACCGGAACCTCAACAACTAATTGGCCGCCGCGAGAAAATTTATATGAAACAAATCAGCCGACCTTTAATAATCTGGAAAGCCCACAGTTTCACCTCGCTATTGGTGACCGGGCCGTTAGGCCTTTGATTTGACAATTGCCCCCGCCTTTTCTTCTCCGGCCAGCTAATCTGTTAGGAGGCTATCGCCTATACTTGAAGTGAATTTAGTCCTGATTAGTTTAAGTTTTCGTTTCACTAAACTGCGTTTTCGGTGATTTATTTCCTGCCGCGTTGTTTTGTCTTTTATGGTGTAGACAGCAATTTACATATCTTTTAATGCGGATGTTTTAAGTTATTTTTGCTTTCATGATTGGTGTGTATTTTTGATGGTGCGAATTTCTCCGATCTTTGGTTTGTTTTTTGTGTTATCTGAGTAAATAGAAGATTTAATGTACAAGCATCTTTTGAATGAACATTTCAAAGTAAAATTTTACTCATAAAAGATTCCCCTTTTTACATACAGAACTGTCTGTTCCCGTCGTCTTAAATCTGTGACAAATTAGCCATGTCAAGTTTCCCTTATGAAAAAACTCTGGTCCTCCGTTTTTTTTTAAACACTTTGATTAGTCAAACATCAAGTGTCATAATCTGATTGGATATTTTGAATCCAAATAAGGGATGTCTGCTGTTAGGTCAAGTTAGCTGATTTAAATAAAACACTAGGTGATATTTGGGTCCAGCTGGGTGCCATGTGAGTGCTGCCTATGTCATAAGCTTAAGAATATAAAGTACTGTCATTAATGTGATTCCAACAAACATTTGTCATTAGGTGTTAACAGTGAACAGATGGAAAATAAGGAAGAGAGTTGACAATGTTACCAGACTGCAAACAACTTAAATATGCTTAGTGCTGAAATATTATGATTTACCTGAGTTTAAATAACTTGAAGGTCAGAAAGCTGTAGATGATAATGTAGTGCTAAAATACAATTCGGTGATGAAGTGATTTTTGGAAATGTGAAACTTCAGTTATGAAAAATCTCTAAATTATATAGGGTATTGATTATTAGAATTGACGGATGAGGTTGATATAATGGATTGAATATATATTGTCAAATTAATAGTATTAGTTCAGTGATGTATTTCCACAGTTAGCGAGCTAAAATCAAATTGTTCCCTAGTTTGCTTTAGGTTGGAGAGTAGACACATGTTGAGACTTCTAAGATTTATCAGCCTGAAACCGCTCGACTTGGCATATCCTTATATTTGCATGGTGCTGTCATGAAAGACATAAATTCAGTGGAACAAAGAACTTGATGTTTAAAGCCTTGTTAATAGTTGTTTGAAAGTTAGTTGGACACGTTGTTTCATAAATTAGAAAACTTGCTTCTAACAGGAATTAAGTGGAGTGTCACTAAGTGATATTATAACATTTGCTGTTGGTGATCTCCAGCTGATTTAAAGTGTATTTTTATGATCCTGCTCTGAACTATCCAGCAGCAAATCTCCTTCAAAGACTTTCCTGTCCCTTTCCAACACCACCTTACCATCCCCCAGCACTGTTCTCATTGGAGTCATCCAGAGATCCATCCTTGACTCCTACTAATTCTCATCTCATCTCCATGCTGCCCCTTGATCGCCTCATTTGAAGCCATGCCTGCCAGGTTCTTCATGTAGCTTGGAACCACCTGGCTCAACCTCACATCTCTTCTTCACTCTTCCAGTGCCTTTGTTGGTAGGCTATTTTGGCTGACGTCCACCCTGGATAAATTGCAATTTCATCAAATTGAACATTGGGAAGACAAGCCAGTATCTTTAGATGGCATGCCTAACTGTTCACTCATCACTGATTTCAGTTCCCTTTCTTGAGACTTCACTATCTGAGACTTGACTGAACTGTTTGCAACTTTGAAGCACTATTTGACCCTACAGAAAGTTCTGACCTTATACCCTAGCTCCTTGCCAATTAATTTTTGCTTCTGATTGCTTTATTATATTTTGAGTTGTGCTTGCTAATCTAGGGTGTGTATATACAGGATTGTGGTTTTGAGTGCTTTCTGCAATTTTCAAATCAGTAATAGACATTCTGCAGGTAGGGAGTTCAACGGAGATTAGTCAGACTAATGTCTGAGCTGACACGATTATTTCGCAAGAGATTGGGGAAACTGAGCCTGTATTCTCTAGAGTTTCAAAGAATGGAAGTTAATTTAATTGAATGTTTTTTAATGTAAATATCTTGGCTCATTATTGGATAGCTGTAAGTAGGACTGGTGAGTCAAAAATGAGATGTAATTTCAGTTTGAGATTACCTATTTAAAATTGAGATAAGGAGGAATTTCTCAACAGATGGTTAACCGTTGGAATTCTCTACCCCAGTGGGCCGTAGAAGCTCAGTCGTTGACCAGCTTCAGGATTGAAATCAATAGACCTCTGCAGCTAATAACATCAAGGGATATTGGGGAATAGCAAATAGCACAAAGGTAGATGATCAGCCATAATATAATTGGATGATGTGGATGAATGGACTACTCTTGCACCTATGTTCCTTTGGTGATTCCCATAAATGGTCTTGAGTATCCTTTACTCCTATAATATGTGAACTGGTTCAGATGTGTAACAGGAAGTTCTCTAATGATTTGAGCTGGATTTTGTAACTTATACCTGTCTTTGTATTGACTTCTGTAACCCATCTGGTGAAGACTGAAACACTTGGTGAGCTGAGGTTAGATAGGAATCATTAAATTGTTCTATACCTCTCTTAGTCTTATTTCTCTCCTCAAAAAAATAAATAGGCAAAATAAGAACCATGAGGTGCATATTCCTTTGGGAGATGGATTTATTTCAGAAAATAACATTTTAGGATGTAGTGTGTGAATAAGTTGACGTGACATGATAAGACATGACAATATATATGGAAGGAAGATAATGACTTTGGATCTATGCTCCCAAAGCTCCCCATCACTGAGGTTTCCCTTATGTCTGGGTCTGTTGTAACCTAATTGGAGATACATCATTATTATCAGCTAATAATCACTTTCCCTTCTATCAAAAGACTGCCAGAATAGGAGAAGCTGAACTTGATAGATCCTGATTTCACTTTGTCAAACAATTCTTATCAGTGATTCACCAGTTACTTTGTCGAAAGAATTGCAAATTTCATTCTTCTCTGCAGTATGGATTTAATGGTAACCTTGCCTTTTTGTCATTTATTAATGTGGAGATAGTCATCTGTTAAACCTGAAAGCTGAAATGTAGATAATCAACCCTAATCTAACTGAATGACCAAGCTGGCTTGATGGGTTGAATGGCCTATTCCTGTTCTTATGTACCCAGTTTAAATATGAGTGACAGTAAATTACAGTAAGTTCAATCAAACATGAATAGCATTGAATATAATAGGACTACTGAGAAAAGTATTAACTCATAAATTATTAAGCATTATAGGTTTAAAAAGTCATTGAAACTTAACATTGATGAAAATACTTACATTGAATGCTTTTTATCTTTCAGAATATGGTTTCGAGTTTTCGCGTCTCAGAGCTTCAAGTGTTGTTAGGTTTTGCTGGTCGTAACAAAAGTGGTCGCAAACATGAACTCCTTGTGAGAGCTCTACACCTTTTAAAGAGTGGCTGTAGTCCAGCTGTTCAGATTAAGATTAAGGAACTGTACAGACGCCGTTTTCCTAGATCTATTGAAAGCCTTGCTGACTTGTCAGCTATAAAGTCTTCAGTTTTCTCTTTGAACAATAACCTATCAAGTGACTCTGAGTTGACCTCGAGCATTGCGCATTCTTCGGCATCCACATCAGCCACACCTCAGACCTCATCTCCATTGGTTAGCTCTGTGCTGCTACATGAGACTAAGCCAAATATAGAAATGCAAGAGGCTTCTCCTTCCATCCATCCTGTCCATCCAGATGTCCAACTGAAAAGCATACCGTTTTATGATGTACTGGACGTGCTTATTAAACCCACAAGTCTAGGTAAGTCTTATTATTCAAACATTAGAGTAATTGACTAAAAGAATATCTTAGCTAGAGCACAAAATTCCAAGTATCTGCATGCTTTTTATTTCCAATCCCCTCTTTCTGAAGGACAGCAAATTTCAAAGTATACAGCTACAAAAATAGGCATATTTCGAACACCTTACTCACTTAATTATAAGTGTTAGTTACATGACTATTGGTGAGAGTTTTCATAATTTGCATTTGTTTAGATGTTAGATCTCAGCTGGAGTATGGTGTACGGTAGCAGGTGTCACATTCTAGGAAAAATGTGAATACTTTGGTGAGAATGCCGAAGTGATTTACAAGAACGTTTCCAGAAATGGGAAACTTCAGTTATGAGGATAGATTGAAGAGTTGGGACTCTTATCCTTGGAAGGAAGTTTGAGAGGAGGTTTGGTAAAGGTTTCCAAATCGTGAAGGTGATGGATAGAGTAGATGGGGAGAAGATGCTCCTGCTACTAAGAGAAAAAGGACGTGAGCGCATAGATTTAAAGTGATGTGCAAATGAAGCACCGCTGAGGTGAGAAACTTTTTCGCTCAGTGAATAGTTGCAGCATGGAATGCGCTGCCCGAAAGTGTGGTGGAGGCCGATTCAAATGAGGCATTCAAGAGGACATTGATTATTTGGATAAAAAAATGTGCAAGGGAATGGGAGAAAAAGTAGGAGACTGACACTAGGTAATGATGCTAGTGGAAGTATGCTGAGCTAAATAGCCTCCTTTTACATCATAACAGTTCTGTGATGAACTGCCACAATCTAAATAGCCAAATTTTGTAGGCAAAGAAAGCCGCAGTATTATCCTAATTGGGAACTGTACTGCATAAATTAATTTGGGTTTTCTTGGGTGCATACTGTTTGCTGACCTCTGCTGAGCTGTTATTTGAGGTAATGTAGTTGGCTTGTGTTCCTGGCTGAGGGAGAAAGTTTATCCAGAGTTTCTGCTTATAATAGTTAAAGGATGTCAAAGAACCTGCTAATATTTGCTCACTTAACTCACATTTGGAAGTTAGCTGTTTGGGATTGTAACATGGGCCAATGACAGATATCATAGTGAGTTTCATAATCTGATTTAATCTTCAGAGTTTTCTTCATATTGTAAGATATCGCAGTACTTAATTGGAAATCTCTTGATGACCCTAATGCAGAGAGAAGTAAAAGTAATGTTAATTGTAATATGTAAGGGCTTCCTGATTAGTGCAAGAATTGATCTTTGATTAATTTTTTTTCATATGTCTAGTTGGAAAATAAACTACTTTTAGTCTTTCAAAGATTACAATATGAAGCTTGAAAAGGGTAAACCAGAACACATGCACTCACCCCACACAATTAAATTTTCAGTAATTTTAGCTGTACCATTTCAGTTGTTGCTACCTTAAAGGGGAATGCATTTTTTCAATTTCAGCTTGTCAGACTGAAACAAAAACATTCTAGAAAAGCTATATTAAATTCCTTGTGGATCTTTTTTTTTCCTCATTGTTGTATGTGTTACACTCGGTTCAATAGACCAGACCTTGTGGGCTGGTTCTAGAGGTGGGCAAGCCTAGAATTTGCAGCTACAGTCTGTTGTGCCAATTTCCTGCCACAGTCCAGCCTCTGGACTGTTTTCTTTAAGGCTGGGCTAAGTGTCATATAGCTACCTAACGACCCTATTAAAGGCTCTCTCCTGCACCTCGCATGAAAACTAGGGAGGGAAATGGTTGCTTGGACTGCAGACAGTCCCAACAAAGAGGAACCCAGAGGTAATTCTGGGTATTGTTTGAGGTCCAGGTTGGCAGTCCCTAGTGAGGCTGTTGGGGAGTCTAATGTGAGAGGCTAGGAAGAGGTAGTGGTGGATAAATGGGGAGGTTCGACTGTTTGGGGACTTGGAGGATGGCTCCAATGGACCCATAAATGTACAAAGGAGGTGTGTCACCCAGGCCTGATACCATCCTTCACAACTACTGGGCTTTTCACATGGCATGAGCACACCCAGCTCTGTTGTGGTTTAAAATCCCAGCGGGTGTGGGATGAGGCTGTTAAGTGGCCATTGATTAGCCACCTTAGGACCTCCGAAGGCCTGTATGTGGTTGGATGGTCCTTCTGATGTCTCCTCCATGCTTTCTCCAAACTGCCGAATAAGATACAGACCGATTGACCCACCCTTTAAAACATGTCATAGGCTACCCTTTTTACCATGAGTCATGCTGGGGGGAGAAAACCCAAATTGTAATAATAAAATCAATCTTTGAATTGTTTAAAACATTTAAACTTCCTGATCTCTTGGACTAGTTATGGAGAATAACAAATTAAAACACTTTCATAATAGCAAGAGACCAAATGTTGTTGAGAAACAATGTAATTTCATTATCCGTGAACACACTGCTCAAAACTGCTGCATATGCAGAAAAATAATTTAAGACAAGTAGTATGCTGGGTTTTACTTCAAAATGGTTGGATTGAAAAGGGCGATGGTGCTACAATTCGATGGAGACTTGGTCAGACTGTATTTTGTTTAGGACACTAAAAATCAGGAAAGATGTATTGTTCTTGACAGCTGTGCAGTGGAGATTTACCAGAATGATACTAGTCATACAGGATTAATTTCGAAGGAGAAGTTGCATAAGCTTGGCTTTTATTAATTTGAGTTTAGAATGTTTGAGGGTGATCTAATCAGATCTTTAAAACTATCATGGTACAGTTGTGTTGAACATGGTAGGTACAGCAAAATTATTTCCTATAGTAGGGAACTCTAGAACAAGAGGACATAATTTTAAGCTAGGCTGAATTTCTCCCATTGAGTATAGAGTTGGGATATCATTTTGCAGCTGTATAGGACAATGGTTAGGCTACTTTTGGAATACTGCATTCAATTCTGGTCTACCTGCTATAGGAAAGATGTTGTTAAACTTGAAAGGGTTCAGAAAAGAGTTGCAAAGATGTTGCCAGGATTGGAGGGTTTGAGCTATAGGGAAAATCTATCTCCCTGGAATGTCAGAGGTTGAGGGGTGACTTTTATGGAGGTATATAAAATCATGAGGTAAATATGGATAGGGTAAATAGCCATGGCCTTTTTACCAGGGTAGGGGAGTCCAAAACTAGAGGACATATGTTTAAGGTGAGAGGGGAAAAATTTAAAAGGAACCTAACGGGCAACTTTTCCATGCAGAGGGTGTTGCATGTACGGGATGAGCTGCCAGATGAAGTGGTGGAGGAGGCTAGTACAATTACAACATTTAAAAGGCATTGTATGGGTATATGAATAGGAAGGGTTTAGGGGGATACGGTCCAGATGCTGGCAAATGGGACTAGATTAATTTAAGATATCGGGTCAGCATGGACAAGTTGGTCCGAAGGGTCTGTTTCAACGCTTATAACTCTAAAGAGTGCTTTCTCTAAGACACAGACAAGGCTGTTAGAGTCAGCAAATCTCTCTTGAGTGCTGAGGGCTGCTAGCTCTAACCAATGGCAGTTAGCTCTGGGGCTTTGTCCAGCTGTCCCCTTCTTTTATACTCTTGATGACATATCAATATTCCTTACAACAGAATTGATCCTATGTTGTCAAAATCATCAGATTTAAATTTAATTGTTTTTTGGTATCTAAGTGCCTGGTTCAAATTGATTGGCTAAATTCAAAAGCCTATTGTCTAGGTAAAAAAGAAATTGCTGCTTGGCCTGCTAACTGAATGGCCTTTTGATACCAATGTTTCAATTCAGGTGCTGTCTGTGTACTTGAAAACTTTCAAGCTCCTGCTCACAGACTTCCAATCTAAATCTCTTAGCATGGAAAAAGCACTTCATCTTTTAAAGGGACCACACAACGTTTCCCCCTCCACTGGCATTTTACAAACACCAAATTCGAACTTCCTGCCTCCCAATCCATAAGCACTCTACCCAACTTCGCAGCGACATTGATATCGGTCTAGTTCTAATATGTCCACCTGCACACTTTCCAATTCGTTAGGCATAAATACTAGCTGATACATTTTTTGCTTCTTATTTTCCAAATGCCCCTGGAGCAGGAGTACACAATGATAATCTTTAATGTGCACTGCTTGCCTGATTGAGAAAACCTAACATGGGAATTGAGAAGTGCTTTGGGATGTTTTGCTATGTTGAAGGCTGTTTATGTTGTAAGTGGCATCGGATATAGTAGGTTATGGGAGAGCATAAACCTATACAAATCACCATTCTTTGAATCTATTATTAAAATTGTAAATTATTCAAGGTGCCAATATACAGAAAGCATAACTGAATTAATGTGTTTCAAGAGGCAGTATAATTATCTGTGACTGATTTTCAGTTGGGAATGAATTCCCCATAGACTTCTTGCATCATCGGTGAAGTTTGGGAGATTCTTAGTACTTATTGTAGCCTCCGTTCTGCCAAGGGACACTTAGATTTGCAGTAAGTCTGCAACTTTAATGATTGATGCATTTATGCTATGAGATCAGTTAGAGTCATAGAAATATACAGCACGGAAACAGTCGCTTCGATCCAACTCATCCATGCCGACCAGATATCCTATATAAATCTAGTCCCATTTGGCCCATATCCCTCTAAACCCTTCCTATTCGTTTTCCCATCCAGATGCCTTTTAAATGTTGTAATTGTACCACCCTCCACCACTTCCTCTGGCAGCTCATTCCATTCACACACCATCCTCTGCGTGAAAAAGGTGCCCCTTAGGTCCCTTTTATAACTTCCTCCTCTCACCTTAAACCTATGCCCTCTAGTTTTGGACCCCCCCCCCCCCCTCAATGCCTGGGAAAAGATCTTGCCTGTTTACTCTATTATAAACCTCTTTAAGGTCACCCCTCAGACTGTGACGCTCCAGGGAAAATAGCTCCAGCCTATTCAGCCTCTGTCTATAGCTCAAACCTGCCAACCCTGGCAACATCATCGTAAATCTTTTCCGAACCCTTTCAAGTTTCACAACATCCTTCCTAAAGGAGGAAGTCCGGAATTGCATGCAATACTCCAAAAGTGGCCTGACCAATGTCCTGTACAGCCGCAACATGACCTCACAACTCCTGTACTCTATGCACTGACCAATTAAGGCAAGCATACCAAGCACTTGTTTCTCTGATTTGTCTAGACTTGCACATTAATGAGTGACTTCTTTATATTTTCTACCAATTGGTTCTACTTCACATTTATCTGTATGAACTGCCGTGGTCCCAGCATAGATTCCTGTTGGGCATTATGTCCCACTATCTGTCACTCATAACCAGCCTTAACTCCCACTGTGCTTTCTGTTCTGAAGCCAACTAGCAATCTATTCTGCATCACATTCTATCACCTTGTTTACGAGTCTATTATAAGCACCTTTTTAAAAGACTTATTGCAAATGCAGATACATCACATCTACTGCATTACCATTGTGTTGTTTAATGATTATGTTTTAAAATTCAGTGCCATCAAACATTCAACGATTCCAAGAAAAGTACTTCATCTTCGCATTGACTCCTCAGCAAGTAAAAGAAATATGCATTTCTAGGTAAGAATGACAAATGTATTTCTCTGTGAAAGTAGTGCCAGGGTTTACTTAAGCAAATGTAAACTCAAACTAATTTTCTGTTGCATTTACTTTAACATTAATCTAAGCAGTTCATTTTAAACTTGGTCACACAGCAGTAATCACTGACAGAGAGGCTTTTACTAAGCAGTAATAATGTAAAGAATTAAAGATACACTGGAGGTTTCCTGAATTATTAGGCAGCAAGAGAATTCTAATAGATCTGTAATTCAAGGTCTTTGTAATTCAAGGTGTTTTCTCACCATGGATCTATAGTAATCTGAGACAGGTTTTGTAAGAGATCAAATAAGAAAAAGGTGTTTTAGAAGATTTCTGCTCTCAGGTGGTGAGGGTGGGAAAACAGCAGAAGCACTTTGAGCTCTCTGACTTGCTTCTGTAACTTGTAAGTGATCTAATTATTTTATAAAGTAACTCTGAGCAGTTAAGTAGTTCAATAAATGTTTACTTTCGAAAGGCACTACCAGTTGTACAACAACAAAAGAGGTCAGTATCAACAGCTTTTTATCCTGATCAGATTCAGTTATGTGATTTCAACTGGAGTCATACATTTGGCTTTAGCAACCCTAGATTAGGCCAAAGAAAATTCAACCAGGCTACTTGCTTCTGATTTTTGATCTGTTGCTCCCTGTGGAGAAACTGTACATTGTGAATGCCCACTGAGGACTCAACAGTAATGACATTGTACTTAATTTGTTCTTGGGATGTGGACATGGTTGACTACACCAAAGTGTAATGGGAGAGGAGATAGCCTCGTGGTATTATTGCTGGATTGTTAATCCAGAGACCCAGATTACGTTCTGGGGACCCCAGTTCGAATCCCACCATGGCAGAGGGTGGAATTTGAATTCAATAAAATATCTGGAATTAAGAATCTAATGACTGTGAATCCATTGTCGATTGTCGTAAAAACCCACCTCGTTCACTAATGTCCTTTAGGGAAGGAAACTGCCAACCTTACCTGGTCTGGCCTACATGTGACTCCAGACCCAAAGCAATGTGGTTGACTCTGAACTACCCGCTGGGTGATTAGGGATGGGCAATAAATGCTGCCTAGCCAGCGATGCCCTCATCCTGTTAATGAATGAAAAAAATGTTTATTGCCATACCAATTGCCTTTGAGAAGATGGTGTTGAGCCTCCCACCTTGTATCACTGCAGTTTTTGGGGTGTAGGGACATTCTGCACTGTTGAGAAGGTTGTCTAGGAGTTTGTCCCAATGACAGTGAAGCAGCCCTAATATATTTGAGTCAGGATAGTATGAGACTTGGAGGGGAATTTGGAGCTGGTGTTCCTATGCATCTTCTGCTCTTATCCTTTTAGGTGGTCAAGTTTGTAGATTTGAAAGATGTTGATGGATGGTTGATGATGTGCTGCAGTGCAACTTATGGCTGGTACACACTGCTGCCACTGTGCATCAGTGGTGACCTGCCAGAATGTTGGAAGGTGGTGAATGGAGTATGCTTCTTTGTTCTGGATGGTTTCAATCTCTGAGAAAACTGTCAAAATACTTCAATTTGGAATGACTCACTTGGAACAAAGTACAGCTGGAATTTGTGAGACAGTCCTCTGAGATGAGTTGATACCTTCAGGAATGAGTACATGAAAACAAAATTCAAAAAATTCAAAGATTTGTATTCATTTGAGATTATTGGGTGTAGTTTTGACAGTTATCGATATTTTATCTTTGTCGCGTTGTTTTTCAAATATTGTTCTTATGGCTGAAAAACATATGTGAATGTTCACAGTTTGAGAGAAATTGGAGCAATGCTGTAACTTGATCTATCACATTCCTTATAGGGACTTTTTGCCAGGTGGAAGAAGAGATTATATTGTGCAGGTTCAATTGAGGTAAGTTAATCCATTTTTAGCAGCTTGTTCAAATGAATGGAGAATTTTTTTTTTGTTTTTTGCTTTGTTTTATTTCTACCTTTACAGAGACAAATAAGTTGCACGATATTTTGGTCACAAATCTGAGTTGTAAAACATAAGTATGGAGGAGTAATACATAAGGAGGAATTGTGCATCAGAACACGTCCAAAAGCAAGATACATATTCACCCTCTTCCATGGAAGATACATGAATTTGGTATGGAAAAACATACAAATAAAATTTCCCAAAAATTACCAATTGAATGCCGAAGACCTTTTGAATTATTACTGTGATGTTAAGGATCTGACAACTGAACAAAAATTATTGCTATAGGTGCAGTGTAAAAGAGAAAACAATGTAGTGTTTTAATGCAAACTTCAGTAAACCTACATATTGGTGGCAAATGTTGAATACAATGCAGGAAGGTGGTGGCATAGCAATAATTTCATTGAACAAGTAAACCCAGAGGCCCAAGCTATTGATCTGGTAAAATGGATTTGAATCCCATCACAGCAGCCACTCAGTTCAAGGGCAATTAAAGATGGGCAATGAGATGCCCTTGCCATTGGTGTCCACATCCAAAAAGAATTTTTTTCAAAAATTTCAAAAAGGCAACTAGCCAACTTTGTGTTGCTTAATCGTTTTTGTTTTATTTGTTCACGGGTTGTGGGTGTTGCTGATTGGCCAGCATTTATTGTCCATTCCTAGTTGTCCTTGAGAAGGTGGTGATGACCTGCCTTCTTGAACCATTGTAGTCCACTTGCTGTGAGTTGACCCACAAAGCCGTTCGGGAGGGAATTTCAGGATTTTGATCCAGCGTTGGTGAAGAAATAGTGAATATCCTTCTAAATGGAAGTGGTCATGTGTTTGGAAGGTGCTGTTGAAGTTTCATTTGTGAATTTCTGCACTGCATCTTGTAGATAGTGCAAGTGTTGTGGTGGAAGGAGTGGATGTGGTGCCAGTTAAGTGGGATGCTTTGTCTTGTATGGTGTCAAGCTTATTGAGTGTTGCTGGAGCTGCACTCATCCACGCAAGTGGGGAGTATTCCATCACACTCCTGACTTGTGCCTTGTAGATGATGGACAAGCTTTGGGGAGTCAGGAGAGAAGCTACTTGTCACAGTATTCCTAGCCTCTAACCTACTGTTCTAGCCTCTGTGTTTATGTGGCAGTTCCAGTTGAGTTTCTGGTAAATGGTAACCCCCAGGAATGTTTATAGTTTGGGATGCAGTGATGGTAATGCCATTGAATGCCAAGGAGCAGTGGTTGGATTGTTTCTTATTGGTGATGGCCATAGCCTGGCATTTGTGTGGCACGAATGTGACTTTCCACTTGTCAGCTCAAGCCTGAACATTGTCAAGGTCATCTTGTATTTGAATATGGATTGCTTCAGTATCTGAGGAGTTGCAAATGGTGCTGAACATTAGGTAATCATCAGCGAACATCCCGACTTCTGATCTTATGATGAAAGAAAGTCATTGATGAAGCAGCTGAAGATGGTTGGGCCTAGGACACTACCTTGAGGAACTCCTGCAGAGATGTCCTGGAGCTGAGGTGACTGACCTCCAACAACCACAGGCATCTTACCAAGTACCAGGTATGACTCCAACCAGAGGGGATTTTGCCCCTGATACCCATTGATTCAGTTTTGCTAGGGCTCCTTCACACCACACTTGTTTGAATGTTATGATTGCATAGATGGCAGTTTGTGAAACCCTGGCAAGTACAGGTGTGAAATTTGTAGCATTGCTCAAGTTTGAGAGGATGAGGTGAAGGATATGAAATGTTGGCATGAGGCTTAATTGCTAATCAATATTGTCTTTGATGTCTTTGAAAAATCTGTATCCAGCTAGTGCTAACTGACCTGTTGATCAAGGAGCACCATTTTGATTGAGGTCCATTATGGCTGGAGCAATGATTCATGTTTGAAGAGAATTCACCCTGAATGAGCGAGGGATAGCAGAACAGGGAGAGAGCAGGTTTCAAGTTATTTGGATGCTGTGGTGAAGGTATTGGTGCAGGAGGTGGAAAGGTGGAGAAGAGTCTTGTGTTTGCAGGGGGAGGGAGGGAGGGAGGGAGGGAGGGAGGAAGGAGATCGACTAAACTAAAAACAAACCTTCTGCCCTTAGTCAGTCCATATTCCTGTCTTCCTTCTCTATTCATGTAACCATCCAGGTGCCTCTTAAATGTCACCATCATGCCTGTTTCCACCACCTCCTCTTGTAGTACATTTCAGGTTCCTACCACTGTCCATGTGAAAAAGTTCCCTCGCACATCTTCCTTAAACTTTTCCCTCTCACCTTGAATCTGGTGCCCCCTTGTAATTGAAACTTCAACCTGGGAAAATGCCTCTGACTACCCACCGTATCTATGCCTCATAATTTTGTAGACCTCTATCAGGTCTCCTCTAGCTGCCATCTTTCCAATGAAAACAATACTAGTCTTTTTACCCTTTCCTCATAGTCAATGCCCCGAAGTTCGGGCAACATAGAACATAGAACATAGAACATAGAACATAGAACATGACAGCGCAGTACAGGCCCTTCGGCCCTCGATGTTGCGCCGACCTGTGAAAACCAATCTGAAGCCCATCTAACCTAAACTATTCCATTATCATCCATATGTTTATCCAATGACCATTTAAATGCCCTTAAAGTGGGCGAGTCTACTATTTTTGCAGGCAGGGCATTCCACGCCCTTACTACTCTCAATGCCTCCTCTTTGGGTCTGGGGATTTATAGATGCACATGTCATCCTTCATTTGGCTGTTGCAGGTTGCCATGAAGGACTCTTCTTCTCGACTTCTCCTCTTGCCTTAGGTGTGGTGACCCTTGGCTTAAACCACCACCAGTTGTCTCTTTGTCATGGGAGACCAGTCCTATGGTCTGGTAGGACTGTACAACTTTACCTTTATTCTATATAATCCAACTCTAGACATCGCACTTCTTGTTCATTCCAGGTTCTCTCCTGGTTTACATATCTACAGATGATATAAATATGCACCATGTAGTTTTCCCTTGTTTCCGCCCACCACTGCCTTACCCTCGTATCTTTTTCCTTTTAGATGATCAAAAGGTGCAATCTAGTCAGGCAGTGGGAAACATCAAGAAGGTGATGTTGAAAAGACAATGCCATCATTTTGTTTCACACTTGCTTCCACCAAATGAGATATTGACAGTCTGTTTACGATAGAACATAGCTCAGAGGCAGAAACTGCATGTGTTAACATAATGGGCATGAATGGGTTGTAGCCAGTGCAGAGTGAAAGGATAATGCAGATACTAGTTCATTACAGAACGAGGTAAACACAGGCTACTGAGAACTTTGGCAAGAACTTCGATGGGACAGAGTACAGAAAATATTTGTCACATTAGTAAGCCTACCAGAAAATCCGTGCTCATTGGCTTTGTGAAGAGCTTGTAGTTATGTCTTTTCTAGCATAGAAATAGTGATCAGCTGTATAGAACTTTAGTTAGGCCATATTTGGAATATTGAGTACAGTTCTGGTTGCCGCTCCACTAAAAGGATGTGGAGTCTTTGGAGAGGGTGCAGATAAGGTTTATCAGGATGATGCCTGGTTTAGAGGGTATTAACTATGAAAAGAGATTAGACAAACTTGTTTCAGAGATAGTAGGAACTGCAGATGCTGGAGAATCTGAGATACCAAGGTGTAGAGCTGGATGAACACAGCAGGCCAAGCAGCATCAGAGGAGCAGGA
>NC_063332.1:27334873-27379633 GCF_021869965.1 Rhincodon typus | reverse complement strand
CCCGAAACGTCAGCCTTTCTGCTCCTATGATGCTGCTTGGCCTGCTGTGTTCATCCAGCTCTGCACCTTGTTGTCTAGTACTGGCATCAAGCCTGTTTTATAGATATTTTCTAATCAACCTGTTCAGAGATGGTATTACACACCTATGGAGCAGGTGGGACTTGAACTTGGGTCTCCCGCCTCAGAGGTAGAGACATTACCGCCATGCCACAGGACCCCTTAAACCTGCTTTGCACGCTCACTGACAAGATAACTTGCATGCTATTCAGATGTTTGCTTTATGTGCACCAACAGCTGCAACAAAATGGCAAACAGAATGAATTGGTGCATAAATGGAGCTCTGAGAGCACACAACAAACAAACCATTTGCACTGGCAAGCCCAGTTTCTCACCCTATAATTGGTTGCTGAGTGTTTTGAATTTTGAATTAACTGATTAATAGTGAGGACATTAATATCACTTCGTTTATTGTAATTTTTATCAATATTCATAACTCCACCTGCATATTTTAAATCTTTCAAGGTAGTTAATATGTTCAATAGTTCTGTCCTTATATTCAATATGCTATGTTGAATTTTAATCCTAGATATCGTTTTTCTAAGTATATGTTGATATCTCAAGATATTCTTGAGACTTTTTTTTTAAAAACTTTGGATGTTTTTCTGTAAATGCAAATTATTAATACTCTGCTGTGTTGGTTTTGGATGTAACCTTACATTTCATAAGTAGATTAGACTGAATTGGCATCTACTCTGTTTCTGATAAGAAGAATTTTGTTTCTTCAGAATTCTTTCCAGATCAATTGCTAATCCAGTTGTTCCCCCAATTGTATGATTTCAGGTTTTGTCTTGCAGAGACGAGCTGTCCACAGGAAGACAATTATCCTAATAATTTATGTATAAAAGTGAATGGAAAACTTTACCCACTACCGGTAAGTTTATACTTTAAAAAAATTATGGGGTTGGTTGGTGGGCGGGCGGCAGTTATATAAGAGGCACATTTTCTAGTGAGATGAAATCTGTCAATGCACTGGAAGTGGAATGTTATGTTACTTGGGCATTTGAATCAAACGGATCTTGCAAAAATATTGCCTATATTGTTTATTTGAAGGACTTGCCTTGGGAGGAATGCTAAGTACAAATTTTTACTTGTGTTAATTTTAGTTCTTTTATTGGTAAGGCCAACATTTATTCCCTTGAGCTAAAATTGACTGACTCTGTTGGTCATTTCAGAGGCCTTAAGAGTCAACCACATTGCTGTGCGCCCAGAGTTAACACACAGGCCAGACTGGGTGACAATGACAGATTATCACCCCTAGAGGGCATTAGTGAACCATTTGGGCTTTTATGACTAAGGACATTGGTATCATGCTTGCCACTAAACTAGCAATTTTTTTAACATTAAAAATTTTATTGAATACAAATTTCACTATCTGCTGTGGTGGGATTCAAACCCATGTCCCATTACCTACCTTACTGATCATTACTTTTAATTTTCAGGGGTTTACGCCACCACTTAAAAACGGTGTTGAGCAGAAGCGACCTGGTCGGCCTTTAAACATCACGTCGCAAGTTAGACTCTCATCAGCTGTACCCAATCAAATTTCAGTTTCTTGGGCACCAGAAATGGGAAGAGTAAGTGCCTTATCTGCTACTAAATGTTAAATCTGGGTCATACCCACGAGCACTTGTAGCCATTTCATATTTCTGGCTTTATTTTTAAGAGATACAGGGCAGAAATAAGAGGCTTGGGGGTGGGGTGAGTGGGGAGAAGAAAGCACTAAGAAAGAGAAGCAGTAAGGAGATAGAAAAAGAGGCTGCGAGTGGTGGGAAAGAACAGCTGCAAAGGAGAAAGAAGAGTTTAAAATATGTCCAGAAAGTAATTTGATGCAGACTACGGACCAGAGAAACTTGAAATCGCTCTGGCGATGTGCACCTTGCTTTGTGTTGCATATATTCAGGTGCTATTATATGGGGAAGAAAATGGTGGATGCTCTTGTTATGACCACTATTTCAGTTGTTGAATTTGAGAGGGAGACCTGAGATACACTGAAGAGGGTAGGAACTGCCTGTTTGAAATCATTCAATTTTATGCATGTGATAGAAGGAGATTAGTTGTGACTACACTAATCTATGGAATGTGTTTAGAAGTGTGTCAATTAGTTAAAAAATCTTTAATTGCTAACTGTTTCTTGTCTTGCACCAATTCAAATACTGTATAAGAAATAATTTCCTTGTGTGTGGTGGCTTTAAGTTTAATGGAGGTTTGGGATATTAATGAACTCTTCTAATTTTGTCTGTGAGTGTCTAAATATCCCATATTTCCGTGCAAATGCAGCATATATTATTACTAACTGACTCCCCTAATAAATGAGTTAATGAGAATGAAAATAATAACCGCTGAAAACCAAACTGTTGGCCCTAGAAGTACTTGTGAGGAGAGATTGATGGCCCTTGACATCAAGGTTGCATTCAACCGAATGTGGCATTAAGAAGCCCTGGCAAAACTTGAATCACTGGGTTTCAGGGGCAGACTCTGCTAGTTGGATTCATATCTGGCACCTAGGAAGATGGTCATGTTTGTTATTTCTGACAGGCTTAAAATTGAGGTTTAAAGGATTAGGATAATTATAATGTAAGGAGACAATCCACTGGGGATGGCGCGCAAAGAGTTACCATGCTCTGACACCATCTTGCCAATTCAGTTCACCAAACTGATTGCTGGGGAACCAGATGTATATGAGGAGAGATTGGGTCAGTTGGGTCTGTATTCTCTGAAGATTAGAGGAATGAGAGGAAATCTCTGAACAAGAGGTCACGGTCTCTGGATGTGCAGCAGGTGATTTTCCGCTAAGATGAGAAGTTTCTTTATCTGTGGAATTTCTTCCATAGAAGACTATAGAGGCAGCATTATTTAAGAAAAAATAGATTTAAATGTTGGAGAGGTATGGGTGAGAGTAGAAGCATTGCTTTGAGTTAGAGGATTGGCCATGATCATGTTGAATTGTGGAGTGGGCTTGATGGGCTGAATGGCACGCTCTAGCTCCTATTTTCTGTTCCTACGCTTCTAAGAACATAAGTTGTAAGTCGTTATAATGTAGTGGTGACAACCTTGCTATCATGTCAAAGTTATTTGATTTCAGAGTTCAAAATATATTAATAAGCAAAGTACAGACTGTACTCAACTCAAAAGAAAATGCCTACTATTAAATGTAAATGTATGATTGCACAGCAATTGCTGAACAATTGAGTGTTTTAATAACACTAACAGCCAGCTTAAACTAAGAACTGTGGATCCTGAAGATCTGAAACAAAAGCAGAAATTGTTGGAGGAATTCAGGTCTGGCAGCATTTGTGAAGAGAAAGCAGAGTGTGTGTTTCAAGTCTAGTGACCTTTTTTTCAGAACTTGGAAACTCCTTTTCAACCCCTCCCCTTGACTAAAGGTCATGAGTTAAGCCACTATCAATCCTCACTCTCGTGATAGAGCCCTATGGTCCAGTAGGGCTTTGGCAACTTTATTAGCTGATGCACTTGTGATAATAGTATCTCCAATATTTGTTTATTCTGTTGAGTATTTGGACTCTCACAGAAGTAGATTTAGAATAATCCATCAATATGGTCAATAATCATCACTGCTCCATCAAACCTAAGGCAAAAACAAACAAGGAAATCATTAATTCCTGAACGTCGCAGCATTTAAGTCGGTGCGAACAATGGGTTGTATCTCTGCAACAGTCACTGTGCCTCAAGCAGTTCACAATATGTAAAATGTTTGATGCACTAACACGTCAGTGCCAATCCTTATGAATTAAAGCTGTTGGGTATTAAATTATCCAATGGATGCTATGCATTAAAGCAGTATCCACTATAATGTTCTTCATTTAGTGGCTATTGAACTTCTGCAATCTTGAGCTAGACACTATTCATTAATTTGCAAGGAATTCATACCTCAATGACTTTCCAGATGTCCTGGTTGCCAGTTAGGTGAGTATTGCATTGTTGAAAGATTGAAATTACTCTCTACATACACACACCAGTTCCTTGCTCCGCTTTCCAACCTCACTTATCCAGTCCCTATCTGGCCAGACGGTATCATCTTCTCCTAGGTTCCAATCTCCCTCCCTTTCTGTGCCCCCTCTCCAACAGTTCTTCTCCCTTCATTGTGGTAACCTTCACTTCCTCTAACCTATCAGCCTTGCTCACTGCTGCATTCACCTTCTTTATGCTACTACAATCACAGCTGACTGTCTCCCATCTCTACTGTTGATAGGCATGCTTTGAGCTTATCAACATCAAACATGAAAGAGAAAGCTAGCCTGTGATTGGAAAAACATCTCAAAGACAATATTGGCATGACTATTCTCCGATTTGTTGTCCCAATGGTTGAATTTTCCAGATGTTTTGGAGACTCTTGGGGCTGCATCTTTTCTCGTAGCAAATGGTTCAGGTCTGGAATGTGCTGCTCGGAGGCGAATTCATAGAATCCCTACAGTGTAGAAGCAGGCTATTCTGCCCATTGAGTTTGTACCAGCCCTCCAAAGAGCATACCACCTAGACCCACCACCTGCTCTATCACTGTAACCCCACATTTCCCATGGCTAATCCACCTAACCTGCACGTCTTTGGACTGCGAGGAAACTTGCACAGACATGGGGAGAATTTTCAAACTCTGCACAGACAGTTGCCCGATGTTTAATTCCAACCTGGGCCCCTCGTGCTGTGAGGCAGCGGTGCCACTGAGGCAATGTGCCGCCCTGATTCAGTTGAAGCATTTGAGAGCGTTGGATGATTATTTCAGTAGAAGCAATGTGCAATGGTAGGGGAAAAATAGAAGCAGGGAGGTTATTTTCACTGACACTGTGGGCTGAATGGCCACCTTCTGCATGCGCATAAAAAAAATTTAAGATGCCTCTCAAGCTGGAACACATCACTACAGTCCAGCTTTAGCCCTTAAAGGCACTATTGCATGCTAATGTTAAAAGGCAGCTTCTTGTTTTCTGTAATCTGTTACAATTTAAATCTTCCCTTTCTCTATGTTCATGTCTGTATGTAATTCATGTTGACAATAGCCAGGATTATCTCATTGTAGTGACTGAATAAGTTAAATCATTATTGACTTGAATTGCTGTGGGTGTACATAATACAACGTATCTGTATCATACATTAATGATAACTTGCAGATGTGCACTGCAAATGTTTTCAGCCTAACCCAACTCTAGAACTTAAAAGTAAATTTGAGAAGCAAATCTACGTCTTGTTTTGTTTTCCAGAATTACTCAGTGTCTGTGTTCTTGGTGAAGCAACTGACATCGGCTGTATTACTGCAGAGGCTGCGGAACAAAGGCATCAGGAATTCTGACCATTCCAGAGCACTTAGTAAGTTGAATGTTAATACATTTTTTGGGTTGATGTCGTGTTTGTGTGTTTGATTTAGAGAAAATTGATCTTGATTATTCATCTTTGAAACAACTCCTTTATCAGGTGAACAATAGCATTGAAGCCCATTGAAGCTGATTAGGTTAGCAGAGTTAAAAGTCATAGAGATATACAGCACGAAAACCGACCCTTCGGTCCAAGTTGTTCATGCTGATCAGATATTCTAAATAAATCTAGTCCCATTTGCCAGCATTTGGCCCATATCCCTCTTAAACCCTTCCTATTCATATACCCATCCAGATGCCTATTACGTGTTGTAATTGTACCAGCCACCTCCACTTCCTCTGGCAGCACATTCCATCCACGCACCACCCTCTGCGTAAAAAAATTGCCCCTTAGGTCTGTTTAAATCTTTCCCCTCTCACGTTAAACCTATGCCCTTTAGTTTTGGACACCCCCACCCCAGGGAAAAGACCCTGTCTATTTACCATATCCATGCCCCTCCTGATTTTATATACCTACAAAGTCACCCCTCAGCCTCCGACGCTCCAGGGAAAATAGCCCCGGGTCTATTCAGCCCCTTCCTGTAGCTCAAACCCTTCAACCCTGGCAACATCCTTGTAAACCTTTTCTGAACCTTTTCAAGTTTCACAACATCCTTCCCATAGCAGGGAGACTAGAATTGCACGCAGTATTCCAAACGTGGCTTAACCAATGTCCTGTACAGCTGCGACATGACCTCCCAACTGCTATACTCAGTGCACTGGCCTATAAAGGCAAGCATACGAAACGCTGCCTTCACTATCCTATTTACTGGGATGCCATTTTCAAGGAACTATGAACCTGCCCTCCAAGTTCTCTTTGTTCAGCAATGCTCCCCTGGTCTTACCATTAAATGTATAAGTCCTGCCCTGATTTGTCTTTGCAAAATGCAGCACCTCACATTCATCTAAATTAAACCTATCTGCCACTCCTCAGCCCATTGGCCCATCTGATCAAGATCCAATGGGATCTTGGCTCTCCCCTGTGCCTCCAATTTTGGTGTCATCTGCAAACTTACTAACCATACCTTGTATGTCAAAATCATTTATATAAATGACAAAAAGCAGTGGACCCAGCACCAATCCTTGTGGCACACTGCTGGTCACAGGCCTCCAATCTGAAAAGCAACCCTCCACCACCACTCTCTGTCTTCTATCTTTGAGCAAGTTCTGTATCCAAATAGCTAGTTCTCCCTCTATTCTGTGTGATCCAGCCTTGCTAACCAATGTGCCTTGAGGAACCTTGTCGATCGCCTTATGAAGTCCATGTAGATCACATCCACGGCTCTGCCCTTGTCAATTCTCTTTGTTAATTCTTCTAAATACTCAATCAAGTTCATGAGACACAATTTCCCATGCACAAAGCCATGTTGATTATCCCTAATTGGTCCTTGCCTTTCCAAATGTATGTAAATCCTATCCTTCGGATTCCTTCCAGCAACTCACCGATGTCAGGCTCACCAGTCTATAGTTCTCTGGCTTTTCCTTACCACCTTTCTTAAATAGTGGCACCATGTGAGCCAATCTGTAGTTTTCTGGCACCTCGTCTGTGACTATTGATGTTACAAGTATCTCAGCAAGGGGCCCAGCAGTCTCTTCCCTAGCTTCCCACAGGAAGTGCTACACCTGTCCCTATATCTCCCCCCTCCCCTCCATTCAAGGCATAAAACAAACCTTCCAAATCAGACAGGGGTTCACCTGCATATCCGTCCACTTTGTCTACTGTGTTCGCTGCTCCCAATGTGCCCTCCTGTACACTGACGAGACTAAGCGTAGACTCAGACCATTTTGTAGAGCATCTGCACTCTGTATGCGACAAACAACAACACCTTCCAGTTGCCAACCATTTTAACCTTTCCTCTCACTCCCTGGGTGACATGTCCATCCTGGGCCGCCTCCAATGCCACAATGATGCCACCCGCAAACTGGAGGAGCAATACCTCATATTCTGCCTTGGGAGCCTACAGCCCGATGGCCTAAACGTGGAATTCACCAGTTTTAAAATCTCCCCATACCCTGGCCTCATCCCATGCACAAGCCTCCCTCTCATCCCTGGTTCCTTGACCTGACACAATCTGTCCATCTTCTCTCCCACCTATCTGCCCCTCCCATCCCACGGACCAATCTTCACCACTTCCTACCTGCATTCACCTATCACCATCGCACCTACTTTCCCCTTGCCTCACCCTTCCTTATTTCCCAGCTCCCTTCCCCCTCCCCATTTCTGAAGAAGGGTCCCAGCCCAAAATGTTAACTTTCCTGTTCCTCTGCTGCCTGGCCTGTTGTGTTCCTCCAGCTCCATACTGTGTTATCCCTAATTTTGAACTTTTCCTGCAATTGCATAACTCATTATTAGCAGCCCAAGTTTAATCTTTTGTAAAACATCAATAACTCTGCTGCAATTGTGACTATTTCTCACCTTGTGTCTTTTCATTAGTTAAAGAGAAGCTGACTGCAGATCCTGATAGCGAGGTTGCAACAACAAGCCTAAGAGTTTCGTTGATGTGTCCAGTAAGTCCCTTAAATGCGTGTCATTTGATCAGGGTTTTGTTGGGAAATGGGGGTCATTAAACATGTGATGCCTTTCCTGTTCGTGCCCTCAGATGAGCTCACATTGGACTCCCTGAGAGTTTCATTTATTGTGTGAGTTATGTGATGCGTTGAAATAAAGTCTCTTTTTTTTTAGAAAGCAAAGTTTTATATTCATATGCTATAGAATAATATTCAGATACCATGATCTGGGCAAATACTTGTGGCAGGGATTCTTTTGACCTCCCATCCTTTTGTAGGCAAAAGTCCCAGAGGAATAGCGTAAGTTCTGATATTTACCTTCCAAGTATTTTAAAGTTTTGCTGTTTGGAATTATGAAGAACATTCTTGATAAGAGTTTTAATTGTCATGTGTTCTTTGAAATTGGAAAATGTTTTTATCTTGTGGCATGTTTTCAGAAGTTATTTTTTTGTAGTTTCCAGTTTTCCTGGATCCAGTGGGATAGCATGTTAAATAATGGCAAAACTTGCTTAAAAGTTCAGCATTAAGTACTGTACAACTTTCTTTCATATCCCATTTCTCCAATATTCCACATTGGTCAATTCCATTATAAATAAGTGTGGAATAAGTGTACTAATTCTTTTTATTATCAAGATTAAAGCAGGCATGCAAATTTAATTTCGCATGCGCAGATATGTAAGTATGGTTCAGTATTGATGTTCCAGTAACCCTTTTAAGAGTATTAGTAAGCTTAACCTTGATTTATTTTTGATTTTATAGTTGGGGAAGATGCGCCTGATAGTCCCTTGCCGCGCAGTCACCTGTACACATCTACAATGCTTCGATGCTGCCCTCTATCTTCAGATGAATGAAAAGAAGCCCACGTGGATTTGTCCAGTGTGTGATAAAAAAGCATCCTATGATAGTTTGATAATAGATGGGTATGTCCAGACCATTAGCAACAAAATTGGTTTAGTACAACCTTTTTTAAAACAAAATTGTCTCTTGAATTCTCCACAAGACCCAGGAACAGAGAAATTCTTTTTCAGTAGGTCATAGAAATTATACAATACTTTGGAGTTAGCAGAGAAACATTGTATATACTTGTGTAAAAATCGCTTTCGTGTAACTGTTGATCTCATGATTTTTAGCTTAAATAAAGTAGGTTTTCATTATATCTCATAGGAACAGGAGAAGGATATTTGACCCTGTGAGTCTGCTCCACTATTGTGAATTATGGGCTATTTAGTTGTTATTTTAGCTCCATTCTTCTGTCTATACCATAATCTTTGACTTCTTTTGTCTATCTAAGATCTATTCATTTCAGCCATGGATACATTTAAATACTGGCCTCCATTACCTTCTGGGCAACAGAATTCTACACTCCATTGACTCTCAGGAAAAACATTGTTTTCTGCCATCTCTTAAACTAATATCTAATTTGGCACTTTATTTTTGTTTAATTCATTCATGGGATGTGGGCATCACTGATTAGGCCATCCTTTACTGTCAAGAAAACATTTAAGAGTCAACCACATTGCCATGGGTCTGGGGTCATGTGTTGGATAGAACCAGGAAAAGATGGCAGATTTATTGCCATTTACAGATTTACTAAAGGACACTGGTGAACCATATGGGTTTTGATGACAATCAATAGCTGTTATATAGTCACCATTAAGCTAGATTTTTATCCAGAATTTTACTGAATTCAAGTTTGACCACCTACCATGGTGGGATTCAAACCCATGTCCGCAAAACATTAACCTTTGGTTTTGGATTACTGGTCCAGCAGCATTACCTCTATGCCACTGACTCCCCTAAATATTTTGTAGAAATACAGAATCATATTTTTGAGAGTAATTTTTTAGTCAAAAAGTTAACGAGTAGGAATAGGCCATTCGTCCCTTCAAGCCTATCGATATGTTTCTCAACCCTCATTCTCCAGCTTTCTCCCTGTAACTGTTGATCCCCTTACTAATCAAGGACCTATCTATCTCTGTCTTAAATGCACTCAGTGACTTGGCCTCTACAGCCATTTGTGGCAATGATTTCCACAAATTCTCACACTCGTCTCCGTTCTAAAGGGTCATCCCTTCATTTCTCAGTCTGTGCCCTCGGTTCTTAGTCTCTCCTACCAGTGGGAAAACTTTCTTGATATCCATTCTATCCAGCCTCTCCATATTCTGCAAGTTTCAGCTGGATTCCCTCTCATCCTTCTAAACTCCATCAAGTTAGAGCCGGAATCCTCAACCACTCCTCCATCTAACAAGCGCTTTCTCCCCATGATCATTTTTTTTAACCCCACCCCCATATGTGCGCACGCACGCAGCATACCAGCATATCCTTCCTTAGATATGGAGCCAAAAACCGCTCATAATATTTCAAATGCAGTCTGACCAAAGCCTTAGACGTCCTCAAGGGTGCATCTCTGATCTTGTATTTTTGCCCTCTTGAAATGAATGCTAATATTGCATTTGCCTTCCTAACTGCCAACTGAACCTGACTCAGCCCTGTTTTACCATGCACTTCCAAGTACTCTGCAATCTTATCCTTAATGATGCACTCTTAAAATCTTTCCAACAACTAAGATTAAGCCAACCAGCCTATAATTTCCTGTCTTCTGCCTTGCTCTTAAACAGGGGTGTTATATTAGCCATTTCCACTCCTCTGGGACCATCCCTGACTTCAGCGACTCCTGAAAGACCACCACCTCTGCGGTTTCCGCAGCTATCTCCTTCAGAACCTTCGGGTACAGTTCATCCAGTCTGGGTGATTTATCTACCTTCAGACCTTTCAGTTTCCATAGTACTATCTCCTCAGGGATGGCTTCTATGCTCAACCCTGCCCCTTGACTCCATTTGAAGTTCTGGTATGTTACTGGTGTCTTCCACTGTGAAGACTGATGCAAAGTACCTGTTGAGTTTCCCCGCCATTTCTTTGTTTCCAGCCTAATTTTCCAGCGGTCCAATGTCCTCTTGCCTATATCTTACCTTTTATAGATCTAAAAAACAGTTGCAATATTCTTTTATACTACTAGCTAGCTTACCCTTATATTTCATCTTATTGCTTTTTTAGTTTTAGTTTATGCTGGTTTTTAAAGGCTTCCCAGTCTTCAACTTCCCACTAACCTTCACCACATTGTATGCTTTTGCTTTTATGCTGTCCCTGACTTCCCTTGTCAGTCATGGCTGCTTTGCCCTCCCCTTTGTATGTTTCTTCTTCCTTGGGATTAATTTCTGCTTTGTCTTCCGAATTATCCCCAGAAACTCCTGCCATTAGTGCTGTACCATCTTTCCCTGCTGGGCTCCTCTTCCAAACAACTCTGACCATTTGCTCCTTCATGTTTTTGTAGTCACCTTTACTCAATTGTAATATTCTTGCATCTGATTCCAGCCCCTCAAACTGCAAGGTGAATTCTATCATATGGTCATTGCCCCCTAGGTGTTTGTTCACTTTAAGCTCCCTAATCAAGTCTGCCTGATTAGGCATCACTAAATCCAGAATTGCCTGATCCCTAGTGGGCTCTATCACCGGCTGTTCCAAAAAAAACCCCTCCTAGACATTCCACAAATTCCTTTTCTTGAGGTATTCTACCATCCTGATTTTCCCAATCAGCCTGCACATTGAAGTCCCCATGATTACTGTAATAGTGCCTTTTTTACATGCGTTTTCTGTCTCCTGATTTATCTTTTTCCCCACATCCTGACTACTGCTAGGAGGCCTGTATACAACTCCCATCAGGGTCTTTTTACCTTTGCAGTTCCTCAACTCTACCCACTCTATCACTTCTTGCTATTCAATTTCATTTCTTATGAACAAGCAACCCCGCTCCCATGCCCATTTGCCTGTCCTTTCAGTACAACTTGCCTTCTTGGATATTTGGTTCCCAACCCTGATCCCTTTGCAGTCACATCTCTGATACCCACAACATTGTACCTGACAATTTCAATCTGCGCTACCAGCTCATTTACCTCGTTTGTATACTGTGTGCATTTTAGTCCAACACCCTCAGTCTTGCGTTGATTGACTTCCTTCTCATAATTGTCCCCTCATCTGCTATTCCTGAAGATAGATTCCTGACCCTTTCCACACTCTCTGTCCTATTACTTGTTCTTGAAATTTTAATAACATCTGTTGTGCAACATCAAACCTCCCCCAACTAACACTTTCCACAATTTCTCATGCAACGGGACCTCCCCCCAGTATTTAGTTTAAAGCCCTATCCACAGCTCTAGCTATTCTCCAGGACTCATGATTCAGGTGGAGTGCATGCTATCAGAACAGCTCCCCCCTTCCCCAGTACTGGTACCAATGCCCCATGAATTTGAACCCGTTTCTCCCACACCAATCTTTCAGCTACACATTTACCTCTTTAATCTTGTTGGCCCTGTGCCAGTTTGCTCAGTTGCTTAAGTAGTAATCTGGAGATTACCTTTTTGGTACCGCTTTTTAATTTAGCCCCCAGCTGTGCACATTGCCTCAGCAGAACCTTTCTACCTATATTGTTGGTACCTATGTGGGCCATGACAACTGGATTTTGCCCTCCCACTCCAAGTTCCTCTGCAGTCCAAATGAGATATCCTGAACCAGGGCAAAAGGCAGGCAACGCAGCCTTTGGGACTCTCGATCCTGACCACAGTGAACAGTGTCTATTCCTTGTGACCATACTATACCCAATTACAACTGCAATTCTCTTTTCTCCCCCCTCTCAAATGGCTCCTTGTAATATGGTGCAGTTGTCAGTTTGCTCATCCTTCCTACAACCCCATTCTCTTCCACGCAGGGAGCAAGAATCTCAAAGCTATTAGACGAGCTCAAGGGCTGAGACTCCTTCAGTACTACCTCCTGGATACCTCTACCAGCTAAAATGCCTACGTAGGGGAATGTTGTGCCTCACACTTCACAACCTGTATTTATTACTATACTGACATCTTTCTTTAGAGCAAGGCCAATCCCAGCCTCCTGTAATCACTTCACTCCACTCAGTTCTTGTTCATCTATCCTTCCCGTAATGACCAGCATGAAATAGTAATGCACTTTTCTAAAATTGAATCTATCCATGAATCCTCACATAGGAACCCCATTTAAATTGGCTAGTCTCCAGCACAAGCCTAGATCTTTTCCACAACTACAAATGTATATGCCTGTGTCCCATTTTACTTCTGTAACTTGATTTGCTGGAGTACATGCACGCAGTTGTCCTTCATTTCCTGTTCCTCTGTGTGCCTATCTCAAATTCTCTTAGTAGAGCTTTCAACCAGATTGATTGAACTCCCCAACTTCTCCTCCTGCCTGTTTAAGGCAAAATGCAGTCCTCAGCACTTGCCATTTGGCATAGTCAATAAGGTAGCTCTCTTAAATCACCCCCTGCTTGGTCCTTCTCTCTCCTGTGCAAAGTGTCTTGGAACATTATATTTTGCTATAGATGCTTACCAAATCCAATTCTTGGTGTTTCATTTGCTGTTGCTCAAAATCTCAGGTATCATTGGGATAATTCTTTGATTTTAAAATGCTCCTCTCAGTCCAATTCCAAATCCTTCTGTGGTGTTTCCCTTTGTATTTTTGTAATGTCCTGCAACCCATTAGCCGTTTTGAAGTATTTGCATTGTTCTAATCCTGGTATTTTAGACATTTGTAATTTTAATCTCTTCACCATTGTTAGCTGTGCCACCTGTTGCCAAGCCCCAAACTGTGGAACTCCTTTCTTAAACTATCTCACTAACTCCCTTTCGTCTTTTAAGATGTTCTTCAAAATTTACCTCTTTGGTCAAATTTTTGGTCATCTGTCTAGGGCATCATCCTTCTCTGTAGCTCACTGTCAATTTTTTTTGTAATGCTCCGTGAAGTGCGTTGGGTGCATAAAAATAAGGAGCAGGATTAGGCCATTTGGCCTCTCAAGTCTGCTCTGTTATTCAATAAAATCATGGCAATTTAATTGTAACTTCAAATCTACATTCCTGCCTATGCCAGTAACCTCGCATCCTCTTGCTTACCAATGATTTTTTCCACCTGTATCTTAAAAATATTCAGACTGTGCTTCACCACCTTTTTGGGAAGAGAGTTCTAAAGACTCATAATCGTCAGATTTTTTTTGCCTCGTCGTTTCTGTTTTAAATGGACAAGTCCTTATTGTTAAACAGTGACCCCTATTTCGAGATTCATCAGTAAGAGGAAGCATCCAGTCAGGGAACTGTAGAATCCCTACTGTTTGGAAAGAGACCACTCGGCCTTTCGAATCTGCACTGACTGTCCAAAGAGCATCCCATCCAGACCCAACCCCTCTATGCTGTCCCCATAACCCTGCATTTACTGTAGCTAACCCACCTAGCCTGCTCATCCCTGAACACTAGAGTGCACTTTACTATGGCCAATCCACCTAACCTGCACACCTTTGGACAGTGGAAGAAACCAGAGCAGCTGGAGGAAATCCACACACAAACGGGGAGAACGTGCAAACTCCAGTCCATGTGCAATCAGTCAAGACCCCTCAATGTTGTATCTTTCAATTAATTGGGATTTTTTGTTATATTAAAAACAAAGTATACACTTACAGGTTGTCAAGTGTTTTTGCATCCTTCCCTATTTTAGATTTGTGCCACATAGAGCTCCCTCACAAGATGCATATTGGTAATCCCAAAATATCCACCATCAGGGAGCAAGGGAAGTATGCTGATTTTATAACCCTCTTATTCCTCCTCCGTTGCAGAATGAGGGACACCCTATCTGTGTGTGAAAAGTGAAATATTTAAGCTTTGGTTCATGATATTTCAACTTTTTATTAAGTATTAAAGTAACCCTTAGTTTTCTCTTCCAGTCTGTTTATGGAAATCCTGAATTCTTGCACAGATGTAGATGAGATTAAATTCCAAGAAGATGGCTCCTGGTGTCCAATGAGGCCCAAAAAGGAATCTTTAAAACTATCCAATGCACAGTGTACAAAAGTTGAACTTGCATGTGAGTTCTGAGATGTGTGAATACTTTCTCTGGAGAGTGATCTGAATGTTGTGTTCATTATCTGCATTCTTAATGTTTATATAATTTTATATACCATGACCCTGTGAGTTAAATTAGGCAGAAAAATAGAGATATTCTGCACACACTTCTTTTTATGTTCATTTTTCTCCTTTTAGTTTGTGGTCTGTTTGCCAAGACCATTGGTGCCAGTCACTAGAGGTAACTGACTATATTGCCTTGAGCCAATCTACATAGTTAGCAGACGTTGGTTATTTGAGTTAATCATGTTTTTTATTGTTGTGCTGTGATTCATTGAAGTGTAACAGTGAGATTTTTGGTATGCCAGATACAGACTAGATGCACAGGTTTTCTTGCTAAATAAATATGGTCAAGTTGGATGTTAAAACAGGGCTTTGATGGAATGTGCTGAATGGACCACCCTTCTACAAAAGTCTGAGATATATAAAGTGTTCCTCCAAATTAGCATCTATTCTGTCTCGAACTTTTAGCACTGTTCAATTAATAGCATTTCTGTAGTGGCTCCATTTTTTTAAAGAGTCTCTAGTTACTTCAAAGAGGTATGTGGAAAAGGAGTACTGATCCAAAGAAGGTGTCATTAGAAGGGTGTCTATATAAAGTTTTTAAAAGGGATGAGATTTTAAAGAGGAATGGGAGGAAATTTTGAGTGGGACCTTGGCAACCGAAGGCAGGGCCACCATTGAGGCAGCAAAAGGAGGAGCTGTGTACAGAAGTAGTTGGAGTCAGGAACAGAGTGAGCATATTGTAAAGTTAGAGAAGATTGTGGAGGTTAAGTGAGATGTGACAGTGAAGGGATTTAAAGATGAGCTGGTTTTTATATTTGAGGACTCTAGTTGATAGCAACGGCAAGTGTTTCGAAGGTGCAGGATTTGTTTTGGAGATTGGTATGTAAACGTTACAGGCTTGAACAGCCGGGTGCCTGTTGACGGTGCAGAATGAAAGATTGACAAGAAAA
This sequence comes from Rhincodon typus, assembly GCF_021869965.1. Taxonomy (NCBI): domain Eukaryota; kingdom Metazoa; phylum Chordata; class Chondrichthyes; order Orectolobiformes; family Rhincodontidae; genus Rhincodon; species Rhincodon typus. The sequence continues at coordinate 27,363,778 of NC_063332.1, read as the reverse complement.
ATATAGGAATAATTGAGTCTACATTGAAAAGCCTAAAGTCATTGTCGTTGAACTTTGTCTCAACTCCATGCCCTCGCCACCATTTCCTAAGACTAAGATGTAGGAGCATGTGTAGGCCATTTGGCCCATCGAGCCTGCTTTGCCATTCAGTGATCCAATGGCTGATATTATAATCCTTAACTCCACTTTGCTGACTTATCCATATAATCCTTCATTCCCTTACTGATGAAAAGATCAGTCTATCTCAGCTTCAAATATACTTCAAATGACACAGTCTCAAGAGCCCTTTGTGGTAAAGAAACCACAGATTCACTACCTTCTGAGAGAAGATATTCCTCTGCATCTCTGCCTTAAGTAGGTGACCCCTTTCTGGAATTATGCCCTGGTGTCCTAGACTTTCCCACAGTGGGAAACAATCTCTCCGCATTTACCCTGTCAAGCCACCTAAGAATTATATGCTTCAATAGGTCTTCTCTCATTCTTCTCAACTCCAATGAGTACCAGTCCAACCTACTCAATTTCTCGTAAGAAAATCCCTCTGTACCTACAATCAAACTTTCTTTCCCCTTTCCTGAGCCCTGTCTTGGGCTGCAGGGGATTGTTTTGAACTTCAGGGACCTATTTGAGCTTTCAACTCTATATCATATGCTTATCAATGTCACTTCCATCCATCTCCATAACATCACCCTCCACCCAAGCCTCTGTTGCCTTTGTCACCTCCAGACTCTGCTGTTTTAATTTTATTTTCTCTGGAGGAAGCTTACCAACTATTGCTCCTTATTTTTCTTATCTAGGGTGGTTTTCTGCAATTGGAAAAAAAAAAGTTTGATCAGAGTGTACTGTCTAATGACATTTGCAAATCAGGATTGTCCAGATGTTTTAAAACAATTTGCCTGCTTTCTTGATCAGGGAATGATATTTAATGTGGGAGGATAAACTTAAAATGGAAAGAATAGGAGGCATTTTTAAAACATCTTACCTTGGAATCAGTATCATTGCAAACCTTTGATCAAGTTAAAGCAAAGACCTGTTCAATTATAAAAATAAGTGTATTCATCTGTAGGGATAAGAGGTTTTGGTGTTTTTATTTCTGATATACATCTGAAATGTCAGACTGATTATTTTTCACAATTGATAATTGACATACTATGTATTTCTTTTTTAGATTTATTTTAGCATTCCAGCATTTACCTCCTTCCCTTGTTATTTTCCTATTGCAACACGTTGTTTTCTAATTCCAGCAACTCCAAATGTAACCAACAAGACTGCTTCTGCAGTGCCGACTAGTGAAGCAAGTAACAACAAGAGGGTTGAGGTTATAGATCTCACCATTGAAAGTTCCTCTTCTGATGAGGAGGCAGAACCTCCACTAAAGAAAAGGTGCTTATATCCAGCAGATACAGAGGACACTGCCAACAAAGGGTTAGTATGATACACATTCCATTGTAACTTTTCACAAATTATTTTTGCAGGCAATTAGATTAAAAACAAAGATGCAGATTTTTTTCTCCCCACACTTTAAGTATACACTGAAAGAGTTAAACCAAAAGCTGTTTTTGTTTCTTTTGGACCTTTGTTCCTGTGGCCACTGTTGCTGTCCTGTGGTACCGCAGATGCTGCCAACCATCTTTGCCTTGTTCACTTGACGCATTTTTCACGAGTAGAAAATGATTTCATGGTGAAAAGGCAGCATTGTAACTGACCTCGGAGATAGTAAGAACTGCCAATACTGGAGTCCGAGATAACAGTGTGGAGCTGGAGGAACACAGCAGGCCAGGCAGCATCTGAGGAGCAGGAAAGCTGACGTTTCGGGTTGGGACCCTTCTTCAGAAAAAGCCTCCAGCTCCACACTCTTATTGTAACTGACCTGCTGCTGTCATCAGGTGCCAGTGTTATGATCATGTGAGGCAGAGTGAATCAGCTCCCCTTGGATAGCTGCAAAACTATTTTTAATTCAGCTATCTCCCATTTTGATTAAAACAGTATTACGCAAATCTAAGGAGCCAATTACAAAGTGAGTGAAATTTTTATTACTTACTAAAACATGCAACATCAAATGCATGCATGAGCACAGGTATGAAAGTTTAAAAGGAGTGGGTGTCCAGTACAAAGAATATGGAGTTTAAAAAATTCCGTAATGTTAGGTTTAACTTGAAATCAAGTTTGATTAATTGGTGACTTATATTCTCAGTAGTAGCAAAATTTGTAAATACCTTTTTGAGTCCTCAATGAATGTCCAATTTGCTTTTTTAGAAGATTTTTGGGAGGGATGAGTGAAAGAAAGCAAACCTTCCAACTTATAAAATCATAGAATCCCAACAGTGTGGAAGCAGGCCATTTGGCCCATTGAGTCCACACTGACCCTCCGAAGAGCATCCCTCCCAGACCCAACCCCTACCCTATCCCTGGATTTCCCACCTTAAACACTATGGGCAATTTAGCATTGACAATCCACCTAACGTGCATGTGTTTGGACTGTGGGGGGGATACTGGAGCACCTGGAGGAAACTCACGCAGACACAGAAAATGTGCAAACTCCACACAGACTGTTGCCCAAGTCTGGAATCGATCCTTCGTTCTTGGTGCCATGAGGCAGCAGTGCTCACCACTGAGCCATCATGCTGGCCCTTTTTTTCCCTCGGGAAATTGCAACAAATATCCCCTTAGGCAATCAACCAGACGGTTATCAGCAATAGTCATGTATTCAATTTCATTGTTATGTTATTAAAGTTTAGAAAATGTAAGTGTGGCCCAGCGCATTTCCCAAAAAAGTTAAATATCCAAGGCAAAAATAATTGAAAAACATTATTTCCAATATTCAAACTTGATTTTAAAAAAAAAAGTCTCCACCACCAGGGTGAAGGGATCAGCAGGTTTGCTGCATGGACTAAGACCAGCTTTGGCACCTAGAACTATTCATGGTTTATAAATCTTTGAGCCATCGCCACGGCCTGCATGAAATCCCATTTTTTTTCTCTCTTTGCCTACCCAAAGGATATAGCCTGAAGTACAGTTCCTATGTGTTCTGCTGTGTTTTGCTTTTTACTCCTCAAGCTGGATAATACCTTGGCAACTTTCATCCCAAAAGGTGTAAATCAAATGGGAGGCACAGATCTGATTGATTGATTGGTTTTGGTCAGTTTGATTTCAGTTCACACTTGGTTTAGCTTATTGATGGTTTTGTGAACAGACTCAACCAGTAGTCAGGTCATCACTATGACTATCGTAAGTCAGTGTTTTTTCAGTTATTTTATAAAATACATTTTAGTCCATTTCAAATTTGTCAGGTTAAGGAGGTCAAACATTGGTAGTCCATTTTTACCATGATGCTGTCAGCATGTGTCAAAGATAGAGACTGAGTCTAGAATTCCTAAGGTACAAATCTAAAGATTTCTATATAACTTGAGTATACAACAAGTTATGCATTTCCTCATGGAACTTATATAACAACAGCTGTGTTAATGGCTTAATTTAACATGATTCATATTAATAGAAAAAGCTAATTGATTTTTTTTCTCTGAATTATAGGGTCCTTGCCTATCAGCCACCTGCCGTTCGTTTGCCAAATGCCACAACTGTTGATACAAGTTTTCTGCCTCAGTTAGCAGACTATCCAGCCACATTCCATCACTCAACAATGACCCTTCCACCTGAGATTCAAAGTAAGGACAGGATATGATATGGAGTATGTCACCTTTTACGCATTAAAAAAAGGCAATTTGGTCAAATGTCCCGTCAGCCTCTCCTGATTTGAAAGCAGGGATTCATGGAGAATAGTACAGTGGGTGTTGGCTGGGAGCTCATCAAAAAATCAAGTATGGGTGCAAAAGTAAACTTGTTGCTTTGTAGGCGGTGTGCAGCACAGCTGTACCCAGTACCCAATCCAGTGCTCACTCAACATCCTCACAATTTCTTTTCAACTACCTTTTCTCATCGCTTCCCTTGTTAGCTTTAGTTTTAATGCTGTCTGAATATAAACACAAAGTTAGGAGCTTGCCTGTTTCTTTGGACCCATTGTTAATTGCAAAACCTGCTGAGATGTAAGCAGCATGTGGTCTCCCTGAGTAATACTAACACAAAATGTTAGAATGTTTATGCCACTGAATGAACCCTTTGCTTAAACAAGTCAGTACTTTTCTCCTTGTGCATTATTCTAATTCCAGCATCCTCATTGCTTCCCTGTGTCTATTAGTGTTTCTTTCTTGTAGTTCTTGTAAAACCTCTGACTCATTAATGGGTGGTACAAACTGAGCATTGAATTGTCTCTTCGTTAACCCATGAGGCCCATCTATTCTATGTGCTAATGGTGAGAAATAGGATCGATGACCCTATCTCTTATGTTGTACTTGGATTTGTGGGATTTTCAGAATGAGGTAGGGATGGGTGTAATCTTTGAATTATGGCAAAGGAACTGTTTGCACCCCATACCCAATAAGAGTTTAAGAAATAGGCAAAACAACATGTTCAATGACCTGTTGAGCCTACTCCACTACACAATTCAATTACATCTGCTTTCTGCCTCAGCTTCCCCTTCCTGCTTGCTCCCTTTATCCCTTAATTCCCTGAGAGACCAAAAACCGGTCTGTCTTAATCTTCAATGCATTCTTATTGGAACAGTCATAACACTAGGGTAGAGAATTCCAACGATTACATCTCATTCTTATAAACTTGAGTGAATATGGACCAAATTTACTACACTACATTATTAGACAACTTTCTAGTGAACCTTTTCTGAGCACTTCCAGTGGCAGTTTTATGGAAAGTCATTAATACAACAAGTATCTGAGACAGCCACATTGATCGTTGTGGCACTCCACCACCAATACACAGTGGCAGCAGTATGTACTATCTATAAGATTCGCTGCAGCAACTTCCAGACCTGCAACCTGTATATGGATAATGGCAAAAGATGTATGGGAACACCACCAGCTGCAAATTTCTCTCCAAGTCTCACACATCCTGACCTTAAACAATATCGCTGATCCTTCACTGTCCCTGTGTCAAATTCCTGGAAGTCTTCTGAACAACACTCTGTGCCCCCCTGAATACCCAGGGCTGTAGTGGTTCTAAAAGGCAGCTCATCACCACCTCTATAGCAATTAGGTGTTGGCAATAAATTCTGACATAGGCTATCCCTGTGAACAATAAAATGAAACCTAGCTCTAAAAACATATATTTTATGTGGCTCAGTGCCATATTTTGTTTTCTAATGTACCTTTGAAGCGCCTTGGAAAGTTTAATTGTGTTAAAGGTGCCATATATAGTTATTGATGAGCCTAGAAAAATCAGATGATAATCCCACCCATACAGAAACTACATTTAGTCTAGCACCACCTGGCTAGAATCTGAGTAAGGGTGGAATATCGGACCAACAGAATCATTTCCATAATTTGAGATGTTCTTTTGTTTGAAACAAAGACAGAGTTATTTAAAACTTTGCAATCTATTGAAACTTTCTTCACTGTTTTAAAGTTTTGGCAAAGATCTGTAGCTCGGGTTGAGGATGAGGTTGTTGACTTGCTCGCCAAGCTGGCTTGTTTTTTTTTGTTTCAAACAACAGTCAGCTTCTGTTTCTGGATGTCAGAGTTGAGCGTATGACCAACAGGGAATTCCAAACCTCAGTATACAGAAAAGCACTCCACTGATCAAATCCTCAACTTCCACAGCAACCACCCCAATATCCACAAACAAAGCTGCATTAGGGCACTATTTAAACAGGCCATGACTCACTGCAACACTCCAGAACTATGCAGGAAAGAGGAAGAGCACCTATACAAAATCTTCACTATGAAAGGATATCCCCGCAACTTCATCCGCAGGTGCCTACTAAACAGACAACAGCAAGAGGACATAGTACACCCTAACACACTGGCCACACTGCCCTACATCAAGAACATATCAGAACTGCCAACAAGACTCCTAAGACCATTAGGAATCATGGTAGCACACAAGCCCACAGCCACTCTATGGCAAACACTCATGGATTAAAGACACCATTCCCACAACATGCAGAACCAACGTAGTTTACGAAATACCATGCAACGACTGCCACAAACGCTACATTGGACAGACAGGAAGGAAACTAACCATCAGAAAACAAGAACATCAGCTAGCAGCAAAACGACATGACGAACTTTCCTTAATATCAGTACACTTGGACAGTGAAGGCCATCAATTTAACTGGGACAACGTAACTATAGTAGCCCAAGCCAAACGTAGACACGCACGGGAATTCCTAGAGGCATGGTTCTCAACCTGTGATGCAATCAAAAAGCATTTTAGAATTGGACCCTAAATATAAACCCATATAGATCAGAACCAGAAATGACACTACTCACCATAACAGACTAGACAGTATATCATAGATCATAGAATCCCTACAGCATGGAAACAGGCCCTTCGGCCCAACAAGTCCACACCGACCCTCGGAGCATCCCACCCCCCCAATCTACACACCCCTGAGCACTACGGGCAATTTAGCATGACCAATCCACCTAGCCTGCACATCTTTGGACTATGAGAGGAAACCCATGCAGACACGGGCAATGTGCAAACTCCACACAGTCAGTCGCCTGAGGGTGGAATCGAACCCAGGTCCCTGGTGCTATGAGGCAGCAGTGCTAACCACTGAGCCATCATGTCACCGTATAAATTCTAAGCAGAGTAGAGCAACATCACTTCATTGGAGGCCTCACTGATGATGTTACATAGCATAGTGATGAAACGTCTGAATAAAAAACAAGCCAGCTCCGCGAACAAGTCAACAACCTCATTTACTCACCTACTTCAGACTTATCCAATGTAAGATGTGTCCATGTGCATTTCCAGGAATAGCCGAGTTGCTGTGTTGGGGAACACCACTGGTACACTGCCAGTGCGATGATTTGCAGCCTTGCTGTGGTCCTGTGTTTTTTTTTGTCTGCTGGACACAGGCCACCAGAAATGTTGAACTTTCCTCTGATTACATGCTCCCCTCTAGCTTGTTGTAACCAATGGATTGTTTAATGTATTTTATTAATCTTGTTTAACTGTCATGCATGTTAACATTTCAAATGTTAAGTTTGTTTTTTCTAGTACCTGCTTAGCTTGTAGAGTATTTACATACATGTGCCCTTGCTGTATTTTTAAGTTAATTACCTGGGGACCTGCTAGAGTCCTTGTGATGTGGAGACATGAGCTGTTAGGAAGGGAGTTCCAGGATTTTGACCAACTACAGTGAAGAAAAAGGCACATAGCTCCAAATCAGAACACTGGCTTAGAGGGGAGCCTCCAGTTGGTGGTAAAATCATATGGTATGGAAGAGGCCATTCAGGTCTGCACCAACAAAAATCTGTTCTAAATCTACATGAGTCTCACTTTCAAGCACTTGGCCCATAACCTTGGATATTCTGACATTTCAAGTGCTCATCCAAGTAGTTTTTAAAAGTTGAGATTTCCCACCTCAACTACCCTCACAGGCAGTGCATTCCAGATTCTCACCATCCTCTGGGGAAACTATTTTTCTTCAAAGCCCCTATTGACCCTTCAACTAAGGGGAACAGCTGCTTCCTATCCACGTTGCTCATGCCTCTCATAATCTTATACAACTCAATCAGGGTCCCCTCTCAGCTTTCTCTGCTCTAAAGAAAACCACTCCAACCTGCTCCATCCCAGGCCACATCCTGATGAATCTCTTCTGCACTTTGTAGTTTGATTATGTCCTTCTTATTTTATGGTGACTGGAACTACACACAGTACTGAGCTGTGGCCTAACCACAGTTTTGTGAAATAGCAACGTAACCTCCCTGCTCTTATAATTGCAAATTAAGGGACCCAGAACTGATCCCTATGGTATGCCACTGGACAGTGGCCTCCAGTCACACAAATAGCCTTGAACCACCACCCTCTGTTTCCTACCACAAAGCTAATTTTGGAACCAACCTGCCAAGCTACCCTCGATCCCATGTGAATTTACATTCTTTATCAGTCTTCCATGCGAGACCTTGTTAAAAACTTTGCTGAAATCCATACAAACTACATAACTACCCTACCGTTATCTACACAACCGAATCACCTTGAAAAATATTATCAAATTCATTAGGCAGGACTGCCCTCTGAAAAAGCTGATTTTTAAAAAAGAAAATTCATTCATGGGGTGAGGGCATTGCCAGCCAGGCCAGCATTTATTTTCCTAATCCAATTAGGGATGGACTGTCCAGAGGGCAGTTAAGAGTCGACCACATTGCTGTGGGCCTGGAGTCACATGCAGCTCCCTTCTCGAAAGAACATTAGTAAACCCGATGGGATTTTCCCAACAAATGGCAATGGATTTGTGGTCATCATTTGACTCTTAATTCCTGATTTTTCTGGAATTCAAATTCTACCACCTGCAGAGGTGAGGTTTGAACCCGGGTCCACAGGAATATTACTTGGGTCTCTGGATTAACAGAGCAGCGATCATACCACTAGGCAATCTCCTTTCCTAAATGCTGCCTTTCCAAGTGGAGATTAATTCTTTCATTCAGAATTTTCTCCAGTAGTTGCCGTATTACTGATGTGAAATTCCCTGGTTTATTTCAACTACCCCTGTTTTAAAAAGTAGAACCACATTAGCTGTCCTCCAGGCCTCTGGCACCTCCCTGTGACCTGTGAGAAATTAAAACTTCTGGTCAAAGCCCCTGTAGTTTCCTCCCTTGTCTACTAGAGCAGTGAGTTCCTTTGTATCTACTGAACTTGCCCTTCTAGTTGGGTTCGCAGGTTTTGAAGCTGCTGTTGAAGGAGCCTTGGTGATTTACTACTGCAATGCTTCTTGTAGTAGTCCACACTGGCATTATGCATCCATGTAGAGGAAGGAAGATGGTGGATGGGGTAACAATCAAGTGAATTTGTCCTGGATAGTGTTTAGCTTTTTGAATGTTATTGGAGCTGTAACCAAACAAGTGGAGAATTTTCCATCACACTCCCTGACATATCTTGTAGATTGTGGAGAGGCTGTGGGGAGACGGAGGTGAGTTACTTGCTTCAAATTTCCTAGCCTGTGACTTGCTATTTTAGCCACAGCATTCATACGGATGTTCTAGTTCAATTCCTGATCAATGGTAAACCCCCACCCACCCAGGATGTTGATAGTGGGAGAATCAGTGAGTGTAGTACAAATGTTCATGAAGGGAAAATGGTTAGATGCTCTCTTGTTGGAGATGCTCATTGCCTGGCACTTGTGTAGTGTGAATGTTACTTGCTACTTACTAGCCCAGGCCTGGATATATTCCAGATCTTGCAGCATATTAGCACAGACTCGTTCAGTATTTGAAGAGTGGTGGATAATGCTTAACAGTGTGCAATCATCAAAGAATAGCTGCATTTCTGACCTTATGATGGAAGTAAGGTAATTGATGAAGCAGCTGAAGGTGGTTGCACTTAGGATACTGTCTGAGAACTCTTGTAGTGGTGTCCTTGGATTAAGATGCTTGACCTCCAAGAACAACACATTGTGCAACCAATAAAGAGATTTCCTCGGATTTCCTTTGACTTCAGTTTTGTTAGAGCTCCTCCTTGCCTTATTTGGTCAAATGCCATGTTGATGTCACGGACAGTTTCCTCGCCTCCGGAGTTTAGTGCTGTTCTCCATGTTTGAACCTAGTCTAAAATGTGGTTTGGAGACGAGTGATTCAAGCAGAATGCAAACTCCGCATAGTAAGCAGGTTATTCCTTTGCATGTGCCACTTAGTAACACATTCAATGACCCATTCCTTCATTTTGCTAATGATTGAGAGTAGGCTGATAGGTTGATAATTAGTCAGGTTGGAATTGTCCTTTTTTTTGTGGACTTGGGAAATTTTCCCAATTTTTCACAACTGGCTGCCATGGTGATACAGGGTGATTAAGATGGTCATACTAACAGATTAACAAAATTAAATTGTATATTTTCCAAAACTATATGTTGGCTATCAGAGTCAATACAGTCAATATAGGAGATATCAAGAACTGCAGATACTGGAGTCAGAGTCAATATAGTGTGGAGCTGGAGGAACACCGGTCAGGCAGCGTCAGAGAATGTTTCGGGCCTAGACCCTTCATCGGCCTGATACGTTAACTCTCCTACTCCTCTGCTGTGTGACCTGCTCTGTTCCTCCAGCTTCACACTGTATTGACTCTGACTCTGGCATCTGCAATTCTTGCTATCTCCTATATGTTGGCCATCTGGCATCTTTGGCTGCCAAGGACCAATTTGTGGCAATGCTTTCTGTTTTGTGTGAATAAACTTGGATGTTTCCTATTATCAATGTCTGCAGACTTTAATATTCATCTCACTTTCCAGCAATGATCACCTAGTTCTCATGTGATTAACTCAAACTAATTTTAAATAAGCTTCATGCAGGCTCCTCCTACTGTCCCACAACTCACCTCACTTCCTTTGGAAGTGTCTCTCTTTTAAATGGAAAACCTACCCAAATGATTGTTCTTTACATTTATTCTTAAATTACATTTTGAAGATTGAGCATACTGATTTGATTCTGAATTTTAAATCGTTTTACAGCATCTCATCTGTTTGTAAATGCAATTTATTTTTCAGATCTGGAATTTTTCTCATTGTTTCAGAGCGATCCACAGGTATGTATGTAATGTAGCTTCTTGGAGGCCAGTGCACCGCAAGAAATAGTTCTTACTGTGACAGTTGGTGCTATCTGTAATACATTAAGGCACGTTTATCATCTGTCCTGAAGCACTACAAGCAATTGTATATATTGTGCATCTTTGGGAGAGTGACTCTAACAGTATCCCAATACTGCTGTCCTGAGCCCTAACCCTCCCTCCCCCACATATTATTCATTATCAAATTCTTGGCTGAGACAGAGATATATTCTATGATTGCTTCTGAGACACCCTGTAGTATCTGCATGTAGATTTGACTGGGAATTGCAGTAGATGACCATTCATCATAACAAATGTGTGTATTGACTGATACTAGTATCTCCCCAATCAGTGCAAATTGTCTATTGGTCTTTTGCCCAGCACCCAAGAATTTTGGTCAACCTTTTCTCAGGAGCTGTATCTACACCTGGACTCTGGACTCTCCAGATTACTTCCTGGGCCACATGCAATTCATTATAGAAAAAGGAGGATAAGATAGATGAAGGCAGTAGGGAGAATTTCAGATTCTTGGTACTCTGGGAATGGCTCTGGTGAAGGTAGGGTCTCTACAGGCCTTTTCACCTGAACAGAGCTTGGGACTACAGGGGGACCGTGGTGGGGGTCACTTTGCTTTTGGTGTCCAGGAGAATTGAAGCTAACTCAGCAGAGATGTGGAGATCGGGGGATAATAGACTAGAATACAAAGTTGCACAGAATACTGGGAGAGATGGGTGACCTTAAAATGGAGAATAAGTGTGGTCAGGAGAAAGTAAGACCACTGTATGTGGAGGAAGAAGTCATGGCTGAAATTTTAAACAAATGTCTTTGTGTTGCACATGAATGTTTGTTTTTACCAAGGAGTAAGATTCTACCCAGCCCTTGGAAATTCAGTCGCTAGAATAGTTTAAAATTGATGAGTGGGTATTGGATAGGCTGTTTGTATTTAAAGTTGACGTGGTACCAGGACCAGTTGAGATGCATCCAAGAATACTGAGGACATTGGAATTAAAACTGCGGAGGCAATGGCAATAATTTTTCCATCTTCATTAGTTTTCAGGGATGATGCCAGAGGACCAGAGAACTACAAACATAATTCTGTTGTTCAAAAAAAAAATTTGCAAAGAAAAGCCAAGCAACTATTTTAACTTAGATGGTTGTAAAACCTCCAGAAACAATAGGGCAAAATTGATAGTCACATGGACAGTTTATTTCACGGGATGTGGATATTGCTGGCGAGACATCCATTTATTTCCCATTCCTATTTGCCCAGAAGGCAGTTAAGAGTCAACCACATTACTGTGGGTCTGGAGTCACATATAGACTAGACCCCCTCCCCATCAGATAAATATGGAAGATTTCCTTCCCTAAAGGATATATCAGCACTTCTGTGGTTTCAGAAACATCGGAAATGTACTCATTTGGTTTCTTGGCATGGTCAGTTAGATGAATTGTCAGGTTAAAAAATTAAAATAACTTTTTTTGCTCAAATAAATATAGTACTGTTCCAGACTGCAATCCAGACTGGATCCCTCCTATTAACTTTAAATTCAAAATTTTGCAGGTGCATCTTTGCACAGCAGCGATAGTATGCTCAAGATCATCTTGCTGTGTATAATTTTGTACTTTCTCTTTTTAATTGCGTAGTGGATCATAGGTTAGCATGATTGTTAGGTTAGCACGGGGGTGAGGTGTGGTGGCTCGGTGGTTAGCACTGCTACCTCACAGTGCCAGGCACCTGGGCTTGATTCCAGCCTTGAATGACTCTGCATGGAGTTTGTATGTTCTCTCCATGTCTCTGTCCATGGGGTTCTCCGATTTCACCCAGCAATCCAAAGATATGCAGGTCAGGTGGATTGACCATGCTAAATTGCCCTGTAGTGTCCAGGAATGTGCAGGCCAGTTGGATTAGCCATGGTAAATGCGGGGTTACGGGATAGGGTGGGTTGGGTGTAGGTACTGGGCAGGAGGTACTTAGGAAAGTCATTGCAGACTCATTGAGTTGAATGGCCTCTTTCCACACTACAGGGTTCTATGAGGTTTTGATAAATTGAGTAGGGATTAAGTAACATTTTAAAATTAAAGCTTGACAGGCTTTTTAAAAGAAAATCTTCCATAAAGGAAACAAAAAGCCCTAGGTTTCATATCAGTAATTTTTATGGATATTAGTATGTGCTAAGCAGCAGGACAAGTACTCTGTCAGAAGGAAGGATAAACTGCATCGTCTGCTCTGGTATTCTCCTTGCAAATGTGTCAGAGGTCTTGTAAGCATTTTACTTGAACAGCTTCAACTGTGGAAAATAAAAGCCAAAAGAACTGCGGATGCTGTAAATTAGGAACAAAAACAGAAGTTGCTGGAAAAGCTCAGCAGATTTGGCAGCATTTGTAAAGAAAAAAATCACAGTTAACGTTTCGGGTCTGGAAACGCTTCCTCCGAACTACAAGGGTCACCAGACCCGAAACGTTAACTGATTTTTTTCTTTACAAATGCTGCCAAACCTGCTGAGCTTTTCCAGTAACTTCTGTTTTTGTTGAGCTTTTCCAGTAACTTCTGTTTTTGTTGAGCTTCAACTGTAGGATGGTTCAGAGGGAAAAACAATTTTTCCCCCTTCTCCCAACAAAAAATCTCAGTTCATATTGAATTTTAGAGCACTTATTTACTTTTATTGTTCCCTCTATTTCCTCAACTGCAGTACTGTCAATCTATATTTCTGGACAATCTCTCCACTGCTGTTGGATCACCGACTGTGACACCCACCACTGTGGGTGGAAGCATCATCTCATCAACCCAGCATCATGAGGGCAGCACCAGCAGCCGAGCAGAAACTGGGGTGATAGCAGGAGGCGGAGGAGGCAACAGCATACCAGACATCATCTCTTTAGATTGAGTTTTGCATAGACTTGATTTTGTATTCAAGAGCTGAATGGGGTGGTTGTGGGCAAGAATGAAACTGCAGCCGAGAACTCTCTTTCAACATTTTGTGCATTCTCCACAATGCTGCCACTTTTTTCATTTGTTTTCAAAGTATCAAGAACTTTGTTGACTGGCAGCATTCATAGAGTGCTGGTGCAGCGCTTCCTTGGAATGGGACTGAGAACATAAATGGATGACAGAAACTGAGTCTGAAATCCTTGGCTTGAATGAGCTTGAAGTTTGATGGAAGCAGAGGAAAATGTTGTCATGTTTCGTTGCGATTATTGTGGTGTAGTTCCATTTACAGCCATCGTTGAAATTCACAGCAACTTTTTATTCTTCTATTGACTCTGAATTTTCAAGGCACCCCTCCCACCCCAAAATATATGCATTGTCTCTGTAACAGTTCAAATAATTGGTGCTTTATTGTGAAGTATACTATACTCTCAGTTACTGTTGAAGAATCCCTTTCTTTCACAGTTGCTGAGGTGTTAAGTACTGTAATTCTGACTCAAATGCAATAACTGAGCCAGATGTTGAGATCTTTAGTATAAGATATTGTAGTAACTAGTTTTGAGATGTAATTCTTTATCAATGATTGAATTACATATAAGCATGTACAGTGTTTCTAGGATGGAGAAAATACTCTTCTTTTTATGATTTGCATTCCTTTTGTAATTTTAATGCAATTTTCTCGACTTTTTTTCAAAAAGAAAGTAATTAGGAATACAGATGGGAAAAGCAGGGAATAAGTCTGCAAGCAATCTGTACTTCTGGCAAACAGTGCATGGTTTTGATTAAAATTAGAAACAATCTAATTTCAGTGCCTGTTGATCTGGCTGATTTGAGACAATATCAGTGCTGTGTAATGTCTCAGTGATTCAGGATAAGAGAAAATCCAGTGACTGCTGTTTTAGAAGTGGGAAGAAAAAAGAACTGTAGGCAAGATTTAGACGTGCACTGTCCAATTTAATATCTACCTGGCAGTCACTGTTTGGTCTCTTACATAAACAGTGGCAATGTAGCTGAGGTAAATGGACCACCAACTCTGGACAGCATCCCATTCCTCTACTCTTTTATAGTTTAAGATAGGAGAAAATCGGAAGTAATAAAAATGTAATCATTAAATCATATACACTTTGATTACTTCCTCTTGCCCTCTGCCGCAGCCCTCCATTTGAGTCTGAAACATTGATGAATATGGTACAAAATGGAAGTCTGTATTTTAATTTTATGGGAACCAGATAGGAGCAGACATCTAAAGTTACACAATATTTGGACAAAACCTAATGGAGTTGTTTACAGCTGTACACTAGAGTTTCTGATTTGGATTCCAACTCAGCATTTCAGAAAAAGTAATAATTCTAACCTGGAAGTGACTAGTACTTGAACGCCAGGACATGCTGAAATAGTTGGTGATCTTTAGTTTCTAGCTCACTTAATGATCTAATGTGGATAAATGTGCCAGCTGCTGTGGTAAGCAATGTAGTCCAGCAGGTTCAATGTACAGTTTCTAGTCTATCCTGAGCTTGTTGATCACAGCCAGACTATTTATTGTGGTATTTTGCTTGGTCTCATCCCTAAGCTAAATGGGGGTTCTCATTCGATGTCCGTTAAATGAATCCTCCAAAATCTGCCCAGGTTAATGAGCCTTGGATAACATCAGAGCAGCATAGTGTTTGCTCTGCAGTTTTCTGTGATAGTAGATGGTGCCTGTTGAACTGCACCCCAGTAATAGTGCCTTCAGGAGAGAATGATGGAGGAGTTAGCAAAAAAAAAAGAGGCTTTTGTTAATTTGGTTGAATGTTTTAAATTTATTTTTGCAATTGTGCAATTCTTTAAAAAAAAATCATCTTGGCTGCATTGACTGGGTCAAAATAGGTCAAACCTATTCTTCATCTAGCATCTTAAAGTAGGGCAAAGCATTTATCTAAAGATGTTTTCTGGATTTTCTAAAGGAAGCTCTCAGATTTCTTTTAAAGGAAAGTTAATATTTTGAAGCAATTGATGTTGTCTCTTGTTCTGCTATGGGGTTTTCAATAAAGTTCTTGTGCCACTGTGTTCTTCTATGCTAAAGAAGTCTTGTAACATTATATAAATTTGGGACCTAAAAACTAAAATGTGTTCTTTGAAGCCTAAGATCTGCCTGTTCTTTGAGATGATGCTTTTTCTTGGGAGTGGAATGTATGTGTGGTGCTCCAGTTTTCTAAAAAAAAAAAAAATTGTTACTGGGACGTGGACATCACTTGCTAGGGCAGTAATTGCTCTCAACAAAGCGAGCTGAACATTGAGTTGTACCTTTGTTTCCCTGGGACTTAAATTATAAAAGTTAGTTTTAACCTATATTTGCTTTAGCACTCATAATTTTTTTTTGAAATTGATGCAAGAAATGTTAGTACATTACCTTGTGGACTTAGCAATGTAAATCTGCCACTGACAGACTTGTAGTGTAGTGACTGAAGTAAATGTTGGAGCCATAAATGATTTGGATTGTGAATGCTGTGATGCCACAGTGGTATTTAGAACATCCTCTTAATTGGTTACAAAGTGTCTGTTGTACTTGTTTCAAGATTCTATTTATTATATTTTGATGCAACATCAAATCATTAGGTTGCAAACAGATGTTGAATAATGCAGTTTCTGAATTATCTAGGCTGATTGGCACAGCTTCCAATTAATATAGCTGGTTGTAGGGGTTAAGGCAGACTTAATCAAACTATCTGATAAATGCTAAGGAATATGAACATTTTACCCCCATGACCATTTGCAAAAAAACTTCATTACAGCATCGACATTGCATCCATTCCATTACATTGTATTATAGCAATTTTGTGACACGTATGCATTACATCAGTTCAATTTTGTATTCCTAAAAAAATTTAAATCACAATGCAAGAAATATGCAAATAAAAACATGCTACTAAGGGTACATACAAATCTGCATAGCAGCTGAGGGCTACACTGGCTCTAGATTGATTGTTTAACTAATTTAAGTCCTTGTTACTTGGATTTTCAGAAGAAAAATCAAAACATTTTACAAGAAAAGTTACATTTGTAGTAGCATTTTTTGTTTAAAATGCCTGTAACTATGTTTTTTGTTAGAGGGCTGTGCCTCTGCGAGAAGTGCAAGAGCCTTGCGTTCATACAGGTTCCCAGACCCATTAGTTATTGGCAGAAAACACTCCATCTGACGGATCACCTCCCGGTATGCAGCCATTCTTTAACCCAAGAATCCATTGTTAGCAACGCACTATCCTGTTTATAAGCACCTGTCTCCTTCAAAGACTACTAAGAATCTCCAGGAAATCAGATTTTTGGAAGAAGAACATTGTTGTATTGAGAAAAGCAGGATAATTCAAACAACTCTTCAGGGCAGAATCAGCTCATCTTACAATTACAATGAACAACGAAAATAAGAGCAGTAAGATGTTGGAGCAGGTCTTTGCATTTTTGAGTTGTATCTCAACAGTTATGAAGGCACTGGTTTAAAATTTGTTGATATGAACAATGATTATAAGTTTTTAAGAGAAGTTCTGAATAAAAGTTCTGAAATTAAATATTTTGATAGCCTTGAGTATTTTTGAAGTGCTGTTTCAGGTTTTTATAAAGTGGTTGAGTGCTTCATTCTGCCAAACAATAATTCACGTCCTAACTTCAACGACCATGACTGAAATTCTAGAAAAGAAGTGGCATCACCTTTTCTGGTTTCAACTTTTTCTGTACTTTCCTTCCTCCAAGTCTAGATATAAGTATTCTAGTTCATTATTAAGAGGTATTCCAGATGACAAGGTGCTGCATGATAGACTAATTAGTAAAGTTCAATCACATGAGATTCAGGGAAGGCTTTCCAACTGGATACAAAATTGGCCTAATGGCAGGAGACATTTATGGTGGAGGGTTTTTTTGGGACGGGAGGCCTGTGACCAACTGTTGAACAGAGATCTCCTCCTGTATCAGAAATAATTAAAATATAAACATAACCTTCTAAAATGTGGTACATCAATGTTAATTAGGCTGGTGAACTGGAAAAGGCTCCACCAACTTTAAGAAGCATTGTGAAACCAAGCAAAAATTGGATATCTCAGCTTTATTACCTGGCAACAGTAATGATCTTGACCTTGGCTGATTGAATTGACATGATCTTGTGAACATATTGATTGGCAAATGCTAATAACTAGATATTTCTATGGAGTCATTGTTTTCAATAAGAATTAACAGTAACTGCAAAGCTTATTGTCATAATTCCACTGACACCCAAAAATAAAATTTGCACAGGAAATATTTTGCTCCCTTTCAGCTCCTTTCACCTCACACAAGCTAAACCACTGTTCCCTTACTGTCCATTTTTGTTTGTCATTTATATAAATGATTTAGATGAGAATATACAAGGCATGGTTAGTAAGTTTGTAGATGACACCAAAATTGGTGTATAGTGGACAGTGAAGAGGGCTGTGTGAGATCACAGAGATTTTGATCAATTGGGTCAATGGGCCGAAGAGTAGCAGATGGAGTTTACTTTGGATAAATGTGAGGTATTGCATTTTGTTAAAACAAAGAAAGGGGGGACTTAGACAATTAAATGTAGGGCCATGGGTCGTGTTGTAGGACTTCAGGTAAATAATTCTTTGAAGTTTGCATCACATACAGGGTGTTTAAGGTGTTTAGCATGCTTGCCTTCATTGCTCAGACCTTTTGAGTATAGGAGTTGGGATGTTATGTTGAGGTGGTACAGATAGTGAGGCTTCTTCTAGAGTACTGTGTCCAGTTCTGGTCGCCCCATTATAGGAAGGGTATTATTAAGTTGGAGACGGTTCAGAAGAGATTTACCAAGATGTTGCTGTGAATAGAGGATTTGAGTTATAAAGAGAGGCTGGGACTTTATTCACTGGAGTGCAGAAGGTTGAAGAGTGACTTAGGGTTTTATAGAATCATGGATCTAGATAAGGTGAATGGCAGGTGTCTTTTCCTTAAGGTGGGGGATTTCAAGATTAGGGGGCATATTTTTAAGGTAAGTAAGATTTTAAAAAAGATTTTTTTTACACACAATGGTTCCTGTGTGGAATGAACTTCCAGAGGAAGTGATGGATACTGGTAGAGTTACAATGTTTAAAAGACATTTAGGTAAGTACATGAATAAATGTTTGGAGGGATGTAGGCCAAGCATAGGCAGGTGGGACTAGTTTAGTTTGAGATTAAGGTCAGCATGGACTGGTTGGACCAAAGGGTCTGCTTCTGTGCTGTAAAACAGGAAATTATAAGTACTGTCAACTTCAGTGGTATAAATAAGTGAATGTGAATATTCATAATTTAACTTGATTATGATTACTGTTTTTCTTATTGATTGAAGGTATATACTAGCACTCTCAATTTGTTGACAACAAAATATGGCTTGAAATTGTGTGCATAATTGTTTATGTGAAGAAGGTTATATTGAGAGAGTCCCTAAAGTGCAGGTTTCTTCTTCGCCTAAGTTATCAGATTTCTTCCATAAGACCAGCAAAGATAAATTCTTTTGATATTTGCTTCTATCCTAGAAGACATCTGATTGTGACTTCTATACAGGTTGCATTTTTAATCTAAACATCTAGATATTCAGAACAAAAAATTTGAACAAAAATAGCACTTTGTCCATGGAAGTGATAGAGGGCCAAAAAAAAAATTTGGCCAGAGCTATTAAAAAAAAAAGACAGCAGAGGAAAGGAAGAAGTTCCAGAACTTAAGGTCTTGACACTTGATCTTATGCCCACCTATGAACGGTAAAATGTAGGGTATTGACATGAGGATTTGGAATGCAGCATTCTTGAAGGATTAAATAAAATTATTAATTATCCTAATATAAATAAGTCCCATCAGATAAGCAGAAACAGAAACGATGCAGGGAACTACACCCAGTTAGACTAACATTTTCAGAAAATGTTGGTAGTCAACTGATTTTGTGAAGTTAGAGTCATGAAGTCATACAGCACAGAAACAGACCAACTTGTCCAAGCTGACCAGATATCTTAAATCAATCTAGTCCCATTTGCCAGCATTTGGCCAATATCCCTTAAACCCCTTATTTAAGACACCCATCCAGATGCCTTTTAAATGTTGTAATTATGCCAACTTCTGCTACTAACTCTGGCAGCTCATTCCATATATGCACCACTTTCCCCTCTCACTTAAACCTATGCCCTCTAGTTTTGGACTCCCCTATTCTGGGAAAAAGACCCTGCCAATCACCCTATCCATGCCCCTCATGATTTTATAAACCTCTAGGGAAAATGGCCCCAGCTTTTACCCATATCTTAAACTCTCCTAGCCCCTGTAACATCCTTGGAAAAGTTCCCAGAGGTTTATTTTAAATACAGGCACAGGATGTAGGTATAGTTACCTTGGTCAATATTTATTGCACACCCCAATTGGCCTGAAAGATGGAGAGCTGTCGACTTGAATTCTGCAGTCATTTGGGTGTACAGACACCCAGAGTCCTGTTAGGGAGTGCCAAGATTTTGAGCCAGTGAGTGAAGGAAGTTTGACATTGGTTAAAAAGAGAACTCGTAGATAATGCAAATTTTAAGTTCTAAAGATATTTGTCAGAAATCACATGACACCAAGTTATAGTCCAACAGGTTTATTGGAAATCACAAGCTTTTGGAGTGCTGTCCCTTTGTCAGGTGATGAAGGGGCAGTGCTTTGAAAGCTTGTGATTTCAAATAAACCTCGTACCTTATGATTTCTGATCTTATCGACCCCAGTCCAATACTGGCATCTCCACATTAAAGATAATTGATACTTGAAAAGTGGTACAAAATGTTTTGTACAGGATGAAGTGTCAACATGGCTTGAGGATTACTAACAAAACATCAGTTGACATTTTTAATTAATGATTCAGATAATGGAAACCAACTGTACTGTCACATTTGTTGACAGGATGGAGTTAGGTCAAAAACCAGATTGTGGTATCAATCTGGGCCCCAGAATCAATAATGAACATCCAGCCCTTTTGACTCTACAGTCTTTCCCAACACCATTTGAGCTAAAATTCAGACAGCTGTCTCTCATACCAGTCAAGCAACAGCCTGACACAATGATAGTCATGGAATCTTTACAGACAATATCCCAGACACAATCATCACTATCCCTAACATATCCTGTCCAATTGGTAGGACAGAGTCAACTGAGATTAAGGTGTAGTTATCCTGGAAGCTCTCCGCATGACTAGACCACAGGAAATCTCATCCCATCAATCTAAACATGGGCAAGGAAACTACCTGATTGCCACCTCCCGTCAAGCACACTCAGCTGATTAATTAGTACTCCGTGTTGATTACACCAAGAATTTCCCTTCCTAACAGTATTGAGTGTCTGACCACCCCAAGAACTCAAGAAGGCAGTTCACAGTCATATACATGTGGACAATTAGAACAGACAGTAAATGCTGTCAGGGAGGGAAAACATCTAGACAGCAATGCTCACACCATATGAACAAATGAAGAAAAACTGGGACATGGTGGAATTTTGATTTGTGGATGTCATTCAAAGGGATAAATGCCATAGTCACACTGTATTACAGACCATCTTCAGTGTTCAAGCTTAAGACCAGTTTTCAAGGAACTTTATTTTGTAACTACTGACATACAAGAGAATGATAAGAATACCAATGCAAACAAAGGAGAACATGATTTAGAGAGAAACATAGGTCTGTTGAGAGAAAATCAAATTAGTGTCAAGTCCAGTGACACTTTGTTATAACATTGAAACATCAATTCTTTTTCTCTCAACAGATGCTGCTAAAACTGCTGTGTTTCTTTGACACTCAGGGTTTCTGATTTCCAATTTCCACAGTTGTGTGTATTTTTTTAAGAACATAAATTAATAATACACAACAGCCAACTTTAACAGGTTTCAATTTTCTGCTTTTGATTGTTTACCTTTTTATCTTAGCATTCTACACCAAGAGCAGAACTTTAAGATAGACAAACCATGTACAATACACAAAGTGTAAAATCATTTTTTCATGTTGAGTTTTCCAAGACTCTTTCATGCACTTGTAGGTCTCTGTAACGATCTGGCTGAACTGAGGCCGTTCCAATGGAGTCTCCAGGTAGGGTCTGCCAATGCTCAGAGACGCTGAAGAAAAGCCTGTCCAATAGTGTTGGACTTCAAGTCAGCTGCAAAAGTGGTTAGAAATAACAAAAATAAAACTGTAATCAGTTTGAAACTGGCAGAATCACATCTCTCATTCCATAACATAAAATGCACTTTTTGAAGCTTTTTTTTGCAGAAATATTTCCATCTCCCTGTCTTCCCCAATTTTCTCCTCACTGATGAATGGTAGCATACAAACATATAAATTAGGAACACAAGTAGCTTACTCCACCAGTCAATAAGATAACATTCCCCTAATAATCTTCATACCCATGGCCAATCATATCAAAATGTATCTACCTCCATCTTAAAAATATTCAATGACCTCCACTCAACTTCAGAAGCAGACAGTTGCAAAGTCTCAACCCTCAGTAAAAAAATTTCTCACCTGTCCTAAAGATGTTGACAAGAGGGAATAAAAATTAAATAGGACACTGGGGATAATTCTTCTAACCATCTTTGACACAGCACCATAGATTTTGTTTTATATATTCAGACAAGGTGGCAGTTTGGATCTCTGCTTAATGTTTAATCTGACAAATGGCACCACCACCAGTTCAGTACTCCCTCAGTACAGCACTGAAGTGTCAGTCTTGATTTCTTTGTACAAACATCAGGTGGAAGAAAAAACAGAAAAAGTCCATTTAACAATTACCAAACAGTAAGGAAAACTGCTCAAGTATGAGTTGTATACAAAAAGCAGGATGTACCAAGCCAGCCAGTCACCGCCCCATCAGTCTACTCTCAATCAAGGCATCATCAACAATGCTTTCAAGCAGCCCATTTACCTGAATGAGTGTGGCTCCAAAAACACTCAAGGAAACTTCACATCATCCAGGACAAAACAGCCCACTCGACTGGCACTACATCCACCACCAATACTCAGTAGCAGCAGTGTGTACCATCTACAAGATGCACTGCAGAAACTGACCATGGCTCCTTAAACAGAATTTTCCAAACCACAACCACTTTCATCTAGAAAGAGAGGAGCAACAAATCTATGGGCTTTTGTCCCTACAAGTTCCCCTCCAAGCCACTCATCATGTTGACTTTGAAATATATCATTACTTCAATGTCACTGGGTCAAAATCACAGAACTTTCTCATGGCATTGTGAGTCTACCTATACAAAATGGACTGCAGTGGTTCAAAGAAGATAACTGACCATCTTCTTAAAAGCAACTAGGAATTGGCAATAAATGCTTGCCAGGTCAGCAATGGTCAAATCCCATGAGAATAAATGTAAAACTTGGGCTTTTTAAAATTTGATTAGATCATGTCTACTCTATCAGCTATGGTTAAACTCCGATGAGATGTGAAACTGAAGCCATATATGTAATCTCAGGTGGATAAAAAAAAAAATCCCAAGGCACTATTGCAAAAAAAAAGGTGCCCTGGCCATTTATGTCCCATCCATTGTCATAACAGTTTATATGGTCATTATCACATTGTTGTATGTGGGAGTTTTGCGTGCAAACTAGCTACTGCATTTTCTACATTAGAACACTAACTGCACTAAGGAATTTCATCAATCGTGAAGCATTTTTGGCAGTCCTGTATTTGTGAAAGCTATATAATACATGGTTTTTACATACTTCTCTGTACCTCTATTTACTTACCCTTGCTCAAAATCCTGTGCTGTACTGCAATTGAGCAACACGCTAAGTGAGCTTGATTTGGCATCCACAGCCTTTTTGGCAGTGCTGGAAAGAGGAAAAGGGTTTCAGATTTTCACAACGCTTGTGTAGAAGTGTCTGCTGGTTTCACTTCTGCATGGCTTAGCTCCCATTTTGAATATCAATCACACGAAATGATAGCACCAAAAGATGGTTAGTCTCAAGCTCCAAGCTCTTTATAATAGACTCATTGCTGGTTCAAGACATTAATTGCTTAATTTCCCCATATTATAAATCAACCATAGTAACAGTGACATTGTTTTGACCAGTAAAGGCCATGAAAACTTGAGACTGTATCATTTTGATCTTTAATAGAGAATCAATACTTTGGGTATAAATGCAGCTGAATGTTAAATTTCACAATCAATTGCAATGCTATAAAATCCTTCCTAGAAAATAATATGCTGCATCAGCACTGAACATACACCTTTATATTTAACTAATACAACAAGAATCACAAGAAGAGTTAACTGTTGTTGACCTCAAAGCAGCATTTCACTGCATATGGCAATAAGAAGCCATGGGAAAACTGGAATTGGGGAAAATTCTCCAGCAGATGGAGTTCTACCTAGCACAAATGAAAATAGCTGTTGTTGTCGGAGGTCAGTTCCAGGACTTCATCTCATCAGGCGTGCCCTAGGCCCAGCCATCTTCAGCTGCTTCATCAATGACCTTCCCACCATCATAAAGTCAGAAGTGGGGATGTTCACAGATGATTGCACAATGTTCAGCACCATTCACAACTCCTCAGATACTGAAACAATCCATATTCATACATAGCAAGATGTGGACAAGTCAGGCTAATAAGTGGCAGGCAGTATTCATGCCACACTAGTGACAGTCGATCACCACCATCAGCAAGAAAATCTAGCACCCCCTTGCATTCAATGACAGTATTATCATGAAAACTCCACAAACAATATCCATGGGGTTATCATTGACCAGAAATTGAACTGAATTTGATCAGCAATGTAAAAATTGCAGCTATAATCGCAGGTCACACACAGGCTGGGAATTTTGTGGCAAGTAACCTATCTCCTGTTCCCCATCTACAAAATACACATCAGAGTGTGATAGAATACTCTTGACTTAGCCAGATTAAGTACAGCTCCAACAACACCCAAGAAACTCAAACACCATCCAGGATAAAGCAGTCTGCTTAACACCCCCTCTGACACCTTCAACATTCACTTCCTCTGTACTGACACACAGTGGCAGTGTGTACCATAGACAACATGTGGCAACTCACCAAGGCTCCTTCTGATCTACATCTTCTAACCCGTGACCGTTACCTCACAGAAGGACAAGGGCTACACATGCAAGTTCACTCTTGAAAGGATTTCAGAAGCGAGTTAAGAATCAACCACATTGCTATGGATCTGGTGTCACATGTAGGCTAGCACAGGTAAGGATGGATGATTTTCTTCCCTAAAGGACATTATTGGACCAGGTGGAATTTTACAATGATCGACAGTAGTCACCATTACTGAGATTTACTTTAGCTTCATATTTCAGTACTTTTATGAACCGATTTTAAACCGATTCAACCAGTTACAATGTGGGATTTGAACCCATGTCACCAGGGAATTTGCTTGGGCTTCTGGCTCACTAATCCAGTGGCATTATGCCACCGTCTCCCCCACATATCTTGGAACAAGATTCTTGTCTCTTCTCTGATGCTAGAACAAAATCAAAGAAACATAACAAAACAGAAACAGTAGGCCATTTGGTAGCCAATGATATTCAAATTCACATATATCCATGACTGATCCTTTATTGGCAATATTCCTGCTCTCTTCCATATCCACCAATGCCTTCAGAGTTTAGAAATCTATTCCACATGTTCACCACCCCAGGTGAAACAATCTCTCATCTCAGTCCTAAATGATCTACCCTGTATTCTGAGACCATGACCCTTTGTTCAAGAACCCACAGACAAGGGAAACATCATCCCTGCATCCTGTGCCCCTAATCTTGGCAGAATTTTAAATGTTTAAATAATTCTTCTAAATTCTTTCATTCACTAACCTCTTTCAAACCCTTTCATTCTTCTAAATTCTGGTGAATAAAGGCCAAATTGATCCAATTTCTCCTTGCCACCTCAGCAATTAGTCGAGTCAAACTTCACTATACCTCCCTCCACTTTTATGTTGTTTGCAAGTTACCTCTCATACTCTATTTTCCCCCTCTTAATCTCTTGGTCTTCATGTGCTGAATTCTGAATGCCCAATCTGCTCCTGATTCTCAGACTTGCTCATCTTTCCAGCAACTTTATAGGGTTCCCCTTTGGATCTAACACCATCCTTAATATATTTTGTTTAGACATGGTTGGACCACCTTTCCATTGTGATTGAGCACCAAAAAGGAATGTATGCCTATTGCAATGCTTGCACTCCTTAAATATTAGCCATTGCCTATCCACCATCATGTCTTTTAATGCAGTTAACTAATCTATCATAGCCAACTCACCACTCATACCTAGGCAGTTTCCCCTGTTAGACTTAGGATCCTTGTTTCATATTGGACAATTTTACTTTCCATCCTAATGAAGAATTTTACTATGAAGGCTGACAGTCTATATCCAGATTTAGCAAAATTATTTGGAAAATATAATATTTTGTATGTAGCATATTATTATCCTCCATGTTCACAAGTCAGAGCACAGAGGCCCATGAGCTACATGTTTACTATCTGCAGCCATTTCAAAGCATACTCTATAATAAAGAAGACACACAAGTATACATGACTGCATGGTCAGAATTTTATCCCATCCAATACCCCATTTTGATCTCTTGCCTTGTACTGTCAGAACTTACTTCTTTGAACGCCACTGGAAACCTGAAAACACAGTCCTTCAACCAGATATTGAACTCCCTTGGTAATGTCAACTAAGATACCTTTTGACACCCCTTTGGAACTGAGATGAGGAGAATTTCTTCAGCCAGAGTGTGGTGAATCTGCAGAACTCACTGTCAGAGAAGGCTGCAGAGGCCAAATCATTAGTGCCTGTAAAACAGAGATATATAGGTTTTTGATTAGCAAGGGGATCAGGGATTACAGGAAGAAAGCAGGAGAATGATGCTGAGAAACATATCAGCCATGTTTGAATTATGGAGCAAACACGATGGGCCAAATGGTCTAATTTTTCTCCTTTATCTTATGGTCTTATATCATGAGCTCCAAAAGCTAGATCTTACATGCATTAGAAATGTTCTACTTTATTTTCCAGCACATACTCGCCAATTAGATGCATCCCCTTTGCCCTTGTACAGGGGAAGGGGCAAGCCTTCATGTTCAACCAACAGTACTGGATGGATAACTGTACAGATAGAGCTGGCTTCCCTCTTCAACTACTATTTCACATTAAGATGCAACTTGATCATATTTCTGTTGAAAAAACGTTTAAAAAGTCTGAATACAGCAATAATAATCCTCATTCATCAGTTAACATTTATAATCACAGCATCCCTAAAGTGTGATAAGAGGCCATTTCGCCCGTCCAGTCTGCACCAACACTCCAAAGAGCATCACATCCAGACCCACCACCGAGCTTGTCCCCGTAACTCCACATTTACCAAGGGTAATCTACCTTGCCTGCACATACGGATATTTTAGCTTGGCCAATCCACCTATCCTGCACATATTTGGACTGTGAAAAGAAATCGGAGCACCAGGAGGAAAACCATGCAGACATGGGGAGAACGTGCAAACTCCACTCAGGCAGTCACCCGAGGATGGAATCAAACCCAGGTCCGTGACACTGAGAAGTAGCAGTGCTAACCACTGTGCCACAGTGCCACCCAAACTAATAGAAGTGTGAATCCCTGTTTAACAGCCCGTCCAGTATGTATTAACAAGACTAGAACACAATGAGAAGACAACAGGTAAAATACACCCTCACCCACACACTCCAGCATACAATGAGATTGAAGGCTTTTACCCATATTTTCCCCTCATTACGGTTCAAGCAACATCATACTACCCCACACTTACCTTCAGTCCTGAACAAATTATTAGATAAGCATAAGTTTGAAATGATTTCCAACTTGTGGAACACTGAAAACATATGGCAATGAGTGAGAGCGCTCAAGATGAAATATTGTGAAACAGCAGCAGAGTAGTCAGAACAGAGTGAACATGAAGGCAAACGATGCCAGAGGCCAAGTGGTAAGAAAAAAGGCAATAGATAACACAGAAAGAAATAGCAGCACAGTGATGACAGCCTGACAGGGAAAAGCTGGAGATGCCAAAGCTTTAGAGAGAGTGACACTGAAGGGAACAGTGTAACAGGGCAGATGTAAGCATTGGTACAGTCAGTCAAGCAACCCAAGAATATCAGACTTGGAGCACGAGCTAAATGTGGAACAGACAAACCATTCAAAAGAGACGTCACTGATTCTCAGCTGCTCTCCAGGTAATTAGGAGTCTGAGTCAGATAGCACAGAAACAGGCTCTTCAGCCCAACTCATCCATGCTAATCAAGTTTCCCAAACTAATCTAGTCCCATTGCCTGCATTTGGCCCATATCCCACTAAACGTTTGCTATCCATGTACCTGTCCAAATGTCTTTTAAATGTTGTATCTGTACCTGCATCCACCAATTTCTCTGGTACTGAGAGGTTTAGGGAGGGTGTTCCAGAGCCCCCAACAGTGGAGCCATGGGAATCAGGAAATGTTCAAGAGGCTGGGACTGAAGGAGCGCAGAGATCTCAGAGGATTATAGGAGGTGACAGAGATAGGGATGGGGTGCAGGGGCTGGAGGAGCTGACAGAGATGGGGGGGTATAGGAGGTGGAAGAAGTGAGAGATAGGGAGGACCGTAGGGGGCCAGAGGAGGTTGACAGAGATAGGAAGGGATGTAGGGACTGGAGGAGTTTAGAGAGGTAAGGAGGGGTGTGGTTAGCAGGGGGATTGGATTAATGGTTGACAGGCAAGCATTAGTTTGGTTCAATGCACTTTTGTATTTTTCCACTGTTGGTGATAATTTGCTGTCTCTTTGCCTGCCTTTCTCACAGCTTACATTGGCACCTAGCTTTGTACTAAGACATTAGCTGAGGCCCCAGCACTGAAACTTGCAGCATTCCCCTGTTCACTGCCTGCCAACTTGAAAACTGCAGTTTACTCCTTTGCATATTAACCAATCCTCCATATACCCTCAACTTCTTGAACTCCTAGCTTGCAAATTAACCTGTAACACGTTATTGAGTGCCTTTTTAAAACCCAATATACAAGAGTAACTGTGAGGGGTCTTGTAGCACAGTAATAGTGTCCTTGTCTATGAGCCAGCAGGTTCAGGTTGAAGTCCCACCTACTCTGGAGGCGTTGTCATAAAATATCCGAATAACTAGCATATGAACTGGTTTCCTTTTATTGACTCAGTAGTCACACCCTCAACAACTCTCAAACACAATTTTTCTTTCATGAAACAATGATATTATGATTTTTAAAATGCACTGTTAGGACTTCCACAACAATAGATTCCAGCATTTTCCCCAATGACTGTTGCCAGGCTAACTGGCTTTTAATTCTGAGATAACAAGGTGTAGAGCTGGATGAACACAGCAGGCCAAGCAGCATCA
>NC_063332.1:27277079-27334473 GCF_021869965.1 Rhincodon typus | reverse complement strand
CTAAGGTTTCAATATTAGTTTTTTTGATGGGTCTACAGTTGGTGGAGATGTCTGACCTCTTCAGGAATGTTTTGAGGACACCTTTAAAGCTCTTCACAAAGTGGCGGCTTTGTGTGATTCATGCTTTGACGTTGGCTTGAAGGAAGACCTTACTGTTACACCGCCTTTAAAGCCACTGGATTTCGAAGTTCTTTCAAAGATACTGCCAATGGTACTGAGATGCCTGTTGCAGGTTTTCCAAGTTTCAGAAACAGGTGGGAATGCAAACCATGATCGTACTCTGATTGTTCCAGAACCTTGTTCTCAAAACCTCTCATCTTAAATCAGCCAAAATCTGAGCTGGCACATTGCCTTTTTCAAGAGGGATTTTGCAATATATGGAAAATGTTCCAATCAATCTTAAATAGACGCATGCTATTGTGTTGTGGCAGCGGATTGGAAGAAGACCTTTATTTTTTGGATTTTGAAAGTCAAAGACCCACTTTCTCTCAGCAACTACAGACACAAGTACCTTCTGTGTATAGAAATGCAATAATTGAAGTCACAGTGATTTTGGTTTTGAATTTTAGGCAGTATCTTTAATAGCCAGGTCCTCTTCAAGTTAAGGGGATAAGAGCCAGGATCTTGAAGATTTGTCCCAAGGCACCGAACAGTTTTCTTTTTCTTTACCCAGTCGATTTACCTGCAGTAACTAACACCCTCAGAGATTACCCTGTTCAGTTTGACACTTCGTTCTCTGTTTGGGGCTTACTCAATAAAGATTTCCATTTGTCTTCCATGAGTTGGGAAGCTCTTGATAGTTCTTTCATTGGTGAAATTCAAAGGGGTGGTGTTTCAGTGCTGTCATCCTCTTCAGCTTGTTGACTGACTGAAAAGATTTGTCCAGTGAAGACAATACAATAGGATGCAATTTGTCTTCCCCTGTGAAGACAGACCAAACATTTGGTAAATGTCTCTGACATTTCTTTATACCACATGATTTCTCCTTTCTTTGTTTCTAAGGGTTCAATATTACTTTTATAGATTCGTAAAAGCTCTAATAATATATTCTTAGTTAGTTTACTCTCATGTTGTTACCCTTTTAAATCCACAGTTTAAGTCATTCCTTGCCAGTATAATTCGCCCACATGATAGGTTCCATATATTTACTACCTTTGTCCTTCCAGATGGTAGGTCTTGTCGATTTGCGGTCGCATGACCTTTTATGTTGTAGCAGTGAATTTTGTAGATAGCTACCACTGTGCATTGGTGGTGGGAGTTAATATAGAAGTATTAGATGGGGCACCAATCAAGAAGGCTGCTTTAGGAACACACGAACAGGAACAGACCTTCAGACTGTCAAGCCTGCCCCACCATTCGGAACGATTGTAGCTGATCAAACACTTCGATGCTCTCTACTCACCCTATAACCAAGTATGCCACTAATAACCAGAAATCTACATATCCAACAATTCCACAGAGAATGATTTATACAGTCCACGAGTTTTCCTGTACAGATGAGATGAGAATCTGAGACTTGTTTTATTGGATTTTAATGCTATAACCACACAATCTAAGAGAAAAACATAATATTATAGCACCTTTGTCAAGAAAAAAACATTAAAACAAATGCTATGATTGAAGTGGACTCATGTAGAAAACGATTGTTATGAAAATCAATGTTTCATGTAAATATATTAGTAATATATTTGCATGAATAGTATATTACTGTCAGTAAAACAACAGTTCACAAACAGGAAATTTTGATAGAAAATGAAAATGCCTCAAAGAAGATGAATTTCTTCTCTCGACAGATTGGGTATCTTTGGAATTCCTTGCCACAGAGAGCTGTGGTAGTAAAGTTCTTGCAGGTATTTAAGGCTCGGATAGATTCTTGATCAAGAGGGGAATAAAGGGTTACAGGGAAAACACAGAAAATGGACGTGACGAATGTTGGACCAGCCACAATCTTATGGAATGGTGAAGCAGACTCAGACCGCCGCCTACTGTGCCTATTTCTTATGGTCTAATGGGAGGGGGAGAAAGAGGGAGAGGTGGGGGGGGGGGTAGGGAGAGGGGGATAGAATTACTGCAGAGAGGAGAAAGAGGGTGTGATGTAGGACCTATGGATTTGAAAGTGGAGGAAAAATAGACGTTATTTTTCAGTTTTGTGAATGTAACAGTTGTGACAGTTCTCTATCCTTAAAGACTGAAGTCGTTTTGGGCAATGATCTCAAGACCGCTTTTCCAGGAAAGGATATGACTTAAGTAACTGGATCAATTACCTGGGGAGCTCATGCTGACTGTTTACAAAGTTGAGCTTTAGCACACAGAAATACATGGTTGAGTTCAGAAAAAGAAGTCATTCTAGCGGAAGGGCAGTAGTTTAGTATGTACAAGTCTCAAGGCTGTAAGAATTAGAATGAAGTATTCAGGACACCAGAGCTGGAAACAAAGATTAAGCATCTTCAGCAGTTTAAAGAGAAAGGTTGGAAAGAGTTAGTTGACAGAGAAATTAAACAGTGATAATTCACAAGATTGAGTGATTATTAAGCCTATCGCTGGAGAAATGTAATGCATTCTTCGCAAAGTTCTTTCAATAAATTGTCTCTTAACTACATTTTTGAATGTGTTTTGTGTTGTGTTTTTTCGTCGGGGTTGCCGGATGAGCAATGATCGTTTGGGATAAGGATGTTGGCAGCGTTACCTGAATTTGAACCAAGCTTCAGAACAGACTGTAAACCGCCGGGATGAAAACTTTAAGGCAGATAAGAATAGCACGTGTTCGTAAACAGAAAGAGAACTCGATGATCTTTCTCGAACTCCCGGACTGTTCGAAACTTCAAGCTGTGTCTGAAGACTTGCTTTCTGAGGCAATTCCGTTAGAAATAACTCGCACTACACCAACCGATGGTTTATGGAACCCCTTCCAACACTACCACGTATGTGGAAAATGAAAACGGCACCTGTTTCTCGAATTCCGTCGGCTGTATCTGGAATAAAGTTGAAATACAGATATCAACAGTATCTGCATTCTCTGCTCCCGTGGAGACCGACAGATAATGTCCCAACATGTTTGCAGATGCCGGTGGATTGTAGTTACCAGACTTACAACAATGTCGGCCACCAACATGGAGCAGGAAAAGGAGAGAGACAAGGAACGCGCCTGCGCGCCAACTGCCCGGCCCCTGACTGTCCCCGCGCGCGCCGACGGCCCGAAGTTTCACACCGTGCCCGCCAGAGTTCACTGTAGTTTCTGCGTTCGCACAGAAACAATAGGTCAAACCATCCGCTCGGCCAGAATCATTCATTTCATCAGTAAGAAGAGGATTCTGCAGACTTCGATGTAGTGTTTTGTTTCCCCCTAGCGCTTTTTGTTTTTATTTCAGGTTTCCAGGGTCTGCGGTATTTTGCTTTCGCCCACATAATTGATTCTTGTGAATACACCTTTCAGTATCAGATGTCATAAAATTTCAGAATATGTTTTGCACTAAAATTTACAACTAAGAATAGTTTACTGGGATGCTGTCTGGGCTGGTGAGTTTCAGCCATGAAGATAGATTGTACAGACCGAGATTGTTTTCCTTGCAGCAGAGAAGATTGAGAGGGGACATAACTGAGGTATGAAATTATGTTAAAGACAAAAAAGAACTGCAGATGCTAGAATCCAAGGTAGACAAACAGGAGGCTGGAAGAACACAGCAGGCCAGGCAATATCTGGAGGAAAACAGCAGTTAACGTTTTGGGTATTACCCTTCTTCAGGACTCGATGTGGGGGGTAGGGGGAGGGGTGGAGGCAGAATGGTGGTGATAGATGGACACTGGTGGTAGGTATGAACTGGTTGGTCAATGTCAGGGATGAATCTGGTTGGTGGCTGGAAGGGGAAGCGGGAGATGGTTGAGAAGGTTATTTGAAATTGAAGAACTCAATGTTGAGTCTTCTGGGCTTGAAGGTGTCCAGGTGGAAGATAAGGTGTTTTTCAAATTTGCGTTCCGAGTCGCTACGACTGGAGGAGGCCGAGGACAGACATGTCAGACAGGGAGTTGAAATAGGAAGTAACCGGGAGGTTAGGTTGGCTGTTACAGGCCAGGCGGAAATGCTCAGCGAAATGGTCACCTAGTCTACGTTTCTTCTCACCAGTGTAGAGAAGAGCACATCAGGAGCACTGGATGTAATAGATTAGATTGGAGGAGATGCAGGTTAAACTCTGTCTCACTTGGAAATGCTGTTTAGAGCCCTGAATGGAGGTGAGGGAGGTGGTATGTGGGCAGGTGTTGCATCTTTTACGGTTACAGTGAAGATACTGGGTGGGTTGGAGTAGTTGGTGGGGAGTGTGGTGCAAACTAAGGAGTGGCGAAGGGAATGGCCCTTGTGGAAGTCAGAGAGGGGAGGGGAGTAGAAAATATTCTGGGTGGTGGGGTCTAATTGGAGTTGGCGAAAGTATTTGAGGACGATACATTGCATCCTGTGCTCCCAATGTGGTCTTCTCTACATTGGTGAGACCAATCGTAGACTAGGTGACTGTTTCGCTGAGCATCTCCGCCTGGCCCATAATGGTCAACCTAATCTCCCGGTCACTGCCTATCTCAACTCCCCACCCCACACCCCCTCCGACATGACTGTCCTCAGCCTTCTCCAGTGTCACAGCTATTTGCAATGCAAATTTGAAGAACAACACCTTATCTTCTGCCTGGGCACCTGACATCCTGGAGGACTCAACATTGAGTTTTCCAATTTCAAATAACCTTCCCAACCATCTCCCAGCTTCCCTTCCAGCCCCACCTCCTCCCTTCCATTCCACTTTCTGACCCTCCCCGCCAGCCACCAACCAGATTCATCCCTCCCATCGACCAACCAGGTTGTACCTACCAGCAATGTCCACCAATCACCACCATTCCGCCTCCACCCCTCCCTTTATCTGCAGCTCTCCCTACCCCCCACATCCAGTCCTGAAGAAGGGTAATACCAGAAACATTGACTGCTCCTTTCCTCCAGATGATGTATGAAATTATAAGGGCATAGATGTGATAGACAGGAAGCAACTTTACCCTTGATGTAAGGATTAATGACCGGGGGCATAGATTTAGAAGAGATGTGAGTAAAAACTTTTCACCCAGAGAGTGGTGGGAATCTAGAACTCACTGCCTGTTAAGGGTGGTACAGGCAGAAATCCTCATAACATTTAAGAAGTAATGTGTTTTTGCGATGTCAAGGCATTGAAGCCTTTGGGTGCAGTGCTGGAAAATAGGATTAGAATATTTAGATGGTTGCCTTTGACATGATGGAGCTTTGTCTGTGCTGTAGATCTCTATAAGACCTTTAATAACTTTCCCTGTCTGCTTTCAGTTAGAAACATAGAAAATAGGCCCTTTGAGCCTGCATCATCATTCAATATGATCATGGCTGATCATGCAATCTCAATATCCCATTCCTGCTTTTTCTCCATACCCCTTGATCCCTTTAGCTGCTGGGGTCACGTCCAACTCCCTCTTGAATATATCTGATGAAATGACCCCAATGGCTTCCTGTAGGAGGGAATTCCACAAGTTCACAACTCTCTGAGTGAAGAAATTCTGCCTCATCTCAGTCCTGAATGGCTTACCCCTTATTCTTAGACTGTGACCCCTGGTTCTGGATTTCCCCAACATCAAGAACATCCTTCCTGCATCTAGCCTGTCCAGTCCCATCAGGACTTTATATTTTTCTCTGAGATGCCCCCCTTATTCTTCTAAATTCCAGTGAATACAAGCCCAGTCATAGAGTCCTACAGCACAGATCCTTTGGCCCAAACAGGTTCATGCCAACCAAAATGTCCATCCACATTAACCCCATTTCCTTGCACTTGGCGCACATCCTTCTAAACCTTTCCTATCCATGTAAAACTCAGTTGAGCTAGGTAGAAATTGAATGTACAATCTTCTGATCCATAGCCAGACGTGTCATCTAGTACACCAGCGGCCCACACTACAATACAAAGTCAGGAGTATGTCAGAATAGTCCCCACTGGTCTGGAAGACTACAGGTCCAACAACACCAAAGAAGCTTGACACCATCCAGGACAAAGCTGTCCGCTTGACTGGCACCACATCTACAGACTTCCACACCCTCCCCCACCGACACACAGTGACAGCAGCGTGCAAGATTGACAAGATGTACTGCAACAATTTACCAAGGTTCCTCCGACAGCTGCTTCCAAATCCATTTCCTCATATGTTATTAGGGAAGGAAAGAGGGCAGCGATGTTGGTTGCGCTGGTTTAGAGAGAGTAGTGCTGGAGAAAGAGGACGTCTCAGTGGGTTCAAGAATTAGATTGGCTAGACCTAAGGAACAAGGGCGCAACTACATTGCTTATTGTACTCTATAGATAATATACTACTGGAAAGGAAGTAGAGTGATAGGCAATAGGCGCTGATGATATGCACATTCCATGAACAAACAAAATAATTCGATTTCACCTTTTACACCATTGGTCTTTTTTTTCTTAATTTTTAAAGCTGAACAATAGACCTTCATAGAGGAAACAATTCAATTACGATCAGTGTATATTCCCTCAAAAGGGAAAAGGGGAACAAACAAATTCAATGTTCCCTGGATGAAAAAGAAGATTAAAATTAAAACAAAGAAGAAAATGTGTGCTTCTGACAGGTGTAAGATAGAAAATACAATTGATATCCAGAAGGAATATAGAATGATCAATGAAGAGGTGGAAAAACATAGTAGAGGAGGTTCTGCGTGGTCTGGCAGGCTTAAAAGTAGATAAATCTAGACCAGATGAAATGTATCCCGGGTTGTTTAGTGAGGCAAGAGTGGAAATGGGGCGCTTGCAAAATTTTTCAATTCTTCTCTGGCTGCAGGACAACCAATATTATGCTGTTATTCCAGAAGGGAGCAAGGCTAGGATGTGATGGGCCAAAAGGTCTCTTTCCACATTGTAGTGATTCCATGATTCTTCTATGTATAAACCAGAACACTACAGTCATATAACCTTGGTTATCGTGAAACTATTGGAAGCAATTCTGACAAACATAATTAATCTTCACTTGGAGAGACAGGGATTAATCAAGAACAGTCAGCATGGTTTTGTTAAGGGGAGGTCATGTCTGACCAACTTAATTGAATTTTTCAAAGAGATGACCAGGTATGTAGATGAGGACAAGTTTTTGATGTAGTCTACTTGGACTTCAGAAAGGTTTTTGATAAGGTTTCACATGGGAGACTGATAGCAAAGGTAAGAACCCATGAGATCCAAGGAAATTTGGCAGATTGGATCCATGGCGGGAAGCAGAGGATAATGGTTGAGGGTTTTTTCCTGACTGGAAGTCTATGTCCAGTTGGGTTGCCTGTATAGTGTTGGGATCCTTGCTGTTTGTGATAAATATAAATGATTTAGACTTGAATGTGGGTGGGTTGATCAGTGCATTTGCAAATGAAAGAAAAATGATTGAGATGTATAAAATTATGAGGGCCATAGAGAGGTAAAGTCGCCATAGTCCTAGACCATAACACTCCTCTTTCTTAACAGAGAGACAAATGAAGGTTGTTTAGCCTGAAGGTCACCACACTGCATAGATAGGGTAGACAGAAAGAAACTTTTCCCCTTGATGGAGGGATCAAGTATCAGGGGCATAGATTTAAGTAAGGCAAGAGGCAGAAGGTTTAGAGGAGATGTAAGGAAAAATCTTTTCACCCAGAGGGTGGTGGGAATCTAGAATTCACTGACTGCAGGATTTTAGAGACAGAAACCCTCATAATATTTAAAAAATATTCAGATGTACATTTGTGATACTAAAGGCTGTGGGTCAAGTGGTAGAAAATGGGATTAGAATAGTTAGATGATTGTTTTTGACTAG
Organism: Rhincodon typus; assembly: GCF_021869965.1. Taxonomy (NCBI): domain Eukaryota; kingdom Metazoa; phylum Chordata; class Chondrichthyes; order Orectolobiformes; family Rhincodontidae; genus Rhincodon; species Rhincodon typus. Next base: position 27,326,643 of record NC_063332.1, on the reverse strand, counting down.
CACAGATGTGATGGGCCGAGAAGCCCTTTTCTCTGCTGTCAATCCCTATGACCCTGAAGAGGGATTATGAGAAAAAATAGTGGCCAACATGTAGGGAAATCCAAAAGACATCAGTAGTAAAAGGAGGAGTTGGGGCTGATTAAGGCCCAAAATGTGGATTTATACATAGAAGCAAAAGGCATGATTGAGGAATTAAATGAATAATTTACATTTGTCTTAGCAAGTAGGTAGATGTTACCTAGGCTATGGGGCTGGTGGTGGAAACTGTCACTGGAATGGGTACAAAATTGATAAGGAGAAATTTGTAGTGATTGGAACAAGGTCAGCCAGGTGAACCTCATAGAATATGAGTTCCCTGATCAGGACTGTTAATCTTGTCCAATCAGGGACTCCTTGTTGACAGATATAAATAGGAGTGTCAAAGATTCTATTCACTCTAAGGAAGCTGGATTGGTCTCAAGGACTTTCTGCTGGTGCTGGCTTTGACTGCCACTTCCAATTTAGTTGTCTAGTGCTCAATGAGCTGAGGAGTGGCAGATGAGGTGCTATCTTTTTGAAAGGCAAATCAGGTGGGACTTATACACTTAATGGTAAGGTCCTGGGGAGTGTTGCTGAACAAAGAACTTGGTGTATAGGTTCATAGTTCTTTGAAAGTAGAGTTGCAGGTAGATTGGATAGTGAAGAGGGTATTTGGTATGCTTGCCTTTATTAGTCAGTGCATTGTGTATAGGAATGGGAAGCTGTGTTGTGGCTGTACAGGACATTGGTTAGGCCACTTTTAAAATACTGTGTGCAATTCTGGGCTCTCTGCTATAGAAAGGATGTTGTGAAACTTGAAAGGGTTCAGAAAAGATTCACAAGAATGTTGCCAGGGTTGGAGGGTTTGAGCTATAGGGGAAGGTGAATAGGCTGGGGCTATTTTGCCTGGAGAGTCAGAGGCTGATGGGTGACCTTTATAGAGGTTTATAAAATCATGAGGGGCATGGATAGGGTAAATAGACAAGGCCTTTTACCTGGGGTTGAGGAGTCTGAAACCTATGACCTCTAGTTTAAGCTGAGAGAGTAAAGTTTAAAAGGGACCTAAGGGGCACTTTTTTTCATGCAGAGGGTGGTGATGTATGGAGTGAGCTGCCAGAGGAGGTGGTGGAGGTGGGTACAATTACAAAATTTAAAAGCCGTCTGGATGGGTAGATGAGTAAGAAGTTTGTAGAGATATGGGCCAAATGCTGGCAAATGGAACTAGATTAATTTAGGATATCTAATCAGCATAGATGTGTGGCCTGAAGGGTCTGTTTCTGTGCTGTACATCTGACTATGAAGTGTGACTTAGTGATGGGATACCACCCTCTGTAGTTAGTTCAAAAATGTTGTATTGTCTATCAATATTTAAAGTTAACAGGGCATTATGACCAGATGAGATGCACCCAAGGATACTGAAGAAAATGGAAGTGGAAATTGCAGGGATACTGGCAATCTCTCGTCTTCCCTAAACTCAGTGGAGGTGCTCTTTTAGTCATTCACGGGACAAGGGCATCATTGGATAGGCAGCATTTAATGTCCTGAGGGCAGTTTGGAGTCAACCACATTGCTGTGGGTCTGGAGTCATGTGTAGGCCAGACCAGGTAAGGATGGCAGTTTCCTTCCCTAAAGGATATCAGTGAACCAGATGGGTTTTCCCCAACCATTGACAGGGACTCATGGGCATCATTAGACTGTTAATTCCAGATATTTATTGATGTCAAATTCCACCATCTGCCATGGCAAGATTCGAACCCAGCCCCCTGAACATTAGCTGGGTCTCTGGATTAACAGTCCAGCAGTAATACCACTAGGCCATCGCCTCCCCTCACCAATCCTTGGCACACCACTCATCAGACTTCCACACATGGAAAGTCCTTGACACTGATCCAACTTCCTCAGAGCCACCTCTTAGTGAATAGAATCTTTGACACTCCTATTTATATCTGTCAACAAGGGCTCCCTGATTGGACAAGATTAACAGCCCCAATCAGGGAACTCATATTCTGAGGTTCACCTTCCTCCTTTTTCTTGACCAAAACTTCAATTTCTGTAGTTATCCAACATTCTCATCATCTATCTGCCTTGCCCTTCACCCTAACAGGAACATACTGTCTCTGGACACTTTTTTTTGAGGGCTTCCCACTTAACTCTCCCTTTACCTGCAAATATCTGCATCCAATCAACTTTTGAAAGCTCTTGTCTAATAGTGTCAAAATTGACCTTCCTCCAATTTAGCACTTTAACTTTTAGATCAAGTCTGTCCATAACTATTTTAAAACTAATAGAATTATGATCATTTGCTCCAAAGTGCTTCCCCCACTGACACCTCAGTTACTTACCCTGCCTTATTTCCCAATAGTAGGCAAGTATTGCTCCTTCTCTAGTAGGTACATCCATATACTGAATCAGAATTTTCTTGTACTCCCTTAACAAATTCCCCTCCATCCAAACCCTTAACACTATGGCAGTCCCAATCTGTTTGGGAAGTTAACATCCCCAACCGTTACTGGTCTATTATTCTTATAGATAACTGGGATCTCCTCTCAAATTTGCATCTCCGTTTACTGCTGACTATTGGAGGGTCTATAGTACAATCCCAAAAAAAAGTGATTATCCCTTTCTTATTTCTCAGTTCCACCCAAGTAACTTCCCTGGACATACTCCCTGGATTATCCTCCGAGTATAGCCATAATCTTATTCCCTAATCAAAAACACCACTCCCCCTCTAATTTCCATCCTTCCTATAGCATTTATACCTGGGGACATTAAGCTGCCAGTCCTGTCCATTCTTGAGCCACATCTCTAATTGCTATGATATCCCAGTCCCATGTTCCCAACCATGCCCTGAGTTCATCTGCCTTACCTGTCAGGACCCTTGCATTGAAATAAATGCAGTTTAATTTATCAGTCCTACCACGTTCTCTGCTTTGCTCCTGCCTGCCTTGAGTATTTCACTTGCTCCTTTTCCCAACTGCACCAGACACAGACTGATCCCTGTTCTCACTACCTCTCTGGTACCTCCCCCATCACCATTCACCACCCCTCCCCCTTCCTGCACCCCTCTTACTAGTTTAAATATTATGAGCAGCTTTAGCAAATCTTGCTGCCAGTATGTTACTCCCCTTCCAATTCAGGTGTGACCTGTCCTCCTTATCAGGTCACTTCTACTCCAGAAGAGATTCCAATGATCCAAAGATGTATATGTTTCTTCTCGTGCCAGCTCCTCGTCTGCTCTATGCTCCTCCAGAAGGCAATAAATGTAGTGCCTCTCAACAGACTTGTAGAAACGTTATAGGCCATGGAATAAAAGGAGCAGTGTCGATACAAAGTTGGCAGAATAATAGGAAAGATAGAGTAATGGTCAATATATATTTTTTGAGCTCGAGAAAGGCTTGTAGTGGAGATGTCCAGGGATCAGTATTGGATCCCTTGCTTTTCCTGGTATATATTAATGATTTAGTTCTGATGTGTAAAATTGAAGCACTGTAAATTGTAAAGACCTTAATAAGGACATAGACAAGTAGGTGGCAGATTAACTTCAAGATGGATTTTGATAGGAACAACATAGGCAGCAAGTACAAATTAGGAGGGCCACAACACTGAAGGGGATGCAGGTGCAGAGGAACTTGGATGCATATGTGCACAGATCATTGAAGGTAGCAGGATAGGTGGAGAACTGCTAAATAATACTTGAAGTATTTTGGGCTTGATTAACAGGGACATAAGAGTGCGAGACAAAGAAGGTTATGCTGAGCTAGGGTGGTATGGTGGCTCAGTGGTTAGCACTGCTGCCTCATAGCCCTAGGCACCTAAGTTCAATTCCAGCCTCTGCTGACTGTGTGGAATTTTGTGTTCTCCGTGTTTGTGTGGATTTCTGTTAGGTGCTTTGGTTTCCTTCCCACAGTGCAAAAATTTGCAGGTTAGGTGGACTGGCCATGCTAAATTGTCCTGTAGAGTTCAGGCTGGTGGATTAGCCATGGGATTATAGGAATGGGAGAGCTGGGTCTGGGTGGGATGCTTTTTTAAAGAGTCAGTGCAGATTTATGGGCTGAATGGCTTCTTTTCATTATATCATTATACAAGGCACTATTAGACCTCACCAGAGTATTGTGTCTAGATATGTAACACAATAGGAAGGATGTGAACACAGATTTACAAAAATGGTTCCAGAGATGAAAAACTTCAGTTATGAGGATAGACTGGAGACAATGGTACTGTTCCCTTTGGAGAGAAGGTGGTTAAGAGGAGACCCAGCAGATTTTCAAATCATGAGGGACTGGATAGAGTAGATAGGAAGAAATTGCCCCTGCTTGTGAAAAGATTGAATTAAGAGGGCAAAGATTTAAAGTGATTTGCAAACGAGCAAATATGATGCAGAAAAAACTTTTTCCACACAGCAAATAGTTAGGTTCTAGAATACATTGCCTAAAAGAGAAGTAAAACAGATTAGATTGAGGATTTTAAAAGGGCATAACATGAATATTTGAATAGAAGTAATACGTAAGGGTACAGGACAAGACAGGAGCACGGTACTAAGCCATAATGCTCGTTGGATAGCCGAACATTTCCTCAGACTTTGTCTTTGTCTGCCAGGACCTTTTGAAGTCCGCACGGGGCAGCAATTTCCGAAACCGGGAAGTGCTGATCGGCATGCGTGGACACTCGGAGCTTAAAGGGAACATTGACAGCCAATACAAACATGGGGGCCGAACAGCCTCTTGTGATGGTTTATTCCCAACCTTTGTCGATGCCAGTGCCCTGTTGTCCTTGCCGTTATTTTCAGTCAGGCATGTAGAGAGACGTCAGATATCTGCAAAAGCTTAACAATATTGCAGGATCGAGAAATGGAATTTCATGTGGCGTATACTAACGCCAACAACAGCCATTTGTAAACTTTCATGCTCTGTAGCATATTCATGCAGATTTAGTGCTGCATAATTTAATCTATGATAGTGTTTTGTAATAATTTGTTACTTCAGCATTTCGGATTTTTTTGAAGATCGTTGTAATCGCTCGCCGTTATGTTTAGAGGCACCGTGGAAACAAATTTAAAATATGTTAATTTGTATACCAATTAAATAGTTGGCCCAAATGGAATGTATGTGTTTGTAGAATCGCTGGACGTATGTTTTAGGGGGGGGGGGGTTAAAAATTTTTGTCCTTGACAAGATGCGCTAGTGACCTTGTTGATTATTCTGAGAGACTGAGCAGATTGAAAAAGCAGTGGGAAGCAAACCGGAGAGCTAGTGCAATGTGAAACGGGCAGATGAGACACAGAAACTAACTCGATTGCAACTGAAGAGTGGACTGGCTTATCATTTTTAAACGATTATTTTTAAGTATTAATATCAGCTTATGGTTTTATTTTGCGGGGTAGGTAATTGAAGCCTGTTTGCATGTTGTTGCAGGCTGGAGAGAGGACTTGAATTGTGGAGCCGCTGGAAGGTCATTCTGCAGCGAGAGTCTTGTGTGTGCGCGGCACCTGGACATGCTGCTGGAGACCGGCCGATCAGTGGGAGAAAAACAATGTTTGCGAGCGACAGCTTTCTGTCCTGGAAATGCCTCCCTCGATTAGGTTTACGATTAAAACCTTACACCCGGAGCATTTATCTCTGCATCTTTTAAATCTGTTAGTTCGTGTTGCTTTGTTCAGTTGAAACATCAAAAATATATTTTGTTTTGCAATTTTTTTCTTATTTTCAAAAATAGGAACTTTTTTCTTTAAAATTGGGGGTTGCACAGCTTTAAGAAGATTCAGTCATCCGCGACAACAGATTTCAAGGGTGAACGGTCAGAATCAGTTGAGCATTTGATGGGACTTAATTGAACGCAGAGCGGCGCTTTGGCTTCACTGGTACAGTAGATAAAATTGCTGTTGATTAGCAAATATACTGGGTATACCTACCGCAAGTCGGAGATTTCCCCAGGAGAGGGCTTAAAACAAGCCCAGAGAGACTTCGGTACTCATCCACGACCCTCTTCCTCTGAGAGACAATGTATTCAGATCCCTCGGGGAGAGATCTGTTGGGAAACAGAACTCTGTTTTTCATCTTTATTTGTTCTTTTGCAATAGTCACTTTGCTGCAGCAGATTCTCTACGGCAAGAACTACATTAAAAGGTAAGAACTTTTGTCAATGATGTTTTGCCTTCTAATAACTGACAATTAGTGGTTTACATATTTAAAGAACTGGATGGCACAGCAGTTTCTAATTAGGCAGAGTTTCATAATTTCACCTGAATTGCCCACTTTTCTCCCAATAATTTTTTTCTTGTAAAATGACTGCATGGGGGCTGGGATCTCCATGATGCAGTAGACTCCATTTATGGACCATGCCTCCATTCCCTCTCATACATGGAATATCTCCATCTATGCTGTGAACCAGAAAATTTCAGCGTACTTCCACAGTAATCATTGTCATAGTGAAGCCCAATGATGCTTCTTATTCAGTGCTTAGAAGCGTGTATTTTTCAGAATAAGGTCAATGCATAGAAATCCAGACTACAAATATTGGTTGAGGGTCAGTTTCTTTCATTTATCTTTAAAGTGGACAAGATTGTATTTATTTCTCATGATGAGCTCCATTGGAAAGGTGGTGGTCTTTCACCTTGAACAGTGACGATACAGCCCTCATGATGATAATGGGTAGGGAATTTCAGGATATTGTCTTGCTGAGCTATCCAAATTGAGATGGTGCATGAGTTGGACTGGAACTTGGAAATGATCATATTTCCAAGATATTACTGTGCCTGTCCTTTTTTACAGTGATTAAAAAATTGAGGGGGGCAGTGGATGGGGAAAGGAAGAGAGAACTTGTATTTAATGTGAAGTCTTTCATGACATTGGGCATCCCATCAATTATAGCCAATTAGTACTTTTTGAATGTGTAATTACAGTCGGTTGTAATATTGGAAACAGGGCAACCAAATTGTGCACAGCAATGTTTCAAAAACAGAAGTGTGATATTGGTCAGCCGGTCTGAATTAGTGTTGTTGGGTGATGAATAAACATTGGTCAGAACAGAGATTTCCCCTGTTCTTTAAAAGTGTCTTCGAATCTTTTGCATCCATTTGAGATGTCTCCTGGAAAGTTGGCACCTCCAACAGTGCAGCACTGCCTTTGTATTGCACTAAAGTGCCAAGCTAAATTTTGGGCTCCAGTTTCTGGAGTGGGACTTGTGCATCTTTGTGACTGAGGTGAGACGGCTACTTTGTCATTCATAGTACAGTGTCGGGGTAACCCTTGCAAGTTCTTTTGTTTTTATTAGATCCGTGGGATGAGGGAATCACTGACCAGACAACCATTTATTGCCCATCCCTGGTTGCCCAGGAGAAGGTGGTGGGAAGCTGCCATCTTAATTTGCTGCAGTCCTTGGTGCTGGAGACCCATAGTGCTGTTAGGGAAGTTTCAGGACTTTGACACTGTGATAGTGAAGGAAAGACAATATAGTTGCAGTAAGTTGCTGCAGTGGTAGTAAACTGACAGTAAGTTGTTGCAGTGTGTCCTTTACATTGTACATGTTGCTGCCAAAATGTAGTGGGAGCCACTTTGCACCAAATAATGTTGAACTACTTAACATTGCAGCTTCACCTATCTGGTCACATGATGAGAATTTAATTGAAATGTTGTTCGGTGTACATAGGAAAGATGGGGCCTTCAGATCAGCCATGATCCTGTTGAATAGTAAAATAGGTTTGAGCAGTTAGCCTACTTCTCTTAATTCATATGTATTCCCATGTTTAGCCTTGTAGATGGCAGTTAAGTTTTGGTGTGTTGGGAACTTGCAATGTATATAGCCTTTGAACTACTCTAGCACCCGTAGTGTTCATTGGTCCATCAGAGCTAATGGTCAGTAGACCTCCAAGACGATGATAGTGGAGGGCTTGAGGACATCACTAATTGTGCCATTGAAGGTCAATGAGAAACAACTGAGTTATTTCTCTTCTTTGAAATGATTCATTACCTGAAACTTAAGTGAAGAGCTTTTTTCATTCATTAATGGGATGATGGCAACACTGGTTAGGCCAGCATTTGTTGCCCATCCTTAATTGCACAGAGCACAGTTAAAAGTCAACCACACTGTTGGTTTGGAGTCACATGGTCTCGGCCAGGTAAGGATGGCAGTTTCCTTCTCTAAAGGACATATAGAACATAGAACACTACAGCACAGTACAGGCCCTTTGGCCCTCGATGTTGCGCCGACCTGTGAAACCAATCTGAAGCCCATCTAACCTAAACTATTCCATTATCATCCATATGTTTATCCAATGACCATTTAAATGCCCTTAAAGTTGGCGAGTCTACTATTTTTGCAGGCAGGGCATTCCACGCCCTTACTACTCTCTGAGTAAAGAACCTACCTCTGACATCTGTCCTATATCTATCACCCCTCAATTTAAAGCTATGTCCCCTCGTGCGAGCCATCACCATCTGAGGAAAAAGGCTCCCACTGTCCACCCTATCTAATCCTCTGATCATCTTGTATGTCTCTATGAAGTCACCTCTTAGCCTTCTTCTCTCTAACGTAAACAGCCTCAAGACCCTCAGCCTTTCCTCATAAGACCTTCCCTCCATACCAGGCAACATCCTGGTAAATCTCCTCTGCACCCTTTCCAATGCTTCCACATCCTTCCTATAATGCAGTGACCAGAACTGTACGCGATACTCCAAGTGCGGCCGCACCAGAGTTTTGTACAGCTGCAACGTGACTTCATGGCTCCGAAACTCAATCCCTCTACCAATAAAACCTAACATACCGTATGCCTTCTTAACAACGCTATCAACCTGGGTGGCAACTTTCAGTGATCTATGCACATGGACACCGAGATCTTTCTGCTCATCCACACTACCAAGAATCTTACCATTAGCCCAGTACTCTGTACTCTGTACTCCTGTTGCTCCTTCCAAAGTGAATCACCTCACACTTTTCTGCATTAAACTCCATTTGCCACCTCTCAGCCCAGCTCTGCAGCTTATCTATGTCCCTCTGTAACCTGCAACATCCTTCCGCACTATCCACAACCCCACCGACTTTGGTGTCATCCGCAAATTTACTAACCCATCCTTCTACGCCCTCATCCAGGTCATTTATAAAAATGACAAACAGCAGTGGCCCCAAAACAGATCGTTGAGGTACACCACTAGTAACTGAACTCCAGGATGAACATTTCCCATCAACCACCACCCTCTGTCGTCTTACAGCTAGCCAATTTCTGATCCAAACCGCTAAATCACCCTCAATCCCATGCCTCGTATTTTCTGTAATAGCCCACCATGGGGAACCTTATCAAATGCTTTACTGAAATCCATATACACCACATCAACCGCTTTATCCTCATCCACCTGTTTGGTCACCTTCTCAAAGAACTCAGTAAGGTTTGTGAGGCACGACCTACCCTTCACAAAACCGTGTTGACTATCCCTAATCAAATTATTCCTTTCTAGATGATTATAAATCCTATCTCTTATAATCCTTTCCAACACTTTACCCACAACCGAAGTAAGGCTCACTGGTCTATAATTACCAGGGTTGTCTCTACTCCCCTTCTTGAACAAGGGGACAACATTTGCTAGTCTCTGTCTTCAGGAATAGTGCCAGAAGACTGATGACGACGTAAAGATCAAAGCCAAAGGCTTTGCAATCTCCTCTCTAGCTTCCCAGAGAATCCTAAGATAAATCCCATCCGGCCCAGGGGACTTATCTATTTTCACACCTTCCGGAATTGCTAACACCTCCCCCTTATGAACCTCAATCCCGTCTAGTCTAATAGACTGTATCTCAGTATTCTCCTCGACAACATTGTCTTTTTCCTGTGTGAATACTGATGAAGAATATTCACTTAGCACCTCTCCTATCTCTTCGGACTCCACGCACAACTTCCCACTACTGTCCTTGACCGGCCCCAATCTTATTCCAGTCATTCTTTTATTCCTGACATACCTATAGAAAGCTTTAGAGTTTTTCTTGATCCTACCTGCTAAAGACTTCTCATGTCCCCTCCTGGCTCTTCTTAGCTCTCTCTTTAGGTCCTTCCTGGCTAACTTGTAACTCTCGAGCGCCCTAACTGAGCCTTCATGCCTCATTTCTACATAAGCCTCCTTCCTCTTGACAAGAGAAGGGGATGTGTTTTTCTGAACAATTGACAATGGATTCATTGTTTCATTATTAGCCTGTTAATTCCAGATTTTTTTATTGAATTCAAATCCCATCATCTGCAGCAGGGCTCAAACCCAGGTCCCCAGAATATTACCTCGTCTCTGGATTAACAGTCCAGTGCTTACACCATGAGACAATTTTCTCTCCCAGTAGTACACACCAAAACTGAGGCTGAACTTTGCAGCTTATGCTGACATCTTTTTAAAAAAAAAGTAGGATTATGAGAAAATTGAAGAAGAGACAAAGAAAAAGATGAGAAAAAAAAGTTTAGAAGATCTTGTGATAATTAAAGTCAGGAGGATTATGACTCGAGTCAATTTTCAGTGCTAGGGCAGTTGGGGAGAAATTGAGTTGTCCTACTATTTTAAAACATCACCTGCACTTGAATGAACAAGCCCTGATATTTTCCCCTCTGGTATGTTTGTTTATCTATGGGTATATACCAGAATTTCACAACCTTTGTGTGTTTCGCCTCTGAATCTCTTGTTGAGCAGTATAGCAAAGCTTGTGGAGAAGCGTCGCAAGCAACTTAGACAGCAGTTTCCCAACTCCTGAATTTAATGTTGGTCATGTAGCCTGGTGAAGAAGTTATTCAATTGACTCAGAAATAATTTCTCACTGCAAAATCAATGCAGTGCTTAAATGCAGTTCAGGAAAGGATTTTTTTCTGTTCCTTTTAAAACCTTTATGAATTTGTGCGAGGAGGGTGAGTAAAGTGTAAAGCTGAAAAAAAAACTACAGCTCACTCCCATCTAGTAGAAAGACTTCCAAGTATTAGACATTTCACAGGATGTCCCACATTCTTGCATGAGGATGTTGCCCATTCCTGGGGCTAGCTCTATCTGCGCACCCTCACTCATTATTCCAGTGTCATCTCCATTTAATGGTTGGTTTTCTTTTCCTAAAATTAACTTAAATTTTGTGTATCTCATGTATACCACAGCTTAACTTACTGTAAAATTTAATGCCTACCATTTTGGTGTGAATCATTGGACAGGTAATCCAGAGACTGGCTAATGCCCTAGGGATGTAGCTTGTGCGATTTAGTTCAGTTTTTAAAACATCTGGAATTGAAAACTAGTCTCAGAAATGGTAAGTGTGAAACTATCATCAACTTTGTTAAAGGCCTCATCATTCGTCAATTTTTATTATTGAACAAAATCTACCATTCCGACTGGTTTATGTGTGACTGTCGAGGCCAGTTGGAGGTGAGCAACAGATGCTAACTCTACCAATAATGCCCATATCTCCCAGATGAATACAGACACCCCGGGATGGTTGGGGTAAAGATGTAATTGGAAAGAACTTGCCTTTACACCAAGATATCTTGGTGTTCCACAGCCAAGAAATGTTTTTATAGAACACTTGCATAGAAAATCCATTAAAGCTACATCCATAGTGTTTTGTAAGAAATAGTGACAACTGTAAATATACTACACATTCCCTTTGTCCTCCTGCAGTAGTTTGAATCCTCTATGGAAAATGTTAATTCATGCTATGTCAAGGTCTATTAATTCAGCAGCCAACTGGTGCATCATTCATAGAGTTCACCCCTGTGGCACATTGATAGTAGATGGAATTTAATGCCCTCTCCTAATGTGGATTTGGTGGTAGGGTTGGAGGGTGGCATTTATTCAGGCAGGAAGGTTCCAGTCGAGGACCCACTGCTGCTCCGGTCATGTTCAGGATGGCAGTGCTCATGGATAACTTTCCTGTCATATCATCAATTAAAGCACTTAAGTCCCCATTTAATACCCAGTTAAGGGGCTCATCATAGTACTGCTGGTATTCAATCAGCTCTAGGCAGGGGCCTTGAGGGGAGAGCTTGATCAATAAACCTTATTGCGGGGTGCTGAGTTCATTTTTGTTAGAGATTGTGTCTGGAGGGATACAGCATTGGGAAAAGGGAATCCTCTAAGAGGCAGGAACCTTCCCTTGCTGCCAACCCCCATTCTTTTCTCCCTTTTATTTCTGAACCTCTTACAACAACACATACTTGAGCCTGTGGTCTTTCATAATTGTGGAGCTTGTGGGTGCATTTTCAGCAGCAACCATCACTTCCACTGTCAGATTGCTGAGTAATAACATGCAGTGCCTTGCAGCCAGCCTCTGGCTGTCATATCTAGTGGGTGGGATTTCTATCTAGGGTCTTTGATCTGAAGGAAAGTTCACCAGTGACCACTTACTTGCCTAATTGGACTTAAATTGGCAGGCCTTTCTGATAATAGGCAATGCTGGTTTCTTACCAGCTCTCTGGTGATGGTTGAGACCCTATCTCTTGAAGTAAATTCCACCTAATATGTGATGACAGGCTATTTGAACCTGGGAGTGCAATTTGGATAGTCCTCCTCTAATACCATATATTGCATTTTGCCAGAAGGCAGTATTGAAAATTGTGCTCTGGAACAGTCTTACTAATCTAAGTGTGTGGAGGTCAGTTGTGACACCCGAGAATGTGCTATCTCACCCTGTATTTAGGATTGAACTTTGGGAGCATCCTGTTTCGTTAGCATATCATTGTCCACAGCCATATGTTGCAAATACACTGTACAGACTAGGCATGAACAGAATTAGCAGAATTCATCATTGTTCTCAATAATTACAAACCGCCATTTAACTTAAGTCATAACACCAAAGCAAAGTCTTCATTTCTTGTATATCACAGTAATTAAATTGGCACAAGACAATAGCCATAAACTAGTAGTGTTTTTTTTTTTAAATAACTGACACACTTCTGCACAAAAGAAAAACTCAAGGGAGCTGCCCAAGTAGGACAGATGAGAATATCTTGTTTTGAGTTATGAATCTGTGGAATTCTTTACCATGGAAACTGTAGAGACTGCACCGTTTTGTATATTCAAGGCTGAGATTGACAGATTTTTAATGACTAAAGGTATCGAGGGTTATGGAGTGGCGGGGGGGGGAAAGGCAGGAAAGTAGAGCTGAGGAATCTCAAATCAGCCATTGTGGAACAGACTTGATGGGCTGAATGGCCTACTTCTTGTACAACTTAAGGTCTTTTAAAACAAAACCCTAAATACACCTTACACAGACTGGTGAGATCACAGTTACTGTGTTTTCTTTTTCAAATACGCAAAGTTAGAAGGTTTTAACTAGGCAGAGTTTTTAAAAAAAAAAAAAAAAAAAAAAATTCATTCACAGAATGAGGACATCACTTGCTTGACCAGAATTTATTGTCCATCCCTAGCCCCTCGGGAGGTGATGGCCGCGTGGTATTACTGCTGGACTGTTAATCCAGAGACCCAGATAATGTTCAGGGTACCTGGGTTCAAATGCTGCCATGGCAGATGGTGGAATTTGCATTCAATTTAAATAAAATCTGGAATTAAGAGCCTAATGATGACCATTATCAATTTTTGAAAAAATCCATCTGGTTCACTAATTTCCTTTAGGGAAGGAAATTGCTATCCTTACCTGGTCTGGCCTACATGTGATTCCAGACCTACCACAACGTGGTTGACTCTTAACTGCATTCTGGATAATTAGGGATGGGCAATGATGCCTTCATCCTGTGAATGAATAAAAAAATTTGCCCAGAGGGCAGTTAAGAGTCAACTCTTAAGTCACATGTCATTAGAATCTTAACTCCAGATTTTGTTTTATTATTGAATTCAAATTCCACCTTCTGCTATGGTCAGTTTTGAACCCAGGTCCCCAGAACATTACCTGGATCCCTGGATTAATAGTCCAGTGATAATACCATTACCTCCCCTTACCATCTGATTACTACCTTCCTTACTCCTGAGTGTTCAAGGGAATAGAGAAGAGTAGACCATTCAGCTCATCAAGCTTCATATGCTGTTCATATCTGATCATTTAGCTCAGCACCATATTCTCGTGCTATCCTTGTATCTCTTGGAGTTGTTGGTTGGTTCGTCGAGCTGATGGGTTTTCATGCAAATGTTTTGCCTTCCTTCTAGGTGACATCAGTTCTGTGTAGCCTCTTGAAGCGCTGTTCTGTCCCGCTCTGAATTTGCATGGTCCGGTTTGTCATGGTGGGCAGTCTTGTTTCCGATTTTGTACCGTAGTGGTATTTAGATGGGGTCTATTTCAATGTGTTTGTTAATTGCATCGGTAGTTGAAAACCAGGCCTCCTGGAATTCCCATGCTTGTCTCTTGAGTGAAGAAGTTCCTCCTCGTCTCGGTCCTAAATTACTTTTATTCTGAAAGTGAGAGCTCTGGTTTTGTACTTCATAAGTGTGGAAACCATCTCTTCCATCTACTCTATCTCTTTAAGAGCAAATTATTGCAGATGCTGGAATCTGTATTGAAAACAAATAATGCTGGGCTCTGTCGTGTCATCTAGACTCAATTTTAGCATGCTTTCTCTCCATGGATGCTGCCTGACCTGCTGTGATCTCCATTTTTTGTTTTCACTATCTCAAGAATTTTGTTAGTTTCTGAGATCCCTATGCTTATGACACAGTCTATCAATCCCAGGAACCAGTTTGGTGAACATTGCTGCTGTGTTCGTAGTATCTCTTTCCTCCTCCCATCTGCATCTCTCTTCCTGTCCTTTTTCTCATGTAGCCTTTTTAACCTCCCCATCTTCCTCCTGTAGCCTCCCTCTGCCCTTCGCCCCCCCCACCTTTCAACACCCTTTCTCTCTTTTTCTGTCTCCCTGTCTTTTCCCCCGAATTATTGCAGCTTCTTTCTTGCTCGTGCCTCTTGCCCCTGGTCAGGTAGACACAGCTATCCAGCCTTGGCACCCCTAGCAACAGACTTCCTGATGAGCAACACCCCACCCCCTCCTAGACCTGGTAACCCCAGGGGGGTAAGCATTTCTAACTCTGCTTCTTGCCCTTCCCTGTCAAACCCAATCCTGGTAACCCCCAGGTCAGGAGTCCCCAGTGGTTAACTTACTTTCTTTTGTTTTTTGTTCATTATGCTCGCTGCTCCGCTGTTGTGATTGGAGGAGCAGCAACTCAGCGATTTCCAGCCATTCTGATTACAGAGGTGCTTTCCTCAGAACTACTGGTTCAGTAAGTGTGTTCATGACAGCAGATCATGTAGACTTCACCCTCTAAGAAGGATTTGAGCTATAGGGAGAGGCTGAATAGGCTGGGGCTATTTTCCCTGGAGCATCAAAAGCTGAGGGGTGACCTTAAAGATGTTTATAAAATCATGAGGGACATGGACAGGCTGAATTGCCAAGATCTTTTCCCCAGGGTAGGCGAATTCAAACTGGAGGGCATAGGTTAAAGGTGACGGAGGTGGGGGGGGAGGGGAGGTGGGTGCTGGCAGTGGGGGGAAGGGACCTAAGGGCAACTCTTTCATGCAGAGGGTGGTGCATGTATGGAATGAGCTGCCAGAGGAAGTGGTGGAGGCTGGTGCATTTACAACATTTAAAAGGCACCTGGATGGGTATATGAATAGGAAGGGTTTAGAGGGATATGGGCTAAATGCTGGTAAGTGGGACTAGATTTATGTAGGATATCTGGTCGGCATTGTTGAGTTGGCCAGAAGGGGTCTCTTTCTGTGCAATACATCTGTGACTGAATGGCAGTGATGAGCTGGCACCTTGTAACATCATAGCCAAACAGCACTGAGGCCCTTCAGCTCATCCAGTCTGCACTAACTTATCCTGCACTTGCGGTAGTACTGCTCCCTGCCCTAGTTGCACCTGTGCCTGGTATCACACTATCTGCAGATTCTGCTGCTAGTCTATCCTTTTAAAATACATCCATATCAGTAGCTGAGCTGGTGACTGACTATTTAATCAAGTGACGGTGCTGTGTTGTCTTTATCACTCTGACCTTCAGTCTGTTCTTGGTTTTGGTCCACTGCCTGTACCTGGGTATGCTGCTTCTCATTGATACCTGAATGGAAAAAAATGCAAGGTAAGAAATAATTGAGGATGAGCAGGGCGGGGGGAAGGGAAGAGGTGCATGCTTCTACCATCTACTTGTGAATCGAAAGAGATTGTGGGGAAAAATAGGATATGAGAAGGTGGCCTGGGAATGAAGATACAGTCATCTTTGACAGTTTCAGCCCTGTTGCTAGCCATGGTCTCAGCAATGGGTCTCCCAATAATGGTCAGCATCTCTTGCACGTGGGTTAGGGCATGGAGCCATGTCTGTCATGTTCCGGTTAGACCCCGATGGTTCCACTTGGACACCATGCATCACCAAGACTCTAAAATGTTTGTTTAGCTGATGTAGTTGAATAGCTGGTAGTGTGCACAAACCATGAGATATGGATACGAGGCTTGCAGAAGTGCTAAGAGCATGAGGATGAGGTGAAGCACATGAATGTTAAGTATGAAGCCTGATTGAGAGAGGTTATTAGGTGAATGATGTGGGTGCAGCCATTTGATCAGTGTTTGAGGCTAATGGTGCAATTGGTTAGTCACTAACTGTGACCACTTGTGTCATTCTACTAAGGTCCTCTAGTCTTCATTCCATGGTCAGCTTCTAGAACCCTTCCCGTGCTCCATAATCACTGCTTTTGTGACTGGAGAGTCAGTTTTCCTTGCCTAGTTGTGGTTACAGGATAACTTGTCTCCTCTTAACTTTCTTCACCAGTTCTTCCAGGACAGCGTCCAAAATCCTCCCCCAGTGTGTCATTCTTCACTTTCCCAAGTCAGAATCTGTTCAACCATAATTTTGACAGCCACTGGATGCATTGTTTTCATCCTTGCTATGAAGCTGCAGATCAGGTAAGAGATGGCCCAGGTCAGCAACCAGCTCCTTGCTGAACACAGGCCCCTCCCACTTTACTGCTGGCTGAGATGGAGGTGGGAGAAGAGCACCCAGAATCCAGAATGAAAAGCCAATGAAACTTGTAAATGACACACATCAGTTGGTCTAGCCTTCCATATTTCAAAATGGAGCTCCAGCAGACCAGGAGATCCTTTCCAAATGTTACTGGTTTTTGCTGGGTTTTTTGTCCCCCCTCTTTGGTGAGGTACTTGGTTAGGTTAACAAACAGAAATTGCTGGAAAATCTCCTCCGGTCCAGCAGCATCTGTGGAGAGAAATCAGAATTGACGTTTCAGGTCCAGTGACTCTTCAGAGCAGGTTAGGTTAACATTACTTTGTTAATATTAGTTAATAAAGGGTTAATATTTACTTAAACTCTTGGTGAGAAAATGACATGATCGGTTTGACTGCCAGATGATTTTTGCATTCTGTTGAAACTTTTAGAAAATAAAATCAAGCGAGCCTTTAAGTGGACTCTTCAAAGATCATCTTTTACAAACTGCTGCTCCAGTTCTAACCTCATGTTGTTTTGCCTCAAGTCCTTGAACACGGGCTGCACTTCCCACTGCGCACCATTACTTCTGAAGTACCCAAATGATCTATCTGCTGTGATCCTTTCATCTGGAGATCTGTTGCCAGATTCCATGTGCAAGCTGAGGTTAACTAGCTTATCTACCACTTTTCTCAATGTCTCAACATTTGTGCGATGACCTCTCCAATATCATGTCCTGGGTGAGACAAAATTTCTTCGACTAACCATCAGGAAGCCTGAACCTAATATCTTGCACCAAATTCCACTCAGCCATTACTTATCTAATCGCTGACCTACATTGGCTGATGGATCACTAACACCCAGAATTTAAATCTCCCATTCAGATCCCACAAAGATCTTGCTCACTCTTCTATCTCAGTAACCAGATCCAGATTCTTCCAACTTTGGCCGCTGCAGGTACAGAACGTTACCAAAGGCCTCAAACATCCCAGCTATTTCACAGGAACTTCAAGATGTATAAATCTGACCCTGAGCAAGAGAGATTGAGACAGGTGACTGAAAACTCAGTCAAAATGTAGATTTTTAATAAACATCATTTTAAGTGTGTATGAGAGAGAGGGAATGATAGAAAGAGGTTTACCAAAGTCACAGAATGGTTTCAGTGCAGAAGGCAATCTTGCCTATGCTGAGTCTCCAAAGGAACAATTTACCCAGTGCCACTCACCTGGCCTTCTCTTAATACCTGCCTGATTTTCTTTTTGAGAATTATGCAATTCCTTGTGTCCACACTTGGCCTGTGCATTCTAGATTCTAACCACTCACGTAACTTTTTCCTCATGCTGCCATTGCTCCTTTTGTCAATTACCTTAAATCTGTTCCCTCTCGTTCTGCATCATTTCACCAAAGAAAACTGTTTTTCTTCTGTACTCTGTCCAGATCCATCATGCTTGGAAGAGCTCTAAAAAGATTCCTCTCAACTTTCCCTTCACTGAAAGAAACATTCCCAACTTTTCCAAACTATGTAATAACTGAGGTTCCTCATTTTAAGCAGGAAATTCCAGAATTTAGAGCTGAAAATACCGACACTAGTGGCAGGGTGAAGAAAGAGGGAAATACATCAGGTTAGATTTGGAGGAATGCAATGTTCTTGGAGAGTTATAGCATATGCCTGAAGTGGCACTCACCATCTCCAATCTCTAATGGTGCTGGGAAGCATGCTGAGTTCAGAACTGTCTACATGGAATCTGAAATATGAAGTTCCTCTTAAGAGTCTGTTTTATTGTCTTCATTTGTGAATTTGGGTTACAGTTCTGCTCTTTCACAATGGGAAGTAGATTAAATCAGATTTTTTCTTCTACCCCTAGGACCCTATGCTACAACCAAGACTATACTTCAGCTAAAGTAAATGATCATGTGGGAAAAATACTCAGGATAAATATAATGGTTAAAATCTTTACAAAATATGGCAAAACACTTTTTAAATATGTAGACTGATGTAAATCAACTGAATGATTTTCTTGTCAGTGGACTGCATTATAAACGGGAGAATACGGAAGAGTTGGATAATGTGACAGGGACCTATAATTTCATGGTTGATGGAGGACAGAAGACTGACAGTGGTTTGAACAGCAAGTATTTTCAAAACAGATTTATTTGAATTCTTTTGAAGCATTATTTCTGAAATTTTTCATAAGTAGAATGCACTTGGGACTATATTTCAAGATCAAAGTTATAGATAACTTAAAGTTGAGTAGCTTCTTATTATTCACTTGCTTTCATGACATGGTGCAGGAGAAAGCTGTGTTTTCATCTTTTGATTTCCCCATATGACAACTTAATTAACAAAATAACAGAACTGTTGTGCAGAAGGAAGCCATTCAGCCCACTAACTGTATCTCATAGAATATATCCTATAATAGAATCCCTACAGTGTGGAAGCAGCCATTCAGTCCATCAAGTACACACTGACCTTCTGAAAGAGCATCCAACCCAGACCTGCCCCCTACCCTAGACACTAGGCAATTTAGCACAGCCAATCCACCTAACCTGCACATCTTTGAACTGTGGAAGGAAACAAAAGCATCCAGAGGAAACCCACGCAGACATGGGAAGAATGTGCAAACTCCACAGTCACCTGAGGCTGGGATCAAACCCAGGTCCCTGGTACTCTGAGGCATCAATGCTAGCTACTGAGCCACCATATCTGCTTTCTGAGCACTTTGAAGTTCTGTTAATCCTGCCTTTCTCCTGTAACTGTGTACATTTGTTTTAAATAATCACCTCTACCCTCTTGAATGCCTCAATCGAATCTCCACACACTTCCAGGCAGTCTGTTCCAGAACTTAATTACTAGATAAAATGTTTTCTTGTATTTACTACTTTTACAAAATACTTTAAATTTGTGTCTTCTGGCTCTTAATCCTCTTACAAGGGAGAATGGTTTCACTTTATCTACCACACACAGACCCTTCATGATTTTGAAAACGTTCATCAAATCTCCCTTCTTCCATATCTATTCCAAGGAAAACAAACCCAACTTCTCCATTTCTCCTCATAACTATGATTTCTCAACCCATTGAGCCAGAATGCTGTTAAAGAACAGCACTCTCCTTAGATATTTATGAACGCCTCAACTTGGATCACATCATAGCAGACTGTTCGTGTGAAAGGAAAATTTGAGATTCCATTGTCGGTTGAAAATTAAACTGAATATTTGAAAAAAATTCATTGACGTGTGCAGCATTTATTATCTATTTCTAGTCGCCATTGAGAAGGTGGTTGTGAACTGCTGCTGCAGTCTATTTGGTATGGTTGCACCCAAAGTACTATTAGGGAGGGAGTTCCAGGATTTTGACCCATAACACTGAAGGAATGATGATCTGTTTCCAAATCAGGATGGTGAGCGTCTTGGAGGGGAATTTGCAGTTGATGTTTGCATGCATCTGCTCCCCTTGTTCTTCTAGATTGATATGGTTGTGGGGTTGAAAGGTGCTGTCGAAGGAGCCTTGGTGAATTTCTGCAATGCATCTTGCAGTATATACCACTACTACAGTGTGTAGATGGTGGAACGAGTGGATGTTTGTGGATACGGTGCCAATCAAGCGGGCTGCTTATTCCAGGATGGTGTTGAGCTGCTTGAGTGTCATTGGAGCGGTGCCCATCCAAGTGATTGGTAAATATTCCTTCATTCCTGAGTTGTACCTTGTGGACAGGCTTTGAGGAGTCCACAGGTGAATGCTCACAGGCTTTCTTTTTTAAAATTTCTTCATAGGATGTGGGTGTTGCTGACTAACCCAGTGCTCATTACGCATCCCTAATTGCCCAGAGGCCATTTGTCAACCACATTGCTGTGGCTTTGGATCCACATGTAGGTCAGACCAGGTAAGGATGGTGCTTTCCTTAAAGGACATTAGTGAACCAGATGGGTTTTTCTGACAGTTGACAATGGTCTCATGATGTTCATTTAGATTTTTAATTTCAGATTTTTATTGAATTCAAATTCCACCATCAGCCGTGGCAGGATTTTGAAGGAACCCATAACATTACTTGAGTCTCCAGATTGCTAGTCTGGCAATAAAGTTGGGTCTTAGGCTCCCAATGGTCTCAATGTGGACTTTACTAGTTTCAAAATCTCAGCACCCTAGCCTCATCCCATGACCATCCCTCCCTCATTTCTGCCTCCTTGACCTGACACAACCTGTCCCTCTTCTCTCCCACCTATCCGCTCCTCCCACCTCATTGACCAATCCCCACCACTCCCTACCTGTACTCACCTATCACCATCCCACCTACCTTCCCCAGCCCCACCTCTCCTCTCTGTATTTATTTCAGAGCCCCCTTCCCCCTCCCCCATTTCTGAAGGGTCCCAACCCGAAAGATCAGCTTTCCTGCTGTATTCCTCCAGCTCCACACTTGTTATCTCTGACTCCAGCATTGGCAGTCCTTACTCTCTCTGGAGCAAAAGCAGTTGCTTTTGTCAAGGTCTGTCCCAAGCAGCTCCATGATGCAGGACTCTGGTCTAAGGTCTGTTCCCTGGGATGCACAGAGGCATGGACTGTGAATGGAGGACCATCAATTCAGTAAAAGACTCTTTGGTCTGCCCAAAATCTGTTGGCCTACCACAGCAAGGAGTTGACCCTGACAGTGTTGCAAATTGGAACATTCCAAGGTCCAGGACTATGTATTGAGGGACGCACTAAAGCTTGGGGCAGCTGCTGCCAAGGCACAGTGAGGGAAAAGACCATTGTCTAAGGTTATTCTGCCAAAGTGTAATGGGGATCCATTCAGTTATGAAACCCTCCCTGTGCCTCAAATATAAAGTCTTGTACAAGTAAGAAATGCCTTTGAATTGTTGGAACTATCAGAAAAGTCAAACTCCAGTGTTGGTTTATTCTCAATATGTTAAGACTGTGCAGAACTGAACTGCTCTTGTGGCTATGCATGTATATGAAGATATTTTTGAATAAAGTATATTTTTGAAATTTAACAAAAGATTTGGTCAAGAAACAGTCAAACATCTCCTTGAGAATGTGCCTTTACAAAGGTCAGGAGAGAAATGCAGTGGCTTTTGTTCAGGTTCATCCCGAACAGCTCTGTGACGCAGGTCTTTGTGCTGTATGGTCTGTTCCCTGAGATGCATACCGAGACAAACGTTGACTCTGCCTAGTGGACCATTCATTCAGTGAAAGACTCTCTCTTTGGTTTGTCTGAAACTTGTGGGTCATACCGAGCAAAGAGCTGACCTTGATTGAGTGTTGCAGACTGACAAATTCGAAGATCCAGGACTACATGCTGAGGGACGCACTGAAGCTTGGGACACCTGGCACCAACGCACAGTGGGGAAAGACCATTGTCTAAAGTCTTTCTGCTGAAGTATAATGAGGATCTGTTTACTTATTGGACCCTTTTGTTGCCTCAATCTATGTAAACAGTCCTGCATGAGTAAGAAATGCCTTTGGTTTCTGAAACTGCAGAGAATGTCAAATTTCTTGATACGCAAAGACTTTAGTGCCTGTGAATGTAGATAAAGATTTTGATAAATAATGTATATTTTTGCTATACAAAAAACACACTATTCGTAGCAGACTATCTCTACAAAAAGAGCGGGAGTGAGACCTGAGTTCATTGGGTGGGTAAAGTTGTGTAATCAGTTCCTAGATTGTAGTCTGTAGTCACTCTAAGGTTTGAAATAGCAGGAGACCTTGACCTTGTGGAATGGTCCTCCTGCAATATGTAGGAAATCAGTATCTGGTTGTTAGTAACCACCAGGATTTTGATAGTTGAGGATTCAGTGATGGTAATACCATTGAATGTCTAGGAGCGATGGTTGGATTCTCTATTCGAGATGGTCTTTGCCCAGCATTTGTGTGGTGGGAATGACTGCTCTCCAGCATCTTCCTTTGTTCTAGGTATGGCTGCAACCAGTAGTTTTTTTTCCCTCCTGAAGGCTGTGGAGGCCAAATCATCGTGTCTTAGGTTTTTGACTGAGAGGGATCAAGAGTTAAGAGAATAGTGTTGAGCAACATATCAGCCATGATCAAATGGTGGAGCAAACTCAATGGGCCAAACAGCCTAATTCTGCTTGTACATCTTGTTGTCTTATTCCAATTGACTCCAGTTTTGCCAGGGTGCCTTGAGGCCACACTCAGTAAAATGTGACCTTGATATTGAGTGCAGCACTGCAGCATATCCAGTTTTGGTTTCTGGTTAATGCTAGCCACCAGGATGTTGATAGTGGAGGATTCAGCAATGGTCATGCACTTGTGTGGCATGAATGTTACTTGTCCTTTGGGGCAGCAGTGGCTCAGTGGTTAGCACTGCTGTCTCACAGCACCAGGGACCCAGGTTCAATTCCACCCTCCGGTGACTGTCTGTCTGTGCGGAGTTTGCACATTCTTTCCGTGTCTGCGTGAGTTTCCTCTGGGTACTCTGGTTTCTTCCCACAGTCCAAAGATGTGCAGGCTAGGTGGATTGGCCATGCTAAATTGCCTGAAGTGTTCAGGGATGTGTAGCTTAGGTGGGTTATAAAGGGATGGGTCTGGGTGGGATGCTCCAAGTGTTGGTGTGGACTTGTTGGGCCGAAGGGCCTGTTTGCACACTAGAGATTCTATGCCTACCTTTTGAAGAAGGGTCCCGACCCGAAATGTCAGCTCTCCTGCTCCTCTGATGCTGCCTGGCCTGCTGTGTTCCTCGAGCTCCACACTGTTGTTTGACTCCAGCATCTGCATTCTTACTATCTCTAAAGGTCTTGCTGCATTTGTACATGGATTGCTTTGTTACCTGAGGAGTTATGAATTGTGCTGAACATTGAGTAATCATTGGCATACACCTTAATCTTTCTCCATATGATGGAGAGAAGGTCATTGAAGCAGATAAAGGTGTTTGGGCTGAGGACACTGCCCTGAGGAACTCAGGACTCCAGTTTTGCTAGGGCACCTCAAAGCCACACTAGGTCAAATGTGATTTGATACTAAACAGTCACTCTTGATTTGCTCCATGTTATATCAAATTGGCTAAAGACACACATTTGTGAAGATGTTTGCAGTGTTGCAACTGCTTTAGCCTTTTCTTTTTGCATTAATGTGCTACTCGTCCCCCATCATTGAGGATAGGGATATTTGTAGAGCTGCAGTGAATTTTCTAATTGTCCACGACCAATCATGTCTGGATGTGGTCAGACTACAGACCTTAGATCTGATCTGATTGCTTGTAGTGTTTGGCACACAAGTAGTTTTTGTAGTTTTACCAAATTGACACCTCTTTAGGAATGCCTGGCATGTCCTCCAGCACTTTTCATTGAACCAGGGTTGTTCCCCAATCTTGAGGGCCTGGCAAGACCTCCCACTCTACTATTTACCATGAGGTTGCACATTATGCAATAGTATAATTCTGCTGCTGTTGGCCCACAGCACCTCATGGATGCTCAGTCTTGAGTTGCTAGGTGTTTAAATTCTGTTCCAGGTAGAATGGTGGTAGCATCAAGTGCATTTGGAGAGAACGCTCAACTTGAAGATGGGCCTTCATCTTCACAAAGCCTGTGTGGTGGCCATTCTTACCAAAACTGTCATGGACAGATGCAGACAGATTGGTGAGGAAGAGGTGAAATATGCTTTTCCCTCTTGGTTCCCCCTGCACCCACCATGGACGTGGTATAACAACTATATACATCTTAAACACTAACTTTTCAACTTGGTCTGAGAGTCTCCTCTGTTTGTACCATGAACTTTTATCAACCTTTTTTTTTTGTAATTAGATAAATCCTTCAGGGACCACCTGGGAAATTGCAAACGTAGAAGCCAAAGGACAATAGATATTGAGAATCTAACGTAGCTGCAATACAGGTATATTAAAATTCAAGCTTAAGGTAGTGTCCCTACCCCTGGACTGGGGGGGCCCAGGTTCAAGTCCCATCTGCTCCAGAGGTGTGTAATAACAACATCTCTGAACAGGTTGATTTGAAAAATAGGTTAAATTAAAACAAAAAAGCAAGGTGTTCTGTTAAGTTTGAGGCTCAGGAATGTTAAGGCAGGATAACAAGAAGCTTGCTTTACATTTGGACATCTGCATTTGATTTGGGATCTTAAGTTGCTACACTGCAGGCTTCAAATAACTAAGATTTCTGGAAAAAAAGTCTTTTCCAGCAACTGTGGTAACTAGCTGCAGAGCTATGGTGCTAGCAAATCTGCTAGTAGGGAACTGTAAAATTTTGACCGCGTGTCTGACCATTTCATCGTTTGCCTTTTTCTTGTGAAATCTGTTACTATACCTTGCCTTTTCCTACATTTCAGTTATATCATCTGCAAGCTTTGAAAGTATGTCTGGTATTTAACAATTTAAAGTAATAAATTGTTATTTCTAATTTTAACACAAAAAATCCCAAACCAATCACTAAGGCACTCTCCCTGAGCACTTCCCTCTAGTTCGATAAAAGCAGAGTGTGGTGAACTGCTGTTTAAGCATTCTGTAACCATGGAGCCACTGGTCCATTTAAACCCATGGGCCTCTGCCAACATCTCTATATAATGGTACATTATTGAATGCCTATTTAAAGTCCATAAATACAGTTGAAATCCTACTGCTCTCATTAACTCTCATTATCTCATTAAAGATCTTGATCACATTAGTCAAACATAATTCTCCTTTGGTAAATCTGTTTCATTTATTCATGGTGTTAATGGTTTGTTGTGTAGAATCCCTGCAGTGTGGATAGAGGCCATTTGGCCTATCGAGTCTGCACCAAATCTTCGAGTATCTCACCCAGACTCATCGCTGCACCATATCCCTGTAACCCTGCATTTCCCATGGCTAGTCCACTAGGCTTGCAGATCCTGGACTCTATTGGCAATTTAGCCTGGCCATTCCACCTAACCTCCCAATCTCTGGAATGTGGGAGGAAACTGGAGCACCTGGAGGAAACCCACGCAGACACAGGGAGAACGTGCAAACTCCAAACGGACAGTCACGCAAGGCTGGAATTGAATGTGGGTCCCTGGTGGTGCTGTGAGGCAGCAGTGCCAACCACTCTGCCTTCATAAAGAATTTCTCTACCACAACTGTTGAGTTGGCTGACCTGTAGTTACCAGCTTTATCCTTCATTTTTTTTTTAAACAATGTTCAAAATATGTGTATGCTCCTCTGGCATGACCATACTGAAGTAAGATTGGAATAACTTGTCAACTTCCACCCCTGCTTCACTCAGTATAACAACCCAATGTTATCCTAACCAGATGACTTTTCTGTTTTAAACATTTGAGGATAGTGCAATTAATGTTTACGTGGATTTCAGCAAAACCTTAAGTTCCCACATGGGAGACTGATAAAGAAGGTAAAAACACTTGGGATTCAGGGTAACGTGGCGGATTAGAGACCAAATTGACTTAGTGGCAGGAGACAGAGGGTGCTGGTAGAAGGCTGTTTGTGTGTCTTGAGGCCAGAGTCCGGTGGCATACCAAGAGATCAATGCTGGGTCCTTTAATTGTTTCAGATGTATATAAACAATATAGAATGATAAGTAAATTTGTGGATGAAATGAAGATTGGCTAGATGGTTAATAGTGAGGAAGAGCATTTGGGTTACAGGGAGGCAGTGGCCTAGTGACATTATTGCTGCAGTGTTAATCCACAGACCCAGGTAATGTCTTGGGGACCTGGGTTTGAATCTCGCTTCAGCAGATGGTGGAATTTGAAATCAATAAATATCTGGAATTAAAAGTCTAATGGAGTCAAAGAGTAATAAAGCATGGAAACAGGCCCTTCAGCCCAAACTGGTCTATGCTGACCAGGGTGTCCACTGAGCTTGTTGCAGTTGTCCACATCCCTCTAAATCCTTCTCATCCATGCGTCTATCCAAATGTTTTTTAAATGTTGGTTATTGTACCTGCCTCAACCACTTTCTCTGGCAGCCCATTCCATATATGCACCACTCTCCATGAAGAAACTGCCCCTCAGGTCCTTCTTAAATCTATCTCCTCTCACTTTAAACCTATGCCCTCTAGTTTTCGTTTTCAATTCCCATTCCCTGGTAAAAAGACTATATGCATTCATCCTATCTATGGCCCTCATGGTTTTATACACCTCAATAAGGTCACCCCTCAATCCCCTACATTCCAAGGTATAAAGTCCTATCCTAGCCAACCTCTACCTATAAAAGCCTACAAGTCTGGCAATGTCCTTGTAAATCTTCTCTGCACACTTTCCAGTTTCACTATGCCTTTCCTATAACAGGGTGACCAAAACTGTTCACAATACTGTAAGTGTGGCCTCACCAATGACTTATTCAACTGTAACATAATGTCCCAACTCCTACACTCAATGCCTTGACAGTTGAAGGCCAGCATGCTAAATGTCGTCTTCACCACCCTGTCTACCTGTGACACTGCTTTCAACGAACTATGTACTTGTACTCCTAGGTTCCACAACACTCCTCAGGACCTTCCCATTTATGTATAATTCCTACCTTGGTTTCACTTTCCAAAGTGCAACACCTCACACTTATCTGTATTGAATTGCATTTGCCAATCCTCAGCCCACTTCCCCATCTGATCAGGGTCCCTCTGTAATTTTTGATAACCTTCTTTGCTATCAACGATAACCCCTAATTTTGTATCATCTGCAAACTTGCTAATCATGCCTTGTACATTCACATCCAGATCATTGATGTAAATAACAAATGACAAAGGTCCCAGCACCAACCTCTGTGGCACATCAGTAATCACAGGCCTCCAGTCTGAGAAACAACCTTCAACCATCACCCTCTGCTTCCTACCATCGAGCCAATTTTGAATTCAATTAGCTAGCTCTCCCTGGATCCCATGCGACCTAAGCTTCATGACCAGCCTGCCATTCGGGACCTTGTTAAAGGCCTTATAAAGTCCATGTAGAAAACATCCACTGACCTACCCTCCTCCATCCTCTTGGTTACCTCTTCAAAACAAAAACTGTAAAAGATTCGTCAGACTTGACTTTCTGCGCACAAATCCATGCTGACTATCCCTACTTAGATCTTGACTGTCCAAATGTTGGTTGATCCTGTCCCTCAGTATTCTCTCCAATAACTTGCCTATCACTGATGTCAGGCTCACTGGCCTGTAGTTCCCTGGCTTGTCTTTGCTACCTTTCTTAAACAATGGAACAACTTTAGCCACCCTCCAGTCTTCCAGAACATCACCAGTGGCTAAAGGTGAAGCAAAAATCTCTGCAAGGGCCTCTGCAATTTCTTCCCTAGCTTCCCACCATGTCTGAGGATGGACTTAAATAGGCCAGGGGATTTTTCCACCTTAATGCAATCTAAGGCTGTAAATACCTCTTCTCAAGTAATTTGTCTGTGGTCCAAAACATCCTCACTTCTTTCCCTTATCTCCTTAGCATCCATGATTCTCTCCTCAGTAAACAGTGAGGAGAAATATTCATTAAAAATCTTCCCCATTTCCTGTGGCTCCACACATAGATGGCCATACTGATCTTTAAGGGGACCTATTATCCCCCTAGCCACGCTTCTACTCTTAACATAGCTACAGAACCTCTTGGGATTATCTTCAACCTTATCTGCTGGATCCATCTCATACCCTCTTTTTGCTCTTCTGATTTTCCTCTTGAGTGTGTTCCTACAGTTTTTATAGCTATCTAGGGATACACTTGAGCCTAATAGCTTAAATCCAATGTATGTCGTCTTCTTTTTCCTGACCAGAGCCTTAATATCCCTCATCAACTGGGGATCCCTAAACCTGCTACCTTTTCCCTTCACCCTAACAGGGACATACTGCTAGATCCTATCTAATGGGCCCAAAATTGTCCCTGCTCCAGTTTAACAACTTAATGTGTGGACCTCTCCTATCTTTTTCCATAACTGTTAAAACTGAGAGAGTTATGATCACTGGACCCAAAATGCTCTCCGACTGACACTTCAGTCACTTCTCCAACCTTGTTTCCTAAGAGGAAGCACCAGTGTTGCACCCTCCCAAGTAGGGCCCTCTATATATTGATATAGAAAACTTCCTTGGACACATTTGACAAATTCTACCCTGTCTGGGCCTTTTACAATCTGGGTGGTCCAGTCAATACAGGGGAAATTAAAATCTCCAACCAATACTACTCTGTTATTCCTACAGGTATCTACAATCTTTCTACACATCTGCTCCTCTAGTAACTGCTGGCTATTTGGGGGTCTATAATACAGTCCCAACAGAGTGACCATCCCTTTCTTTAAGGTTTTGGAGTAGATCTGTAGCTCAGGTTGTGGGTATTGAGGTTGGTTGGCTCGCCGAGCTGGATTGTTGTTCTGCAGACGTTTCGTTAGCATGCTTGGTAACATCCTCAGTGCAGCCCCTGATGAAGCGTCGGTGTTTTCCCGACTGGTTTTTAAACTCCGGGGTCCGTTGGAATGGATTGCCTCACTTCTGTGTTTCCTCCGTAGTGGAATGTATATGGGGTCGAGTTCAATGTGTTTATTGATAGCATGCTTCGTGGAGTGCCATGCTTCCAGGAATTCTCGTGCTTGTCTCTGCCTAGCCTGTCCTGGGGTCTTGGTGTTGTCCCAGTCAAAGTCGTGGTTCTCCTTGTCCATGTGGATTGAGATGAGTGAGTATTGGTCGTGTCTTTTGGTAGCCAGTTGGTGTTCATGTACTCTTGTTGTTAGTTTCCTTCCTGTTTGTCCGATGTAGTGTTTCTCGCAGTCTCTGCAGGGGATCTTGTAGATGACATTGGTCCTGTCCATGGCGGGGAGTGGGTCTTTAGTTCGGGTGAGCACTTGTCGTAGGGTTGATGTGGGCTTGTGTGCCACTCTGATGCCCAGCGGTTGTAGAAGTCTTGTGGTGAGTTCTGATGTGTTCCTGATGTAGGGTAGTGTGATGAGTGTGTCGGGGCATGTAGAATCTTTCTGATGCTGTTCCTGTAGGCATCTCTTCACCCAGTTCTTTGGATATCCATTATCCTTGAACACTTAGAAGAGGTATTCCTCCTCCTCTTGGCGTAGTTCCATGTTGCTGCAGTGTGTTGTTGCTCTTTTAAATAGTGTTCGCATGCAGCTTCGTTTGTGTGTGCTGGGATGGTTACTACTGAAGCTCAATACCTGGTCTGTGTGTGTGGCTTTTCGGTGTACTTTCGTTTGCAGTTCCCCATTTGTCTTGCGTTCTACCATGACGTCCAGGAATGGGAGTTGTTTGTTCTTCTCCTCCTCTCTGAATTTTATTCCGGTGAGGGTGTCGTTTATGAGTTTGTGTCTCTTCTAATTTGGTCCGTTTAATGATGACAAAGGTGTCGTCTACGTAGCGTATCCATAGTTTAAGTTGAATTTGCAGAAGGGCAGTCCTTTCCAGTCTTTGCATCACTGCTTCTGCTATGAGTCCGGAGATAGGCAATCCCATGGGTGTCCCGTTGATTTGCTGGTATGTTTGGCCGTTGAAGGTGAAGTGGGTCGTCAGGCATAGGTGCAGTAGTTTAAGCATGTTGCCCTTGGAGATGGTTTCACTGCGGTCGTGTTCTTGTTCAAGTAGTGTTGTCATTGTTTCCCTTGCTAGTGGTATGTCTATTGATGTGAGTAGGGCGGTGACATCAAACGATATCATGGTCTCTTCATCCTCTATCTTTATGTCTTTGGAGTTGAGGAATTCGTGGGCTGAGTGGCTGGAGTGGGGTGATTTGTTGACTAGGTGCTTGAGTCTTCTTTGTAGTTCTCTGGCTAATCTGTGCGATGGAGTGCCTGGTAGGGAGACTATGGGTCTGAGGAGTACTTCCGGCTTGTGCACTTTAGGGAGGCCGTAGAATCGGGGTGTGTTGGTTCCTTCGGGTTTCATTCTTAAGAAGTCTGTTTTGTTGATCTGTCCTGTTTGTTTAAGTCTTTGTAGCGTGTATAGGATTTTGTTGCCTAGTTGTGGTGTCGGGTCAGTTTGTACTGGTCGGTATGTGTTCTCGTCGGCGAGCAGTGCTTTGTGTTTTGGAGATGTAGCCTGGGACAGGCTAGGCAGAGACAAGCACGAGAATTCCTGGAAGCATGGCACTCCACGAAGCATGCTATCAATAAACACATTGAACTCAACCCCATATACATTCCAGTACGGAGGAAACCCAGAAGTGAGGCAATCCATCGCAATTGACACCAGAGTTTAAAAACCAGGTGGGAAAACACACCGATGCTTCATCAGAGGCTGCACTGAGGATGTTACCAAGCACAATAACGAAACATCTGCGGAACAACAAACCAGCTCGGCGAGCCAACCAACCTCAACATCCCCTTCTTGTTTCTAGTTTCTAACCATTTGGCCTCATTTGATGACCCCTTAAAAATATCCTCTCTTGAGCACTGTGGTTATGTCCTCCCTTATCAAAAGGGCAACTCCCCCTCCTCACTTGTCCTTCTGTCACACCTGTAGCTTCTGTATCCTGGAACATTGAGCTGCCAGTCCTGCCCTTCTCTCAGCCATGTTTCTGTTATGGCTACAATACCCCAGTCCCCAGAGTCAATCCATGCTCTGAGCTCATCTGCCTTACCAGTAAGGCCTCGTGTGTTGAAATAAATGCACTTTAAACCAGAAGTCTTTTCCCTCCCTTTACTGTGCCCCTGGCTGTCCTGAATTGTAAACTTTCTCTCGATGGCTAATGTATTTTCCCCAGACTTCGCGAAGGCCCATCTCTTATTCAGAGTCCCATCCTCCTGCCCGAACTAGTTTAAACCCTCCTGGATAACACTCGCAAATCCCTCTCTGGTTCAAGTGTAACTATCCCTCTTGTACAGGTCACCTCTACCCCAGAAGAGGTCCCAACAATCCGAGAACTGAAAACCTTGCCCCTACACCAGCTCTTCAGCCACACAACCATCTGGCCGATCTTTCTATTTCTATCCTTGTTGATGACCATGAATCCATTGCTGATTGTCGGAAAAATCCATCTAGTTCACTAATGTCGTTTAGGGAAGGAAGTCTGCATCCTTACCGGGACTAGCCTAAATGTGACTCCAGACCCACAGCAATGTGGCTGACTCTTAATTGCCCAGAAGGCAGTTAGGGATGGGCAATAAATGCTGCCTAGCCAGTGACACCCTCATCCCGTGAATGAATAAAGAAAAAAAAAGCGGCATGTATAGGGAAAATAGGAAGCAGCTGTTCCCTTTAGTTGAAGGTCAGTAATGAGGGCCATCTTTTTAAGATGAGGGGCAGGAGATTTAGTGGCGATTTGAGGAACTTTTTTTTTTCTCCAGGGATGCTGGGAGTCTGGAATGCACTGGCTGGGAGGATGGTAGAGGCAGAAAACCTCAACCTTTTTAAAAAGTCAGTGGATGAGCATTTGAAATGCCAAACGTTTAAGGCTATGGGCCAAGTGCTGGAAAATGGGATTAGTGTAGATAGATTGGCACCGAAACGATTGCACGGGTCTGTTGTGTGCTGTATGTCTCTGAACAGTGCCTATCTTTTTAATTACCTCCTCTATTAACTATTATCCTAATGACGTTCTTTGCTGCCTGTGTACACACTGGCATTAATAGCAGCCATGTTAGTGATGACAGATGCAAAGTAATCATTTTTTATCCAAGTTTATGCCTTCTATCTCCACAAGGAAATCTATTTTTTGGGCTCCAGTAAATGCTAGCTTGCCTTTGACATCAACTTTTTTTGCCAGGCAGCTTTTTAAAAACTGGTAATAAATATATGAAAAAGTTTTTGTTACTGTAAATGCATAGCATTCTTGCATTACCGAAGACCTTCCTCTGTTCCATACCCAGTGAGACAGTCCAGCCAGGGCATTTGCTATAAATAAGAGCAGCTCTTATTTATCTCATTGTCACATGTTCATAGTTCAAGTGCTATCTGGGTAATGTTTGCTGCTATTTTGCAAGAAAGGAAGTAATGAGTGGAATGGAATTCACATAACGTTCTGAAGGACAACTGTTTGACATTTATAATCAGACCCTTTTGACTGCATAGTTGATGTGATAAAAGTCAACCATCCCCTTTTCTTTTTAGTAGTTTGATTATTTTCAGGATATGTGTTCAAGTAAGAATGTAGTTTTGGAACAACCCCGCCACCCCACCTACCCATTAGCCATAATCCACAAAAGACCATAGGTATCTCTCTGCTTGAGGAGCACCATCCACATGAAGTGTCAGTCAAGGCAAGAAGGCAGACCTCCGTGGACTACCACATGCTGTACAGGGAATGAACCCACGCTGTTGGTGTCATTCTGTAGTATAGTCCTTAGCTTGTTTTGTCTTATCATAGTATCATTTCTTATTTTATTCTGCGTAGTCCACTGACAAACAAAATGAACTAAAAACAAAGAACTGAAGATGCTTGAAATTTGAAGCAAAAACAGAAATTGCTGAAGAACCTCAGCATATCTGGCAGCATCTGTGGAGAGAAAGCAGAGTTAATGTTTCTGGCCCAGTGACCCTTTTTCTAAATTTTATTTTTGTGGCTAGATAAAGATGGTATTTATGCTGAAGACTAGGTTGGGGAGGGAAAGGGAGAGAAGGAGTGGGTGTGTTAAGATGGAGTCCAGAGAGAACAGCAGTTGGATATGGTGAACTGGGAGGAAAGAAAAGCTGCTGATGGGAACCATCAGCTGGTGAAGATGGGTTGGCTGTGATGAAAGTAGCCCATGTGATGACAAGGTCTGGGTTTGGGGTGGGTAAAGAAAATTTTTCCTATGTTCGCTGATAATCTGTCACTGTCTTGTTTATTAAGACTCTGTCCACCTCTGCCTTCAAAATATTCACTCTTCTTCCAGCACCTTTTGAAGATGACAGCTGCAAACACATTCAGCACACTGACAAAAAAAATCATCTTCTTCTGCGTATTTAATGAGTGACTCCTATTTTTGAACAGGGACCCCTAAGTCTAGATTCTCCAATAAGTGGAAACATCCTTCCAACATCCACTCTTTCAATATCTCTCAGAACTGTATATATTTCAATCAGGTCATCTCCTACAAGCCAGGTCTGTCCATTTCCCCACAAGACAACCCACCTAGCTGAAGTACTAGTTCAGGAAATCTCTCTGAATTGCTGCCAATGCATTTACATTCTTCCTTAAATAAGGAGACCTGTTCTGTATATTGTACTCCAGATGTGGTCTCACCAATGTCCTGTTAAGCTGAAACATAACTTCCCTACTTCTGTAAAATCAAAATGCTGGAAATCTGAAGTAAAAACAGTGTTGGAGAAACTCAGTAGGTCTGGCTGCTTCTGTGGAGAGGCAAACAGTTTATGCTGAGTCTAGTATGATACTTCCTTGGAAATGCTGAATAAATAACCAATAAATTGGTTAAACATGATTTCCCTTCCACAATACAATGATCTGATTACCTCACATCTTTCTATCTGCATCCCTATAATGTCTAAAAATATCTTGTAACATCTCTCACTCTTCTGCAGATTCATGGACTTTCCCTTGTGCACGTGCACATGCAGACTTGTGCTCTGTGTGTCTGCCTGCCTCCTGTGCTTGCTTCTGTGAGCCACCTCTTTGTAATGATAATGGTAATGCAGCGTTAGCCAGATGGCTTCCTTAGGGGGTGCAAGTAGGATGAAATCTGAGCCAGTGTGGTGCTGTTTAGTCATATGGTGTAGCTGTTTATTTGAAGGACACCAGGATCATGCAGAATAAACAGTGACTTTTCAGATATTGTTATTGCTTCCTTGGTGACTCAATAAGTGTGTCACTCAAAGTGAAACTGAACACTTGGTCTAGGCAGATTCTAAATTTAGCTTTGATCTTTCCTCACAGTAAGTATATTTGATCCTTGTGTCTCTAGGCTGCAAAACTTGGCTCAAAATCAAACAGGATTTCAGAGTTGCTAATTGTCTATTCAGAAGCCGGGTCTGGATGGTAGAAGATGATCAGATGACCAGCAAAGATTTGTATTGAATGAGATGAGGCCGTAAATGGATAAATGGTACTTGGTCTGTGGAAGGAATGGGATTGTGGGCTGAATGGTCCCAGTGCCTATGTTTTTTATAGTTTTTTCACCTTTGGGACTCTATGGCCTGTATTTCATAATGGAATGTGACTCTCTTCTAGCTAAAATGGTGTCAGAGCCCCAAATCTGCCATTCACTTGACCCGAAATGTTAACTCTGATTTCAGTCCACAAATGCTGCCAGACCAACTGAGCTTTTCCAGTAATTTCTGTTTTTGTGCCCATATTAAAGTGCAGCTTTAAGTGCAGAATCCTAACTGTATTGCAGCAGTGCATACTGAAGTGCGCCTGCCTCCAAACAGATTAAATTCTCACTGTTGGGAGATCAAAATGTAGCTTGTGGGTTTTGTACACTTCTGGAGTAGTTCTAAGGCTGCCAGAGGTCTTTAAAGAGGCAGAGTACCCTTCCAGAAAGACCCAGCAATGCCATCAGGATTGTCAAAAGTAGATGTTAACATGAATAAAAAGTGGATAAACTCTTGGAACTGTCAGTCTGTTCGCAGATTTAAGGATCTGATAAATATTGTGAATTAATTAGTAGACAGCAAACTTTGTATTGTTTAATCTCAGCATGGATGCTAAGGTCAGCACATGGTAGACACTGGGTCAGTTGGCTTTTAAGGGCAAAAGCTCGTGGCTGTGGGTATGGGTCAGGTGTGAGTTAGCACTAAACTAGCATAGTGGTTAATAAGGACTGTGGTTACAGGTGGAGAAGCGTGGTTTGCCATGGAGGGTTTGGGGAGGTAAGACGTGGCATGGGGAGTGAATGGGCGTGAGGAGAAGGGTTAGAAGGTTTTTCATGGTTTCTGTTTCCTTGATTCTTTAACAGCTGTGACAAAGTCCAAGATCTCTGAGGTGGGCTCCCTGATCTGAGCTTCTCTGGTTCCAACTTTTGATCAGAGTCTGTAATGTATGATGTCAAGGTTATGGTTATATCGAGCGTACCTCAACTGCATGTTCATCAAACCCCCAAATCTCCCCCTCCCCTCCCCTCCCCTCCCCTCCCCATCCACTGGTACATTGTAAGGTGCCAACATTAGTAAATAACATGATTTTTTAACATTATTTACTGAAAACATTTAACTACAAATATTCCAATTTAGCTAAAATATTTGCATTTCCAACTCCAACATCCGTCTTCCATATTTGTTGTTCATAGATTCAACCTTGTGGCATCCTCACAGTTCTCCCTGATCTGATCATTTGAAATGACATGGGGACAATAATCTGACTTCAAACTGTGCTTTTAGCAGCTGGAATGAAAAAGTAGGATCGATACTATCATCCTAGAGCTTTTGGTACTAAAAGAACTGGTTGGCACTGGGGTGCTGTGTCAATATTAAGACCATTGGGTTCTCATTAAGTCAGGAGCCACTTCCTCATGATTGACATTGATTTGTCTCGGTTTGCAGTGGATTTTTCACAATATCTTCAGTAGATAAGTTTATTTGACAATGAAACAGTGATGTTGCACCATTGAATGATAGGTATGACCATCCCAGTTCACTGACAGAATAATGACTTGGGCTTCTTGTGCTAGGTTCTACCTTGAGTCACTTGTGTCATATTCTCAAGGTTAGGACAAAGAGGGGAGTGAATTATTAGGAAGACGACAGAATTTTGAGACTCATCTTCATAAGACTCACACTTGGACTACAAGTTATTGATAAATAATTCTGCTGCAGTGAAAGCTAGAAAATATTGTCTTATCTTGCCTCTGCACCGAAATGTCAGCTCTTCAAAATAATGCTTCCTGCCTTTTTCTTGGACTTTGGCAGCTTTTGGGAAGAGTGGACATCTTTTTGAGATTGTCCTTTTTAACCTACACCAGACAGCCTGTCAGTCAAAGTAGTCCAGCAAATAGATTTTATTTTTATGATCTAAGCCTATTTTTTTCATGTTTAAGGAGTGGAGGTTTAAAAATACTTCCTACTATGACACTTAAGCAGACCTGTTCCACTCATTAACGAGTATTTATGTCTACTGCATCAATTTGTGACTCCCATACTATAGGTTAAGGCCCTTAGAACAGTTAAGATAGAGTCTATTTGAATTTGGTGCTTTAAGTTCAAATGGCTCTGCCGAGTTCAGATTTTCCTCCCATGTGACCCATGCCCCAGTACCTGCTGATAATAATTGGATTAGTTGGAAATGGGTTGGGGTGCAGGACAGATACTTGTGTGTTGGAGTCCCACCAAACGTTTCTCTAAAGGGCCATAGAAATTCCCTGACTCAGTGAAAATCCAGCTGCCAGTCTTAGATACTGGGGCCTGATTGTTTTGGTATCCTTGAAGCAAACAATCTTTTAAGTAACCTTTTCCAAGTTGGGATGATTGTCATAGCTCATCTGGCATACAGTCTTTTAGGTACAAAAGGTGGTGCAGGATGCTCCGTTAATAATCTGTTGATGTAGGAGCACACAGCATTTTTTTTTTAACTCTAGAGGCTTTTCCCTACTGTTGGGAAAATTCCATAGAGCCCAAAGCTTTTCTTCAAAGACTGGATCCTGTCTTTTCACAAAAGCCAGTTAGCAGAGTTGCGCAAAGTGTGGTCCACAACAAGATGCGAAGTGCATTGTCAGAGGTAATGTGAATTAGAGACCTGAATTCACTTCTCAGAATTAAAAATTAGGTCAACTTTCATGGATACTTGCATCTTGCGACATGTGTTGCCCAAAGTCCAGGTCTGCGCAAACGGCAGCATTGATGGCAAGTACAGCATGGAAACAGACCCTTCAGTTCAACTCGTCCATGCCGACCACGTTTTCCAAACTAAACTAGTCCCACTTGTCTGCATTTGGCCCATATCCCTCTTAAACCTTTCCTATTCATGTACCTACTCAAATGCCTTTTAAATGATGTAACTGTACCTGCATCTACCATTTCCTCTGGCAGTTCATTCCACATACAATCCACCTGCTGTATGAAAAAGTTACCCCTCAGGTCCTTTTTAAATCCTTCTCCTCTCACCCAAAAAAATCTCCCTAGTTTTGAACTCCCCCACCCTAGGGAAAAGACCTTTTGATATTCACCTTATCTATGCCCCTCGTGATTTTATAAACCTCTGTACAGTCACCCCTGAACCTCCTACTTTCCAGCAGGAATATGTCCCAGCCTTTCTAGCCTCTCCTTACAAGTCAAACCCTCCAATCCTAGCAACATCCTGTTAAATCTTTTCTGAACCGTCTCCAATTTAATAATATCAATCCTATATCAGGGTGACTAGAATTGTGCATAGTACTACAAAAGTGGCCCCAACAACGTTGTGTACAACTTCAACATGACATCCCATCTCCTATACTCAATGATCTGAGCGATGAAGGCAAGCATGCTAAACACCTTCTTAACCACCCTGTCTATTTGTGACAAATTTCAAACAATTATGTACCTGAACCCCTACGTCTCTCTCTTCGTTAACACTACCTAGGGCCCTACCATTAACAGTCACTCTGTCATCGGTTAGGGCACTCAGTGGCCAGCTGAATACAGAATGGAAGGTGAAATAAGTTGAACTAAGTCTCTGATTAGTTCACTGCCTGTCTATCCTGTGAACAGTCATTAAAATTCACTAACCTCCACTTCCCAGGTTTAACCATGGCCACAGAAGAATGCACACCCCATGACCTGCTGACCCAAAAAAAAACTGCCTGCTGTCATGAATGGATGTGGAGGAAGACAGGGGGTAGATTCTCCACACCTCCTATATTAGGAGTACAGGCACCACATTGGTCTACCATCATGTGATGTGGTACATTGAATTAAATGTTCTTCTTTTTATTTCGAGTGGAGTTCTTCTTTTAAAGAAATGATTTTACTCATGAAAGTTGTGAATTTAGTGAAAACTTCTTGTGCTTTCCAGCAGTGAAGCCCTGCAAAATGGGTCAAGTCTTCGCATACTCTATATCTTATCAAAATATTCAGCTGCTGAGAGGATTGCGACACAGCGGAGCAGAGGCAGAAGACGTAGGATAGATTTTAAATTCCAGATGTGGAATGGACAAGCAGTGGGTGCAATACCTACCCATTCCTGCTATGTATGTGTTGATCAGGGGGTTCGTGATTGCTGTTCCCTAATAAAGGTAGTCAACAATGTGTGAAAATTTTCTCATAGTCTGTTGGGTTTGTTAAGAAGCGTTTGTCTAGATATGATACATTAGTTAATTAGGTAAAGAAAGTATGCAACCATGACAAGTTTAGATGGTTCAATGAAACCAGAGGACAAACCAGCTGTTGGTGTGATATGTGTTGGTCTCAATAACGTTGTGAAGGCAGCTTCCTGCTCTGTAGCCGGTGTCAGGGAAGGCTTCCCGGGGTCTTCCTCCTCCTCCTCTTCTAGTCTGCCATCCATTTGGAGCAGACACTCTGTAAACACTGCCCTCTGCCCCTGATCACTTGTTGATTTCTTCTATTTCTAGGGGCAGGTAACTTACACCCTGTCAATCAGTTGCCTGAATCCTTTTGGCTGATGACCACGGGACATCTACTACTGATGTCTGATCCCTGAAAACTGGACCACCTACATTTGATGTTTAGTTTTCATTCCTTCCATGAGCAAACCCCACCTTATTTTCAACAACATTGCAGTCTTAAATCTTCTGTTTACCATGGTAGGAGGTTAGTCACTACTGTGACATATTTAAATGAGGGCTCATGCTACACGAGAAATACTATACATGGAATTCTAAAAGCACACAGTTTTAAAGGGGACCCCAATTTTCAACAGAGGGCCGCAGTCTGACTTGAGGGCCAGTCCTTATAATTCCATGCTGACCTTGAACTCCTAACTGAACATTCTTCATAATCAGCGCAATATTATCTGGTTGGCAGGCAGCTATATCTGGAAGATGTGGGGGGAAATGACGTACAACGGGAGCTCGGAGAGATGAGGGCGGGGAACTTCCAGTTGGCAGTGTCCCACGTTACTGTTTAGAACCCTGGGTGAAACACACATTTTTTACTTTGACCGAGAAACACGTGTTTGAAGTTTTTCCACCCTCAGCAATAAACGAGGATGGGACATAAGCAACGTGATTGCATGTGTATTAGTGCCAAAAACAGCCATGAAAATGATGGCTAAGAAAGG
Organism: Rhincodon typus; assembly: GCF_021869965.1. NCBI lineage: Eukaryota > Metazoa > Chordata > Chondrichthyes > Orectolobiformes > Rhincodontidae > Rhincodon > Rhincodon typus. The sequence goes on along the minus strand of NC_063332.1, from coordinate 27,286,766 downwards.
AGAGGGAAAGTCCTGAAATATTGAAGATGGTACAAAAGAGAAGAAATTCAAATAAATCCTTCAGAGACTTTATTCGTTCTTGTAAGTGGCCCGTTGATTTATTCCAAGTATCACTTTTTAAAGTAGGAAGAGTATTTATGAGTTCCAGCGTGCATGCTGTCAAACCACCTAGACTGTTCAGACTGACCTGATCATTTGGAGATTAGTTTTGAACTATTGCCAGTACGCTGCATACCTGGGCAGTCGAATCTGTGAGAGGCCACCACTGGTTACTCAACTACTGACCTTTATCAGTGGGGAGGCACCTGGCTTCAACGGTCCGTGTTTCTGCAGAGGATCAGTTCTTGAGGGTTGAGAATTCACCACATGGGAAATTCAAATACACATCTTGGAGATCTTGCACAACACCCAATTGCTGTCTCTTGTTGCACTTGTTCCTTGCTCAGAGAAGAAAACCATTCAAAACTACTGTCCTATTATTTGTAAAGAAGAAAGTGTCCAGTACCGTTGATCAAAACATGTTGTGTGAATTTGTTTTAAAAATGCAAATTTTATTCGCTGCAGGTATTTTGAGTTGCGTGAAGCTTCATTCGAATACAACTCCTCAACATGCTGGAAGCTACGGAATGAGATCACGGAGGTGAAGATACTTTCTATGTAAGTCACTGTTACTTTAAAGGTGGAGACTCTACACCGTGTAACATTGATTTGTTTCTGTACTGTCTATTCTATCAGCCTAACTAATCCATGCCAGAGGTTACTAGCGAGAAGTAACTGGCGTGTGGACATCTGCCTTGTCTGCCACTTCTCGGCTGAATGGCTAAGATCAAGTATAGTCTCTGTTCTTATCAACTTACCTAGAAGGGGAGATACCGTGATTCAGAAGATAGTTCTCCGAGGATGAGTCTGAGCTGTAAACCTTCATCATCAGAAAATCTTAAGATCATCGCTGGATGTGCAGGTTAGGTGGATTGGCCATGGGAAATGCAGGGTTATATGGATAGGGTAGGGGAGTGGATCTGGATGGGATGCTTTCCAGAGGGTCTGTGTGGACTCTATGGGCTGAATGGCCTGCTTCCACATTGTAGGGATTCTATGGCTTCTTTGGATTGTGATTGCAACCAGAACTTGGAGGATCATTGGTTGAGCTGAGGTGCATCTTTATGCTGGCTTCACGTTAAAACCAATTCAGTGTCTAGCCAACCAGAGCTATGGCCTCTGCCAGTGCCAGCGCCCCATGCCAGAGGGTCCGAAATACAGTCAGGGTGATTGTGAAGAAGATGCAGGAAGGATCGCTATTCGACTGGACCTTCTTTGCGAAGAGAGTCCTCCTGGATTGCTGCAGGTTCCAAGCAGCAGATATCTTCTGTCTGCAGGATTTCCCCAGCGGGGGTTTCTTTGACGCGACCTCAGGTGCATGAAGCAATGTGAGCATCTTCTGAAAGTATTTGAGGAGAAAGGAGGTGTGAGCCTCCTCTCCATCTTGTCTGCAGCACATTGTTTGTTTTCCCTTACACAGAGCAGCAGTGTTGTTAGAATTCATTCATACAATCTGCACATCCCAGCAGCAGATTCCCTGACCTTTGTAGGAAGATACATGCAGCTTGAAGGAGGCAGCACCGATGTAGTGGATCCCTTCGGAATCTGGACCAGCCAATGACCAGTCAAAGTGACCTCGAAGGTGGACGCCATGGGAACATCCTCCACCTGCACTCCAACTTCACAATCGGAGGGAGTCGACGCTGCCTGCTGTACTCTGGGCAGCCTAGAGTGTGCTAAACCTACGGAGGCCAGGGCACATAGCAACGGACTGCAAAGTGACCCTTTGTAGGGACTGCAAACTGGAGGGCTACCTGACTAAGGACTGCAAGGAGTCCAAAGGCTACAACCTGTGTGGGGAAGCAGGCCATGTGTACAAGGCCTGTCCAAGATGGAGAGGGCACCACAGAAGCTCAGGTGGCTGGAAATGGCAACGCGAACTGTGGACTCCTAAAGGCCAGTGAGGCGCCACACTCCAGCAACGGAAACGAAGTGTACCGAGAAGGAGGAAAATGCCAGACAGGAGGTACAGCAACCAACCCAATCTCCACCTGAACAGATGGAGTCAATGGAGGAAACGAAGGAGGTGGTGGAGTGGATGCTGGTGAGAAACAACTAAGAAAGGAAAACACCTTGGGCCCACAGTAAAATAGAAAAAGGCAACTGCATGATGGGCGCACCAGCACCACCTCTGACGATGAAGACGTGTGGAGGTATGGTCACCAACAAACAAAAAGGAGTGCAGCACCAAAGGGGAGAAGGAGAGGAGTACCTCCCAACCTGGAAATGTCAGAAGTCACGAGGGGTTTGGTGAAACTCAACCTCCAGCTGTCAGAAACCAAAGGGTAACCAACTCGCCACAGCTCGGGGTAATCAGGAGCAGACCCTCTGTCAGGCTTCGCACCAGACCTTCCTGGCTTTGTACTCCCCCCGATGACACCAGATCAGGGCATCACCTCCAGGGAAGAACAGGACAGCTACGTCAGTGCTGAGAGTGTCCAACAGTTCACACATACCACGGGGATGCAGGGACTCACCCTAATGACAAGACTGGGAAGTGGACTTCCCTTTTTCTGCCACTCAGAATAACTAGCCTGTGGAAGGTCAGTGATGAGCTTATTGACCCCAGAGTTTAAATACCAAGCGGGAAAACACAACAGCACTTGATCGGAGTCTGCACTGATGATGTTACCCAGCAGGGTATTGAAACGTCTGTGAACTAACGCACCAACTCGGTGAGCGAACCAACCACAGCATCCACAACCAGAGCTACAAATCTACTCCAGGACCTTAGATCTTACTATATAGTAGAGCAGACTTTAAGAGCCAAATGGCTTGCTGCAGCTCCTATTTTTGATGAGGAACATGAATTTCACACAAATCTCAACTGCTTTACTTTATTTTTTACACAAGGCTCCAAATAATGAAAGTAGCTCTTTACAAATGAACATGAAATAGTTGTGTGATACTGACTATTTGTTCTGCAGGGTGAAACAGTCTGAACTGTTTGACAGATGGAAGACCCTGCAGCTGTGTAATTGGGAAATGAATGAGACTGCAGCCAATATTTTCAGGTAAGTGAATGAGAAGACAGGAAAGATGAAAATGAGAAGTGAAAGAGAAGGTGGAGCTGAAGAGAAAAAGAGCTGTAGCAATTGAGGAGGAGTTTCAGTAGACATACAAGAGGAGGGAAAGGAGATTGGGGGATAGATGGGAAGAAGTTGGGGGAAACAAAGAGAATTTGACTAAACAAATAGGAAAATAAAGTAAAAGTATAAATGGAAAAGGGTAGGTAAAACATTTGGAGAAGGAAATGTTTGAGATAGTGTTCCATAGAATCTCTACAATGTGGGAACAGGCTCTTCGGCCCAACAAATCCACACTGATCCTCAAGCGTCCCATCCTGACCCATCCCTCTATAACCCACCTAATCTACACATCCCTGAACACAACGGGCAATTTAGCATGGCCAATCCACCTAACCTGCACATCTTTGGACTGTGGGAGGAAACCGGAGCACCTGGAGGAAACCCACACAGAGACGGGGAGAACGTGCAAACTCCACACAGTCGCCCGAGGGTGGAATCAAACTCGGGCCTCTGGCATTGACAGGCAGCAGTGTTAACTACTGAGCCACCATGCTGCCCATGGCTAGTTACAAGGCAGTTTTAAATAAAACATAAAACATAAATACGGGACTGAAAGCAAGGGAGAGAAGAGAGAGAGGGGTGGGGAAAAGGAGAGAGGGGTTGAGTAAAATTAAAAGAGAACAGCAGAAATAGGTAAGAATGGATTGAGAGATAGGGTGAAATAGGCCACCCAGAATAAAATGACTACATATGCTCAAAAGCCCAAATATTGAGACCACTATTTTAGTCTAAAAGTTATGGGGTCAGACTTTACATGGGTAATATATGATGGGTTGACATGATGCTTGATTTGGGCCTGACTGCAATCCAAAAGAGATCATTGCAATAGTATGAAATACTAAATAATTCATATAATTATATATTTAACACTCATTAATTTTCTGACAATACAAAATCTACAATTCATTCATACAATTTAAATAAGTAACGAATTACGTACAATACTTCACGTTGACATTCTTCAAAGTCTTTGGCTTGAATCACTGAACAATTCATCCCCATTGCCTGATTGTTTAACATCATCGTACAGATTCTTTTCGTCTTTATTACAGAATCGTTAATACTAACTTTGGCATCACCATTTTACAAGTAATCACCCTCCGTACCGTTAGATTTGTATGCAATATTCCACACTTGGAAGTAAGCTTTTAACAATATTGAGATCAATTTCATTCCACGCATCTGCGGCCCTTTATCCCAACATTACAAGTAAGGTAATGCTTACATTTCTCCGATACTAATGAATGATATATTTTTGCCTTCCAAGATCTAATTATTCTATATCTTTCAGGTACTGTTCTTGAGTGGTTTATTTACACACAAACCCAAGAACGGAACAATACTAAGAACAACTGCCACGTCAGAATGGATTGACCTTGCATAACTACATGATTGGGATTTGAGCATGACCCAGATGAGCAAACTTTTTGTTTTAATGCATGAGGAAAAGGAAGTCACAAATTCCTCAATTTCTTTGATTCCTCATAACTTTATCCATCCAACCTTTCTCTTGAACATTGATGATGACGCCTTTCTGAAATTACTCTTTTGGAGAGCTTTTCCTTTGAATTTTGTGTCACTTTCACTTAAATATACTGTCTTCACTTCCAATCTGTACCCTCATGGACTGGCATATCCAGCAGTTTACCAGAGACACTGAGGGTGTGTGTGTGAGAGTGTGAGTGAGTGATACGGAAAGGGATTGGTGGTACACAGTGCTGCAAGTTTATCTCTCTCAGGGTGTTTTACCTGATGGAGCAATGTTTATGTTATCTCCCACAATGTAAGAAACCAGGCAGAATATTCTATTGAAGAAACCAACAGACATTTTTCCAGGTAACTATTATGTACAAACATTACATTGCTCAGGCACATAACTGACTGGGCTAATATTAGGCCTTTGGGTACAGCGGAGGAGTATGTTTCCAATACTATGTCATGGTTCAAATAGAGTCATAGAATCAAAGCACAGAAAAAAGCCCTTCAGCCAAATGATCTGAATTAAAATGGAGTATGAGATCTTTTAAACCCTCAGGTCATGTGCAATGGTATCATAAATATATCTCTTAAAAGACTACTGATTGTGAGATATAACACAACATCCCCCTTTTTGCCGACGGTAAAAACTTATCCCGAACACACACATTTGATTGTATATGGTAAATATGTGGTAAATTTGTTAATTATTCAAACAGGTACAACAAAGTTGCCAGATTAACATTTCAAATTTCAATAGAGGTTTGATCATTTGTCCTGATTTGATGATTGACCATTTGGAGAGGGATGCATTGTTCCTTGTTGCAGTTGTTTGACAACTTGGTTGTCTTGCTGCTGGTTTCTGTCACTGAACATCACAGGGCCATCATCTTTGGAATGTTATTCCTCCCTCCCTTTGTGCATGCTTTGTGTTCTGTGTGTTGATCTGAGTTGGCTTCTGTTCCTTCACAATTGGCATCATGATTAGTAATGAATTGGTATGATCTGGATGGTTGCATATTTGGGAAACCTCTGTGGTATCCAAGTGTTTATAGCTGAACTTCCAACTCTTACTTTCTGCCTATGCACAGTTTTGGTTGTTCTGTACCTCTTGCTTGTTGTGGATCTCAGTCATTGAAGAAGAATGTCTTGGGAATCATTTGACAGTTGATGAACCAGGTTGTTCACACTTGCTTTCTGAGCGTAAGTTGTGATGGGAATGGTAATTCCTTGTCCATTGGTGCACAAAAATGCAGCAATGTGAAAATTTTGCTTTCATGCTCAATACTTTAATGATCTTGTAGCATGTACCATATATTCAGCTGGACCATTTGAGCGTGACTGATGATGGGTCTCTCCCCACTTAGTATTTGTGATTTTAGATTTGTGCTTTGCCTGTGTACTGCAATCCATTGCTGGATACTTCCTGATCTGGCATGCAGAACATACTGAAAATAGCACTCATCAATGCTTTGTGATTGTGTTGCTAAGATATCAACCAGTTGGCAATTGGAAGAAGTAATTGGTCACAAGAATGTAATCTTTCCCTTGCACTGTGAATAGGAATATTGTGTGGAATATTGTGTGGTTGCAGAGACTCTCTCTGCTGCTGGAGTTAATATGTTTTGGCAGGCTGACATGCATTTATGAGTCACATGAATATCCTGATTCAGTACCTGGCCAGTACATAGATTTATGTGGTAGCTATCTAGTGCATCCAAAGCCCATGTGACCCTGGTATAACATGGACGTGATATCTTGGCATAATGCTTTTGATATTAGGATTTATTTGCCCTTGAAAATGACTTGCTGTCATATACCAAGTTTGTCCCTGTATGACCAGAATGAATAAACTTTCTCAGGTACTTTAATACTGTCAGGCCATGCCTAGGATAATGGCCTTTTGCTCCTCATAGTTGCTCTTCTTTGAGAGTTATCAATTGAAAGTAGCCTTGGCCAATGTGCAATACATCAGCTTTGAATACATCTTCAACTTTGCAGTGTAGAGCGACATGCAGAGGAATATCTTGGTCGTTGCGTGGATTGGAGGCTCTTGAAGAACATGAACTGAGGAAGGGTCACCAGACCCGAAACGTTAACTCTGTTTTCTCCTTCACAGATGCTGCCAGACCTGCTGAGCTTTTCCAGCAACTTTGTTTTTGTTCCTGATTTACAGCATCCGCAGTTCTTTCGGTTTTTATTTTGAAAAGTACAATGGGTCTGATTTCTGAAAAAGGGGGCAAACAAGAAAGATAACGCTTTTGAAGCAGAGCCTCTTTGCTTGTCCATATGGCTCTATTATAACACACCTAGACTTGCTAAACTGTCACCTGATGAAGAGACACAATTGGACACTATTATTGGACACAAAAACGGTAAGTACAGTAAACTTACTGGTGCCTACCACCCAAAACGGGCTTCCTCCACCTCCCAAAACCCCAACCCTACCCAGGACCTTTCCCACAATGTGCCTGGCGTCATTGGCCATGTGGCCACTGTCGGAGCAACAACAGATGACGTCACATCCTCCGCCGCCGGGTACACCACTTCCAGGACAGTGAACGCCATCGACACCGCTGCTGATGCCACTGCCTCCATTTCCGAGGCCAACAGCATAGACACTGAGGATGCACCTACCGTCACTGCTGCTGCTGCCTCCAACCCCGCTCCGCCCACCACCGATGCAAATCCGCCCATCACCGGCACCAACGCAACTCCGCCCACTGCCGACGCCGATGCAACTCCGCCCACAGCTGACGTCGACGTCTCTCCGCCCACCGCCTCCACAGCCATCAGCTCCAGAGGAGACAGCAACACCCAGCCCTGCTGAGTCTTCACCATGCCCCCCAGACCTCCCCTTTATTGAGGACGAACGGTCAGTCCTCAGTAAAGGGCTCACCTTTGTCCCCCTCCACCCACACATCAACGAATACCGGTCACATTTGGACATCGAGCAGTTTTTCCACCGCCTCCGCCTCTGCGCTTACTTCAACCGTGAGCCTAACCCTCCCTCTACTGACCCCTTCTCCCGCCTCCAACACACCCCCTCCTCCTGGACAGCACCCCAAGGCCTCCTACCCTCCCTCGACCTCTTCATCTCCAACTGCTGTTGAGACATCAATCGCCTCAACCTCTCCACCCTTCTCACCCACTCCAACCTCTCCCCCGCAGAACGTGCAGCCCTCCGCTCCCTCCGCTCCAATCCCAACCTCACCATAAAACCCGCGGACAAGGGAGGCACAGTTGTAGTATGGCGCACTGACCTCTACATCGCCGAGGCCAGACGCCAACTCTCCGACACCACCTCCTACCGCCCCCTTGATCATGACCCCACCCCCGACCACAAAACCATTATCTCCCAAACCGTCCACAACCTCATCACCTCAGGTGACCTTCCACCCACAGCCTCCAACCTCATTGTTCCCCAACCCCGCACTGCCCACTTCTATCTCCTTCCCAAAATCCACAAACCTGACTGCCTTGGTCGACCCATTGTCTCCGCCTGCTCCTGCCCCACCGATCTTATCTCCACCTATCTGGACTCCATTTTCTCCCCCTTAGTCCAGGAACTCCCTACCTACATCCATGACACCACCCACGCCCTCCACCTCCTCCAGAACTTCCAATTCCCCAGTCCCTAACACCTCATCTTTACCATGGACGTCCAGTCCCTATACACCTGCATTCCCCATACAGATGGCCTAAAGGCCCTCCGCTTCTTCCTGTCCCGCAGGCTCGACCAGTCCCCCTCCACTGACACCCTCATCGGCTTAGCCGAACTCGTCCTCACCCTCAACAACTTCTTTCAATTCCTCCCACTTCCTACAGACAAAGCGGGTAGCCATAGGTACCCGCATGGGCCCAAGCTATGCCTGCCTCTTTGTAGGTTACGTGGAACAATCCCTCTTCCGTACCTACACTGGCCCTAAACCCCACCTCTTCCTCCGTTACATTGATGACTGTATCGGCGCCGCCTCATGCTCCCACGAGGAGCTCGAACAGTTCATCCACTTCACCAACACCTTCCACCCCAACCTTAAGTTCACCTGGACCATCTCTAATACCTCTCTCTACTTCCTGGACCCCTCTGTCTCCATCTCCGGCAACCACCTAGAAGCCGATATCCATTTCGCCCACCGACTCCCACAGCTACCTAGAATACAGCTCCTCCCACCCACCTTCCTGCAAAAATGCCATTCCCTATTCCCAATTCCTTTGCCTCCGCCGCATCTGCTCCCAGGATGAGGCATTCCACTCCCGTACATCTCAGATGTCCTCGTTTTTCAAGGACCGCAACTTCCACCCCCCCAGTGGTTGAGAGCGTCCTCGACCATGTCTCCCGCATTTCCCGCAACTCATCCCTCACACCCCCTCCCCGCAGTAACAACCAAAACAGAATCCCCCTTGTTCTCACGTACCACCCCACCAACCTCCGGATCCAACGCATCATCCTCTGACATTTCTGCCATCTGCAATCCGACCCCACCACCAATGACATCTTTCCCTCCCCACCCCTGTCTGCTTTCCGGAGGGATCACTCTCTCCGTGACTCCCTTGTCCGCTCCACACTCCCCTCCAGCTCCACCACACCCGGCACTTTTTCCTGCAACCGCAGGAAGTGCTACACCTACCCCCATACCTCCTCCCTCACCCCCATCCCAGGCCCCAAGAAGACTTTCCACATCAAGCAGATGTTCACCTGCACCTCTGCTAATGTGGATCCGCTGTTCCCGTTGTGGCCTCCTCTACATCGGGGAAACCAAGCGGAGGCTTGGGGACCGCTTTGCAGAACACCTACGCTCGGTTCGCACTAAACAACTACACCTCCCAGTCGTGAACCATTTCAACTCCCCCTTCCATTCCTCAGACGACATGTCCATCCTGGGCCTCCTGCAGTGCCACAACGATGCCACCCGAAGGTTGCAGGAACAGCAACTCATATTCTGCTTGGGAACCCTGCAGCCCAATGGTATCAATGTGGACTTCACAAGCTTCAAAATCTCCCCTCCCCCTACCACATCCC
>NC_063332.1:27242917-27276979 GCF_021869965.1 Rhincodon typus | reverse complement strand
TGGGGCTCCTGCAGTGCCACAACGATGCCACCCGAAGGTTGCAGGAACAGCAACTCATATTCTGCTTGGGAACCCTGCAGCCCAATGGTATCAATGTGGACTTCACAAGCTTCAAAATCTCCCCTCCCCCTACCGCATCCCGAAACCAGCCCAGCTCGTCCCCGCCTCCCTAACCTGTCCTTCCTCCCACCCACCTATCCCCTCCTCCCACCTCAAGCCCCACCCCCATCTCCTACCTACTAACCTCATCCCACCCCCTTGACCTGTCCGTCCTCCCTGGACTGACCTGTCTCCTCCCTACCTCCCCACCTACACTCACCTTTACTGGCTCCATCCCTGCTTCTTTGACGTTTCTGTCTCCTCTCCACCTATCTTCTTCTCTTATCCATCTTCTATCCGCCTCCCCCTCTCTCCCTATTTATTTCAGAACCCCCTTCCCCTCCCCCATTTCTGAAGAAGGGTCTAGGCCCGAAACATCAGCCTTCCTGCTCCTCTGATGCTGCTTGGCCTGCTGTGTTCATCCAGCTCTACACCTTGTTATCTGAGATTCTCCAGCATCTGCAGTTCCTACTATCTCTGATGAAGGGATCCTCGAATGGAAACCAAGCCCCACCTTGTGATTGCCCTTTACTCTCATGTTACCTGCCAATCTGATTGACCAATAGGTTAGTTGTCACAGTAGCACCAGGACTGGGTGGCACGGTGCCTCAGTGGTTAGCACTGCTGCCTCACAGCACCAGGGTCCCGGGTTTGATTCCACTCTCGGATGACTGTCTGTGTGGAGTTTGCACATTCGCCCTGTGTCTGTTTGGGTTTCCTCTGAGTGCTCCGGTTTCCTCCCACAGTCCAAAGATGTGCAGGTTAGGTGGATTGGCCATGCTGAATTGCCCATGGTGTTTATGATTCTTGGTAGTGTGGATGAGCAGAGAGATCTCGGTGTCCATGTGCAGAGATCCCTGAAAGTTGCCACCCAGGTTGATAGGGTTGTTAAGAAGGCGTACGGTGTGTTAGGTTTTATTGGTAGAGGGATTGAGTTGCGAAGACATGAGGTCATGTTGCAGCTGTACAAAACTCTGGTGCGGCCGCACTTGGAGTATTGCGAACAGTTCTGGTCGCCGCATTATAGGAAGGATGTGGAAGCATTGGAAAGAGTGCAGAGGAGATTTTACCAGGATGTTGCCTGATATGGAGGGAAGGTCTTATGAGGAAAGGCTGAGGGACTTGAGGCTGTTTTCGTTAGAGAAGAAGGTTAAGAGGTGACTTGATAGAGACATACAAGATGATCGGAGGATTAGATAGGGTGGACAGTGAGAGCCTTTTTCCTCGGATGGTGATGGCTAGCATGAGGGGACATAGTTTTAAATTGAGGGGTGATAGATATAGGACAGATGTCAGAGGTAGGTTCTTTACTCAGAGTAGTGAGGGCGTGGAATGCCCTGCCTGCAACAGTAGTAGACTCGCCAACTTTAAGGGCATTTAAATGGTCATTGGATAAACATATGGATGATAATGGAATAGTGTAGGTTAGTCAGATTGGTTTCACAGATCAGCGCAACATCGAGGGCCGAAGGGCCTGTACTGCACTGTAATGTTCTATGTTCTATGTTCTATAAATGTGTAGATTAGGTGGGTTATAGGGGGTTGGGTCTGAGTGGGATGCTCTGAGAGTCAGTGTGGACTTGTTGGGCTGAATGGCCTGTTTCTGCACTGTAGGGAGTCTAAGTCTAAGACTGGGACTACAGTTAGTCATAGTCATACAGCACAGAAACAGACCCTTCAGTCCAACCAGTCTATGCTGACCATAATCCCAAACTAACCTAGTCCCACCTGCCTGCACTTGGCCCATATCCCTCCAAACATTTCTTATTCATGTACTTACCCGAATGGTATCTGAATGACTTCTGAACATCCTCTGGAAGTTCATTCCACGCGTGAACCACTCTCTGTGTAAAAAAAAAAAAAAAACCAAAAAATTGCCCTCATGTCTTTTTAAAATCTTTCTCCTCTCACCTTAAATATATGTCCCCAGTCTTGAAATCCACCATCCAAGGGCAAAGAAACATGCCATTCACCTTATCTATATCCCTCATGATTTTATAAACCTCTATAAGGTCATCCCCCAACCTCCAATGCTCCAGTGAAAAAAGTCCCAGCCTATCCAGCCTTTCCTTCTAACTCAAACCCTCCATTCCCGGCAACATCCTGGTAAATCTGTTCTGATCCCTCTGCAGCTTAATAATATCCTTCCTATAACGGGGTGACCAGAACTAGACACAGTACTGCAGTCCTTAGATCCAGATCCAGGTAAGTTGGTGGGGGAGGCGGTGGGGTGATGTTGTGGAGAGGAGAGAGGTAAGACCCATGGAAATGAGGAGAAGGGGTAGGGATCTTGATGGAATAACCGGGGAGGGAGGAGCAGTTGTGATAGGCAGGTTTTTTTTGAGGGGAATTGCCGTACAGGAAAGGAAGCTGTTTAAGAAGGTGCTGTTACTCCCTACCTTCCCGTCTGAGACTTGAATTCTTATCCCTGAACTCAAACTGTGGCCAGGCCGGGTACAGATTCTGGAATATCTCTCCAACTATCTTTCTTTATCGGCTGGTGATCTTACACTGTGTATCAGTCTTCCCTGATAGTCAGGTTGATTTCTAAGCTGTCCATATGAGCTCCAAAATCACTCGACTTGTGTTTCCATCATCTGTCTTTACTCAGATCTCATTTGACTCGATGCTGCAATGCGCCAGTGTTTCTATTTACGACACAGAAGAACACCCCCAAGGGCATTAAACTGAAGTATGAAGTAGACAGCAGTGGCTTCCTCTTCATCGATGCTGAAGTTTTCCAGTTGTTTCCGAAGGTAAAGTGGCTGACGAGCAGGCTGTAGTGGGGGTTCAGCCACTTCCAGATGATGAGCAGGAGTGCTCTTTTCTGGCTTTAATAGCAGTCTAAGTCAAATTAGTGGTGCATTTTTGAAGTCTTGAGGTAAGGTGTCTTCAGGTAGTAGAATGTAAGAAGTATTGCAATGTTGCCACCATTTACATCAATGGAAACATTATGGACAGCATTCTTAACTAGGATGCAGGCCCACATTTATAATAGTTTCGCACCAAGATTTAGTTCCTAGGTCTCTAATTCCTTTGTCTCTCTGTGTCCCTCTCTCTCTCTCTGTTTTGCTTTTTTATTAGTAATTCTGAGATATAGTCATCCTTTTCATTATCATTTTTACTTACAGACCAAATTACAGATCATTAAGGACTGTGTGGGTTTTGGATATCCCAGCTGAACTATTACCTCCTTCTGGATTTCAGAATGGACTCTAAGCTAAATGTTAAAGGCTGAAGCTAGAAACAAAATGTTACTGTCAAATTGTGTGATCTGAGTGGGTTTGAAGTAAAATGTGGATCTTAAAATTGTACACCACTGTTTCATTCTCAGCGTATTAATACTAATACATCAGATTCCCATTTGCAATATTTACAATAAATAATCATACTAAATAGTCCTGAGGTAGAATGTCTATCTTCTGTAGTTTCATTTGCAGTGGTTATTCATATACGACCTGATTCCTAAAAGGAAAGCCCTGTTGTTGGAATGATGTTGATAAATTCCATTTTCAGTTCCATCAGCTGAAACACCTTCCTGATTAATCTGAAGCTAAAAGAGGTGAAATACGTATTCTTTCACGGTTTTTAGCTGATGAATATGAAACCAGTTCAACTTTTGTTCACTTTTGTGTCCAACTGGAAGCCTTAACAGATGAACAAGTTACTTTGTCCATGATTGTGTACAGTCTTGTTCATTTCACGTGGAAGAAATGACTGTGGAGCCAAACTGAGAACCAGGTAACTTTCAATATTACAAACCATCATCAGAGAGGAGTTATCTTCCTGAGTTTGGATGCGCATTAGATGAGCCTATGGTGTGGATTGTGAACGTGGGACAGTTCCACAGATGCTGGGCTTTGATGTTGCTGGACACAGGTCCAGTCACTCACAAATATCAGGTTCAGTTACTTTAAACACAGCTTTAAACTCTACAACGGGATCAGGTAGAACCTGCCCTGGAGGGGTGGGAACTTCCTTCTTTAGCTAACTTGTCACCTTGACTGTAGTGGATAATTCTGTTTTCCCTTTGCACCTTCCAATAAGTCACTTTAGTTGTTTCTAGGCTATCGGGCATATACTTATATGACCTGATTCTTATGTTCTGCAATCAACTGAACATTAACAGAAACTTTCCATACCCATAAAAGCAAAGAGTTTGCGTGTACCATCAATGATCCTCTTTTACTTTCAGAAAATCTACCATTTCATAGAAGTGTTATGATATCATGAATTTCCTTCTAGGGAAAATTGATGAACATCTTAAATCATAGAACCTCACAGCATAGTAAGAGGCAATCTGGGCTGCAAGTTGCTTTCAGGCTTTAGACTATGAACCTTAGTCCCTCATTGCAGTATTTTTTCCCTTGCAGCCCTGTTAAATAGTCTGTTTGAAGTATTTGTACAATTCCCTTTTGAATATTTCTATAGAGTCTACTTCCACCACCCTTTCAGATAGTAAACACCAAATTTTAGCTGTATGGAAATCATTTTTCCCTTACTTCCTCTCAAGTTGTTTTGACCTTCATTTTAAATCAATGACCCTTGATTGCTGACTCATTTACCAGACGAAACAGTTTGAACAAGTAGAAAAACCTCATAATTTTGAATGATATTTTTTCACCACTGCTACTTTAAGGAGAATTGTCCCAGGTTCTCGAATCTCAGCACATAACTGAAGTCCCACATCGTCTTGGTAAATCTGCACCCTATGGTAATAGCGAATATTAACTAGTTTATAGAGTGTGCTTGAGTAGATGGTGCAGATGGTCATGGCATAAGGTCTTGCCACACAGGCTCCAGTAGGTACACCCAGATCTAAGCATACAGCTTCAAGTTTGGGAATCAGTGGATACCAAATACTTCACAATACAGTTGTCTGTATCTTTTCCAAGAAAAACCTTTCTCCAAATTTAGGATGGCACCAGATCCACCAAAAAACTTGCAGGTAAATATCTAGCTGAAAATCTGTATGCATTGCAAGATTCAATTTCAGATCAAAGCAGAGCTTGCTAATACTACAAAACGTTGCCTTTGCATATCATTGTCAGGAAATTATAGGGGTATATTTTACAGGTGACAAATTAAAGGTCTGAATGCAGCACACTTGTTTTGCTTTACTCTTGCACAATGTTTGGGCTGGTGTTGCCTGTATTTACAATAAGCTAATTAAATTGTCTCTAAAAATATCTAAAAATTTCCAGTCTGGCCGTTAGACACACCATTGTTTCTCGAAATTCTGATAACTTAATCTGAACTATCAACATCCTTTCTCCCCCAGCACCTCCTCCCCACCCTCAACAATTACATAAAAGCTGCCCCTTCCACACTTCACTTCAGCTGTGATGAAGAGATATCTATTTGCTTGCTTTCTCTCCATGGATGCTGTCTGACCCGCTGTGATCTCCAGCACATTGACATTGTTGATAGAAAAAATATTCTGTAGAAGTTTCATACCAATGAGAATTGGCTAAAGCACATGTCCATTAGAATAAAACACAGCTCTTCTGTATTTTTATGAACACAATTTGTAATGTATGAAATACATTTACTGTGTCCATATTTAAAACTTTTATGCAAATGTGGAAACTTCTGTGTATAAATACATATATAAATGTGTTCAGTGTATATATATCCATAAATGATGCAAATATATTCACAGACAATAAATCTACACATATGCACACAAACCTATAAAGGTATGTAGGTATGCATGCACATATATGCAGATGTGTCTGTCTACGCTTGTTGGAGTTTCATGGAAATACTCTGTAGGTCAGGAAGCATGTCAGATTTTCAGCATCCACCATTTCTGCATTCTTTTAACTACAATAAAGAGTTTCTTCTTCATAGGAAATGCCATTTACGCGCTCCCAGTTTAAGAAATGTGCAGTGATTGGGAATGGAGGAATCCTGAAGAACAGTAGGTGTGGGAATGAGATTGACTCTGCAGACTTTGTGTTCAGGTACGATGGAACTGAGCATTTCCTTATGCTACAGATGGACAATATTTCAATCTTTAGCTACATAATGGTGGAATACTAGCTGACAATTTGAGTTCTAAATTGTTTAATAAATTGCATATAGAAGGGTAATGGAAATCCACATTTGAGTTGAACAATGCATTTGTTGCCCCAGTTCTACCCTTCTTTAACTTTGGTTGATCACTGTTTTCCATTATTTTGCTAATGGTCGGACTATGGGAATGATCTCTCTGTCTGTTGTCACTTCACACCGTAATATTTTGAATTATGAAACTGGCAGAGAAACCTTTAGAAGTATAGAATCTTACAGCAGAGAAAATGTCCATTTACCAGTCCAAGTCATTTATTTTTAACCAAAAAGGCAATGATCCTAATGCTAAGTAAGGGGAAACTCACAAAATCCTTCAAGTTTTGATTTTACTTCCTTCTCAGACGGAACAAATTGTATGAACCCTTGCCCATTGATAGTAAGCCTAACTTTGAACCTAATTTATAAACTATTATCAAAAACTGTGCAAAACTGCTGTCTGTATGCAACTGAAACCCTTAATCATTTTTAGTCATCCCTGGACTTCATGTCCTCCAATCCTGTACAAATTGGCTAAAACATAACAACCTGCATCCTATTCTGTATTAAATCCCATTCATCCATTATTGATTTATATTGGTCCCCTGTCTTAGAGCATGTTAAATTTCAATGATCCATTCTTATCAGATTCTTCCATGGCCCTGCTGTATCCTACCTGTACATTTTTTTTCCAAGTTTTATATTACTTTCTATCATATCCTTCAGTGCTCTGGCTGATTCTTGCAATCTCACCTGCTGATGACATTAATTCCATTTTCCTTCTCCAACCACTCCTACAAGTCCTTATAAAATTCTTCTCAAAAACCATCTTTTTATTTAGCTTTCCTTTCCCATCCAGCTTCCATTTGTGAAGTTCCTGACTATGTAGGGGTTCTATGAACTTCTATTCTATGAGCTTCTATGTTGTTCTTTATGTATTAAAGATGTTATATGAACGTTAACTTCTTTTGAATTGTGTATCTGTAAACAAATCAATTGGGTTTTTTCATAACATCTTGTAATATTTGTGCCATTAAACTCCCATTCATATTAAAAAATGATATATTTTGTTAGTGCAATGTTAAATAATTTATAGACCTTCTCATTCAGTGATTGAATTTTTTCAAAGGAACGTTTAAGGAGTATTTTTTAAACTGAATTTCTTAGTCCAGTGTATTAAGCTTTCCCTCCTTGTACCATATTATATGTGGAATTGTCCAGCCTTTCCTGCCTTGGACAGCTCCATTGTGGAGCAGCATGATCCAGGGTCCAGGCTTCTTTCAGTATGTAGGCTCTGTTCACACAGAGTGAGCGACGTGTTACTCCATCTCTGAAGGAGCTAGCCCACGCACATGAACGTCTTTCAGAATCCATGGTCAATAGTTGGTGCGAGCAGATTGGAGCAGTTGCACAAGTATGCACCACACCTACCAGCTCCCCCATGACCTCACCCCATGCTCCAAATGTTGTAAGTTCATCTCCTGCCAGAATTCCACAGGTCTCAGAAAGTCATTGGTGCTCATCTTGCCTTTTTTCTCCAGACTAAAGGTCATGTAATTGCAAGTGCTTGAAGTGACTTTGCTGGCTCCATGCATTAGGATAGACATGGGTCCTCTGTGTAGAATTTCAAAGTAGTCTGTGTCACTGCTGACCAAAAGGCACACAGATCTGTACTCTGCAAGAAACCCCAGACCATTCTTCACCATTTGCCCTTCTATTTGAAGGTGAAAAACAAATGTCAAAACAAACCACGGTGAATCCTAATGTTTTTGTCCTTGTATGCACACCAACACACTGAAAAATTAATCATTGTTATTTTTAAATATGTGGCAAATATTCACCATGGACCTTCAATACAGTATTGGATGATTGCTCCTACAGACCCCCCAGGGATATATATCCCTATGGATTGGGTACTATCGTATGGGAACTGCTATGACATTAACCCTACCATTGTGGCTATGCCACTGCAGGCTGCACCCTGCTTCACATGAAACTGTAGCCTGGCCAATACAGTGAAAATTTCTATGACATAGCTACATATGCTATGACTGAGAATCTCCTCTTTCCCCTTAGAAAAGCATTGCCTCACACAGGATGTGGTTCCAAGGACCGTTGGAGAAATTGATAGGCTGAAATCTGGTCAAGAGATGTAAATGCTTTATAAACAAATTAATTGCAGGGTCTATCATTGCTGTTGCAGTGCAGTAAAAGCCCTTCATCCATCATCGACAGAGTATAGCAACGTTTACACTAATGTAGAATAACAATGCCTCTTTAGTGCTCAGCAAGCATTACTGCGCTGTAATGCATTGAACATGTGAGTAGAAGTTTACATTTCAAACAGCGTGAAAGAATAACTTTGCCAACTATTTATTTTACTGTCACCTCTTAACATTAGATGTAATTTGCCACCAATTTCTGAAAAGTATGCCACAGATGTTGGACTGAAGACTGATATTGTGACAATAAATCCAAGTATTGTAACTGAGAGGTGAGTTTGCTCATTGTATGCAGCCATTGAAATTCAATAAATTGCCTTTAATGATGTTTCAGGCTCCAGCTATTGGAAATTTCAGAATTGAGTTGTAGCCCTCAAAGCAGGTCATGGTCTCGGTTTGCTCCTAACAAGGAGGCCCTCAGCTGAAGCTGGCCACCCTGATGAAAACAGAACTGTACTGGGAGTAGGAAGTGGTGATATTTTTAGGCTGGCACTGTCTGCTCTTTTAGCACAGATGCTCCAGCTGAAGTTGTTTTAACTTGCATTGTGCTTTTGCTGCGGCTGACATGGGATGGGTGAGCGGTGGTGATGGTTCAGGACATTAGCACTGGAAACAAACAGTAATGAGCGATGTTTTCATTGCTCATAACAAAACTTTTAAAACAAACTGAGGGCTCTGTGTTTTCTGCTTTTAGATTCCAAAAACTGGAGAAGTGGAGACGACCATTTTATGAAGTCCTACGAGCCTATGAAAATGCATCTGTGGTTATGCCAGCTTTCTACAATACCCGCAACACAGATGTTTCATTCAGGGTCAAGTACGTCCTGGATGATTTTGAGTCTCAACAATCCATGTTCTACTTCCATCCGCGATATATTGAGAACGTCTCCCGTTTCTGGATGAGACAGGGGCTCAGAGCCAAACGACTGAGCAGTGGCTTAATGTTAGTGACAGCTGCCATGGAGCTGTGTGAAGAGGTCCATCTTTATGGGTTTTGGGCATTTTCAATGGACCCCTCGGGTTTCTACATCACCCACCATTACTACGACAATGTCAAACCTCGGCCTGGTTTCCACAAGATGACTACTGAGATCTTCAACTTTCTGCACATGCATAGTAAGGGGATTCTCCAGGTCCACACTGGGACTTGTAGCTGAAATTCAACATCCTTCTATGACTTGGGTGGACCTACCTATAAATTCGTATCAACTATATTGAATTTCACGTAGTACACTTTGATTTTCACGGAATGGATCATCCTTTAACATTACTCATTAGATAAATTTACAATAAATCGGCTAGGGATGCTTTCACTGTGATTAGCCATTCAAAAGTGGAACATGGGTGTGTAGTTTTAAAGGCCTCTTAAGAGTTGGATTTGGATTTGTTAGGATGTCAAAATATTAATACATTGCTTTAGAGCTTTATAGGACAGTCATTATTTTACCAAGCTGTTTTCCAACGACCTGATTCTCCAAAGAACTCAAGAAATTCTTCCATAATTTAGTATAATTTAATTATGGATTATGGGTTTCTAAGGCTCAGTTAGGGTTAGTTAATTGGTTTTACATACAAGGGTAAAGAATATAATATTCCTACCCTGCTTTGCCACCAAAAAGCAACATTCACTACCCTCAAATCAAAGGAAGTCAATTATCTTCATTAACAAGATATGGACTGAAAATGATAAAGAGAGCATATAGAGATAATCAAAATAAGCAGGTTTTAAGTGATGGAAGTTTCAGAGCTTAATTTCATTAAATCTGCAGGGACTGTCTCCTGCCTGGAATGTGTATTGAGAATTTGTAGGCTTGCTGTCAAAAGTCCCTCCTCTGAGGAAGCGATGGCCTAGTAATATTATCGCTAGACTGTTAACCTAGAGACCCAGAAAATGTTCTGGGGACCTGGGTTTGAATCCCGCCACGGCAAACAGTGGAATTTGAATTCAATAAATATCTAGACCTAAGAGTCTAATGATGACCATGAATCCATTGTTGATTGTCGGAAAAACCCATCTGGTCCTTTTACGGAAGGAAATCTGCTGTAGTTACCCAATCTGGCCTACATGTGACTCCAGACCCACAACAATGTGGTTGACTCTGAACTGCCCTCTGGGCAATTAGGGATGGGCAATAAATGCTGCCTGGCCAGCAATGCTCTCATCCTGTGAATGAATAAAGAAAAAAAAATTCCATCTAGTAAATTTTAATGATTGTCCCTTGCTAATAACATAATTGGACGAGGATGTTTATTGGAAGAATAGGTAAATCTTTAACAGGCTTGTTCATTTGTCCTTGTGTGAGGTAGGAAGAAGCTTCAAGAAACCAATGCAACTAGTTAATGCTCCAGGTGTCTGTATCACATTATGATTATTGTCCTGAAATAATGTAGCACCATGATCAGTAATGACTTTGTATGATCTGGGCTGCTTGCATATTCTATACCTGTTTGCCGGTATCTAATTATTTATTTGTGTGTTTCTAGCTGACACTCATCACTGCACAGTTTTGATAGTTGTCTCGCTGCTCTTTCAATCATCATTGTTCTTCCAGAATTGCCTGATGGGCTGTCTGACTCAATACCAATCTCTTGTGTTTTTGCCTGTAGCCGAACATGTTGTTTCTGTTTAAATGATCATCAAATTCCGTCTTGAATGCTTCAGTGGAGCCTGCCTCCACCAACACTTCCAGGCAGAGCATTCTAGATCTTAACTGTTTGGTTTGTGAAGAGTATTTTTTTCCACTTCACACTTAGAGAAATTGGGACTGTTTTCCATGGGGAAAAGTACGTTAAGAGGAGATTTGATAGACTGTTTGTAAATCATGAGGTATTGGGGCAGTTTGGATAGGGAGCAACGGCTCCTCCTGCTCATAAGATGATGAAGAATCAAACAGCACAAATTTAAACAGTCTCCAATTTTTTAAACCCCTTTATTGAAGTTTCTTTTCCCTGATTTGTGTAAAACTTTTCTGCACTCTCTCCAATGCATTCCTCATCTTCTTGAAGTGTGGTATCCATAGTTGTACACAGTTCTCCAGCTGAGATCTAACCAGTGTCGTATAAAAGTTCAGCTTAACCACCAGCTGTTGTACCCTGTGCCCTTATAAATGAAGCCTAGAATACTGTGTACTTTATTAACAACACTCACAAATTGTCCTAACACATTTGGTGTCTTATGCACATATACATGTAGGTCTATCTGCTTCTGCACAACTTTAGAATAGTTCCCTTTATCTTACATTGTCTTTCCATGTTCTTTATACCAAAATGTATCACCTCATACTTATCAACATCGAATTTTATCTCTACCCACTTGCCCACTCCAACAATTTGTCTATGTCCTTTTGTAGTTCAACACTGTTGTACTGACAGATTACAGTGCTTCCACATTCTGTGTCATCCACAAACTTGGAAATTGTACATTGCACCCTAAGGCTAAACAAGAAAGCAAGAAAAAGCATGGGTCCTAAAGCCTGACCCCTGGGGGGTCTCCAATACAAACTTTCCTCTAGCTTGAAATTACCCATTAACTATTCTCTCAGATTCCTATCACTCAAGCCAGTTTTGTATGCATGCTGCTACTGTCCCTTTCTTCCATGAGCTATGACTTTCCCCACAGGTCTATTGTGCTGCAGTGTTTCAAAGGTCTTTTGGAAGTCTAGGTACACCATATCAATAGCATTTTCCCATCAACCCTCTCTGTTACCTGCTCATAAACTTCAAGTTAGTTAGACACAATTTTCCCTTAAGTCAATGCTGACTCTTGCAAATTAATCCATATTTTTCATTGTGACTATTAGTCCTATCCTGAATGAATATTTCTAGAAGTTTTAAACAAAGAACAATACAGCACAGGTACAGGCCCTTTGGCCCTCCAAGCCTATGCCACCACATTTTGCCCTTCCATACTAAGACTGTCTTCACTTACAGGATCCGTATCCCTCTATTCCCTTCCTATTCATGTATTCATCCAGGTGCTTCTTGAATGCTGCTATTGTGTCTGCTTCCACCACCTCCTCTGGAAATGTGTTCCAGGCACTCACCACCACATCTCTTTTAGACTTACCCCCTCACACCTTGAACCTGCGTCTCCTAGTAATTGACTCCTCCACCCTGGGGAAAAAGCTTCATATTTCCCACTCTATCCATGCCATTCACAATCTTGTAAACTTCTATCAGGTCGCCCCGCATCCACCTGCGTTCCAGTGGGAAAAAAAAACCCAGTCTATCCAACCTTTCTTCATAGCTAAAATCCCCCATACCAGGTAACATCCTGGTAAACATTTACTGTACCCTCTCCAAAGCATCCATATCCTTCTGGTAGTGTGGTGACCAGACCTGTACGCAGTTTTCCCAAGTGTGACCTAATTAAAGTTCTGTAAATCTGCAGCATAACTTGCCAATCCTTGTACTCAATGCCCCTTCCAATGAAGGCCAGCATGCCATAAGCCTCTTTTGCTATCTTATCTACCTGCACTGCCACCTTCAGTGACCTGTGGACCTGCACACCCAGCTTTCACATCAGTGAAGTTATGCTGATTGTTCTGTAATCGCTGAGCCTATCTTTACAATATTTTTTGCTCAAGGGCAAACTGTTTGCAATTCTTCAGACCCTAGCACCACCTCTGAGTCTAGAGTCTCACTTCCTTCAGTATTCTTTGATGTATCTCATCAGGTCCTGGTACCTTATGAACTTAACGTAACTCATCTCTTCCTACCTTGATTCAGTCTTTTCTCCCTTGGTCCAGTCGGTGCCCACATACATCTGCAATTTTTCTAATGCTTTCCACCTTTTTGGAATTTCCAGCTTGCAGGCTCCAGCCACCTCCTCTTTACCATGGACGTGCAATCCCTTTACACATCCGTCCCCCACTGGGATGGTCTCAGGGCTCTCCGCTTCTTCCTGCGACAAAGGCCTGAACCGTCCCCAGCCACCACCACCCTCCTTTGCTTGGTTGAGCTCGTCCTTACCCTCAACAAATTCTCTTGTAACTCCTCTCATTTTCTTCAGGTCAGAGGGCTGGCAATGGGTACCCACAAGGGCCATACCTACGGTCGGTTCGCAATAAACAACTGCACCTCCCAGTCGCGAACCATTTCAACTCCCCCTCCCATTCCTCAGATGACATGTCCATCCTGGGCCTCCTGCAGTGCCACAACGATGCCACCTGAAGGTTGCAGGAACAGCAACTCATATTCCGCTTGGGAACCCTGCAGCCCAATGGTATCAATGTGGATTTCACAAGCTTCAAAATCTCCCCTCCCCCTACCACATCCCAAAACCAGCCCAGCTCGTCTCCGCCTCCCTAACCTGTTCTTCCTCCCACCTATCCCCTCCTCCCACCTCAAACCGCACCCCCATCTCCTACCTACTAACCTCATCCCACCCCCTTGACTTGTCCGTCCTCCCTGGACTGACCTACCCCTCCCTAACTCCCCACCTACACTCACCTTTACTGGCTCCATCCCCGCCTCTTCGACCTGTCTGTTTCCTCTCCACCTATCTTCTCCTCTATCCATCTTCTATCCGCCTCCCGCTCTCTCCCTATTTATTTCAGAACCCCCTTCCCCTCCCCCATTTCTGATGAAGGGTCTAGGCCCGAAACATCAGCCTTTCTGCTCCTATGATGCTGCTTGGCCTGCTGTGTTCATCCAGCTCTGCACCTTGTTGTCTCGGATTCTCCAGCATCTGCAGTTCCTGCTATCTCTCTCCCCCAGTTATGCCTGTCTCTTTGTGGCGTACATGGAACATTCCTTGTTCCAGTCCTACTCTGGCCCCCACTCAAGTCTTTCTCCGACATGTCAATGATAACATCAGTGCTGCTTCCCTCTGTCATCCAAAATTGTGAAAAAGTTCATCGATTTTGCTTCCGATTGCCACCCCACTCTCAGTTTCACCTGGTCCATCTCTGACTCCTCCCTCCCCTTCCTTGACATCTCTGTTTCCGTTTCTGGGAAAGACTGTGTCATTAATGTCCACAATAAACCCACTGATTTCCACAGCTACCTGGACTGGACAAATAAAACTGCATATGCTGTTTGAACAATTACAGTTCATTAGAGGAATCACTGTATGTCCATTCTTCAGTGAGGTTTCTGCTATTCTTAATGTGAGCCCTAAAGACACTTGAATGATATTTTAAGCCAGTGTAACACTTTTTAAAAAATGCTTCTTGATTTTGTCAGTGGAAATGAAAAGTGTTGCCTATTTAAGAATCAACTTCTCCAGTTGTTTTGTGAGATTTTTACTTTTGTATCACACTGAAGTAAGAAAGTATAGTGGGCTTTCAGCTCTCTGTGTGTTTGTGCCCAAAAGTGGTCTTCAGCTTTCAACTTTTTAATTTAATAATTCTTAGAAGCTTCTGTTATCTTGAAAGAGCTTACAGTCCAAATGAAACAAAAATAGCTCTGTCTTCTTGTTTGTCAGTACCCTATCTCCAGATCAGTTTGGCTGTCCATACTCTCAGAAACTGATACTGCTAATTGTCCAAATGGTCTGACATTCAAAACAACTATCTGGTTTTCCTTCATTTAGTTATCCAAATATCTGCCACCAGAATGTTGGAGCTTTTTTGATAGGTAGTTGTTACTACTCACTGGGATATGAGTACAGCAACACATGTTATAACAGTGTTTGCATTGTCCCTCATAAAATATAAGGGACTGAGCATGGTATTTGATGATATTGAAAAATCCAGCAGGTGTTTATTAGACCTAATTATTATACACAAACATTACATTTACAATCCAGACACCTAGGTGTGCCTTGTGTTAATAGGTTACAACTGATGAACATGCTTGTACTGGCATATTATGCTTCAAATGATCCAAGGTAAGATGGAGTATGTAACCTTTATTCGATCAGGTTTAATGCTATTGATACAATGATGAGTTACTGACCGTGAGACATAACAGAACAGTGTAGTGATAATGTCACTGTGCTAGTAATCCAGCAACCTAAACTGATGCTCTGGGGATACAGGTTCAAGTCCAATCATGACAGCTGATGATATTTAAATTCAATTAATAAATCTAGATTTTCTTTTTGAATAAAGAAGCTTAGTCTCAATAATATTGACAGCGAAAGTATCATTGATTATTAAAATCCATCTGGTCCACGATATCCATTAGGGAAGGAAATCTGTCACCCTTATCTGGTCATAGAGTCATAGAGCTGGAGATAGTAGGAACTGCAGATGCTGGAGAATCTGAGACAACAAGGTGCAGGGCTGGATGAACACAGCAGGCCAAGCAGCATCATAGGAGCAGAGAGGCTGACGTTTCGGGCCTAGACCCTTCATCAGAAAAGCGGGAGGGGAAGGGGGTTCTGAAATAAATAGGGAGAGAGTGGGAGGCGGATAGAAGATGGATAGAGGAGAGGATAGGTGGAGAGGAAACAAACAGGTTGAAGAGGCGGGGATGGGGCCAGTAAAGGTGAGTGTAGGTGGGGAGTTAGGAAGGGGATAGGTCAGTCCAGGGAGGACGGACAGTTCAAGGGGGCGGGATGAGGTTAGTCGGTAGGAGATGGAGGTGCGGCTTGAGGTGGGAGGAGGGGATAGGTGGGAGGAAGAACAGGTTAGGGAGGCAGGGATGAGCTGGATTGGTTTTGGGATGCGGTAGGGGGAGGGGAGATTTTGAAGCTTGTGAAATCCACATTGATACCATTGGGCTGCAGGGTTCCCAAGCGGAATATGAGTTGCTGTTCCTGCAACCTTCGGGTGGCATCGTTGTGGCACTGCAGGAGGCCCAGGATGGACATGTCATCTGAGGAATGGGAGGGGGAGTTGAAATGGTTCGCGACTGGGAGGTGCAGTTGTTTATTGCGAACCGAGCGTAGGTGTTCTGCAAAGCAGTCCCTGAGCCTCCGCTTGGTTTCCCCGATGTAGAGGAAGCCACACCGGGTACAGCGGATGCAGTATACCACATTGGCAGATGTGCAGGTGAACATCTGCTTGATGTGGAAAGTCTTCTTGGGGCCTGGGATGGGGGTGAGGGAGGAGGTATGGGGGCAGGTGTAGCACTTCCTGCGGTTGCAGGGAAAAGTGCCGGGTGTGGTGGAGCTGGAGGGGAGTGCGATAGAGCTATACAGCATGGAAACAAACCCTTCAGTCCAACTTGACCATGCTGAGCAGGTATCCTAAATTAATCTAGTCCCATTTGGCTCATATCCCTCTAAACCCTTCCTTCTCATGTACCCATCCATATTTCTTTTAAATTGTTGTAATTGTACCAGCCTCTACCACTTCCTTTGGCAGTTCATTCCATACACACACCACCCTCTGAATGAAAAAGTTGCTCCTTAGGTCCCTTTTAACTCTTTCCCCTCTCGCCTTAAAGCTATGCCCTCTAGTTTTGAAC
Organism: Rhincodon typus; assembly: GCF_021869965.1. NCBI lineage: Eukaryota > Metazoa > Chordata > Chondrichthyes > Orectolobiformes > Rhincodontidae > Rhincodon > Rhincodon typus. Next base: position 27,260,249 of record NC_063332.1, on the reverse strand, counting down.
TCCACTACCCTGGGGAAAAGACTTTGTCTATTCACCCTATCCCTCATGATTTCATAAACTTATGTAGGTCACCCCTCAGCCTCCTACACTCCAGGGAAAATAGCCACAGCCTATTCAGCCGCTCCCTATGGCTCAAACCCTCCAACCCTGGCAACATCCTTGTAAATCTTTTCTGAACCCCTTCCAGTTTCACAACATCCTGCCCATAGCAGGGAGACCAGAATTGAACACAGCGTTCCAATGAGCTGTATTATATGTGATTCTAGAACCACAACAATGTGGTTGAATTTTTTTTTTAAGAGCTTCCATCTTCCTGAGAAGGTTTCAAACCATTTCAACTCTAATAACCTATTCTGAAAACTCTACACACATTTTGACAGCTAAGACAAATTGTATGGCAGCAGCTAGACAACCCACAACATTCTAAAATAATCAGCAACATTCAAAATTAAATGATCCACAATATTCTGAAAAAAATGTCAATTCTCCCTTATACCCAGTGTTAATGCATCTTCATCAAAACATATCATTTCTTTCCTGCGCCATACCCTATCTGTGTAAAATGATTTGAGATGTAGTTTGAGACTCAAGCAGACAAATTAACAACCAGGGGCAGAAGCATTCCCTTCAACCAGTAGCAGAAGTAATTATGAATTGAGGTAACATCTACTGCTTTTTTGTGGGAATGAGCTCCACACTTCTACCTCAGTTGAAAGACAGATTTTACAGACTCTGAATATATAAGGTTATACCCTTCGTTCTAAACTACTCTATCAATTCCTTTCTAAATTCTAAAACTGCACAACCGTATCACCTTTTAACATTTTGTCCAAGGAATGCATTCGAGCCCAGTTTGCATTATCTTTCTGCGTAAGGTAACTCTTAGAACATTGGTAACGTTCCGGTGAATCTGCACTCCAATCTTTCCAAGTCCAATATATCCTTTTTAAAATGTGATGTGCAGAAAACAGTTACAGTGTAATCTAGATGTTGTATAACCAGGACTTTGAATAGCTCCAGCAAAACACCTGTTAAGTTCCAGCCCTCAGCTTGATAAAGCAAACGTTCAAATAGTCTTTTTATGTAACTGTTGATTAAATTAATGTGATCTGTGGACCTGGGTCACTACCACTATCTGGTCCTCAGGCTAGTTCTTGGCTTTTCATCATTTAAAAATAGTTTGATCCATTTTCAGTTAAAATATATAATCTGTAACGTAACTTTATTGAAATTTAACTGCTGTGTTCTGTTGACTCATTTAATTGATCAGCTTGTGTTTGTAGTTTTGTGCTCATGTCTGCAGTCTTAAAATGCCACTAGTCTTTGTGCCATTTGAAATAGTAAGGCTTTCTATAATGCAGAATCATTAATAAATAGTGAAGAGTTGAGACACTAGCTCTGACTCTAATGGGGCACCACTATTCATTTACTTACGATTTGAGTGAACAGCCATTATTATTGCTACTGTCTCACTAATATCTTAACCAGACCACTATAATTTCTTCAATCCCAAGAGATTGTATTGTTTAACTGAAATCTTAACTAGACTAATATAATTTCGTCAATCTCATGATTGTATTTCAGCTGACAGTCTCTTATTTAAAAAATCTATCTTTCTTCCTCAAAGAGCTCAATCAGCTTTATTAGACATGACCTACCCATTTCCAATTCAATAGGTTCCCTCAAATCAACTCAATTCCTCTGTTGTGAAGGATTGCTGAGTTTTATTGGATATTGAAATGTGGTATCTTTCTTCCGGATATACTCAGTTGCACAGAGTCCAATCTAAGAGTTTATTTGCACAGCACTACTCCGCTTAAATACATTCAGAACTCAATACTGATATGAAGTTTATACATCAAGATTTGATTTGATTTGATTTGATTTAGAATGTTGCTGATTATTTTGGAATGTTGTGGGCTGCCAGACGAGATTTGGTGTTGAGTTCATTAGTTGTAAACCAGCACAAATGAATATTTCAGTCAGTTTTTCTGACTCACTTCCAGATATTCAGCTGGGTATTTCCGGAATATATTCTGCAGTAATTAAAGGAAGCTCGATACTCTTACATAGAAATGTTATTTATATTTCATGGCAAAGTAGTGTCAAGCCACTATTTTAAAAGTCAGTTCAATACATGGGCAGAAAGTAGAATTTTTTTTCACTGGCCCAAGTGAGGGCATTTATGGTAGAATGATTAGTTCTGTTCTCTTCACATCATAACAATGTTAGAATGAACTACTCTCTCCACTCAGCTCAAAGGGCAACCAGGAACAGGCAACAATTCTGTATCCAATGAAAAAGTAAAGGAAAAAGCAGTAAACAATGGGACAAAGGACTCCATTCATCCATATACATGGATAATGCAGCTAACCTACAACCTTGGAATGTTTTTATTCCAAGTACTTCAGTATCTTAATAGCTGGATATTTAGATCAGACCAGGAACAATAGAAAATACCTAAGGTCAATGACAGAATTTTTGAGACATAGTGCCAGTAGTATTAATGTATCCTATATGTCAGAATTAACCAGCATCATAAAGCTTTCTGATTGCATTGCCATTTTATGTTTTACTGTGCCACTGCCCTGTAAATCATAATTTTCTTTTGGTAAGTTGAGATGTAATGCTATTTAATTTTCGAGTGCTCATGTTTGTGTAATTTGTGTCTGTTGTAAGCTAATTCATCATCACTATTAAAAAGTTTATGTACACTGTCCTTTTTAAAGAGCAGTTTCATCACCAGGACCCTTTTTAAAGGTAAGCAATTACAAAATTAAAAGTGATATATGAACTGATGACATTTGGCTGTCCTTTACTGTTGTGTTCTAAAACTTGCTAATCAGATACTAACACTATTTCTTTTTAAATCTTCACCTCCACTCTCACTGGACTCATCTTCTCCCTAACACTGAGCTCCTACTAACTGATTTATTTCTAATGTAGTTTCAGTCAACCACCTATGTTCTTAGGCCAAGCTGGGAAGGGTAATAAATATTGTATTATCAGCACTTCCTGCATCAAAGGATATTTTTAAAAGTTTCTCCTTGATGCCATTAGTTAGGAGCATGGATTGACTTTCACAGATATGTTGATGATAATAGTAGTCGCAGGAGCTCAGCCATATTATTTTCATATTCCACTTCCACCCTTAACCCTCTTTTTGCCTTTCAAAATAAATTGTTTAAAACCTGCCACCTAACTACACCACTTGTTATCAATTTCCTCACAAAATGTCTGCTCAGGTCAGCGATCTTCCCCAAAATTCTGAAGTGCTAAACAACATTTTACCATGTTTAGAATTTAAACGCAGGTCATTGTTGATCTTTTGGTGCAAGCTATTGAGGCTCAAGTGTATGACCTAAGAGAATGATTGAGCAATTACACTGGTAATTGCCCAATATTACCAATATCCTGAGCTCCTGATTTTGATTATAATTCTAAATGAGGGCCAGTTATTTCTCCACAGGGAGTAATGAAAATTGAAGAACGAGTTTCCATCTTGATGGAATTGTTTTGTGACTGTACAATGTCTTGAAGAAAGAGAGAATGAGTGAATTATAGAGAACAAGATCAAACAAAGTAACTTATTTAACATTGATTTTTCAGTCAGCAAGGTGTTTGAAATATATAGAACCTAATCATCACAGTTTGAGCTCCAAATCAAACCTCCTTGTGATCAGAAACTGTGATGTGGAGGTGCTGGTTTTGGACTGGTGTGGACAAGGTCAAAAATCACATGACTCCAGGTTATAGTTCAAATCGTTTATTTGAAAACACAAGCTTTTGGAGCTCTGCGGCTTACACCTGAGGAATGTCCGGGGCTCCAAAAGCTGGTGTTTTCAAATAAACCTGTTGGACTATAACCTGATGTCATATGATTTTTTGACCTGATCAGAAACTAAACTGGATTAGCCACATAAATACTGCAGCTAGAACAGCTTACATGACACTCTGTCACCACTTGATGCACCAATGCCTTTTTTCATTCCTATAGCATAAGTTAGCTGTGTGCTGAACTAATCTCCACTAGACCACTTCTAACAACTCTCAGACACATCACCATCCAGACCTAAGCAGCTCACATCCTATCCATTGCCTTACACACTTGCTTCCTCCACAATGGATGTGTGTCTATGGTTTACAAGAACGAATATCCTTTTATGGTCACATACATTCAGTATAAAATACAGCAAAAAGCATGTACCTTCGCTTATACGTAAGTGTCATTCACAGAAATAAAATAACTTAGAGAGCCCAACTTTTCCTTCTACGCTGTTACAGCATACCACAGCAAGCGACCCACTCCGGGCTACACCAGCCCACGCCGTGCTCCCAAGGGAGTGTCCTATCCTGGGCTTCATAGCCTATGCTATGTGGCGAGAGAGTGTTCCGCTCTGGGATACACAGCTCACGTTATGCTGCCGCTAGAGACCCACTCCACATGGAAGGGAGAGTCTTGCTCCCGGCTTCATAGGCCGACCAACTGTCTCTGCAGCTACACTGGAGCCCAACGAAGCCGCCTCCTGCCAAAGAGCTCTCTTTATAGGGTAAGTTTGAGGGGAAAAAAAAGGGGTAGAAGGAAAAAGAAAAATGCAGAGGAGGCTTTCCCAAATCCACAATCTCAGCCACCCACAAGGGCAAAACCAAGACACCCATTAATAACACCACCACCTCCAAGTTCCTCTCCTAGTCATCCATCATCATTGGTCAATATCCTGTAATTCCCTTGCTAAATATACTGAGTACCTTCAGCAGATGAACTGCAGCAATTATAGAAGGTGGCTCTTGTGATGCAGTGGTAATGTTCCTAACTCTAAGCCAGGAGACCTAGGTTCAAATTCCACCTGCTCTGGAGGCGTGTAATAACATCTCTGAAAATATTTTTTTAGAATGTGGCTCACAACCACCATGTCAATGGCAATTACAAATGGGCAATAAATGTTGACTTTGCAGCACTGATCATAACCCTATGATTAAATTCATCAACCTTAGAATCCTACATCTCAAGAGTTTCTTGTACCTGATATGGAGTGCACACTACCTTCACATAAGGGCACACTCCAGTCAGGTCAGCTGAGGTGCAGGTTGACAGAGAGGTAGGAATCATTGTGTGTACATAATGAATCACTAGAATTTAATCCATAACAACATAGAGCCAATATGGCATGATTAAGTATTCTGTGGTTTATCTTGATACATTAATTGGAAGATTTATTTGGGGCTAAGTATCCCATTCACTGGTGTCTCATCTATCACATTAGGTTCCAAGAGAGAATGTGCTGGTAAATTCATAGTGTCCTGAGATGTTGTAGACCTATCTGAATCAAATGTATCATATTATTAAACTTCCATCATCAAGTATATCACCTTAGAACTACATTGACCCCCAAAAAGCTGCCATTACTTTGCTTAATTGATTGGTTTATTGTTGTCACATGTACCAAAATACAGACAAAAGTGTTGCTTTGAACATAGAACATAGAACATAGAACATTACAGCGCAGTACAGGCCCTTCGGCCCTCGATGTTGCACCGACCTGTGAAACCAATCTGAAGCCCATCTAACCGAAACTATTCCATTATCATCCATATGTTTATCCAATGACCATTTAAATGCCCTTAAAGTTGGCGAGTCTACTACTTTTGCAGTCAAGGCATTCCACGCCCTTGCTACTCTCTGAGTAAAGAACCTACCTCTGACATCTGTCTTATATCTATCACCCCTCAATTTAAAGCTATGTCCCCTCGTGCTAGCCACCACCATCCAAGGAAAAAGGCTCCCACTGTCGACCCTATCTAATCCTCTGATCATCTTGTATGTCTCTATTAAGTCACCTCTTAACCTTCTTCTCTCTAACGAAAACAGCCTCAAGTCCCTCAGCCTTTCCTCATAAGACCTTCACCCTCAGCCTTTCCTCATAAGACCTTTGCATGCTAAACCAGCAGATTGTACTATACAAAGTGCATCAGGGTAGTAGGACAGAATGCAGAATACAGTGTTATAGCCGCAGAGACAGAGAGATCAGGATTAACATTTGAGAGGTTCATTCAAAAGTCTGATAACAGTGGGGAAGAAGCTGTTCTTGAATCTATTTGTACAAACTTTCAAATGCTTATAAATTCTGCCTGACAGAAGAGGATGGAAGAGAGTATAACCGGGATGGGAGGGGTCTTTGATTACATTGGTTACTTTCCTGAGGCAGTGGGAAGTATATATAGAGTCAATGGAAAGAAGGCTGGTTTATGTGATGAACTGGGCTGTGTTCATGACTCTCTGTAGTTTCTTGTGGCCTTGGGAAGAGCAGTTGCCAAACCACCTCATCCTTACCCCATCCAAAGAGAGAGTTAGTAGAGAATTATCAAGTATGAGCTTTCTCTGTAACTACAGTTTACTGGAACTGCTCAAGACTGACAGCACATTCTGCAACTCACCATAAAACATGTCAGTGAGTTATCACCATCTTGCTGATTACAGCATATCCTGTTAAATGCTGCCATCAGAGGAGAGCAATGGCACTTTGACAGGGATGCTCACTTCCTTGTAACCTGATCATGGTAACCAACAAACTTTGAAAACATGAAAATAGATTTTTAGGCAAGTTTTCCAAGGAACACCTTCCCACAGGTGCCATTCACATTTTGAATAAAAAAACAATTAAATACATATCACTGTATAGAAAGAGGTACATTATATGTGCTAGTGTCCTGATATTCTAGATATTCATGTTCTGTGCCATGTACCTGGCTAAATCATTACTAACTGTTTCATATACAGAGTTTTGTAAGAGACTTTGGCAGATATGCTTTGAGACTCAGTCCCACTTATGGTACACTTGGAGACCAGTTAGTTCATGTTGCATTGGTGCTGCAGGTTTACATACAACTTCATTTGGACCAGAGTGTATTGTTCTTGTTCATAAGCACTTTGTGCCTCAATGAAGGACTTGGTGTTAGGGAGTTGCAGTGGTACTGAGGGCCACATCCCACCCTCGCTTCTGACTCACCTCCCAACCCCATTGCTGGTCACCACCTCTCCGTGACACTTATTCTGCCATATTAGGTTCCATTTGTGGTTCCATCTGCAATCCTTAAGCTAGGCTTAAATATAAATTGGAGAGCCAGAATCCCCATTTCTAAATATGACTGATCTTTCCTTTTAAAGGACCTGTTCAAACATGTTATGACACAATTTTGGGGCAATGGGACTTGAACCTAGACTGTCTGGTCCAGAGATAGGAATACTACTACTGCACCACAAGATCCCATGAAGGGTCACTGGACCTGAAACGTTAACTCTGATTTCTCTGCACAGATGCTACTAAACCTGCTGAGCTTTTCCAGCAATTTCTGTTTTTGCTTCAGAGCCCACGATGTGCCTGATTACCCTGTAAAAGTATTAGGTATCCTGGAGAGAAGCAATGAGGTGGTGGCTGTGCTTATTGGGTGGAAACTGGGCAGACCCCAAATTGCCAGCACTAAATTCTGACCAAATTTTCTTTTAACTTTTGTTTAAATTTTGTGGAACGGTGGCGGGGAGGGAGCCTTCCTGCTTGCACTGACCAATCACCAAATACACTGGTTCAAAATATAAACCATTTGATTTTATGTTTGTTCAGTCTGAATACACTGTTCCTTTATTGTAAATTGTCCTCGGAAATGATTGCTTGTTTATTAGCCCTTAGTTATGGGGATTTAGGCCTAAGCACAGTTGCTCTTTGACTGTCAGCACAAAAAAAGAGGCCTCCTACTGTATTGTAAATGGCTATAATTCATTAAATGGATTTTCACAGAGGACTAATAGTGAATGTCTTTATAATTCAGTGGAAAATATTACAGTAAATATATGAAACAGTGCAATAAAATATCTGATCTCTAAGTCAACTTCTTTGACTCTTTGTTGCATAACGAAGTTGACACTGACTTGAAGCACAATGATGCAGTATAACCCTTCTCACAAATCATCAGCCTCTTAATAGGAAGAACTTATAAAGCACCTTACCTCCTCAGGATGTGGCAAAATACTCCACAACCAACGAAATACCTTCAAAATGCATAGCAGGTTTTAAATGGAATATATGAAGTTAGGCAGGAATTTAAGAAATAGGTTCTTGAGGGTAGTAATATCTGGATTACTCCCCTTGCCACAAGCTAGTGAGGGTAGGAATAGCAGTATATAGCAGATGAATGCATGGCTGAGGAGCTGGTGTAGGGGAAAACAAATCACATTTTTGCATCATTGGAATGTCTTCTGGGGTAGAAGTTACCTGTGTAAGAAGGACGGAATGCACCTGAATTGGAAAGGGTCTGATATACTGACAGGGAGATTTCTCTCAGCTGCTCGGGAGGATTTAAACTAGAAAAGTGGGGGTGGTAGGACCCAGGGAGATAGTGAGGAAAGAGATCAGTCTGAGACTGGTACAATTGGGAAAAGGAGTAAGTCAAACAGACAGGGCAGGCAGGAACAAACTAGAGAACGAGGTAGGACTGATAAATTAAACTGCATTTATTTCAGTGCAAGAGTCCTAACAAGTAAGGCAGATGAACTCAGGGCATGGTTGGGAACATAGAACTGGGATATCACAGCAATTACAGAGATGTGGCTCAGGGATGGACAGGACTGGCAGCTTAACGTTTCAGGGTATTGACACTATAGAAATGATCAAAAGGGGAGTAAGAGTGGAGGCGGAGTGGTGTTTTTGATTAGAGATAACATTATAGGTGTATTTAGGGAGGATATTCCTGGGAGTATATCCAGGAAAGTTATTAAGGTGGAACTAAGAAAGGGGTGATCACCTTATTGGGACTGTACTATAGACCACCCAGCAGTCAGCGGGAAAATTGAGAAACAAATTTGTAACAAGATCACAGTTATCTGTGAGAATAATAGGGTGATTATGGTAGGGGATTTTAACTTTCCAAATGTAGACTGGGACTGCCATAGTGTTAAGGGATAGAGAGGAATTTGTTGTCTGTACAAGAAATTTTTCTGATTCAGTATGTGGATGTACATACTAGAGAAGGTGCAAAACTTGACTTACTCTTAGGAAGTCAGGCAGGGCAGGTGTCCTGAAGTGTCAGTGGGGGAGTGCTTTGGGCCAGTGACCATAATTCTATTAATTTCAAAATAATGATGGAAAAGGATAGACCGGATCTAAAAGTTAAAGTTTTAAATTGGAGGAAGATCAATTTTGACGGTATTAGGCAAGAACTTTCAAAAGTTGATTGGGGGCAGATATTTGCAGGTAAGGGGATGGCTAGAAAGTGGGAAGCCTTCAAAAATGCGATATCAAGAGTCCAGAGACAGTATGTTCCTGTTAGGGTGAAGGGCAAGGCTGGTAGGTGTCGGGAATGCTGGATGACTAGAAAAATTCAGGGTTTGGTCAAGGAAAAGAAGAGAGCATATATCAGGTATAGACAGCAGAGATTGAGTGAATCCAGATAGCAAACCACCTGTACTCATTCTGCTGTGTATAACTGGTCATTCCAGCAGAAATTAGTGAGTTGTGGCATGCTGGTCTCTTCTGTATCATTAGCACTGCTGGCAGTCCATTCTGCCAAGCTAAAAGCAACTTAAAAGTGAGTGTGCTGGCTTCAAAAGATGGTTTTGAATGAACAAATTATTGTTTGGGATGTTATCATGGCTTTGTCTCTGTGTCAGAGAATAAGGAAGTATTAAGTATGATTGAGTGATCTCCAGCTTCAACTTTTGTTCCCTCAGTGCTCTCGTTGGATGTTCAGGACCAATTTGTCAATGAAATTTTCTGGGTCTTCCTCAATTTAGATCTTCAGCTGTACATCACTGTAATAGATGAAGCAGTCAAGATGTTGCAAATATATGATGCAAATACAATGATAGCTTGTGCACACCTTAAAGAACATCCTTACATCAGTAACTGGACATGTATGTTGAAGTTAGAGTGAATTGGATGGATAAAGTCCCATTAAGCCTTTAGTATGACAACAGTTTCTTGCGTAAGTTGCAATTTGTATATGTGTCATGTTGGTGTACAGCCATGATTCAGTGATTTCAGAAATTAATGATGTGATTAGCGTTCGTATGCTGATTGCCACACATGGAACCTCAGAGATAATAGAACATTGGTTGTAGGCATCCCACAATGTTGTTAGGGAGGCAGTTCCAATATTTGACATCATGGTGAGTTTCTGCAGTGCATCTTGTAGATGGTACACACTACAGCTACTGAGCATTGGCAGTGGAGGGAGTGAATGTGGTGCCAATCAAGCGGCTGCTTTTTCCTGGACGGTGTCAAGTTTCTTGAGTGTTGTTGGAGCTGCACGCATCCAGGCAAGTGCGGAGTATTCCATCACACTCCTGACTTGTGCCTTGTTAGTAGTAGACAGGCTCTGGGAAAATCAGGAGGTGAGTTACTCACTTCAGGTTTATTAGCCTCTGACCTGCTCTTGTAGCCACTGTAATAATAATTCTAATCCAGTTAAGTGTCTGATCAATGGTGATGCTGTTTATAGTAGGGGAACAATAGTAATGGCACTGAAGGGTGGTTAAATTCTCTCTTATTGGAAATGACTATTGATTAGCACTTATATGACACAAACATAACTTGCCAATTGTCAGCCAGGCCTGGATATTGTCCAGATCTTGCTGTATTTGAACATGGACTGCTTCAGTATCTGAGAAGTTATGATTGATGCTGAACATTGTTTAATCATTGGTGAACATCCCAACTTCTGACCTTATGATGGAGGGGAGGTCATTGGTGAAGCAGCTGAAGATTGTTGGGCCTAGGTCAATACCCTGAGAAATCCCACTGCTACGCCTTGTGCTGGTAGCTGACACAACAAGTCTTTAAAGACTCTTGTGGCACAGTGCTGGTGGAGGCTTGGGTTCAAGATCTACCTGCTCCTACGGTGTGTAATAGCATCTCTGAGCAGGTTGATTAGAAAATACCCTAAGAAACTCCTGGACATATCCTGGAGCTGAGATGACTGATGTCCAACAACCACAACCATCTTCTGCGTTGGCAGATATGACTCCAACCAGCGGAGACTTCTCCCAATACCCATTGATTCCCATTTTGCAAGGACTCCTGATGCAGTCAGTCGAATGCGGCCTTGATGTCGAGGGCTGTCACTCTCAATTCACCTCACCTCTGGAATTCAGCTCTTTTGTCCATGTTTGAATCAAGGCCATAATGAGGTCAGTCCAAACTAAGTGTGTGTCAGAGAGCTTATTATTGCTAGGCAAATGCTACCTAATCACTCTTGACACTCTGTCTTACATCACTTTACTGATGATTGAGAATAAACAGATGGTGCAATAATTGGCCGGGTTGGATTTGTCCTGCTTTTTGTATACAGGACATACCTGGATAATTTTCCACATCGTTGGATAGATGCCAGTATTATAACAGTACTGGAAAAGCTTGGCTAAGGGAATGCCACGTACTGGAGCTCAAGTCTTTAGTAATATTGCCAGAATGTTGTCAAGGCCCAAAGCCTTTGCAACCAGTGCCTCCAATCATTTCTTGATATCACATGGAATTAATTGAATTGGCTGAAGACTGGTATCTGTGATGCTGGGGACCACTGGAGGAGGCCAAGGTAGATCGTCTACTTGGCATTCTGACTGAAGATTATTGCAAATACTTCAGCCTTATATTTTACACTGATGTGCTGGGTTAGTCCATAATTGAGGATGGGGATATTTAATCAGCATCTCACCATGTTTCTAATCACACAAAAATGTTCAGAATATTTTTCAGTTCCAACTAGAAATTTTAAGTGCATGATTAAGTATCTTTCATCAAGAGTTGCAAGTTACAATGTTAAAGGGTTATATGACATGTAGCCCTGTTAGTGCCTGTTGACCATTGCTCAGTAAGCATCTTGCCTCTCAGGAGTGGTTCCGGGGTAATTAGAATGTGTTCCAATTCTTGCAAATTTTTTCTTCTCTCTGATGTAGATATTCTTTTGTGCTTAATTGCTCTATATTTTCCCTCTATAGCGAGCCTTTCCCTGATTTTTCCTTTCTCTTTAACCTTGTTTTTGTTCTTTAACTGTGTCACTGTTTGACTTGCCCATGAAGAGATTTCTTGTGTGTGGTCCTGCTGCCCTCTACTGGGAATGTTAAGTTGTGTAAGCAGTAAGCTGACTGATCCAATAGGTTAAATGCCAACTTTTTCTTCACAAGTTTTCTTGAAAAATATTTGACCTGATCCCAGAAAACTTTGTGTGGGGTCACACATCAATGTTGAAGATGCCCTCCCGATTATATGCATCTGTGCCAGTGCCTTTGTTAAGTCTGTCCTGTTTCATCAGCAGGACTTTTCCAGAGATGGTGATGGTGGTATTTGGGATATAGTCTGGAAGTTGGTGAGGGGGCTGGATGTCATCACCGTACATGTGTAAACTGACAATATGGCTTTTGGATAATGTCTCCAAGTGTCAAAATGTAAACGAGGGATAGGAGGGGGTCAACAATAGATCCTCAGGTGACCCTAGAAACAATGGCATGGGAGAGGAACCTTTGCAAATGAATTGATAATTAGGTCGATAAGAACAAAGACAACTATGAGCAGTCCCACCCAGCTGCACAGCAGTGGAGAGGCATTGAAGAAAGATACTGTAGACAGGTTCAGAAGCACCAGGAGGGAACGATTACTTTTGTTACAGTCATGTTGGATTTTTTAGTGACTTTAAAAAGAGCCATTACTGTACCCGTGGCAAGTGGAGTGCTGATCCCAGAGATTCAAATATGAAGCTCTGGGAAAGATAAGACCAGCTTTAGGGCAGTCCAAAACATTTGGGACTTTGGAAAGGAAAAGGAGGTCGGAAATGGGAGACAGTTTGCAAGGATAGAAGGGCCAAGGGTTGTGTGTTTTGGGAGGACATGATAATAATGCAATAAATATTTTTATTTCAAAAATATATGTAATTCTTAATTTCTATAGGTAAATACAAGTACAAAATAGTTCAGTGCAGACTTTGCACAAAATACAGTAGAATTTTGACATTCCTCATTAGAATTTCTATCCAGTTGCAACAAAAGGATTTTTCTAAACACAAAAGGAAACTATTTAAATAATTTCACTGTCCCTGGGTCAAAATCCTGTAATTCCCTAGCTGATGGCATTGTGGGTCAACCCACAGCAGCTAGACTGCAGCGATTCAAGAAGGCAGTGCACCAGCACCTTCTCAAGGGCAACTAGGGACGGGCAATAAATGCTGGCCAGTCAACGATGCTCCTGTCCCACGAAGGAGTGCATTTCCGCCACCTCCAGCAAGATGCTACCACCAGACACATATTCCCCTCCCCTCGCTTGTCCGCCTTCCGCAGGGACCGTTCCCTCCGGGACACCCTGGTCCATACTTCCTTCACCCCCAACACCTCCCCACAGCCCTACAGCATCTTCCCCTGTAACCGGTGAAGGTGCAACACCTGCGCATTTACCTCCTCCCTCCCCAGTATCCAAGGGCCCAAACATACCTTCCAGGTGGAGCAACACTTCACCTGCACTTCCAAGAATCTAGTCTACTGCATTCACTGCTCACAATGTGGTCTCCTCTACATTGGGGAAACGAAGCGTAGACTTGGCGACCGCTTCGCAGAACATCTACGCAGAACGTTCTGCTCACAAAAAAGACCCTGAACTACCTGTTGCCTGCCACTTTGGTACGCCACCTTGCCCTCTGGCCAACATCTCTGTCTCCGGCTTGCTACAGTGTTCCAGTGAAGCCCAGCGCAAGCTGGAGGAACAACACCTCATTTTCCGCTTGGGGACCCTACAGTCCTCCGGACTCAATATTGAGTTCAATAATTTTAGGGCCTAAACTCTCCCATGTCCCAGCCCCCCACCCCACACACCAGGCCTTGTTACCACATAGCCTGCCACTACACACCCCCTGTTGTTAGTCACTAACAGTCCCCATTAACAACTATTCACCCTCCCAGCCTGATCGTTAGCAACTCCTTTGTCTGTCCAATTGTCTTTCTCTCTCTTTGGGCTCTATCCTATCGTTTACTCCCCACCCCACCCACCTCCCTATTTTCTGCATATAAACTGACATTTTCCCAGCCACCATCAGTTCTGAGGAAGGGTCACCGGACCCGAAACGTTAACTCTGTTTTCTCCTCCACAGATGCTGCCAGTCCTGCTGAGCTTTTCTAGCAACTTTGTTTTTGTTCCATTTATTGCAAAATTATACTTTATTCATTAAAAGTCTGCAAATACATAAACAGGTTCTAAATTAGTTCAGTACAATCTTTGCTCAGATTTCTGTGTAAAATGGAAAAGAATGGCAGCAGAAGTTACCAAAAGCAGAAAGAACTTAAAGGTGCATTTAGCCTTTTTGCACCTTGACGCTGGTTGTCCAAAATGGATTGGAACAGGTGATGAGCAGGCGCTACCGTCCGATTTGGAATTTTCTAAATTAAAACTCCAAAGGGAGAACTTTCCGGAAAAAAATCCCCATCTATAATATCAAAAAAACCCATCCCTACGTTAATAAACCAATTTATTTATTTGATTGACGTCCCCGAGGAAGGGTCACCAGACCCGAAACGTTAACTGTTTTTTTTTCTTCAGAGGTGCTGCCAGACCTGCTGAGCTTTTCCAGCAACTTTTGTTTTTGCTCCTGCAATTGTTCAACACACCGAGAGTCAAAATGCTCTGGAAGGGTGTGCCCTTCTCAATTAGATGATTATGGCGCCGCACATCCCGGTTAAATAGCAGCCTTCTGCCAATTGCATCTCTAGCATGAAGAAATGACAATGCTTGAAAACCAAGGCATCGCCAATTCCTGACAACAAGGTGCAGAGCTGAATGAACACAGCAGGCCAAGCAGCATCATAGGAGCAGAAAGGCTGACGTTTCGGGCCTCTAGGTCTTTCGGGCCTTTCTGCTCCTATGATGCTGCTTGGCCTGCTGTGTTCATCCAGCTCTGCAACTTGTTGTCTCGGATTCTCCAGCATCTGCAGTTCCTACTATCGCCAATTCCTGTTCTATAGATCCTCCTAAAAGTTTACTTCAGTTTTTCTTTCTAATTTTGTTTGAACGGATTTGTAATTAAAGCAGAGCAATGACAATGACGTTTATTTAATTCCCCAGTTACTGTTTATGCTTCCTTAGCAACAAAAATAATTTACACACGACATATAGGTGGGACACATCGCTGGGTGCCGGCAGCTGCTAATAGACTTTAGCCAACGGAGCATGGGGATTATTCATTTAATTCTCTCAATGCAAGAGCTTTCGCTACTGTAAAGTAAATATTTAGAGTTAGTCAGACCAGTTTAAAAATTTGATTAAACTTGACTTAATCGGAACCCCGTTGTTGACAGTGATTTAAGGTAAGATCACTCTACCTGGTCCCTGTATTGTACAGATCAGACTGTTAATTTGTTTTGTGGTTTTTAATTCCCCTTAGTGTTATCTGTTTTATTCATTCTGTCACTATAGCAAACACTGAACTAGAATTTAGCCTTTGCGTTTTTGCAAGTAGTTTATGCGAAGCAATAGCCTCACTGTTCGTATGCTACTTATATTAGTAAGGAATGTTTTATTTTGTTTCTATTTTGCCCATTTCCCTGTTTTCCTCGAGCACTTACTCGACAGTTTCGAGCTGATTAGGCCTGGGACAACTCTCCCACTCAATTACCTGTGTTGCTTTGGTTGTTGGGGGGTACATAATTGTGGGGACTGTGTTTTTCAATTATTGACTCCATCCCTCTCTCAGTAAGCTTCTATTAGATGTGGTGACTGGTGATAATATCTCTAGGCTAGTAATCAGACTATCAGATTCTTGTTCCAATGGTATGGGTTCAAATCCCCCTTGTGGGAGATGGTGAAATTTGAAGTTAATAGAAGCTAGTCTAATTATAATATTGTAGTTTAAAAACCCATCTGGTTCAGAAGTGTTCTTGATCTGGTGTTTTTACCTGGCCTACATGTGATGTAGACCAACAGCAATGTAGTTGACTCTTAACTGCCCTCTGACATGACTTAGAGAGCCAATCAGGTAACTTCTGCAAACAAATGCCAGCCTTGACAACAAAGTCAACAGAACAACCAGAAGCAGCCTGCTCTGCCATTTAATACAATGTGACTGATCTCATCTTGGCCTCAACTCCACTTTCCTGTCCACTCCCCATGTCCCTTCATCATTGGAAGTAGTTCTGTGAAGGTTCATGAGGGTGATCCCTTGTATGGAGGTCTTAAATTCAAAGGTTAAACAAGTTGGGTACTAAACAAAAATCAAAAGGACTGCAAATGCTGTAAATCAGAAACAGAAACAGAAGTTGCTGGAAAAGTTCAGCAGGTCTGGCAGCATCTGTGAAGAGAAATCGGAGTTAATGTTTCGGGTCCGGTCCTGAGGAAGGGTCACCAGACCCGAAACGTTAATTCTGACTTCTCTTTGCAGACGTTGCCAAATCTGCTGAGCTTTTTCAATAAATTCTGTTTTTGTTAAACAGGTTAGGACTGTACCCATTGGAGGTTAGAAGAATGAGAGGCAATCTCATTGAAACGTGTAGGATTCTTAAGGGCCTTGACAGAGTAAATGCTGAGAGAATGTTTCTCTTCATGGGAGAGCCTAGGACAAGAGGGTGTAGTCACAGAATAAAGGAATGCCAATTTAAGGCTGAGCTGAGGAGGAATTTCTTCTCTTAGAGTCTTTGGAACTTCTTGTCACAGAGAACTGTGGGCAGAGCCCTTGTGTATATTGAGGGCAGAGATAGATTTTTGATAAGTAGAGGAATCAAGGGTTACGGGTCAAATGTAGGGGGGATGTTGACTCGGCCATTATCCATTGAGCACACTTGATTGGCCAAATGCCTACTCCCAATTTCTTACGGTCTTATATGGATTTAAATTGCATGGGGTGGATATGACAAAGATCCTTTTTTCAGAAAGCAAGCAGAATTGATCTTGATTCACAGAATGATTATAGCACAGAAGTAGAATAAAATAAAACAAAGAACTGTGGATACTAGTTAAGAAGCCTCCTGGCTGCTAAAATACAGATTGCTAACTTAGAACATAGAACATAGAACATAGAACATTACAGCGCAGTACAGGCCCTTCGGCCCTCAATGTTGCGCCGACCTGTGAAACCAATCTGAAGCCCATCTAACCTAAACTATTCCATTATCATCCATATGTTTATCCAATGACCATTTAAATGCCCTTAAAGTTGGTGAGTCTACTATTTTTGCAGGTAGGGCATTCCATACCCTTACTACTCCCTGAGTAAAGAACCTACCTCTGACATCTGTCCTATATCTATCACCCCTCAATTTAAAGCTATGTCCCCTCGTGCTAGCCATCACCATCCGAGGAAAAAGGCTCCCACT
>NC_063332.1:27208360-27242517 GCF_021869965.1 Rhincodon typus | reverse complement strand
TCCACCCTATCTAATCCTCTGATCATCTTGTATGTCTCTATCAAGTCACCTCTTAACCTTCTTCTCTCTAACGTAAACAGCCTCAAGACCCTCAGCCTTTCCTCATAAGACCTTCCCTCCATACCAGGCAACATCCTGGTAAATCTCCTCTGCACCCTTTCCAATGCTTCCACATCCTTCCTATAATGCGGTGACCAGAACTGTACGCAATACTCCAAGTGCGGCCGCACCAGAGTTTTGTACAGCTGCAACATGACCTCATGGCTCCGAAACTCAATCCCTCTACCAATAAAACCTAACATACTGTACGCCTTCTTAACAACGCTATCAACCTGGGTGGCAACTTTCAGTGATCTATGCACATGGACACCGAGACCTTTCTGCTCATCCACACTACCAAGAATCTTACCATTAGCCCAGTACTCTGTACTCCTATTACTCCTTCCAAAGTGAATCACCTCACACTTTTCCGCATTAAACTCCATTTGCCACCTCTTAGCCCAGCTCTGCAGCTTATCTATGTCCCTTTGTAACCTGCAACATCCTTCTGCACTATCCACGACTCCACCAACTTTGGTGTCATCCGCAAATTTACTAACCCATCCTTCTACGCCCTCATCCAGGTCATTTATAAAAATGACAAACAGCAGTGGCCCCAAAACAGATCGTTGAGGTACACCACTAGTAACTGAACTTCAGGATGAACATTTCCCATCAACCACCACCCTCTGTCTTCTTACAGCTAGCCAATTTCTGATCCAAACTGCTAAATCACCCTCAAACCCATGCCTCCGTATTTTCTGCAATAGCCTACCATGGGGAACCTTATCAAACGCTTTACTGAAATCCATATACACCACATCAACCGCTTTACCCTCATCCACCTGTTTGGTCACCTTCTCGAAGAACTCAATAAGGTTTGTGTGGCACGACCTACCCTTCACAAAACCGTGTTGACTATCCCTAATCAAATTATTCCTTTCTAGATGATTATAAATCCTATCTCTTATAAACCTTTCCAACACTTTACCCACAACCGAAGTAAGGCTCACTGGTCTATAATTACCAGGGTTGTCTCTACTCCCCTTCTTGAACAAGGGGACAACATTTGCTAGTCTCCAGTCTTCTGGCACTATTCCTGAAGACAATGACGACATAAAGATCAAAGCCAAAGGCTCTGCAATCTCCTCTCTAGCTTCCCAGAGAATCCTAGGATAAATCCCATCCGGCCCAGGGGACTTATCTATTTTCACACCTTCCAGAATTGCTAACACCTCCTCCTTATGAACCTCAATCCCGTCTAGACTAATAGACTGTATCTCAGTATTCTCCTCGCCTACATTGTCTTTTTCCTGTGTGAATACTGACGAAAAATATTCATTTAGCACCTCTCCTATCTCTTCGGACTCCACGCTCAACTTCCCACTACTGTCCTTGACCGGCCCTAATCTTACTCTAGTCATTCTTTTATTCCTGACATACCTATAGAAAGCTTTAGGGTCAACTTGGTCAAACAGCAAGGGATGCTGGGTACATTGGCCAAGTAAAACCCTGAAATCATTAAACCCACACACTGAACACAGTGCAAATACAGCAGCCAGGTGCTAATGACATTAGCATAATGTAAAAGGCAACAATTATCTTGGACTTATCCCCAACAACACTAAACAAAGGGGGGACCAGAAAGGCACTGGGTCCTACTATACAAAGAAACAAACAGCAGCAAGCCATCCAAATGATTGACAATATTTCAAACTATTAAGTGTGTCTCCCTGATTGGCCAGAACAATAGAAAGTTCCAGAAAACCATCTAAAAAGTATAAAAAGAGGGTTCATCTGCAGACCTCTCACTTGGAATCTCTTGGAATCTTTTGAATCACCTGTGGCCTTCCGAAGAGACCAGTATGGCAGGAGACAGAGACCAGCTGACCATGTAGGGGGAGAGAGGAAGAAAGCAGTTTTGCAGATCCAGAGGTAGAGCCAGTGAGACAGTAACTGCATAAATCTACAGGCGACTTGGGAAGTATTATAACTTTAAAGGGCCAAATAGGATTAGAGATAATATGCTTAGTAGTAAAGATTATTGTAACTTTGTTCTTATTAAAGTTGGGACTGTTTTGCATTGGTACTGGCTTGTGTTTGTATTGATTTAACTGCATTGGTATTGTGGGACACTTGGGCAAATTCATTCTGATCAGAGTTGCCTAAATTGTTTTAGGAGAGACAATACTAGAGATCTGAAACAAAACCAGAAATCCCTGCAGAAACTCAGCAGATTTAATAGCATCAGTGGGGAGAAAGCAGAGCTAATGTTTCAAGTTCAGTGACTCTTCAGAAGGAGACTATTTGGTCCATCATGTGTATGCTGGCTGGAAGTTGGATGTGGAGGTGATCAGTCATTTCAAAAGGGAATTGTATCGAGGATATTACTATTTGAAGGAAATAAACTTGCAGGACTTTGGTCCCCAGAGCATTACCTGGGTCTCTGGATTAATCTCTCGCGTTATTATTAGGCCATCGCCTCCCTCAAATGTTTTTAATTCATTCCTGTGGGCATCAATGACTAGACCAGCATTTACTGCCCATCCCTAGTCATACTTGAGAAGGTGGTAGAGCTACCTTGTCAAACTGCTGCAGTCCATTTGGTTTAGGTAGATACAAGTGCCCTTAGGGAGAGAGTTTCAAAATCTTGATCCAGCAACACTGAAGGAATGGCAATATATTTCCAAGTCTGGACAGTGAGTAGCTTGGATGGGAACTTGCAGGACGTGGTACTCCCATGTATTTGCTGCCCTTGCATCCAGATGGAAGTGGTTGTGAGTTTGGAGGATGCTGTCAAAATGAATTTCCACAGTGCATCTAGAAGATGGTACAAACTGCCCCTACTAAGTGTCAGTGATGGATGCAGTGCCAATCAGCGGGCTGCTTTGTCCTGGGTGGTGTCAAGCATCTTGAGTGTAGTTGGAGCTGCAGTCATCCAGGCAAGTGGGGAGTATTCCACGATACTCATGACTTGTGCATTGTAAATGTGGATAAGCTTTGGAACTCAGGAAGTGAGATCCTCACTGCAGGATTTGTAGCCTTTAGAAACATAGAAGATAGGAGCAGGAGGAGGCCATTTGGCCCTTTGAGCCTGCTCCATCTTTCATTATGATCACGTCTGATTGTCCAATTCAATAGCCTAATCCTACTTTCTCGAAAATTTCCAACTAGTTTATTAAACATGATTTCCCTTTAACATAAGACATGATCTTATTGGATGGCAGTGCAGATTCCGGGGACCAAGTAGCCTACTCCTGCTTCTAATTAATGTGTTTCTATTCTAGTTAGCTATGCTGTTAAATGTATTCTGTGACCATATTTTCTAATTAACACTTCCCCATTTTCAAGGTTGCGTAACACAATGCCAACACAGATTCAGTACTTTAATTCTTCAGCAGCGATGACTGGTGTACTACAGCCACAGACCTCCGAGTGTTCAGTCAGGACTGTTAGGCCAGTAGACCCTTATCCAATCCACACAGTACCGCGTATTCGCCCAGCCACTGGTAAGTCTGTTTAGTTGAATAGATTCAAACGTTTTCCTTTGTTTATTTAACAATCCCAGTCTCTACAGTATTTTGCTGTCGTTCTATCAAATTCCAATTTTTCTAACACTAAAGGTTTACAACTCGACTTGAGAATCTGCTTTCCAGTTTCATCCTCAACCCTAGTCCAGCCAAGAATTTTCACACTCAGATTGACATTCCTGACCATACATCTGTTCTGACTGACCTCCAGCTGTTCCCAGCAACTGGAACACGTTTGGTGGGTGGGTTGATGTTTGGAGGTGGTTAAAATGGCAGGGTGACTTAGGTTGTGCTCCTGTTATATTCCTACCTTGCCTTCTTAATATGCCAGAAGAGCATGGGCTTCATTGAAAGGACAAAGTTACATCCTGATGACATTGTGGGGAAGTGCACATCATGTTAACTGTAGCCTTAGCCAAGATTTTCCACTCGACCAAGAAAAGGCAAAGCAGCAGAATGCTAAGGTACATAGCTTTTATTTTTAAATATAGTTCATTTCCTGGTCCCGCAATAATACCTTAAGCCTCTCCCTGCCCCAAATAATCATTCCTCCCTGATTGCAATTTGATAATAGCCTCTTGATCGGTCACTGTGCACTGTAACGGGAGATTGAGAATGATGGTATTGACAGCTCGCAGTGAACACATTGTGAAATGTGATGGCAACACTGTTTGCAAAATGGTGGCCAAGGTTGCCTAGTATGTTTGGTGGATAACTTTCTTCCACTAGAAAGTCAACAATTGGACAAACAAGGTCGCATCTGCTGTTATAACAGCAGAGCACTACATTTTACCTGTAGTGTCAACAGCCACAGGAGGAGATGCCAAGTCAGCAAAGATTCCTGCGTTGCTCTCTAACTAGTGTCATCTGATGGATGTCAAGTGAGGATTAATGACTTCAGGCTGAATCTTAGGCTTTTTTGCCTGTGTCTGAGTTGTGTTGCTTTTTTTGGAGGCATTCCCACCGCGAGGTCTATTTCCTTACCATGTCTTACCGAACCATTTCTTACCAAACTTATCCCATTATCTACACTCTCCACCCAATGGCATTCCTCACATCCAATTCTAGCCCCATCTTACCACACACTGCTCACAGAACAAATCACCACTCAGTAGATATCCAGGAATTCTATGGCATACTTTGCACCACAGCCTTTGTAAATACCTATTGTACACCCAGACAAGCACAGTCAGCCTGGAGCTGCCGGCATGGTTCCCCACATTGGCCTGGACAGGCCAGATGGGAGAAATATGGCATCTTGCTTTGCAGGCAGGATCCGGGAGGTTCTGCTGGTTGAGACAGTGCAGAGGTGGGACAGTTTCTTCCACCAGGACAAGCAGTGGAGGCCATGACACTATCATGCTAACATGGTCTGAGATTGTCAGCCAGGTCACAGCAGTCTCAGCTGTCTCTAGAAATGCTCAGTAGGAAGAACTCCAGTCTGCCTGAGTATATTCCATCATCATCTCTCCGATACCTCATAGTGACTCTATCACTGCTTCTGTTCCCACCACATCACCCCCCCCACCCCCCGCAAACCAGGTTCATGCTCTTACTCTCTCACTAATGCCTGCATCTTGCCCCACTCATGGCCACCCCCTACCCCACCCCCGACATCATTCACCCTGCATGCCGTTTGTGCTACCTACTCACCTGCTCGGGACACTTCCCCCCATTCCTCGCACCAATAGTAACAGCTGTGCCAGCCATCTCCCTAATACTTGCCCTATCTCATTCCAGGAGTAGAGCAGCCCACAAGGCGGAGGAGAAAGAGTCGATGGGTGATGCACTGCCCAACGTGAGCTCTTCACCCCCTATGTGGAGAGTATTCTGACTCTGAATTCCTAAGTGGCTGACTGACCATTTCCAAGCCCCTGAACTTGTATCAAAGGTTGACTTTGACTTACTGCTGGGACCCCTGAGTGAAGAATGCCCCCCTTGACTTGACTGAGGACTGCTGACAACCATGACATGTTTCGTTGTGTATATGCTAATCAATAAGGCAAGGCAATGTGAGACAGAGTTGCTGTGAGCATCCAGGTGGGCTCAGAGTCAGTGTGCCCCACAACAGTGAGTGAAGAGCCTGAGATGTATCTTAGTTCACTCCCTGAGCTGGCTACATGTCTCTGAGTGCACAGTATCCTTGATGCAGTATTACAGTAATAGTTACCAGTGCAGTCCAAGGTGCAGCATTGACATTCAGAAATTACCTTTAACGTGGATCAGAGATGTGCCATGAGGGTTCTTAGAGGCTGCTACATGTTGAATGCCAGTGCCCAAGGACATGCATGTGACTGGTGCCTACAGAGTGTGGCCTGAGATGCTGGTACCTGGTGTCCATTGTGGAAGTCCTTCTGAGCGAGTGGTAAGCTGAAGTCACCAGGTACCCACTCTGGTTTCCATGATTCCTCGATGGCTGGCATGGTTGACAAGTTTGGTAAGATAGAAATCTGCATATTAATGAGGTGAGTTGGGCCATAAACGAGGTGTTTAACAAGCAATAACTTGTCAATTGCTAACTCACAGCTGCCTAGCGAGAAATCTACCCCACTGCCTTGTGAAAAGCATAAAAGATTGAGCAAGATGCTTCCAAAACTGAGATGGGCCTTGTCAGCCTTCCTGCCCAATTCTACGACACCTTTTACCATTACCCACATTGCTCAGATCACTATAAGATTTCCCCCACTGCCATTTAGTTCTGATATCCAGTCTGCGGTCAAAACACTTGTCACCTTCCCCTGTCTAGACTTCCATATATAGGCTGGTCATCTGGCAAAATGTCAAAAAACATGAGAGTGATTGAATTAATTCAACACTTTCAACTGAAGACAAAAATTGGTCGATATTGAATGAGAGAAAAGGGGATAGATGTAAAATATCTCAAAACAGGGAGTCTCACACACAAAAATAATTGAGAAGCACCCAGGCTGCTCAGTCTTTGCTGATGAGTGCTCTCAGTCTGATGCTCTCCATTTGATAGTGCCTGCATTTTTTATAATATGGAAAATGCACATTGTTAGGAGGACATAAGAGTCTGCAAAGAGATACAGATAGATTAAGTGAATGGACAATAATTTGGAAGAAGCAATGGGACAATGTGAGGTTATCATTTTTCAGGAAGGTAGAAGGGTAGAAAATTATTCAAATGGGGAGAATTAAGAATGGTGCAGTTCAAAGGAATCTGGGTGTCTTTGTATATGAATCACAAAAAGTTAGCATGCAGATGCAGCAAGTAATTGGAAATAAAAGCAGAATGTTGGCCTTTACTGCAAGAGATTGGAGTATAAAAGTTTTGAAGTCTTGATACAACTGTAAATGTCACTAGTGAGACTGCACCTGGAATGGTGTGTACAGTTTTTGTCATCTTCCTTAAGGAAAGGTGTATTTGAATTGGAAGCAGTTCAGAGACTGGTTCCTGGGATGAGGGGTTTGTCTTTTGAAGACTTGTTAGAGCTTAGGAGAATGAGAGGTAATCTTATTGAAGCGTATAAGATTCTGAGGAGGTCAGGATTGACGCTGAGAGGATGTTTCCACTTGTGTAGGAAACTAGTACTGGGAGATGAATTCAAAATAAGGGGCCTCCCATTTAATACATAAATGCAAAGGAATGTCTTCTGCTGGAGGGTCGTTTGTGTTTGGAATTCTCTTCGGTAATGAGCATTGAAGGCTGGGTCATTGTATATGTTCAAGGTTGAGCTAGACAGATTTTTGATTAAAAAAGGAATCAAAAATTTTGTGCTGAGCATACAGGTAAAACATAATCAGATTCGCCAAGATCATATTGAATGGTGGACCAAGCTTGATGGACTGAATGGCATGTCCTTGCTCCTATTTTTATATTCTTAAGGAGCTACTAACAATGTGCATTACTCTAAGTTTAGTATAAACAAGGTTACACGTGAGTTTAACGTAAATCCTCAACATTGAATTCTGTTCATTTATAAATTAACATTGGTGTTTTGCTTACAATTTTTATTTCCTGGTTAGACTGCTCCCTGTTGATGTATTTTGAACTTTAGCGACTTAATCCCATTCGGAATCTTATTTTACAAGATATCCTACCAAAGTATACCATTTCATAGCTATCTATATTGAACTTAATTTCACATTTACTTTCCCATTCTTCAACAATATTGCAGTATCTGCAATATTATTAACAGCTCTTAGTCTTCCTCAGTATTAACTGTAACTCCCAATCTGGCTTCTTCCATAAATTGTGGTTTAATACTTATAATTCCTGAATCCAAATTATTTAATGTAAATGATTAGTATTCTCTCGAATACCACTTACCTTTAGCCAGTCTGTGCTATTGACCTTCACGTGTTAACCCTCTCTCTTCAGTTTTGTCGACAACTTGCAGTCTATTCTGCTACTTATGCCTGACCCCATATTCACTCATCCTAGTCATGAGTTGATCATAGGATGCGCTCGAATAATTATCTCCTGGCATTAGTAAGCTGTAAAATCATAAGTGAGGTAATCACAGACTGACGTCTTTCCCTGTTCTTTTAAAATCAGGATTTCAGTACAGGGACATTTCTCCTCCCAGAGGTAAACCGGTATGGAATGACCCCAGAAAGAAGGATGAACAGTGGACCAACGGTCCAAGGAAGTACAAAGTCATCCTAAAACACAGAACCATGGAGTCTGCAGTCAGCAGAAAAGCCCCATTTTCTGGTGAGTACTGCTGGATGCATCATTTGTCATGCCATACCTGTGGGAGGTTGACAGGAATACTATACTTACCCTATCTCTAAGTTAGTGTCCTCCGGTTATTGACCCTACTGACGCTGAAATCAGAGAGAGAGGGTAGAGCAGAGCTGATGTGATCATTGGGAGTCAGAGAGACAGATATCAGTATCAAGACCTAGTGATGGCTTAGTGGTATTATTGCTAGATTGTTAACCCAGAGACCCAGATAACGTTCTGGGGACCTGGCTTTGAATCCCACCATGGAAGATGGTGGAATTTAAATTCAATAAATATCTGGCATTAAGAGTCAATTGATGATGATGAATCCATTGTCGATTATTGGAAAAACCCATCTGGTTCACTAATGTCCTTTAGGGAAGGAAACTGCCATCTTTACCAGGTCTGGCCTACATGTGACTCCAGACCCACAGCAATGTGGTTGATTCTTAACTGACCTCTGGGCAATCAGGGATGGGCAATAAATGCTGCCTAGCCAGCGACACCCTCATCCTGTGAACGAATAAAGGAAAAAAAAAACTTGGAGGGAGCAATCACCTGGGAAAGCAGGTAAAGAAGGAACAATCGAATACAGAGTGGAACACGCAATTCAATCGGTCTGTGGTGCCACATGGTTAGTTGTGTTTGTGATATAGTTACCACAAAGGACACAGTAATTTTAAATGCTCCAATTGGGGGCACCCCAAGAAGGTACAGGTAAAAGAAATCTGGCTTCTATTGAATCTATCCTTTACAATCTTGTTGCAACAAAGTACATGCCCCCCGTTGCCCCCCAGTCCAGAAACTGTGTAATCAGTTTGGAGGCTCCAAGAACAATTGTAACAGCAATCATTCCAGAACTCCAATACATACGGTGAGCATAGCTACCCCTGGCAACCTGTTAGGTAAAAGAACAAAAGTAATTCTTTATCCAACCTAGGAACTGTCCTTCAATCCCAACCTATCTTAAATAGCAAGTTACTGTATAGTTTATACCTTGCCTAAAGCTTTGAAAATCCGAACATACAATGTCTATCAACCGTCCCAGTAACCTTCATAAGAATTCCAGCATCTGCAGTTCCTACTATCTCTAAGAATTTAACCAGGTTGGTAACGCATAGCTTTCCTTTCTAGGAACCATCTTGCATGTCTCGAATAACTCCTTTGTCAAGGTCCGTCTTATAGTCTGACCGTTCTAAAAACTTTCCTGAAACTGAAGCCTTTTTTTAGTCTATTTGGCTTTCTAATTCAATCTCATTGCCCATTTTGAATGTCAGTTCACCAGGAAAACTATCATTACTTCAGAGAGTAACAAGACATGTGAGGAAGACATCCCATTGCACAGGTCCAACTTTTTTCAGAATTCTTAGATCAATGCTGTTTGGACCAGCAGGTTGTTTTAATTTGGAATCCTCATGCTCTCCAGAATTTCATTTGTATCTATTTTATTATTTACAACTTTAGTGTTGCACTATAACATTGTGCTCATGGTAACTGAAACTAAAGTGGTAGCAGAGCACAGCCTAAAGGATTAAAGTAACTGTTTACAACTTCTGCCATGCTTTGGGGTTTATTTGGATCAGCTCTGAGGAATTGTTATCAATATGATCAACCTTCTGACTTTTAATCCAGATCCCAGCCATGAAAGACCAAAAAGATGGTGTTAGTCCTTCTGATTCAGAATTTTTTGTACACCATAATCAATCATATTTAAATCCTTATTTTCTATTATGTTGAGATTCCACTGACTTCTTCATTCATTCACAGGATGAAGGTGTCGCTGACTAGGCAGCTTTTTAATTGCCCAGAGGACAGTTAAGAGTCAACCACATTGCTGTGGGTCTGGAGTCACATGTAGGCCAGACCATATAAGGATGGCAGTTTCCTTCCCTAAAGGACATTAATGAACCAGGTGGGTTTTTCCCAACAATCAACAATGGTCATCATTAGATTCTTAATTCCCGATATTTATTGAATTCACATTCCACCATCTGCTGTGGCAGGATTTGAACCCAGGTCCCCAGAATGTTATCTGGGTCTCTGGATTAAACAGTCCAGCGATAATACCACTAGGCCATTGCCTCCCTGTTTGTGTTTAGCACAGTTATTAAGATGCTTCTGTTAATTCTTATTAACAAAGTAATTCGTTTTAAATAGGTAATACTTTGTTTAAAATATAAAACATAATAATTTCTCATGTAAAATAGAATGTTCAAGCGCATTAATTCCAACCACTCTGTTCACAGAACGGACTCTGGACACTGGCTACAGACATAAGGATAACCGGATCATCAGTTTTCCTCAGTATAATACCCTCAATGACCCACATCTCTTCAACTACTATTCCAAGAAGTTTGGACTCCAAATGCAGCCACGCTGTCCTTCTGTAAGCCACTGTTTCTTTTTCCAGATACTCACAAGTAGGAGTTTCACAAACTGCATGAAGTTCATTTAAATGACTTGTGAATATTGGGAGACGCCTAAACGTTAATTCACACCTTAGAATCACATTCAGATAAGACAGTTGTTGTTGGGAAATAGGGCCCACGGAGGGTTTAGCTTTGATCATGAGGATTGTTGTGAGACCAAAAGGGGCGATCATGCATCCCATGTTTTTCCTGTGGAAGACCAGACTTACAAGAGAGTCTCAATGGAATCTTACTGTCCAAATGTAAACATTTAAAGACATCTCACTGTCCTCATATAAACTTTCGAATGTTACTCCCATTTAAACCGAGGCTTGTTTTAAAATCGTATATGACGGGTAAGATGCCAGCAGTGAGTTTTCTTTTTAAAATATGATCTCGCTACCGTTGATTATCAGAAAGCTGTGCAACCCAAATTACTCCCTGTGTTTCTCTCTATCCAAGTTTATAGGTAGCAATGCAATTCTGTCACTGGACTGGTGAGGTAGAGCCTAGACAATCGTCTTGGAGCCAAAAGTTCCAACCTCACCAGGATACCTGGGAAATTTTAAATTCAATTAATTAAATAAATTTGGAATAAAAACCTGCATAGAAATGATAAAAAATTTGCAATGGTGACTGTGAAGCGACCAGATTGTAGTATAAATGCAACTGATTCACTACTACTTTTTAGGGAAAGAAAGAATACCATTTTTAGCTGGCCTAGCTTTCATATAATTCCAGTGCAATGGTGATGCCACGCAGCAGCTTTCTATCTCATAACATGATGGTTTGTGCAGAGTCGCCGACTACGTGTTAATTATCGTCCCACTCTGGAATTACCCAGAATCCTCAGAAATGAAAACAGAAAGTGCTGGAGAAACTCAGCAGGTTTGACAGCATTTGTGGAGAGAGAACCAGAATTAATAATTTTGAGTCCAGTATGACTGTTTTTCAGAACTGAAGTGGAATCATAGGACTCAATGTTAATTCTGAATGACTGTCCATAGATGCTGCCAGTCCTGCTGAGTTTTTCCAGCATTTTTTGTCTTTATTTCAGATTTACAGCATTCACAGCATTTTGTTTTATTTGGACATGGACTGCTTTAGCATCTGAGAAATTGTGAATGGTGTTCAAACTATGAAAACATCAGCAAATATATTCACCTCTGACTTTATGATGGATGAAAGTTTGTTGAGGAAGCAGCTGAAGATGGTTGGCTGCAGAGATGTCCTGGAGTTGAGATCATTGCCCTCCAACAACCACAACCATCTTCCTGCTTGCCAGATGTGACTCCACCAGGGGAGAGCTCCCCACATCCCCAATTCCCATTGACTCCAGTTTTGGTAGGTCCTTAGATGCAATATTCTGACAAGTATCACCTTGATGTCAAGGGCAGGCACCCTCACTATTTTTTGTCCATGATTGAACCAAGGTTATAATCAGGTGAGTGGCCCTTGCAGAATCCAAAAATGGATGTCAGGATTCTTTTGGAAGTACTGCTTGATAGCACTGTCGATCACTGTTTCCATTGTTTTACTTAAGATTGATCACAGATAATTAGGATGGTCATTGGCCTGCTTTCTATGATCAAAACATACCTAGGTAATTTTTCACATTGCTGGGTAGATGCCATGTTGTAGCTTACTGGAACAGCTTTGCTAGGGACACTGATGTCTCCAGTACTATTACCGAATGTTGTCAGAGCAGTATTCAATGTCTTCAGCTACTTCTTGATATGAGGTGAATTGACTTAGTCAATTGAAGACTGGCATCTTTGATGCTGGAGACTTCGAGAGGAGGAGGCCAAGATGGACAATCCACTTAACAATTTTGGTTGAAACTGGATGCAAATGCCTTGTCTTTGGCAATGATATGCTGGTCTCCCCTCTCTTTAAGCATGTGGAGACATTTATGGAGCCATCTCCTCCTGGAGTTGCCTAATTGTCCAACAGCGTTCACAGCTGGATATGGCACAGCTGCAGAACTTAGATCAGATTCATTGGCTCAGCTCTCTCTACCAATTGATGCATCTGCTGTTTGGCGTGCAAGTAGTCCTGTGTATCTTCACCAGGTGGACACCTCATCTTCAGGTATTACTGCATGCACCCCTGCACTCTCCATTGAACCAGGGTTGATCCCCTGGCTTGATGGTAATGGCTGAGTTGGGGGATATGCTGGGCCATGAGTTTGCAGATTGTTTTGGAGTACAATTCTGCTGCTGTTGATGGCCCACAGCACCTCACGATTGCCCAGTCTTGAGTTGCTAGATCTGTTTGAATTCTATCCCATTTAGCATGATGATAATGCCACAATGTAGAGCATCCTCAATTTGAAGATGGCACTTCATCATGGGATGTGCTTTTTGCCCATGCATACTTATCTAGAGAAGGTGGCGAGCTGCCTTCTTGAACTGCTGCAGCCCTTGCCATGTAGGGATATGCAGGTGCTGTTACGAATGGTTTTCCAGGACTTTGACCAATCAGTGACATGTACATTGGTGAGAACAAGGTCAAGTATTTACTTTCCTCTTGTTGATTCCCTTGCAACCTGCCACAGACCTAGTTTCGCAGCTACGTCCTTTAGGACTTGACCAGCTCAGTCACTTGTGATGCTGCTGAGCCGCTCTTGGTGATGGACATTGAAATTCCCCTCCCCGATTATACTTCACATCCTTTATATCCTCGATGTTTCCTCCAAGTGGTGTTCAAAATAGAGGAGTACTGATTCATCAGCTGGGGTCAAAGGTTGTTTTCTTCTCCATGTTTGACCTGATGCCATGGGACTTCATGGGATCCAGAGTCAATGTTGAGGATTCCTAGGACAACTCCCTCCTGACTGTATGCACTGTGCTGCCATCTCTGCTGGGTCTGTCATGCTGGTTGAACAGTTGATGGTGGAGGTGCCTGGGACACTGATGATAAGGTATGATTCATGAGGTATAGCTATGTCAGGCTGTTGCTTGACTAGCCTAGGGGAGAACTCTCTTCATTTTGACACAAAACCCAGACGTTAGCAAGGAGAACTGTCGTTAATCGGTCAAGAGTTTAGCCTTTTAGTTGGCTAGTACTAATGAATCATCCTCCCAACATACATCGGTGCATCCACATGAGGGCTTTGGGACTACATTTGCTCTTGATATTGTGATCCAAAGCATGCTGGTAAATTTAGACCCAGTGTATTTCCAGTGGGTAAAGAAAATCCCAGTGTTACTCTTACGAGGAAGGTGCATAGCTTTCCTTCTGAAACTTTTCCTTGACTATGTGAAGATAATTAGATAATAGAATTGCAATGTAACATTTTTAATATACCTTATGTGCAATCTTGGTTGCAATTCAATGATGATATTCCCAATGCCCTCAAAAGAACAGGGACTGTGTGTAGCTGCAATTGAGAATGGGAAGATAGGTTTTAATGTGGATAAATGAGATAAAATTGCTAAATGGAATAGAAATGTGCATAAGTTAATAGATGCCCTTTAGCAAAGAGAGAAAAAGAAATGGAATTGAATTGACTCATTATTGGTTGAAAGTTTCCTGTTATTGTGAAATATTCAATTTATTCAATTTATGTCACATTAGCATTTTGAGGACATGTGGTTCAAAGCTGAAGGGAAAATTTTTATTACTGCATGATAAGTAGTGGCAGTAATTCGACAGTCCATCTTATACTTCTCAAGAGTTTCTTTTCCACAATGAGCTTTGAATTGCTCTCACATATTTGATCCAGTGATAAAAAAAGAAAATTACTTCGCTGTGATAGTCATAGAGTATAGAGTCATAGAGATCAATAGCATAGGAAAGGTCAGCACTTTTTACCATAACATTGTATGCCATGGCATTGCAAGTGCACATCTAAATACCCCAAATGCTATGAGGGCTTCTGCCTCTACCATTTTTACAGACAGTGAGTTCCAAATTCCAAATTCTGAGTAAAGATGTTCTCACTCACATCTCCTCTGACCCGGTGGCCCCTTACCTTAAATCATTGACCCTGGTCAATGGTCCCTCCATCAAGGAGAAAAATTTCTTGCTGCCTACCCTGTTATTGCCTGTCATAATTTTATACATTTCAATCACATCCTCTCTCATTCTCCCCTGCTTCAAGGAGAATGACCCTAGTCTGTCCAATCTCTCTTTGTAACTGAAACACTCCGGCCCAGGCAACATCCTGATAAACCTCTTCTGCGCCCTTCCCAGAGGTCCAGATTGTATAAAGCCCCTCTGAGACCACATTGGGAATAGGAGGAGCAATTTGTTTTTATTCATTCAGGGGATGTTGGTCTTTATTGATTGTCCTTAATTGCCCTTGAAAAGGTGATGGTGAGCTGTCACCTTGAACTGCCCAAAGTGTCTTTTGAAATAACTCCAAAGAGGCCGGTATCCCATCACCAAGTCACCCTTTATTTACATGTAGAGTCCTTGACACTGATCCAGCTCCCTCACAGCCAGGGTGAACAGGACACTCCTTTTCTTATCTGTCAGCCAGGGCTCCCTGATTGGACCAGATTAACAGCCCCAATCAGGGAACTCATATTCTATGAGGTCTACTTGGCTGACCCCATTACAAACACTACACCGTTAAGGAGGGAGTTCCAGGATTTTGACCCAGTGACACTGAAGGAATGGGGATATAGTTCCAAGTCAGAATATTGAGTGGCTTGGAGGTGAACTTGCAGGTGATGACGTTTGCATGTTTCTGCTGTCTTGTTCTTCGAGATGATTGATGTTGTGTGTTTGGAAGGTGCTGCCTAAGGAGGCTTGGTGAATTTCTGCACAGCATCTTGCAGATAGTGCACACTGATGCTACTGATCATCGATGGTGGAAGGAGTTAACATTTGTGGCTGTAGTGCCAAATAAGAGGCTGCTGTTTGATATCTCTGCCTGGAATAAATTCCTTTACATATGTAAATGTAACAAGCATGATTCTGGGGCTCTGATTTTCAGGCTAAGCTAAACTTGCCTTCATGTGAAGAAATTTAAAACAATGTAATGATGAAGGCAGAACTTCCCAAATGTTTCCCCCACTGTAGCCCCATTTTGAAGGTGAAAATTCCAATGATGGTAAATATAGAACGTAGAACATAGAACAGTACAGCACAGTACAGGCTCTTTGGCGCACAATGTTGTGCCAACCTATTATCCTATTAAGATCAATCTACCCTGCATACCCTACATTTTACTATCCTCCATGTGCCTATCCAAAAGTCGCTTAAAAGTCTCTAAAGTATCTGACTCCACTACCACTGCCGGCAGTGCATTCCACGCACCCACCACTCTCTGTGTGAAGAACCTACCTCTGACACCTCCCCTATACCTTCCTCCAATCATCTTAAAATTATGTTCCCTTGTAATAGTAATTTCCGCCCTGGGAAAAAGTCTCTGACTATCCACTCTATCTACGCCTCTCATCATCTTGTACATCTCTATCAAGTCACCTCTCGTCCTTCTTCACTCCAATCAAAAAAGCGTTAGCTCCCTCAACCTTCCTCATAAGACCTGCCCCCCAGTCCAGGCAGCATCCTGGTAAATTTCCTCTGCACCCTCTCTTAAGCTTCACATCCTTCCTACAATGAGGTGACCAGGACTCAACACAATATTCCAAGTGTGGTCTAATCAGAGTTTTATAGAGCTGCAGCATAACCTTGCAGCTCTTAAACTCAATCCCCCTGCCAACGAAAGCCAACACACCATCCTTTACAATCCTATCAACTTGTGTAGCAACTTTGAGGGATCAATGGATGTGGACCCCAAGATCCCTCTGTTCCTCCACACTGCCGAGAATCCTGCCTTTAACCCTGTATTCTGCATTCAAATTGGACCTTCCAAAATTAATCACTTCACACTTTTCTGGATTGAATTGCATCTGCCACTTCTTTGCCCAGCTCTGCATCCTGTCAATGTCCCATTGCAACCTACAACAGCCCTACACGCTGTCCACAACTTCACCAACCTTCATGTCATCGGCAAACTTACTAACCCACCCTTCCACTTCCTCATCCAAGTCATTTATAAAGATCACAAAGAGCAGAGGTCCCAGAACAGATCCCTGCGGAACACCACTGATCACCGAGCTCCAGGCTGAATACTTTCCATCTCCTACCACCCTCTGTCTTCAATTGGACAGCCAGTTTTGTATCCAGACAGCCAAATTTCACTGAATCTCATGACTCCTTACTTTCTGAATGAACCTACCATAGGGAACCTTATCAAATGGTAAAATCCATATGCACCACATCCACTGCTCTACCTTCATCAATGTATTTTGTCACAGCCTCAAAGAATTCAATAAGGCTTGTGAGGCATGATCTGCTCCTCACAAAGCCATGCTGACTATTTCTAATCAAACTGTGCTTTTCCAAATAATCATAAATACTATCTCTCAGAATCCTCTCCAATAATTTGCCCACCACAAAAGTAAGACTGACCGGTCTGTAATTCCCAGGATTATCCCTATTCCCTTTCTTGAATAAGGGAATGACATTTGCCACCCTCCAATCTCCTGGTACTACTCCAGTGGACAGTGAAGACGCAAAGATCATTGCCAAAGGGGCAGCAATCTCTTCACTCGCTTCCCGTAGGAACCTTGGGTATATCCCGTCTGGCCCAGGGGACTTATCTATCCTCATGTTTTTCAAAATTTCTAGCACGTCCTCCTTCCTAACATCAACCTGTTCGAGCATATCTGCCTGTTTTATGCTGTCCTCACAAACTTCAAGGTTCCTCTCACTGGTGAATACTGAAGCAAAGTATTCATTAAGGACCTCCCCTACCTCCTCTGACTCCGCGCACAAGTTCCCTCCACTATCCCTGATTGGCCCTACCCTCACTCTGGCCATCCTCTTGTTCTTCACGTAAGCATAGAGCGCCTTGGGATTTTCTTTGATCTTACCCGCCAAGGTTTTCTCATACCCTCTTCTAGCTCTCCTAAGTCCATTCTTCAGTTCCTTCCTGGCTATCTTGTAGACCTCTAGAGCCCTGTCCGATCCTTGCTTCCTCGACCTTAAGTAAGCTTCTTTCTTCCTCTTGACTAGATGTTCCACATGTCTTGTCATCCAAAATTCCTTCACCTTACCACCCCTTCCTTGCCTCAGTGGGACAAACCTATCCAGTACTTGTAGCAACTGCTCCCTAAACAACCTCCACATTTCTGTCTTGTGTTTCCCTGAGAACATCTGATCCCAATTGGAGCTCCATAGTTCTTGCCTAATAGCATTGTAATTCCCCCTCCCCCAATTAAATATTTTCCCATACCATCCCTCTCCATGACTGTAGTAAAGGTCAGGGAGTTGTGATCACAGTGAGTTTAGGGGAATTGTGAGACCAAGGGATGGGTGCTTGGCAGTCTGTGACTGTAGGGTTGGGAGTGGGAAACCGTAAGACCCAGGGTTTGGGGAGTGGTGAGACTGCATGCAGGACATGGGGTTTGATGAGCTGTGAGGCCAAAGCTAGATGAGCTGTTTAATCTGCAGTGATTTTGAAGAAACTACCTTTATACTGACTTTGTTGGAGCAGGAATCAGGCCTCAAAGATTACTTTGAAAGTCATTTATTTTACAAAGCTCGGGGGAGACAACGGCCTAGTGGTATTATTTAGTTTAGATTTATTTATTTATCACATGTACTAAGCATAGGAATACATAAGTACAGCGAAACGTGCACCAAGTCACCATTCACTGGTGCCCACTTGGTTACAAAAACCAGAATTAAAAGATTTTAACAGAGTCAAAAGGTGAGCAATAAAAAAAACTCCAGATCTCAGAATCCCAAGTCCCATCTCCACAATGGTGCAGGCACCGCTCCAAATGCCAGGATACCCAGGATGCTGACACCGCCACCGCCATGCAAAAGGCCCATTCTCACCACTATCTACTGCTGCCTCACCGGCCCGCTCTCACTGCGGCTGAATCACCAGCCCACTCTCACCGCAGACTGCTGTCCCCTCGCCGGCCCAGTCTCACCACTGTCTACTGCCGCCTCACCGGCCCCGCTCTCACCACCACCCACTGCCCCCTCACTGGCCCCGCTCTCACTGCCCACTGCCCCCTCACCGGCCACGCTCTCACCGCCCACTGCCCCCTCACCGGCCCTGCTCTCACCGCCCACTGCCGCCTCACCGGTCCCGCTCTCACCGTCCACTGACCCCTCACCACCCACTGCCCCCTCACCGGCCCCACTCTCACTGCCCACTGCCCCCTCACCGGCCCAGCTCTCACCGTCCATTGCCCCCTCACCAGCCCCGCTCTCCCGCTACTGAATCACTGGCCTGCTCTCAGTGCCGGCACTGCCTCACCGGCATGTTCTCACCGTCACTCCAGCCCACGCTCATTTCACTATCGCTGCAGGACCCGGCCCGTGCATTCAGCTCCTGGGCTGAGGTTCCTGGTCATGACCCATCTCCTAAAGTAGGTAGTTATTAGGGCGGCGGGTGCGGGAATAGAATTACTGCAGAGAGGAGAGAGAAGAACAAGAGAAAAGAAAGGAAGAGGAAAGAGACTGGTGAGCAGAGTAGAGTTCTGAATGGAGCGACCTACCCTGCTGCTATCACTGGATTGTTAATCCAGAGTACCAGCTAATGCTCTGGTGACCCAAGTTCGAATCCTGCCACAGCAAATGGTGGAATTTGAATTCAAAACAAAAGTCTGAAATTAAGAATCAAATGATAACCATGAAACCATCACCAAATTGTCCTGGAAAGACCCATCTGGCTCACTAATGTCCTGTAGGGAAGGAAACTGCCACCCTTACCTTGTTGGGCTTACATATGACTCTAGACCAACAGCAATGTGGTTAACCCTTAACTGTCTTCTGGGATGGGCAATAAATGTCGACCTAGCCGTTCCCATCCCGTGAAAGAATAAGAAAAAACTCAATTTGGCTAGCTTCTCCTCGCAATCTGGTCTATTGCATTCGCTGCACCCAATGTGGCCTACTCTACATTGGAGAAAGCAAACACAGACTGGGTGACTACTTTGCAGAACACCTCTGGTCTATGCAAGCATGACCCTGACCTTCCCATAAACAGTCATGTTAACACAGCATCCTGCTCGCATGCCCACTTGTCTGTCCTCGGCATGCTGCAATTCTCCAGTGAAACTGAGTGCAAAGTGGAGGAACAACATCTCATCTTCAGACTAGGCATTTTACAAATTTTTGGACTTAATATTGAGTTCAGAACCTTCAGATCGTGAGCTCACTCCCATTCCTTCCCTTTTAGCTTTACTTGTTACATTCTCTGTCACCATGTTCTCTCTCCCCTCCCTCCAATCCAGTGGTGCTATCTGTTCTTTCCAGTCTGGCAGTTAGACACAACCTTGTTCTGCCATTCTCACATTCCGATCACATAATCTGTACTATCAACATCCTTCCTTCTCCAGCACTCTACACTTCATCCTCCCCTCCAACAATAGCATAAATTGTTCCCTCCACACTTCACATCAGCTCTGATGAAGAACCATCTAGTCTTGAAATGTTAGCTTGCTCTCTGCCCATGAATGCTGCCAGTCCTGCTGTGATCTCCAGGATATTTTGTTTTCAGTTTCTTGTGTGGAGTTGCAAGATTCATTTCTTTAAAATTCTCATAACCTTTGCTTCTATCATCAGTGCAAATAAACTAAAAGTCATAAGTACCAAGCTGGCATGCCTCAAGCATGAGTAAGGAATTTACGTCAGGGAAAATGACTGGTACAAGTATCATTGGTTGTAAAATTAGATAAATATCCTGAGTTTTAAGAGTAGGAGGAAGCTTTACAGGACCTTTTTCCAACAGAATAAATGCACTGAATTGATTATTAAGGCATATGAACTAAGTCTGGGAGGATATTGGCCTAATAATGTGAATTGTCTTTGCATGTTCTTTGTGGTCTTATTATGAGTTTACTTATTTTGACAAAACTAGCTAAATGAAAAACTTAATTCAAAATTGTAATAAGGTTCAATTCATTGTGATATTCAGCGTCCTAAGAGTGCTATCCATCCGCAATCATCCTACTTTCGAACTGAACGTTCCAGGCCTGGAACAGCAGCAGATGGTGACATATTGTACAAAGTCACAGTGAAGACAGGAGAGAAGAAAGATGCAGGTACTAGTGCAAAGGTGAGTTCATTCTGATTAAGTCTTATCAGATGAAACATCCATGTATGTTAATGAAAACACTGACTGGGCCAGCAATTAATGCCTGTCCCACCTGCCCTTGAGAAGGTGCTGGTAAGTTGTTTCCTTGAAATGCTGCAGTCCAAGTGCTGTATGTAGACTCTCAATGCAGTTAGGAAGGGGTTACAGAGAATTCCCACCAGACCTCCAAACATTGTGTGAGGGAGAGGATATGAATTGCTTATGTGTGGATCATGTGGAGAGACAAAAAGATCCCGGATAATTTAAAGAGATGAATTTTTGGGAAAGAAAACAGATCTTCCATATTTCATAGTGTTTCTTGTACAATTAGATTTTGGAATTACATCAAAATATTGTCAAATTCCTAGACCTGTGTATGTGGGGAAATGGGTGAACTAAATAATAGTTAGGCCAAAGGTGTTTCAAAGAGTTCCTTTAGAAATGACAGAATATGTTGTTCTGCCAACAGTCTTCTTGAAATGTTCTCTAAAGAAGTTTTGAAGTCATTTTAGTTAAAATAATTATAGGGTGGAATTTGGTAGGGGTCTGAGTGATTTAGGTAATGGAGTCCTGGGTGTCTGTTCATTGATCATTCAGGGTGATGCCAGGCCACATAAGCAGTTGAGGGAGTGGGGTTATCACTGCCAAAAGGGGTGTGGGAGTCAAGGCGTGGGAGGCAGAGTCTGGAAAGCAGAGACGCTTGCAAAGATGGGGAAAAAGATGATGACAGGGGAAATTCAAGGTGGATAGATGGTATGCAGAACAGCATTGGAGAGCATGGTAGCTACAGGAGGGGGGATTTACTGTTAATGAGCACCACCATGTCCTCCATAGGGACAGCATAGAGGAGTAGGATGGGTGCCATCAGGTGTAGTGCCAAAGGGCAGGGAGGATATTTGGAGGTG
The DNA here is from genome assembly GCF_021869965.1 of Rhincodon typus. Lineage (NCBI taxonomy): Eukaryota > Metazoa > Chordata > Chondrichthyes > Orectolobiformes > Rhincodontidae > Rhincodon > Rhincodon typus. The sequence goes on along the minus strand of NC_063332.1, from coordinate 27,220,834 downwards.
AAGTTCAATGTTGGGGATTGGGGTGGCAGTAGAATTTGGGTGGATGTGGGCTGTCAGGGTACTGCAAGAAGAGATGGTGACTTTGGGGTCCCTGCCATCACTTGCTGTTCTCTGGATATGAAGTGCTACTAGAAAATAGCTGGAACAAAACCTGCAGTGGGTGGAGTCAGCGTCACTTTGATGGGTGATAGCAGGGGATCCACTTCTGCTGGATACTAGGACATTGAAGTGGCAAACACATGAAGCATGTGTTTGCAAAACCCCAGCTCCATTTAATCTGTAATTATTTCATTGCCCATTTGCTCTGCATTTAGAGGAAAGGTGCTTAGGGGTCAGATAGCTGGTCAAAGGCAATTTGCACGATGACAGGTGCTTGCTAATGACGATATAATTAAGCCCATAGAGATTTAGAGTGTGGAAAGAGACTGTTTAGCTATCAACTCTGTGCTAACTCTTGAATGAGCTATCTATTTAGCTCCATCCTCTCTGTTTTTTCTGATTGAATGCTACAGCATGTTGAAGGGATTATATGGCCAACTCCTGTTCCTATTTATTATGCCGTTCTAATATTTTTTGTTCTCGATTTTATATATATATATATTTCTTCAAAGATATATTCAGTAATTTAGTATAGATTTCAGAGACGCTTACGAACATTAGTGATCTTCAAAGGTGTTTTGATAATAATACTGTAATATGTATAAAAATATTACAACCTTTTTGAATTATGCCAAGAATAATTATGTTTATCTTATGTTGGATTATGAAAAGCAGAATGACAAAAGAATAAACTCAGAAATAAGTCAAATGCTCCATTGAACTCTATTTATCAACTGTGTGCAGCACCATTTCAAGATCCCACGTCAAACTTCACCTCTCCAATACTCCAATCAGACCTAACTTCTCCAATATTTATTTCAACTGTAACTTCTCCAAAGCTCAAATCAGATCTTACTTCACTAATATTTAAGTTGGCCATGATTTCTTCAATACAGAGATTAGGTCTGACTTCACCAATACTCAGTTCAGAACTAGCATCTCTGGTATGCAATTCAGATGTCACTTTGAAAAGACAATTCTCATTCTTCAGGCCTTCTTCAGAGTTGTATAGAGGTGCTGCTGATTCATGTGTTTTCTTAGAGGTTACATCAAAAGGATCCTCATCCAATATTGCACCTAAAATATTGTCTTCCTGTCTGGGTGCTTCAGGGCAACTTTCAACATCGATTTTTGTAAGACTGTCATTGAGTTTGATTTCCATCTGTTTTTTCTGAAGCAGCTCTGCTGCAGTAGTCTGATTAGTCTCAACCTCTGCAAGATTCTCAGAGAGTCTGACATCTTCAGGACTGAGATTTGACTTCTTTAGCTCTTCATCAGAATTCTGCTGCAGTGTGCCTGCAGCAAGACTTCTTTGAGATTCAACAGCAAAGGGTCTCACAAGTGGTGTGTCTTTACTTGTACTATCTTCAGATTTGGCAGGCTCAGGAATCTCTTGAGACTGAAAAAGCCTGATGAAATACGGCTGGGAAGTGTTTGCTGCAGAAACATTTTTAGGCAGGAAGTCTGCTTGACTCCCATGGAAGCTAACACTTTCAAGCTGGTTTAAGTTTGACATTTCTGAGTCTTTTACAGATGAATCTGTTGTAGGACTGTCCTGTGCCATCTCAGCTTCAGGGGCTTCTTCATGTTTAACTTCTTCAAGAACATGTAGCTGCAAATCATTTAGCTGTTCTCCAGAATTCCTGAGGGATTGAAGAATGTTTAGCTTTCTCAGGTCTGTACTCCCAGTAGGTGTGACATCTGTAGAACTACCCTTATTTGTTTTCCTCACACTATCTCTGGATCCCTCTGGTCTTAATGTAACAAGACTCCCCTGAAGACTGATAGCTTTAAATTGCCATGGAGTTGACTTTCTTAGATCCTCATCAGAACTCCAAGGAACTGAGACTGTACCAAGACTACTTAGAGAACTACTCCCTGCCTTTGAGCTAGCTGTAATAAAATGTGGAGATTTGAATATGGTTATACTCTTATACTGTCTGAGGTCAGTGCGACTCATCTGAGGTGTGCTGCCTACACCAGCATCTTTAGGCTCAGCATCCATGTAAATTTGACTGAGATGAATGTGATCCATTACCTTCAAGCTATGTCTAGATATAATATCGTTTGGATTCTCTTCATGGTTCCTATCTATTTTATGTTGGTGAACTTCTGCTATACCAGGCAGGTTTGATATATTTAGTTGCTGTATAGAACTCAAATGGGCTGTAGCTGGTATGAGGGGCTCTTCAGAATTGGAAGCCAAAGACCTCCCCTGATATTTGCTTGCTAAAGGACTATTAAGAATTAGCATTCTCAAGTCTGCACTGTGTTTATCTGTGACATCTATTGATCTATCTATGCTTGCTTTATTCAAATCAGGAGTAGGCCTTTCTGCTGTTTTTGTGGTAACACTCCCCTGACGAATGGCAGATTTGCCTCTCTTCAGATTTGACTTTTTCAGTTCATTATCAGAACTCCACAGATGTGTATCAGTGCCAAGACTTACTTCAGAAGTAGTTACCACAGATATTGTGCTCTCTTTATGATTATCGAGCGCTATCAGACTTTCTTTAGATGTGGATTTTGTATAACTCTCTTTGAATCTGGTGTCCATCTGATTCGTCTGAGGCATGTTTACAACAAACATACGTGTAAGATTGACATCAGCACGACTCGCTTCGAGGCTGATAGTTTCAGGAAAAGCCAAAAATGACATTTCTGAGATCTCTCTAGGCTCACGTTCTAGGCTCAAATTCTCACGTGGCCCTTTAATTACAGAAATAGAGCGTTGTTTGATTGCTGCTACACCATCAGTATGTGAATTGTCTAGTTGTTGTCCAGAATTTCTATGCAAACTAACTGTCCTAAAACTCTCTTCAAAGTTGACTGGTGAAGGACTCCTCTGATCTTTTCCTCGTGAGGAATTATTAAGATCAAATCTTTCCAACTCATTACTCGATGAAGGAATGGTATCTAAAGAAGTAATCAGCATGGTTTGTTTCCTGTCTTCTCTAGACGTTCTTTCTGATGTTATTGTAATGCCACTCTGTTGATGACTGACTACTCTGAGGTCATTCTGATTTGACATTTTCAGTTCTTTACCAGACTGCTGCTGAGGTGTCACTGAAGCAATAGTCTTTTCAGCAGAACTCTCAAATTGTGTTCGTTCTTGAGCACTAACCACAGGTTTTAATGTCATAGAGCTCTTTTGAGACACTAATTTTCCAGTACTCTGATTGAGTTTGATATCTGTGTAACTTCTCTGAGGTATGTTTTCTACAGAAACATGTGTAAGGTTGATATCTGCTTGACTCAGTTTGAAGCCAGTCTCTTCATCAATTTTCAAAACTGATGATCTGGAGTCAAAATTAGACAAAGTCTCTTCAGGATTCTCCTGCATTTTCTCTGTTTCCATATTCGTCAGGGTGGACTTGATCAGTAGCTGTCCACAACTCCAACAGGATCTAAGTGCTGTAAGATGATCTTCAGAAACAATTTGCAAAGAGCTCCTTCGATACTTTTCTTCTCTAAGACTACTAATGTTCAGTTTTCCCATGTCTGTACTTCCCTTAGGTGTAAAATCCATAGCACTGTGTGTAGTTGATGTTCTTTGATCTTCTCCAGGTGACCTTGTTTGGCTTCCTCTTACACGACTCTGTAAACTGTCTGCCAAAAGTGTCTTCAGATGTGACAGCTGCTTCTCTTTGTTAGAACTCCACTGAACTGATGTTGCACTAAGGTTACTTCGAGGATTAAACATAGAAGGACTACCTGGTAATGAGCCAGCTTGTAGATTACTTTCAGGTTTAGGTGCCACAAGATCTTGAGATTTTAATTCTGTAGAACCCCCATGGTGCGTGACTTCTGTGTGGCTTATGTGAGATGTGCTAGGCACGAGAACGTGTTTAAGCTTGATATTTATTTGACTCTGATGATGGCTAACATCGACAAGATGTTTGAGATTTAACAACTGTGGATCATCTTGAGGTGTGCTGTTTTCAGGATTCTCTTGAGGTTGTTCCCCTGAAGTTTCCTTTTGGCTTACCTCGACACTATTAATGGTGGAATCATCTAATTGCTGTCCAGAATTCACATGGAATTTATCTCTTATAAGAACTTCTTCGGAATTGATTTCCAAATGACTCCCCTGATACGTTCTTGCTGTGAGACTATTAGGATCAAACTCTCCTAAGTCTGCAGTCTCTTTAAGTGTGGTGTTTACAGAACTATTAACACTTGATTTCATCAAGTCCCCAGGTGATGTTTTTAATGTTACTATTACTGCGCTCCCCTGATTTTTGATTGCTTCAAGATTCTTCAGATTTGACTTTTTCAGTTCTTCATCAGAACTCCTCTGAACTCTACCTGCTCCAAGCATTTGTTCAGGAACAGTTGCAACAGGACTACCAAACAGTGCGCTACCTTTCTGACCTTGATCATGATAATTATAATCTGTGTAACTCCCCTGAGGTGTATTTGCTTTAAGAAAACGTGTAAGATCGATTTCTGCATGACTTGCTTTGAGGTTGATAACTTCAGGAATATTCAGCATTAGCGTGCTTGGAAGATCTTTAGAAATACTTTCTATCATGTTCCCCACTTCTTCATTTGGATCCTGTTGGTTGGCTTCTGATAAATCATTAATGAATAAAATGGCTAACTGATGTCCATAATCTCCATGGGATCTAACTATCTCAAGATCCTCTTCAAAATTAACTTCTGCAGGTCTCCTCTGGTAGTATCTTGCTGAGGAGGTATTAGGATCAAGCCCTCCCAAGTTGTTACCCCACTCAGGATTGTTATCTATAAAAATAATCACCATGGATGGTCTCCTACCTCCTTCAGAAGTCCTTTCTTGTGTTATTGTAGCATTACTCTGCTGATGACTGACTGTTTCGAGGCTCTTTTGACTTGGTTTTCTCTGTTCTCCATCAGTACGCTGCTGAGGTGTAAGTGAATAAAAAATGTTTTCAGAAGCATTTGTTGTGGCACTCTCAACTGGTGTTCCATCCACAATGTTGATATGAATTGCCTGAAGCGTCTCCAGTGTAGAAACTTCTTCCTGTGTGATACGTACAGTCCCATCCAGCTGCTTTGCAGAATTCCTACGGGATCCAACTGTTGAAAAGCCTTCTTTGGTATTGACCTTGGAAGGATTGTCCTGAAATTTTCCTGTTTCAAAACCACTAGTGTTTGAGTTTGTTAGGTTTGTACTGTCCTCAGGTGTGACATTTACAGAACTATCCATATTTGGTATACTCCAATCTTCTTTAGAAGTTCTTCCTGGTTTAATTGGAAGAGCACTGTCCTTCCTCAGTTCTTCATCAGAACTCCATTCAGGTATGGCTGCACTAGTACTTCCTTCAGAAGTAAGTGCAGTAGGACTATCAATTGGAATGCCTCCTTTAGGACTAGTTTCAGATTTGTGTTCATTTGAAGACTGTTGATGGATCAATTTTGTAGGACTCACATTGTGCCTCATGTTTATGTCACCTCTTTGAGGTGTCTTTGCTCCAGAAAGATGTTCAGGATTGATATCCGCCTGATTCTCACTCAGGCTGCCTTCTTCTGGATTACTCAAACCTGAGTTATCTGAGTCATCCTTAGATATATCTTCTATCACATTCCCCTGAGGTTTCTGCACAATGGAAGTATCAGCTTGTTGAAATTTATCTATACCATGAATATTTGAATTATTGAGTTGCATTCCAGAATTCTCATGAGATCTAATTGTTTTATGGCCTTCAGAGATGACTTCCAAAAGACTATCCTGCGATGTTCTTGTTAAAGGGCTGTTCAGCACTGGTTTTCTCATTTCTGAACTTCTTTGAGGTGTCGCATCTGTAGAATTAGTCACACTTGAGTTTAAATCATAGCCAGTATTTTGCGTTGTTACAGAATTGTCACTACCTTGATCAATGGCTGCTGCCGGAAGATTATTCAGATTTAACTTATTCAGTTCTTCAGCGGAACTCCACTGAGGTGTACCTGCAGCAAGACCTCTTTCAGTAGCAGTCGAACTAGGATTCTCAAGTGGTGTGTCATCTGAAGCACTAACTTCAGGTTTGCGTGCCATAGGACTCAAATCTTGCTTATGAAATTTATCTGGTGTTCCTGTAGTAATACTCCTTTGTTGATTACCTGTTGCAAGATTCTGCAGAACTAAATTACTCAGGTTCTTATTAGAAAATGATTCAACAGTGGCTGCACTAAGGCTACTTTGAGAATTGAATTCAGAAAGACTCCCTGATGATGTGCTTGCATTAACACTGTCTTTGGGTTGCATTGCCACAAGAAGCTCTTGCAGCTTGAGTGCGCTAGGATTCTCCTGATGCCTGTCCTCTGTGTGGTGCATTGGAGATATATCTGCCAGAGGAGTATCTTTAAGATTGATGGCTGTTTGACTCTGATTGAGGCTGGCTTCGACAGGGTGATTTAGATTTGGCATCTCTGAGTCATCTCCAGTTGTAACATTCATAGAACTCGAAACAGAAAGTTTGTTTTGGTTATCTTTTACCATACCATAAACATTGGAGTTGTTTGCTTGCTGTGGAGAATTCAAAAGGGGTGTAACCATTGTAGGATTCTCTTCAGAATTGGATTCAAAGGAATTTCCTTGATCATTTCTTGCCGCAGTACTGCTTTTAGGTTCGATTATCATTTGAGGCTTAGATTTGTTAGGGCTTTGATGGAGTTTTATCGTGATATTCAGATTCTTCTGAGTCTTCCCAAGTGGTACAAGTGCACTTTTGATTTCTACAAATCTTCCTGGATAACTGTTGTCTATGGAGCAGTTGAGATTTAAGTCCTTCTGGTGTTGTACTGCACTCTCAGTGGATGTAGCAATGTTAACACTCCCATGATGGGCATCATTCGGCAGGTTATTTACATTTGACTGCGGTTCTCTTCCAGAGCCTTTGACTGTTACAGCAGCATCACTGATTTGAGAAATGACTGCAGGAGGAGTATCAAGATTTGATTTCCTTGCAAATTTTCCAAGGCACAAAGAGTATGTGGGTGCTGCAGGGTTCTCTTGTGGTCTCACTTCAGTAAGACACTTTTCCTGATTGACCTTTTCAGGAGTCTGTAAATGCTCCTTTCTGATAGCTTCTTTTGGCCATACTGATAGATTATCCTGACAGATAGTGGCTGTCTCTTCATTTGCCAAGTTTGGCATTTCAAGGTCTTCTTCATTGTATTTCTGACATCTGAAAATTGTGAAATCTCTTTCAGAAGTGATGCCTAAAAAGCTCCCATGTGAGGTACCAGTGTCAGATTTAATGAGGTTTGATGCCTGGTCTTTTCTTGAATTATTTTGAAGACCTACTGCTACGGAACTTTGCTGAGATTTAACCTTTATAGGACTGTTGCAAAGTCCAACTGTTGTCATGTACTCTGTAGTGTTCGCTAACAGGTGCTCTCCAGAACATTTTACATGTGGCTCTAATACAGAACTGCCATGGGAATTAGATAGTAAAGGATTAACAGTTGGTCTTAAGTCTGTAGGGTTCACACATGGTTTGACTGGTTCGGGATGCCTGTTAATTCCAGCTGGTGGTTTGCTCATCACATTTGGCTCCAGTTCCTCTGTAAGATTCTGTTGTGGTTGGATCGTTAGAAAATGTCCTTCAGAAGTTACTTCTGAGGGGAGGACGACTTTTACAGAAATATTGATAGTTGCCTTTGAGTTTTCTCCAGGATTCACTATGGTAGTGACTGGAACTGTGCCTTGGGGTGTGAATGCCACATGACAGCCAGTGGACCTAACTTGTGAAGACTGTTTATTGTTCTGGGTCTTGAACACACTACTCTCAGTAGGTATGATAATTGTATCACTGCTCTGAGATCTATATTTGAAAAGATTTCCTTCAGGATTCACTTCCACAGGAATGTCATGGCATCTCATTGCTTCTTGATTGTTATTCAGTCTAGTTCTAATGACATTATGTAATTTTTCTATATCATCTAGATCATTGACTACATTAATTCCTTCAGAATTAACTTCTTCAGGACTTTGGAGCTGATTAATTTCTAAAGGGTAATAGGGTACTTTTGCCGTATTTAAATTTTCTTCAGAACCCGTTGTACTGGCAAGGTGCTCTGTACAATTCACTTCTGACAGTTTCCACTGAAGATTTTCATTTATATCTAGGTACTTTACAGCACTCCTTCCAGGTAAGACTTTCACAGCATTCCCTTGAGGTCTATCAGTTACTGTGTCACTCTGAGATTTGATTTCTGCAAGACTGTCACAGGGTCTCATTAATAAAAGATTACCTACGTTTGGATTGTTCAGATCATCACCAAAAACATCTTCATATCTTACTCTGGCCAGACTGTTACAAGAACTAACTGTTATGGGACTTACATGAGTCACAAGTTGTGGAGAATTTATCATAGTCCTGAGGCCTTCAGAACTGCAGTTGGGTTCGATGTTTACAGGGCTGTGAAACTCCACATTTTCCATGTCATTCCCAGAGGTCACATGTGGGACACCAGTTACAGGATTCCCATGGATCCAAGAATCTGTATAACAAATGAAGTTAGGTTCTTGAAGATTATTTTCAGGAATCTTTTGATATGTGAAAGTTTCCAGACTCTCATCAAGTCTCAAACCCAGGGAACTCCTTTGATGTTTAACTCCTACAAGACTAATGGGATGTTTTATATGATGATCCCAATTTAAAATCTCCAAGTCTTCACGAATACAATCCTCATGCAATGTTATAATACGACAGTCATGAGGTCTGATTTCTGTAGGACCATTGCAGGATTTGCCTGATGGAGTAGGTTCATAGTCTTCTATTGGTAAAGAATTCATAATAGGTTGAACATCCACAAGATTTCCTTGGAATTCGTTTGTTAGAGAATTGCATACATTTAAATTTTCTAGGTCATATTTTGGTCTCCAGTGATATTGTAGATCTATAGGAATCTCGTGAGTTTCAGTTGCTGCTGAGTCAGTTTCTCTCATTAATTCCATTGAAGGATATTCTTGGTTTGTCATTACAAATTCTTGACCTTTGACTTCCTTAGGTTGTGCTTCAGTCCTGATTTCTATTGGACGCTGATGAAATCTGACACCTTTTGAGACATCTGTGCTTGACTTCCTTATGTGGTATTTGGTGTTCATAAATGACCTGACAGTTACAGGGCTGTTTTCAGTAGCAACCTTCGAAAGACTATTTTCACATTTTATTGCTAGAGTGTCACTCTGAGTCAGAGTTTCCATAGTTCTCCAGTGGTGTTCAGTTTTTGCAAGTCTCCCTTGGGTTTTCATTGTCACTGGAGTGTCTATGTTTAAATGATGCAGCTCTTCTTGAGGAGTCAATGATGTGAAACTGCAAGGGGGGCTGACCATTGCAAGGCAATACAGATTTGACATTTGCTTGTCATGTTCCAGGTATTGTTCTGGTTTCACTGCTACAAAAGTCTCTCCAGAAATGTTTGCTCCAGGCTCCTTTTCTGGTTTAATGTCTGTTGACCTCTCATAGAATTCAACCTCGGGTGGACCCTGTATCTTTGCCATCTGTTCTTCACTTAAACTCATAGGCAGCATATCTAACATAGGGTAACAAAAGGATCTAACTATCACAGGGCTATCTGTGATTGACTCGTTATTTTCTAGATTGCTCAGAAGCCTACCTTCTCTATTAACATCCTGAGAGTCACAGTTTCCAAGTCCCCACTGAGAATTTACTACAGGAAAAAAGAGATTGGAGTTGAGGTCTTCAGGAGTGCTCACATTCAGGTCTTTAGAACACTTTTCTGGGCTGAGCATTAATTCACTTCCCTGAGGTTTGACTGCTGCATAAGCACCGAGATCTAAATTCTTCACATCTTCTTCAGAACTCCAATGTAATCTGACAGTTGTCACACTACTTTTAGTTTTGTCTGATTCTGCTCTCATTTCAGATCTAACTGCTATATGATCCTCATCAAGTTCAATTCGAAAGGGCCTCTCATAATATTTCATTGCCATGGGATTGTCTAGATTTTTAACCCTCGTGACATCTCCAAAGTTTTCTGCATACCCTACTGCCAGAGGACTACTGTGGGATCGTTCTCCTGCTATACTCTCCTTGGATTTGATTGTCATGGAATGATCTAAAGTTCCCGTCTTCAGATCTTCATCCAGATTCCAATGAACTGTAGGACTTCTCTGAGGTCTAACTGTTAGGAGATGTCTTTCAGATTTCACTTCGACTGAATTCCAAGGGAACTTCCCTTCTGTAAGAATTCCGTGTGGACTTAATTCTGTTGGACACCAGTGGGACCTTGTTTCCATTGGACTTCCATTAAATCTCGTTTCTATTGAATTTTCATGGGATCTACTTTCTATTGTATAGCATTGGGACTTTGTTTCAATTGGACTTTCATTGAATCTTGTTCCTGTTGAGCTTCCATGGGGCCTTGTTTCTATTGAATTTTCATTGAACCTTGTATCTATTGAGCTTCCATGAGACCTTGTTTCTATTGGGCACCAGTGAGGCCTTGAGTCTGTTGGACTTTTATGGCATCTTGTTCCTATTGGGCACCAATGGGGCCTTGCTTCTATTGAATTTCTATTGAATCCTGATTCTATTGAGCTTTCATGAAGCCTTGTTTCTATTTGGCACTGGTGAGGTCTTGCCTCTATCAGACTTTCATGGCATCTTGTTTCAAATAAATTTTCATGGCATCTTGTTTCTGTTGGACACCATTGTGCCCTTGCTTCTACTGAACCTCCATGGGATCTTATCTCTAGTGGACTTCCATGAGATCTTGTTTCTAATGGACTGCAGTGAGGCCTTGTACCTATTGAACATTCATGGCATCTCATTCCTGTAGAACTTCCACAGGATTCTGTTTCTACTGGAAACCAGTAGGGCCTTGTTTCTGTTGAACTCCCATTGAACCTTGCTTGAAGTGAACTTTCATAGGGCCTTGTTTCTATTGGACACCATTGGAGGCTTATGTCTCTTGGACTTCTTTGGGGCCTGACTTCACCTGACCTCCCACTAGGCCTGAATTCGATTGGACTCTCATTGTGGCTGATGTGACTGCCATTGTGCCTGGTTCCCTTTAGACTTCCATGGTTCATGACTACTTCAGGACTTCACAATATCTTACTTCAATAGGTTTTCCATGGGGTGTGAATAATGATACCCAGATTTGAGTTCTTCAGCATCCGTAGCGTTTTGCACTTGAATTGTTCAGGTTTTACTGGGGTTTGACTGCAGGAATATTATTCAGATTTGACTCCATGATATCTTTTCCAGAACTCCCATTGAGAGTTCCTGAGGCTCACGGAGGCTTGACTTCCAAGGTAAACAATTTGATCTTGACTTCTTTGATATTCCCATGAAAACCGACTGCCACACAGCATTGTAGGTTTAAGCCGGAGAAAACTCTGTGATTCCTATGGGAAAGTCATGGAGTCAGGCTTCTTCAAATCTTCTTCAGAGCTTCTGTTGGTCGAATGTTTACATGATTTCTTTAGCTCAAATCTGAAGATGCAAACTCAAATCAGATGAAACTGAGATTTTTGGGCAGTAAACTCAGCTTTTATAGCCCCTCCCATGTCAATTGTGACAGGTGTGAGAACATGGTTGCTATGGTTACATGATAGTTAAATCCCACAGCTCTTATCAGGGTCACTTTGAACGGATGGAGTAGGAAATACAATGAGGAATAACCTCTAGAGGAGGATTCATAAGGTTTCAGACAGGAGTTGACTGTTTGAAGGGAAACATATTCAAATGTTCCCATCTTATGGAGTGCCTAACACACAAATCATTACTGGACTAATATGTGGAATTAGGAATGTACTAGCGAGACAGATCTGCTGTGCAAGAAACATTAAGAATTGACACCTACAACTTAACAACCCTCATCTCAACTAGTGGGAGGGGCCGAGGCTTTTCCAAGCTGGATTGTTGTATTTTTCACAAGTCAGTCATCTTAGCTCCAGGACATCTCTGCAGGGGTTCCTCAGGGTAGTGTCCTATGCCTAACCATCTTTAGCAGTTTTATTAGTTACGTTGCATCCACCATAAGGCTGAAAGTGGGGGTGTTGGCCAATGACTTCACAATATTCAGCTCTATTCACAATTCCTCAGATGCTGAAGCAGCCTGTGTTCTTATGCAGCAAGGCCTGGACAATTTCCAGCCTTGGGCTGGTAACTAGCAAGCAATAGTCACATGACACGAGTGACAGGCAATAACCATCTCCAACAGGAGAGAATCTAACCATCACGTTGTAGAGTCACAGAGATATACAGCATGGAAACAGACCCTTTGGTCCAACTTGTCCATGCCGACTAGATATCCTAAATTAATCTGGTTCCATTTGCCAGCATTTGGCCCATATCCCTCTAAACCCTTCCTATTCATATACCCATCCAGAGATAGTAGGAACTGCAGATGCTGGAGAATCCGAGACAACAAGGT